>NC_045786.1:18173867-18773867 GCF_009873245.2 Balaenoptera musculus | reverse complement strand
AAACATCCACATTCAGTGAAAGGCACTAAGAACTCTCTAGGAGCTCCACCTCCAGCACAAGGCTTTGCTAGCCTCAGCAAACTGCACTCAAGGACAGCTGAAACTTATATGCCTGATCGTTATACAAACCAAACAGGAAAGCTGCCTGTCAATCCCCACTTCCATCTATAGAACCCTACAGTCAGCCTCCTAGTCAAGAAAGAGGCTTGTTCGGCTACAAGTAAATCATACCACCTTCTTATGTTATTCTAGCCCTTCAATTAAAATTATGAATCAACAACCAAGGCCCATGAAATATTTGAGAAAAAACACAAACATGGGAGCATCAAGACTAAAAACCAAAATGCTGACCCCTGAGGAAAAAGAGTTGATGAAAGAAATAGAAGAGAGATTAAAAAAAAATTCCAATTGATGTCTTCAGAGAGATTTATGATGACACAGCAATAAGAATAACTGCTATTTAAAAAGCAATCAGAGGACTTCCCTGGTGGTGCAGTGGTTAAGAATCCGCCTGCCAATGCAGGGGGCATGGGTTCAATCCCTGCTCCGGGAAGATCCCACATGCCGCGGAGCAACTAAGCCCGTGCGCCACAACTACTGAGCCTGAGCTCTAGAGCCCATGAGCCACAACTACTGAAGCCCGCATGCCACAACTACTGAAACCCGTACACCTAGAGCCCATGCTCTGCAACAAGAGAAGCCACCGCAACAAGAGAAGAAGCCACCGCAACGAGAAGCCCACGCACCACAACAAAGAGTAGCCCCCACTCGCCGCAGCTAGAGAAAGCCCACGCGCAGCAATGAAGACCCAACGCAGCCAAAAATAAATAAATAAATTTGTTTTAAAAAATAATAAGAAAACAACAAATCAATATTACTTACAAATATGGAACAAAAATTGCAAATAAAATTTTAGAAAATTGATTCCAGAAGTATATTAAAAGAATAATATGTAATAATCAGGAATGCAAGAACAGCCCAACAGTAGGAAATACATTAGAGTAATTCACTAAATTAAAGTATTAAATGATAGGCCATATGATCATCTCAATGCATGGTGAAAAGACAGTTGGTAAAATTCAATACCCATTCCTGATAAAAACCTCTTAGTAAGGTTGAAATGGTCGGTGCTTTCCTTAACTCGATAAAGAGTATCTACAAGAAACCAATGGCAACCATTATTCTAATGGTAAAACACAGAAAATCTTCTTATTAAAGTCAGACACAAGTCAAAGAGTCTCATCATTATTGCTACTATTTCAGTTTGTTCAGGTGATCTTAGACAATAAAAGTTCAGAAAAAATATCTCAAATGTATAGACACTCTGTGGTAGGATTCAGCAAACTTTTGTTATAAAGAGCCAGCTAGTAAATATTTTAGGTTTTTCAAGTCATATGGCCTCTGTCACAACTACTCAAGTCTGCTGTTGTAGGGAAAAGGTTGTTGTAGATGACAGTAAACAAGCAAGCATGACTAGTATCAATAAAACTTTATTTACAAAAGCACTGCAGTGGATATAGGACACAGGCAATAGGGAAAAGGCAACATTAGCATAAGTAGGTATATGATTGCTTACGTAGAAAATTCAAGAGAATTAGGTGCAAGCAGCCTTAATAAGATGGCTGATGCGAGGTAAATATATACAAAACAATAAGATTTTTATATATCCAGCAATAAATATTAGAAAGTGATGTGGCAAAAGGATCAAATTTACAATAGCAACAAAAGCTATGAAAAATATAGAAATAAATAAAAGGAATTTGTCAATCCTATATAGAGAAAACCATACAGCATAAAAGAAGACGAATAAATGGAGAGAAATACCAGGTTACCAGAAGGGAACGTTCAATATGGTAAAGATGTCATTTCTTCCTAAAGAATACAAAATTTTTGGAATTCCAATTAAACCTCCAAATGGATTTAAAATCAAAACAAAATAAAAGCTGACAAGCTGATTCTAAACTTCATCTGAGAAAAAAGGTTATTCTTAAATTGTAACAAAAGATGTATTTTAAAGAAAAAAATTCTTGGTACTTCAGGATTTATACAAATAAACCAGTGTAAAAGAACAAAGATTGCAGAATTCAAATTTAATATATGAAAAAGTTGGCAGTTAATAATCAGTAGAAAATAATATATTTAATAAATGGTATAGAAACAATTGGCTACCCATTTGCAAGAAATAAAGTCAGATCCCTACCCATCACCATAAACAAAATAAATTCAAGTTGGATTAAGAATCTAAGTGTAACAGTAAAACTATGAGTCATAGAAGAAAAAAGTTTTTTTTCTTTCCTTCTTTCCTCCTTTCCTCCCTTCCTTATAATTTTGTGGCAGATACTACTGACTGGCCCTTTAAACATCCTCTCCAGGTGCCTGGCAGCATGTGTTTCCAATGTACTGAAGCTGGAAATCTGAAAATAACATTTCCACGCTCCCTTGCAGCTAGGGTTCTACCTATAACCCAGTCAAGCAGACACAGTGATGGGAGGCCTGCTAGATGGCACTGAGCAACGTGAAGTGAAAGTGACAGATGGTGAAACAGAATCTTCTGGGGGTAGTTGTTCTGTCCCTATCACCTTAGATGGAGCAGTGGGTCTTGGCTGCAGTGAGGTTTTGCCAGAACAGTCCTGAGGTAGAGTTGGGCATTTCTCCTGGCTGTGTTATTCTTGACTGTTAACATCAAACTACCTTCCTGACCCTCCCAGTTTTGTATGCAGCCGTATACCTTGTAATAAACTCTTTTCTGTCTAATCTAGAATGAATTCTATTTCCTGATCATTACAAGTAGTGAGGTATTTTCCAAGCATGACCTAAAGTCCAGGAGCTTTAAAGAAGCTCTTTCTTTATATTCATTCATTCATCAACAGATGTCTATTAAATATCTAGATATCATGGAAATGTTCGTTGTCTTTGGTTTGTTCATTCAACCTCTGGGAATTTAATTCAAGGAAATCTTATAAACTTTGAAAGACCTCTATATGCCTGGAGATGAAATGGCAGCATTATTGGAAATTAAAAACAAATATCCGACAAATACGAGAAGAGTTAATTACTGTAATGCACTCAGTGGGTTTTTGTTGTTACCGTGAAAAACGGCTATGAAGACTATAACAACATATTTAAGTAAAATAAATAGGATACAAAATAATTTATATTCTAAAATTACAATAATGTAAGAAAACCAAGAACACAGGGAAAAAAATTCTACAAGATAATAAATCAACATGTGAAAAAGCACTTGTATCAGGATGCTGGTCTATTTTTCTCTATTTTGCACATTTTCTATAATGTTGTATTAATTTTATGACTTAAAATAGAGTTAAGAATCACAATTGGTTTTAAGTCCACAGACGTGGACTTAAAGGGCATATTAGCAAAACCAGAGGTTAATATGTAATTTTTTAATTGATATATAATTGGCATATAACATTGTGTGAGTTTAAGGTATACAATGTGTTGGTTTGATACACTTATATATTGCAAATGAGTTCCACTATAATCATATTAGATAATACTTCTATCATGTCATGTAATCATCATTTCCTTTTTGTAGTGAGAACAAATAAGATCTAGTCTGTTAGCAACTTTGAAGTTTATAATGCAGTATTGTTGACTATATCTCTATGCTATAATTAGATCTGAAGGACTTATCTATATGAGTTGCAGTTTGTACCCTTAAACAACATCTCCCCACTTCCCCCACCCCCAGGTAACCACCATTCTACACTGTTTTTTATGAGTTTGGCTTTTTTAGATTCCACATATGAGTGAGACCATACAATATTTGTCTTTAGCTGTCTGACTTATCTCACTTAGCATAATGCTCTTAAAGTTTATCCATGTTGTCACAAATGGCAGAATTTCCTTCTTTCTCATGGCTGAATAATATTCCATTCTCTCTCTCCCCTCTCTCTTTCTCTCTCTCTCTTTCCCTCTCTCTCTATAAATATATATAATTATATATATAATATATATATTATATATAAGTTAATAATATATATTATATAAATTATGTATATAATTATATATATATATATATCCATCATATTTATCCATTCATCCATTGATGGGCACTTAGGTTGTTTCCATATCTTGACTTCAGTTAATACTGCTGCAATGAACATGGGAGTGCAGATAACTCTTTGATATCCTATTTCCACTTCCTTTGGATATATACCCAGAAGTAGAATTGCTGGGTTATATGGTAGTTCTACCTTTAATTTTTTGAGGAACTTCCAAACCGTTTTCCACAGTGGCTGCATCAATTTACATTCCCGCCAACAGTGAACTAGGGTTCCCTTTTCTCCACATCTTTGCCAAGATTTTTTATCTCTTGTCTTCTTGATAGCTGTTCCAATAGGTGTGAGGTGATATCTCACTGTGGTTTTGATTTGTATTTTCCTCATGATTAGTGATGTTGAGCATCTTTTCATGTATCAGATAGCCTTCAGTATGTCTTCTTTGGAAAAATGCCTACTCAGATCTTCTGCCCATTTTTTAACAGGATTGCTGGTTTTTTGTTATTGAGTTGCATGGGTTCTTCATATATTTTGGATATTAACCCCTTATCCAATATATGGTTTGCAAATATTTTCTCCCATTCCATAGGTTGCCTTTTTATTAAATTCCATTTTGAAGGTTGCTCACAAAAAGGAGAAAAGGGACTCTTCTCCACCCCACCCAATGGTGACTTTTTTCTCCTAAACATTGCTGGGATCAATTCGAGGAGGATGATTTCAGGTGGAAAGTGCACTGCAACAGTTCCTTGTCTTTCTTGCCTAGATTCTAAAAATTCTTAGTGAAAAGAATTTAAACTAAGTGAAAAGAATTTAGTTTAAATTCTTTAATTTAGCTTAAATTAAAACTAAAATGTATCCTTCATGTGTTGTTTCTGATAGACAAATTTTATGATGACTGTGTTTTTTTTTAAAGGGTATTTTATTTGTTTATTTTTTGTAACTAAGCTTAGTAACTTTCCAGGGAGTGTTTTTCTTGTCATTAGTTAATTATTTTCTTTATTTCTCTGAAGGCAACAACTAGAATTAAGAATTTAGCATTATTTGTCTTGATTCAGAACTGAGTCATCATTAAACTTTCCAGCCAAGAATATATTCTTTTATTTATACAAATTATTTCGAGGACTAAATCAACGTCTCACAGAAAATAATACTCAAGAGTTGACTTACAAAATTATGACCTTAGAAATTGTAACAAATTTCTTCTCTATATTTGATTGATTAATGGGAAAAAAAGATACAGAGGCTTTGAGTAAAAAGTAGGGTTAGCTTATAAGACATTTACTGAAAACTAGTCATATGCTAGAAAATCTAAATTCCCCAAAGGAGAAATTGTACGGGCTATATTTTCTGACCAAAATGTAATAAAAATAGAAGTTAATAACACGAGATTTAACTACACTTAAAAACCCTGAAGAAAATAGTATTTTCCTAACAACTTAGGGATCAGAGAAGAAAATCTGAAAAGCACTATCTCAAACTATCTAGAAAACAACCATAGTAAAATCTACACACACATACACAATTTAACCAGAGTCAAATTCAAAGGAAATTTTGGAGGAAAAAAAAATAATGAAAGACTTCCACAATGACAATAAGTAAAGCAGAACAGTAATGGTGTAGGAATAAAATAGATAATACTGTCATATAACAACACAGAAATATATTTAAGAACATCAGAGAATTTAGCGCTTCATAATCTTACCAGAATCTAAACTATAAAATGAAATATATATGAATAAATTTTTGGCGGGCATATTATAGAGTCTTTGTTTTGTACCTACTTTACCCCTAATAACTTATTTCAGATCAATGCAACTGCCTGATGATGCCCTGGTATAAAAGACAGATGATAAATTAAGATACAACTTAGGTTCGTTTTGATATGGACACTGAGAGAAAATGGGATACCGTGCTTGGTTAACTTCTTTGGTAGGTGTTTGTGGACCTTTCCAGACAAGGTCTCAGTAAAACTTCCAAGAATCCATCCGTTAGGTTCCTGCACCTTCCACTCCATTCACTTTCCTGTTGTCCAAGGGGGCTATCTTGACAAAGGTATTAGTCAGACAGTCAAAATATCCAGATTTCATAAATATGAATAAAGATGCAGCTTTACTTTCTGAAGCAAAGATGGCAACAAATTTGCCCTTATATTTTCTTATATGGAATTTTATAATTTTAGCTCTAACATTTAGCTTTGTGATCCATTTTGAGTTAGTTTTGGTGTATAGCGTGTGAGTCTTTATTTTTTAATAGATGTTATTGAGAGCAGAGGGTTTTTTTATACCTAAAGGACCAAACAAACAAACAAACAAACAAAAAAGCTCTTTCTCTTTCTGTGATGTGATAACTTAACAATTCTCTGCACATTCAATCAAAACATACTCGTGGAGTCATTTGTGCAAATGTATGTAGTAATGAACCAAACACTATATGCTAAAACAATAAAAAGAAAAAAACAGCAGCAGTAAGTACTATACTACTATAATCCAGGACCAATCCAAATGGATTTAGGGTAAATTTATGATTGCTCCTGCAAAGAACTGGATTCCAGCAAAACTAGTTTAAATCAAGTCCATCCATAGAAAGATCATTGACTAACCAGGCATGAAAATTAATTATTGACTTAAAACACACAGACAACAACAAAACAAACAACCCCCCCCCAATCTCAAGAACCCCAAACAGCTGAATCGGCAGACATAGAGGGAATTCAACTTCTAGAACTGCACGTATTTTATCTGTATTTCACATAACAGTTTCCATGTAACTTGACAAAGTTAAGCTGAAAATCCCCAAACACTTTTTAAAAATGATGACATATTCACAGTACTTAATTCATGGCTTGCATTTATATTTCAATCAGCTAAGCAATATATTGTTTTTCTCAGCATCTTTCATTTATTTGCCTCTTGGTGAAGAATCTGAACCCCTCCACCATTTGCCTTATCCTCCCAGCAGTTCTGCAGCAGAGACAACCAGTCAAAAATGCAATTATTGGGCTTCCCTGGTGGTGCAGTGGTTTAGAATCTGCCTGCCAATGCAGGGGACACTGGTTCCAGCCCTGGTCCGGGAAGGTCCCACATGCCGCGGAGCAACTAAGCCCGTGCACCACAACGACTGAGCCTGCGCACTTAGAGCCAGTGCTCTGCAACAAGAGAAGCCACCGCAATGAGAAGCCCACGCACCACAGCGAAGAGTAGCCCCCGCTCACCGCAACTAGAGAAAGCCCGCTCGCTGCAACTGGAGAAAGCCCGCGCGCAGCAACGAAGACCCAACGCAGCCAAAAATAAATAAATAAAAAATTTTTTAAAATGCAGTTATTCTCTCATTGCTTCATAATGTAGTGTCAAATTGTAGGGGGGTCATTCAAGGTCCCTCTCTGTCAATATTCACCAGGGGCAACGGCCCCCCGAGGCCTTTTTCAGGAGTGATCAGGGTCTGTCCTGCAGCCCGGAGGAAGGTTAGCAGTCTCCAGGGCCAGGTCAGCAGGCTTTCCAAAGGGTACACACACCAAATGTGGAAAGTCCATGTCAATCAAAGGCAGGCAGAAGGTGAAGGAGTGGGTGGCAGGGAGACCAGTGCTTCTAGCCAAGGAGCAGAGGCCTGATGGCCAAACCAGGGCCCTCACTGTCCCGGTGGGCACAGGCCGTCCTGGCATCTCCCCAGCTTGCTGGAAGAGTTTTTCAGGGCAAACATCTTCTGGGATAAGTCTATCCATGATCCACGCCACATACTTCTCCAAATCCATCAGCATCTTTCTCTTACTAAACCTTTCCTTACAGTGAAAGTAGGTGACTTCTCTTCCCCTGTGCACACCGTCTGTAATACCTCTGCACCCCATTTTCCCCACTCACATTAGTCCTACCCACCACCCAAGGCCAGCTCAGGCTCCCTCCTGCATCCTGGCGATCTACCCTCCTCTAAATCCTGCGGCAGCAGAGTTAGGATCACTAATTTGACAGTTCACAAGGTGTCTTATGGCTTATCTGTCTCTTTATGTGCATTTTTAAAATCTTCTCAACTATGCTGAAGGGGCAGAATTTACACCTCAACTCTCCTAGTAGCCGGCACAGCGCCACGGTTGGCATTGGGTTGGCCAAAAACATCTTACGGAAAAACCCAAACGAACTTTTTGGCCAACCCAATACTCAGAACTCAATGTAAGCTCATATTACTATGTATTAGCACCTACTTTAAAATAAGAATAGTAGGAATTATAAATATGGAAAAATTACTACAGATCAGGCACCTATAGTGCCTGATTTAATTCTCAAAGCAATCTTATGAGGTAGTGACGTTATTCTAATTTTATAGATTATAAAACTCAGAGAAATAATAATTTCCTGTCTGGAGAAATAATAATTTGTGCAAGCTCATGTGAGTGGAGGACTGGACCGTGCCTAGGTCTAACTCAAAAGCTCATGTTCACAGTCAAGCCACGTGGCCTTCTGAAGACACAGGCTGATCAAGAGGTAGAATTTGGCAGCTGCTCTGCTAATGCTGCTGTTATAATATCTGTATGTCCAGTTCAAATACAACCGATTTTGTGTCTGTCTTTCACACCACACTGAGGTTAGGCAGGGAATCTTGTATTTTCATCCAAGCATGTGACACACACCACTCACTAAATACACTCCGCTGCTGGGTGATCTTGAGCAAGCGATTTAACCTCTCTGTTGGTTTAGTTTCCTCATGTGGAAAACAGCAATGAAAACAGTCCCTACGTCATAGGGATGAGATGACGCCTATAAAGTGCACAGCATAGTATCTGATGCATATAGAGTGATATTAGTGATACTAATATAGCTATTATTATTATCACCATTATCATATCATTTTTGTTACTATATCTCCCTCTAAAACCACCAGTGGAAATAAATGTCAGTCATTTAATCGCACACCACATACATGTTCCCAAGTCCCAAGTACTAACTGATAGTTAGTTCTGCCTGTTGCATTTCTGTGTACCTGGACTGCCATTTTTCCATAGGCCAGGGACATTTTTAAAAGACTAAGCTATTGGGAAGGACATCTGTAAGTAGCGTTTCTAGGACAGAGGTTTTTTTCTCTTGGCCGTGCCATGTGACATTTGGGATCTTAGTTCCCCAAGCAGGGATCGAACCCGTGCCCCCTGCAGTGGAAGCACAGAGTCTTAACCACTGGACAGCCAGGGAAGTCCCTAGGACAGAGCTTCTTAACCATTCTGAACAAGACAGGAACTGTACCAGAATCTCCCTGAGACTTTTTCAAACTGTACCCATGACACCTCCAACTCCACAATCCAAATCTTATCATTACCTCCTGCCCTGAAAGGGAGGTGTACTTCTGGAGTTGAGGACCACCACAAAGAGAGCTGCTGTTGATGAGGGTATGTTATGCCCGTGAGCTAGCAGGTGGAAGCTAAAGAGAAAAAAAAAAAGAGTTGACAACCACCGTTGCCTAGGGCAACCCATCATATTTTGCCGGATGTGGGTTTAGGGCATCCTGCTCTACCTTTTACTTCCACTCTTTTTCAGCCCCTGTTACTTTTAGGAAGAATCCAAAAAATAAGGGCGGTGTGGGGGGAGGCGGCAGAGGGGAAGAGAAAGAAAAAAAAAGAAACGTAAGCAATGGCAATTTGATGCTGTTTGTTTTTGTTGCTAGAGGGCTCATAAAGCATTCTGGGTGTAGGTTTAATTATGCATTAGAATCTGGTTCCAGGGACAGACCCCACAGTAACAGAAAATGCTTTTCCTGTCTTTTTTCCTTTAGCTTACTTCATGATGCATCTAATATCCTCTATGCAGCTGAAGGGTTAACACGGAGTTAGGATACAGTGTTTATGCAATTACCTATTGGACAGCTGCACTGTCCAATTCAGTAGCCACTAGCGACAGGTGGCCATTGAGCCCTCGAATTGTGGCTAGTCCGAAATGAGATGTACTGTAAGTGTAAAATATGCTGGATTTGGAAAACTTAGTATGAAAAAAGAAAGAGTAAAAGAGTTCATCCACCATTTTAATAAGACTTTAATGCAATTTAGTATAATTAATATTAATTCATTAAATAGTCATTTTGGATAAATATATTAAATAAAATAGATTACTAAAATTAACATCCCTTGTATCTCTTTTACTGTTTCTAGTGTGGTTTCTTGAAAATGTAAAGTTATCTATGTGGGGACTTCCCTGGTGGTCCAATGGTTAAGACTCCATGCTTCCACTGCAGGGGGCATGGATTTGATCCCTGGTTGGGGCACTAAGGTTCTGCATGCCATGCAGCGTGGCGAAAAAATAAAGAAAATAAAATAAAAATAAAGTTATCAACGTGGCTTGCATTATGTTTGTACTGGACAGGGTAGGTCTAGAGTAGAACAGTTCAGTTATTACAAGTGCCTAAACGTTTGACTCAAAGATGGTAGGTTGTGGTGACTGTACCATATGAATGTAATCTGAATATTACTCACTAAGGGTTAAATCAGAATCTCCCCATTTCCTTTCCCACTGCACTGTATGCTCCAGACCTGTTGAACAATTTCATACATGCGGTGCCTGGAGGAAACTCCACTGGGCCCCCTGGAAATAACTTTAGCCTTCAAAGTGCCTCTTGGTCACCCCCGTACAATGTCTTCTCTAGAATCACTCCCGTCACCATCTTATGCACATCACACCCTGGAATGTGTTTATTTGCAGGCCTGTGTCTCCCACTGGACCAGAAGCTTCTTGAGGTTCAGCACCATATCTTATTCTGTTTTACACC
This sequence comes from Balaenoptera musculus, assembly GCF_009873245.2. NCBI lineage: Eukaryota > Metazoa > Chordata > Mammalia > Artiodactyla > Balaenopteridae > Balaenoptera > Balaenoptera musculus. The sequence goes on along the minus strand of NC_045786.1, from coordinate 18,763,107 downwards.
TCCTACTCTGGCACATGGTTGGCCCTCAACAGGTATGTGATGAAACTGAAAAAAAGTTCCCATGACAACACGTTGAGCAGAGTTTCATTCAACTCGAGTGTCTGTGTAAGCACAGAAGCCCCCTCTGTGAGTCTCGAGGATGCGCCTCTGCTCTGAGGGTCAGTGCAGTGAGCTCCCTGGGCGCTTCAGCTTTTCTATTCTACAGCGGTCTTAAGAGATCTGCTCACAGCATCACGCTGCATTTACCCATGTTCCTGGCCCAAGCCACTTAATCTGTTTGCTGCGTACAATGGGGGAAATTTAATGCACCGCGTTAGTCAACAAACAGTCTTGAATTGCTAAGAAATAGTCTTGATTTGCTAAGTTATATCACTTACGGAATTTAACTAGAAGGAAGTCATTCCCCTAAAAACAACAAAACAAATAAACAAATGCTACATCCCAAACCTCATCAGCTCATTGACACAGCTGTGAGTTTTATGTTAGCAGCAGAGATGAAAAAGTTCATTAATACTATAAATACAGCAGCCTTAGACAAATTCATTTAATCAGTCACTGAATTGAGATCATTCTGTAAATCACCTGAAAAAGATTTTGTGGTATTTTTTCTGCCACATAACTAATTTGTTCGTTCTTCTCTTTTTGAGATGAAATCCTAATAATGCACTTAATTGAAAACTGGACTTTTGCCTGTGGGAAAAAAATAGTCTATTTCATGGACTATGATAATAGACAATGATATAAGTAGCGTTCTACTAAGTGCTACTATTTCATAATGACACTGCCCTGACACCCATTATAACCAAAACAAACAAAATGTCAGTTACCTCCATCTCAGTAGCTACTTCCCAAAATTCACTTTCAGCTTTCTGAATGTCATAACAGCATCATCTACCATTCTTCAAGAGCTACTAGTGAACCTTTAGACCTGCTCTAATGCTCGCATCCATTTGAATCCAGCTGTACAACAAGGAAGCTTCCTTCTCTTCCGAATCTGGTCTTAGATTTTGAAAATATAAATATCTTAGCCTCAGGGCACGAAAAGCTCCTTTGTGGAAAAGGTCATTGTCTTCCCTCCCTCAGAATCCTGCTGTTAAACTCACAATCATAGAAACCTTGTATTGCATAAGGCCCATGTCACTGGTTACGAATTTATGTATAAATATGGGGCTTTTTAGTATTCATTTCTCCCTCTCCCATTTATTAGAAAGAATTTTCACTGTCTTGAGTCTCATGGGCATGAAATATTACTGATTAGCTGACTATACTCTTATTTTATCTATTTGATAAAGATTGCTGCTCAGGGCTTCCCTGGTGGCACAGTGGTTAAGAATCCGCCTGCCAATGCAGGGGACACGGGTTCAAGTCCTGGTCCAGGAAGATCCCACATGCTGTGGAGCAACTAAGCCTGTGCGCCACAACTACTGAGCCCATGTGCCACAACTACTAAAGCCCACGCCCCTAGAGCCCGTGCTCCGGAACAAGAGAAGCCACTGCAATGAGAAGCCCGTGCACCGCAATGAAGAGTAGCCCCGGCTCGCCACAACTAGAGAAAGCCCGTGCGCAGCAACGAAGACCCAACGCAGCCAAGAATAAAATAAATAAATTAATTTAAAAAAAAAAGATTGCTGGTCAATCCTTTCAGCAAGTTTTTTTGTTTGTTTGTTTTAGCTTTTGGCCACACCCCACGGCATGTGGGATCTTAGTTCCCGACCAGGGATCAAACCCTCACCCCCTGCATTGGAAGGCAGAGTCTTAACCACTGGACTGCCGGGGAAGTCCCACATTCAGCAAGCTTCAAAAAGAAGAGTTAAAGCATTGGGATCCCAAAGATCTGGTTTTATGTCCCATTTCTTAAACTGTAATCTCAGGTAGAATTCTTAAAACTCTCTAAATTGTCATTTCTAATTTGTACAATGAGAATTAATAACTGTATCTTCCCAAGTAGTTACTTAGGCTGAATGACTGTAGTCTTTTATATAATAAGCACATAGTTATTACCAGTTGACACTTCATATCCACATCCAAAACTCAACTTCTGATGGTCTCCCCTCTAACCTCTCCATGTTGGTTGATGATAATTCCATCCTTCCTATTGTTTGGGTCCAAAACGTTGGAGTCATCTTTGGTTTCTTGTTCTCTCATACCCCATATCCACTTTGCCAGGAAACCCTATTGGCTCTACCTTTAAAATATATGCCAATTCCCAGAGCTTCCTAATAGGCTCCTTACTCTGTCCAGCTTTTTCTCAAGCAATCGGAGTGAGCCTTTCACATGTAAGTCAGATCACATTACTCCTCTTCTCAGAATCCTGTAACAGCCCCTCAATTTAACTCAGTGTAAAAGCCAACGTTTTCACAATGGCTTACAAGACCCTACATGATCTGCCACCTCTTCACCCCCCCTCTTACCTCTCCAACTACATCTCCTATTACTCTCTCCCTGCTCACTTACCTCTAGGCCACATGGGCGTCTTGTTCCTCAAACACACCAGGCTTACCCCCTGTCTTACAGCCTTGGCACTGGCCGTTCCCTCTGCCCAGAACACTGTTCCCTCAGATAGTTAACTCCTTCAAACGTTTGCTCAGATCTTACCTTCTCAATGAGGCCAAGCCTGACCACCGTATTTAATACTGCAATTTTACTTCGTTCAACTTTGCCCTTTTTAATAGGACTTTTCACTCACTAATACCTATATTATTTACTTATTTACTATGCTTACTGATGATTGTCTATATCTCCCCATTGGAATATAAACTCCACAAATGCAGAGACCTTTGCCTCTTCTGTTCACCTAGAATAGTGCTTGGTAAATATTTTTTTTGAATGACTGAATTGTATTTAAAGCAGAAATCTAAGTAATATGGAAGTTAGCAGTTCCTAAGTTACATATGCTTTATTACACTTAAAAGTTATAGTTATTGGGCTTCCCTGGTGGCGCAGTGGTTGAGAATCTGCCTGCCAACGCAGGGGACACGGGTTCGAGCCCTGGTCTGGGAGGATCCCACATGCCACGGAGCGACTGGGCCCGTGAGCCACAACTACTGAGCCTGCGCGTCTGGAGCCTGTGCTCCGCAACAAGAGAGGCCGCGACGGTGAGAGGCCCGCACACCATGATGAAGAGTGGCCCCCACTTGCCGCAACTAGAGAAAGCCCTCGCACAGAAACGAAGACCCAACACAGCCATAAATAAATAAATAAATAAATAAAAATTTAAAAATATATATATATATATTTTTTAAAAAGTTATAGTTATCCCCTGATGAATCCTGGTCACTTCATTAATGACTAAGATACCACTACTTCCACGGTACTTACTCTAAACCATTTGTAATCCACTATGTTTTAATGCTATTTAAATTAAGTTGTCTTTACTTAATAGGACACTCTTATTTATGACCATGCTTCAAGTCAGTGGAGATTCTAATTTGTTTCCCAAGTGCCAATATACTCTAATTCCCAGTCTGACATTTCTGCAAATGCATGTACATGCATTCTAAATGCTTTTAAAAAAATCAGCACATTCAGAATAATGATTACCTCTATCAAGAAAAAAGGGTAATTCTATTGGGAGGAAGTCAGAAGACGTATTGATAATATCTTACTTCTTAAGCTGGGTGATAGGTATCCAGATGTTGGCTTTATTATTATTTGCTGTAATTTACCTATATATCTTACACCTTCTCTTGTATGTATGAAATAATTCATAGTGAAAAAGGAAGGAAAAAAATAAATCCAGTGTTTGCTTGTTCTACTACCACTCTTTATTTTCCCTCCAGTTTGATATGATAGATATCTATGGACGTAAATCCTCCAGCCAGTTTGTGACATAAATCACAACTGCTGTGATTTAGCATTTACCCCCTCTCCCAGCCCACAGTCATCTCACTGATGAGTCTGTGATATGAGATCAAATCAGAAGGATCCCCAGCAGAAATAGAAAAAAAGCTACTCACTACTTCATTGATTTAATCAACGTAGCCAGCTATCAAGAGGGACTGGAATATAATAAAGATAAAAATGAAATCACATGATTGCTGCTAAAGCAGATTATTTTTTCAAAAGACATATATAAAGATAATAACTTCACAAGTGATTACAGCTTGTCTTCCCACTATTAACAAGGCACGTTCTTTTCTTGCCTACCTTCATTTCATCTTCCCTGACCCCAGGGTGGTGTAGGAATCTGATGGGTGCTCCCACAGCACATGATCTTGGTCACGTGTGGAACTGTAAATGCCCATTTATATCTCCCCTATTAAACCAGAACTTCACTGAGAAAAGGCCTCATTGTTTGTTTGTTTTTTAATATTTTATTTATTTATTTATTTATTTTTGGCTGTGTTGGGTCTTCGTTTCTGTGCGAGGGCTTCCTCTAGTTGTGGCAAGCGGGGGCCACTCTTCATCGCGGTGCACTATCGCGGCCTCTCCTGTTGCGGAGCACAGGCTCCAGACGCGCAGGCTCAGCAGTTGTGGCTCACGGGCCCAGCTGCTCCGCGGCATGTGGGATCTTCCCAGACCAGGGCTCGAACCTATGTCCCCTGCATTGGCAAGCAGATTCTCAACCACTGCGCCACCAGGGAAGCCCGGCCTCATTGTTTTTTCACCGTTTAAGCCCTTGTCCTTGGTACAGCACTTCGAGTGCTGGTGTCATACTGGCTCAGTTCAAAGGTCAGCTCTGCTTCTCACTCCCTAGGTAAGCTTCTTAACCTCTCTGTGCTATCATTTCCTCAACCATAAAAGCTGGTAATAATAGTATAAGCCCAGGATGTGAGGCTTAATGAGACAACACGTCTAAATTAGTTACACAGGGTCTGGTACAAAATATAAGCTGAATAAATATAATTATTATTTACTATTACCATTTGGTGATAAAGAGGAAACTGAATTGACAGAAGAAAGACAATAGCTCTTATAATATGATTCTTAGTGATTCAAGTGCATAGATGATGTTCAGGAAATGTCTGGAAATGGAGTCATGAATTCAGGCTCTAGAGTATGTGCTGAGAAGGCGTGGTACCTTGGAGTGGTGCTACATCTCTGCCTGCTTGAGCCTAAGGGTTGGGAGCCTAAGGGTGTGGCCCATGGCCTAAGGGTTGGGCCAGCTGGGTCTCAGGGCCTTATGACATATTGATGGTACAACCCGGAAGTGGAACTCATATATCTGCACGTTTAGTAAATGTTATTTGAGTCCCAACTATGGTGCCAGGAATTTGGCTAGGTGATGGCGATGCGGTGCAATTGTAAATATCTTGGTGTGATAGACTATGAAACACAAACTTAATTTATTAGAAGATTCTGCACTCACGAAAAGGTATTGGGTATAAAAATAACTAAAATAAAATTGAAGAGGATTCGAAGTAAGTGAAAATAGTCATGCTTTTTGCAAGTGGGATGGTTTGAAGAAATTCAAAGTGGCATATCAAATGCAGGCACTTATGGTAATGCATTCTATAGGTAGTTCATTCTAACAGTAATATGAAAATATCTAGAACTTTTAATTTGTTATTGAAAAAAGGCAAAAAATAGTGGGTGATTGGTATACATTCTCAGGACATGAAAATACAAAAGATTTAATGGACACTACATAACCCAGTAAGTATTGCGTTTAAGATTTAAAGTAACTAAGTCATAAAGTAATCCATATTACAAAGTTATATTTCTTGAGAAGTAACACGTGAAGAATTTGAAATCTAATATGGACCTGCCCAAGCTTGGGCATATCAACTCCCTACTGAAGTTTTTCAAAAGAATGGAAATTTGCCGTCTTACATATAGGCCAAAAATTGACTGTTTTTAGAGGAACTTCTAAAAAACAAAGGCCTCAAAATATTTCAGAATCTAACAACATCTGTTGTCATTATTTTCTCCATTCTTTCTTGTTAGTGATCAGCAATTCTAACTTTGTCAGCATTCCAGATAGGACAAATTCAAAGAATTATGGCAATTCCTCAATTGCTATTTTAATGACAGACATTTGGTAGGCCAATAATCTTTATGGATAAGTTATCTCAGATCCAGAGAGATCAAAGCAACTTAATCAACGCCACTCTTTTCTAGTTAAAGGCAGGTATGGAACAGAACCCAAGTCTTCCAAATACCCAGAAAAGACACAGATATTAGTAATAATGTGAAAATTACTCAGTACTAATAGTCTGAAGATGATATTAAATTTCTTAGACCTTTCACAACACATTGAGCAGACAGGAAATACCACCCGGAAGACATTACAGAAGTTTCGTAGTAGATCCTCTGTTAATTTTGCTAGCCAGCGTTACTGTAAGACTGCGCATGTGCCGTCCCAGTATTTCAGTGAGGCCAGAGGGAAAATTGCCAGTGGAGGTTTATTCAAAGGGACAAAGGCTCCCAAACATCCATTCAGAGGCCCTAGACTTTAAAATTAGTAGTAGCTAGTACCCTGGCCTTTATTTAAATCACATTATACCTGAGGAGTAATAAACTCATGAGTTTTTTCTTTATGTTACTTCCTCCGATACTCCATTTCTTTCTATAATGATCACATTAAAAGTTACTTTTGAACCTCTTTGCCAAGAGTGGCACTAGGAAAAAACACGTTTAGCGTTCCACAATGGTCTGAACGACAAGAAATACCTTCCAAGAAGGAAAATAAGAGGTGCACTGGGCAAGGTCCTCAGGGGGACCCCTGCCCCGAGGTCCTCCTGGATATAATGATCTCCTGGTTAGTTTGCTTCGTGCTCTAAAAGGATGCTCTGGATACTCATTCCAAGCCAAATTACAAAACTTGTGCCTGGTGTCCACATCTTTCCTCTACCTTATTTTAAAACGAAAAGGACAATAATTCGGAGGAAAAGTTATTTTTAAAAAGAAGAAACAGCCGTCTGAAAGTTTTCAAAGAGGAAACACTCTAAGACGCGTCAGACTGCGATCGTCACTCAAATTCTCACACGACTTGCACTCAATGCACAGCGCCCTGAAATGCCGCCCCTGAAATACCCCCTGAAATGCCCCCCGTGAAATACCCCCCGGGATTCCTTCAGCGTCGGTCAGCCTGGGGCTCCCGGACCCGCTGGACAGGCGAGGGTGTACCGGTTCCCCGTCTGACCTTGGAGCAATTTTCTGGGCAGGAAATCAGTCAAATCTGACAAATCCGAACGCGGGGAAGACGAGCCCCAGCCCCAACCCCCCGCGGAGCTGGGTCAAGTGCAGGGGTCGGCGGAGGGGACTCCGGGGACCCGCTGCCCTGGAGGGCCCAGCGGGGGCCGCGCGTTCACCCGGCCGGCGCTGCGAGCAGGGTCGGGCCTCGGACCCGACAGGCCAGACTCCTGGTCGGATGACCGCCCGGCGGGTCCCGGTGCAGCCCCCAGGGCCCCTGGGCGGACCGGCGGCGCCGCTTACCTCGACGGCTGCGCGGGGCCTCGCGCGCGCGGGGCTGGACCGGGAGGGCGACGCGGCGCACTGGTCTGCGCTCCGGTTCAGGTCGGCAGCCTCGGGAGGAAGTGGTGTCAGCCCGGCCCTTCCCACGCAGCGCGCAGACGTGGAGCGCTCGGCGCGCGGCTCCGCATCGAGGTGCGAGGAGGGCTCCTGGCTGGAGACACACCCACGGATGTGGATAAAGACGCCTAAAGCTCGGCGGCTGCTTTTTTCGACTCTACGGGTTTGTGCCTCCTTTCGTCTTACTCCTCCCCCCGCCCCCCCCCACGAAAAAAACAACTTGGTTTTAATTCTGGGGAAAGTTGCGCCTTCCTCTTAGCCCTCCCCTACCTGCGCCGCGGGCCCTCCTCTCTCGGGAGCGACCCCCTTGGTTGTCGCCTCGATATATCAGTGGCTAAGGGATTGGGGGCCGGATGGCGGTTCCACAAAAGCCCGGGAAGCCGATTTCTTTTGCAACGGTCTTCCGAAGTGTTGACTTCAGCCCTTTGTGGGCTTCCTCTTTCGGGCCAGTTGTGCAAGGCCCGGCTTCCCGGCGGCGCGCAGCCCGCCCGCAGCGCACGCGGGAGCCGGAGAGGAGCGGTCCCCGCCCGCCTGGCCGCAGGGGAGGCGCGGGACCTGGGTTAGGCGGTCTCCGCTGGAGCCGGGGCGGGGAAGGGCGCGCTTCGCAGCGGCGGTTTCTCACTTCTCCGGTTGGCAACCGCCCCCCAAAGTTTAGCGGCACTCAGTTGGCCGGCGAGGCTGAGGCTTCTCCCATAACGCTGGTGGAAATCCAAAATGGTCTGAACCCTGTAGACGGGGATTGGGCAACAGCGACTTAATCTACATCTGCAGTGACCCTTTGACCCAGCGATCCCACTTCTAAGAATGTATTACAGAGATACAGTGATGCAAATGAAGTAATGCGTACGCACCAGGCCACTCTTGGCCACACAATTTGTCATCGCAAAGGGCTAAGTGGAAATAACGCCGTGACTTTTGGAAGTGGCGTGTTCAGAGAGAAAGTGGGTGAGATCTGAAAACATAGCAGTTAAAATCAGTTAGATTTGGAAATGTGATTGAATTCACCTGTCCTTACCCTCTACAGCTGGGTCGTCAAGGGCTTATATGTGGGGAAGGGGGTGGAGACCTAATGGCATAAATCAGACCCATAAATTAATTGGGTAATTTCAGATAGTTCAGCCATTAACTACTTAATTAGAAACTATTTAGCACCTACCCTTCTAAGAACAACGAAAACAGTCGTGAAGAAAGCAGTTCCTTCTCTCATGGAAGGTACATTCTAGTTGGGAGAAAACAGACAATATACAAACTAATTTAACACATCAAGTAATGTAAGCATTTTGACAGAAATTAAAAGGGGAGGAATAGAGAGTGATGGGAGTGGGGATGGAGTTGCTCTATTAATTAGGGTCATCAAGGAAGCTAAGTGACACTTGAGCCAGACCTAAATGCATGAGCGATTAATCCATGTGGATTTTTGGATGAGAATACTCCAGGCAAAAGGAAGTGCACATTTGAAGGCCCTGAGTTAGGAGGGCACTTGAGATGTTGGAAAAACAGCCAGGAAGGGACTATCCTGGTCTGGGAGGGACCTTGCTCTGAATGAGGGGAAACCATTGAGAGGTTTTGAACAGTCATAGTACTATGTAAAAAGTCAAGTCAAGCAGAGCAGTGACTTTCATGGGAAAGGAAAAGAGGTCAAGGAACACCTCTTTGCAAAATAAGGAAAAGGGGGCAGCCATTCAGAGACTTGGAAAAGCATTCCTAGATAAAGAAGAGCAAGAAAAGGTCTTGAGATAGAAACGTAGGTTAGAAAGTTCAGTGTAACTGGAATATGGTGAAAGAGTAGGGCAGTGGTAGAGGATGGGGACCAAGAGGTAGGCAGGCGCCAGACCAAGCAGGGCCTGGGGCTCAGCCTTGAGGACTTTGGGTTTTATTCTAATTGCAATGGGGAGCTATGGGAAGGTGTTTAGCAAATGATTTGATTTCTGCTGTGTGCCATCCTACTGGCTTGTGATTGGAAAATCAGTCGGACGGGGCAAGAGGAAAAGCAGTAAGAGAGCACTCAGGACGCTGTGGTAACAGTCCAGATGAAAGGTGATGGTAGCTTTGGTGAGGATTCTACTGTGGGGATGGTGAGAAGAGTTTGGATCCAAGACACATTATGAAACCAGAACCAACAACATTTGCTGATGGGCTGGGGTGGGAGTGGCAGAGTGGCAGAAGGGATTAGAAATCGAATGTAAACCAGTGGGACTGGTGTCCTGGGAGCTCTGGTGTGAGGCATGGCTAGATGGAGAAAGGTCAGTAGGGACAAACTGTGTAGGACCACGTGGACCATGTCCAGGATTGTTTTCTCATCCTAAAAGCAATGAGATTGTGTAAAATAATATCTCAAGCCTCTATTTTCTTTGTAAAGTAAGAAAAGAAGTTGGGTCATCAGCTGGGGGTGAGATAGGAGGTTAGCAGGTCACAGATTTAGGGAGCTGGAGAAAGTTTTTTTTTTTTTAATGTTTATTTACGTATGTGGCTGCACTGGGTCTTAGTGGCATACAGGATCTTTAGTTGTGGCATGTGGACTCTTAGTTGCGGTATGTGAGATCTAATTCCCTGACCAGGGATCGAACCTGGGCCCCCTGCATTGGGAATGCAGAGTCTTAACCACTGGACCACCAGGGAAGTCCCAAGAAAGTTTAACAAGGTCATTGCAGAGAATCCGAGAGTGTGTTGCTCAGAAAAATATAATGGAATTTCCAGGCAGCCTGAGAGCCTGAAATTGGTGATGGTGGTGGAAGCAATCTGCTTAGTCGTGTGGCTCTCCTGCAGGGCTGGGTTACCTAGGTTTGGAGAAAGTTTAGCTGTAATGGGAGTGGCCAAAAACGAGCCAGCTGGAAGGATGGGTCATGGTCATTGTGGTCGGAAGGTAGGCAGATTGAATTTTGCTCCTGGAAGCAGTGAGATCAGTTGACAATGTCCAGGGTGTGACCAAGGGCCTGGGTGTCTGAGTTGATCAAGGAAATACGAGGCCAAAGGATAGCTAACTGTTAAGTCACCCAGGATTAGGGTGGCCACATAAAATTGTTGAGGCTGGGACACTTTTGAGGGTACCAGAGTGCTAACTGGATGAGAAATCAGGAAACAGGTGTAATGCATGACTCTTCCAGGCAAACAGAATGATAAGATTTAAGGCCATCTTAAAGGCAGATTGGGAGTCAGGTGTCAGGGTTTTGAAATGAGAGAGCAGGAGTGACTGGGGTTTGGGAAGGTGACAGTTCCGAAGAGGTAAACAGAATAGTTTACTCAAATGACATGAGCCTCGAGAAAAATGTGTTTGCTCTTTGTTTTGTTGTGAAAAAAAGCTGAGCCACTAAAATGTCTGCAGGTAGCAATGGGGAGCACAGAGAACAGCAAACCCACCTTCTGAACTCAAGGTGCATGGAGTGTGAGAGAATAAACTACTTTCCCTTAAGAAAGTTGTAGTGGAAAGTCTGCAAGGGCAAAGTTAAAGCCCCAGGTAGAGGAACGCTCCAGAAAGAGCTTCAAGACACAGGAGTGGCAGTGAACGAGTTTGGGAGATGGCTGATTGAATCACAGGCAAGGAAGAACCGAATATCCTGGAATGATGATGTGGGAGAAAATTCTCCAGGTGGCACCTTCTTTGGGTAGGGACTCCCTGGAATATCTCTGTAGAGGGTGGCTAGTGGCTAGAGAATGCAGGGGAACTCAGTTTACCTAATTGAATTGGATTTTTACTGTGTTTCTTACAGCCCCACTGTTTTGGCATGTCTACCAAGTCCAACATGTATTTTTGCCCATTTCCTCCAGGCTAAAGAGCGCTTTCATCTTTTTGCAGGGACCTGGGTTGACCTGAAGTAAGAATCCTGCTACTTTTTTTTTTTGGAGTGGAGAGGGATTTTTTTTCCTTTTGGTTGAGCATTTTGTAAAGTTTTGCCCATTTATTTTATTTGGCTTGCTCTTAATAGTAAGGAATGTTTGTTTCTGATATAAATATCTAACTTTTAGGCTGTCTGCAGCAGACTGTAATTTCCAAAGATGACCAGGACCATCTCTCCCTTCCCCATCAAGAGCTGGAATCCATTTCTTTCCATCCCCCTTGAATCCAGGCAGGCTCTGTGACTGCTTTGACCAAAAGAAGGCAGCAGAAATGGTGGTGGACTTCTCACTTAACTGGCTCTTTCCGCCCTGAGGTGAGAGAGGGCACATGCAGCCAACACTGAAGCATCAGATGTGAGGTGAAGGCGCCATCTTGGGCGCCCAGCCCCTGTCCGGCCTTCAGAGGACTCTCGCCCCAGCTCTTATCTAAATGCAGCTGCATGAGAGACCAGGGGGAAGAACCACCCAGCTGAGTCCAATCAACCCACAGACCCCCCCCCCACCCCCCGCCTCCCGGGAGATAATGATAAATAGCTGTGTGAACCTCTAAGTTTTGGCTTGTTCACAGCTGGAGATACTCAAGATACCATCTTGGGTACCTCTGCTTCTCATTTTTCTGTCCTGGTAAAGCTCCTGTGCTTTACTTGATAAAATATAAATTGGTAATAAAAAATAACTCTGCTCATGATTTCTATTTTAATCATAACATGCATATGTAATTAGTATGCTATTACTAATTATATGTTTTCCATATAGTATATATTTTTCCTCTTGCCTGTTAACCAAACTCTCCCTCTGCCTGACCCGCTCAGTCCTCTGGCCTTTGTTCATCTCCCTCAGCCAACCCCTTCCTGCTCCACACCCCAGTGATAGTGGGAGGAGAACAGAAAGGAAAGGATGGAAGAATGGCCCCAGGAGGAGAAGGTTGGGGAAGAAGAGAGAGCCCAAGAAGGCTTGGGAGAGAATTTTTGGTGGGGAGCTGAGAGCAAAGCAAGGAGAAAGATGTTTGGGGATACTGCAGGGTATGAGAGAGGCAGAGAGTGAGAAGAGGGTTTTAAGAATGGTAGGCTTGGTTTAAAATTAAATGTGGCTGTTAGTTTCTTTGCACTGACACTGCACAGAGGCTATGCCCGTGGGAGCCCAGTGTTAGGTTACTTAATAAGCATTAACATCTGTGAAATATTGAGATACATACGCATACACTGTCTCCCCAGAACTTGTGTCTCTAAAGCAGTTATCATTGCTACCTAGTATCATTGGCTGAAAGTATGAAACAAATAGGGAATGATTTATAAGGAACAAAATCCATTCAAAGTGGCTCAGGCGCAGAGGAGAAGTTCTTGGAGAAAAACTCTGACAGCTCATTGAACTCAGGAGGTATATCTGGGTCTCTTGAGAGACTATGCTAAGAACCAGAGGATTACTAGGAATTCTCTCCATCTCTTGTTTCCTTTTTTTGTTTTTGTTTTTTTTCAATTTTAAAAATTGTGGTAAAAATATATAACGTAAAATTCATCATCTTAACCATTTTTAAGTGTACAGTTCAGTGGTATTAAATACATTCATACTGTTGTGCGACCATTACCACCATCCATCTCCATAGCTCTTTTCATCTTGCAAAACCAAAACTCTGCACCTATTGAACACTAATTCCCCAGTCTCCCCTCCTCCAGCCCCTGGTAACCACCTTTCTGCTTTCTGTCTCTATGATTTTGACTAAGTGTCTCATATAAATAGAATCATACAGTGTTTGTCTTTTTGAAACTGGCTTGTTTCACTTACATGTTGTCCTTAAACTTCATCCATGTTGTAGCATAAATCAGAATGTCCTTCCTTTTTAAGGCCAAATAATATTCCATTGCTTGAATATACACATTTTGCTTATCCATTCTTTCATCCATAGACACTTGTTTTACTTCCACGTTTTAGCTTTTGTGAATAAAGCTGCCATGAACATGGGTATACAAATATCTCTTTGAATCCTTGCTTTTAATCATTTTGAGTATATATCCAGAAGTGGAATTGCTGGATCATATGGTAATTCTATTTTTAATTTTTGAGGAACTGTCATGCTGTTATCCACAGTGACTGTACAATTTTACATTCCCACCAACAGTGCGCAAGCGTTCCGATTTCTCCACATCTTGTTTCTTTCTAGTAGCTATGTTAATAGGTGTGAGGTGGTATCTCATAGTAGTTTTAATTTGCATTTCTCTAATGATTAGTGACATTGAATATTATTTCATGTGCTTGTTGACCATTTGTATATCTTCTTTGGAGAAATGTCTATTCAAGTCCTTTGCCCATTTTTTTTTTTTTTTGGCACCATACTGTTTTATTTCAACCTTCAAAGAATATAAAGAGGTAACAACTTCTGATGCCAAACCATGCAAATAACAATAAAGGAACAAAAAAAATATTAACGATGAAAAGACAGTCATTTAAAGGTGTTTCACAGCAGTGCTTTGGCAGTACTGGCAAGTACTTCTAGCCAACGGCTTCCAACAAGAGGGGTCTGAATGAACCCCCTGTTCTCAGCAAAAGAGCCCCCATATTTTCCCCCTGGTGGTCTACACACTCTGAGCCACACACACCACACCCCTACACTCACCGGACTTTTGTCATTCACATCTTACAACACGTAACTACACACTGTGCATCTGTACACAACAAAAACTAAAAATAAGACAGTGTGGTAGAAAAGTAAACAAACTCCAGTGTTTCCAGTAAGGCATCAGGGAATCACTGCTGGCTGGGCCCTTCATTTCACCAGTTTAAAGAAAAGTTTGATTTACATTTCTCAGCAAACCCAATATTCAGAGGCTTCACCATAACCAGCAAGCAGGCTCAAGTTAAAAGTTTAAAAGACAGTCCTCCTTTTTTTTGGTAAATGTTTCATATAAAACATGAAATCAAGTTCTACTTTATAAAAAAACAACTGAGTATTTTTAATAGTAAAAATATATATGTTTATATTTCTCTTTTTAAAAAGACATTTAATAACAATACTTCAGAAGACCAGATTTAACCCTCAACCCCCCACCCTGCCAAGTGTCCACCTGGCACAGATACATTAAGGCAAAAGCTCCTGGAGAGGCATGTCCGCCTCGGCGGCGGGCTGGGGACACAAGGGGAACACATTCCGCTCCTGCAGGGCCGGTTTAGAAAGGCTTCTCCCTCATGTTCACCGAGCCGTCCTGCATCCCGAAGTAGACTCTCTCCGCCAGGTTGATGAACAGGCCCGTGTCCACCACGCCTGGATCATTTTGATCGTTGTGTTCACTTCACTCCATTTGTGGACCCGGTCAAACTTCCAGTCCAGGATAAAATTCCCATTATCCGTCACCACAGGACCTGCCTTGTTGACAGCCATTCGAAGTTCAATCACACCCCCAAACTTCTGGGTCACAGCTCGGCTCACGGGGACATAGGCCATTGGGATGACCTCGATGGGGATTCCCTTGTGCCACTGATCCCCGAGGTTCTTTGAATCCTTCCTGAAATCGGCAATCACGATGAAGCGACTGGCATTGGCAGCCACAGTTTTCTCCTGGGTCAGGCAGCCTCCACCACCCTTGATGAGATTGAGATCAGCATCTACTTCATCAGCACCATGGATGGCAAGGTCAATCTCTGGGTGTCGGTCCAGGTCACTGAGAGTTAAGCCATACTGCAGGATGAGCTGACGGGCCTGGAAGGAAGTGGGAATACAGACGAGGTTCAGATTCTCTTGTTTCACTCTTTCAGCTATTCGCTGCACAGCGTGGACAATTGTAGAACCACTCCCAATTCCCAGCACTTGGTTATTCCTCACGTGGTTCTCCACGGCCGCACGGCCCGCCAGCTTCTTGGCCTCCTCGGCCTTGGACATCGTGGAGGGGGCCGGGCAGACGCTGTTAGCGCCCCCGCCAGCTGTACTTGCGCTGCCAGCGCCGAACTGCGCGCGTCCCGGCAACTGCACGTGGGAACCCGGAACGCCCCAGCTGTTCCCGCCCTGCCCATTTTTTAATTGGTTTGTTTTTGTTGTTGTTGAATTTTAGGAGTTCTCTATATATTCTGGATATTAATCTCTTATTATATATATGAATTGCGAATATTTTCTCCCATTATATGGGTTGCCTTTTTACTCTGTGACTTGTTTTTTGATGAACAAAAGTTTTAAATTTTCATGAAGTTAGATATATCTATTTTTCCTTTGGTTGCCTGTGCCTTTGGTGTCATAGCTAAGAAATCACTACCAAATCCAATGTCATGATTTTTGCCCTATGTTTTCTTCTAAAGTTTCATAGTTTTACATCTTATGTTTAAGTCTTTGATCCATTTAGAGTTGGCTTTTGTGTATGTTGTTAGGTAAGGGTCCAGCTTCATTCTTTTGCATGTGGATATCCAGTTTTCCCAACACCATTGTTTTTAAAAGACTGTCTTTTCCCCATTGTATGGTCTTGACACCCTTGTCCAGAATCATTTGGCCATATATGTGAGGGTTCGTTTTTGGGCTTTCTCTTCTATTCCATTTGTCTATATGTTTATCTTTATGCCAGTACCACACTGTTTTAATTACTATAGATTTGTAGAAAATTTTGAAACCAGGAAGTGTGGGTCCTCCAGATTTTTTCTTCTTTTTCAAGATTGTTTTGGCTATCCAGAGCCCCTTGGGATTCCATATGGGCTTTAGGATGGGGTTTTATATTTATGGGAAAATGTCATTAGGATTTTGATAGAGTTTACATTGAATCTGTAGATCATGTTGGGTAGTGTTGACATCTTAACAATACTGAGTCTTCCAATTCATGAACATGAGTTGCATTTCCATTTATTTATTTCTTTAATTTCTTTCAACAATGTTTTCCTTGTAGTTTTCCTTGTACAAGTCTTTCACCTCCCTGGTTAAATTAATTCCTAAGTACTTTATTCTTTTTGATGTTATTGTAAATTAAATTGTTTTCATAATTTCCTTTTCAGATTGTTCATTTTTAGTGTATAGAAATGCAACTGGTTTTTTCATGTTGACTTTGTATCCTGCTACTTTGCTGAATTCATTTATTAGTTCTAACAGTGTGAGTGTGTGTGTGTAATCTTTAGGATTTTCTACATGTAAGATCATGTCATCTGCAAACAGATAATTTCACTTCTTCTTTTCCAATTTGAATGTCTTTTATTTCTTTTTCTTGCCTAATTGTTCTGGTTAGAACTTCTAGTACTATGTTGAGTAAAAGTGGTGAGAGTACACATCCTTCTCTTGTCCTTGATCTTAGAGGGAAAGCTTTGAGTCTTTCACCACTGAGGATGATGTTTGCTGTGGGTTTCTGTTCCTAATTTCTTGAGAGTTTTAATCACAATAGGATGTTAAATTTTAGCAAGTGCTTTTTCTGCATCATTTGAGATGATGCTGTGGGTTTTTTCCCCATCATTCTGTTAATGTGGCATATTGGTAACAGAGGCCTTAGCTAATTCTACAGAGAGATTTAGGCAAGGGGGGCAGGACCTTAGGACTCCCCATATTGACTAGCCATTGGATGCCGGCTGTCCTTGGGGAGGATGGCATACCCTTAGACAAAGTGGCTCCTTTTGGTCAAAGGCAGTTTCTGGAGAGGGACTCAGCTATGAGCTGTCAGTAGTTACCACTCCTGCAGAGGGTATGTTGAGCCTTGGGCATCCACTTCAGCTACCCAGTGCAGATTGACCTCATGTCCCATCTCAAACACCAACTGGGACCGAAGACAGTCCCTATATTTCACTTTCAAATTCCTAGGATAGAGAATCTGATTGGTTTGATTAGTTGTCTTTCTCCCGATTAGCTCTGGCTCTGGAAGTGAGGTCATAAGGTATATTATATCCTGGATATTAACTAATATGTTTGCTAATATCCAATTAGCAAAATAGTTACGATTTGCCTTTGATTGTAAATGCAAATCAGTAAAAATTTGGTAATTAGTCTCTATAGTGGGTAGTATTTGACTAACATTTTTGTTCAAGAGCAGCTATGATTTTGTTGGAATAGTGACAAACATTCAGATAAATATGATTCCAGCATTCAGAATGTTTGTGCATGTAGGGATGGGTGGGTAGATGGGTAAGTAGAGAGATTATAAAAACAAAGAAACACACATTCATCTAGAAGACAGACTGAATATTTATCTTTTAATAGCATTTTTGTTTGCCATCTTTACAGTTTTACCTTTTCCAAAATGTTATATAGATGGAATCGAACAGTATGTAGCCTTTTCAGATTGACTTCATTCACTTAGCAATTCACTTAACATTTACTTAGCATTGAAGATTCATTCATGTCTTTGTGTGGCTTCACAGCTCATTCTTTTTTATTGCTGAATAGTATTCTATTGGGTAGATATACTGCAGTTTGTATATCCATTCACCAAAGACATCTTGGTTGCACCCAGTTTCTGGCAATTATGAATAAAGCTGCTATAAACATTCACATGCAGAATTTTTTGTGGACATAAAATTTCAAATCAGTTGGGTAAATTCCTAGGAGCCTGATTGCTGGGTCGTATAATTAGACTATGACTAGCTTAGTATGAAACTGCTAAACTGTCTTCCAAAGTGGCTGTACCATTTTGTGTTCTCATCAAAAATAAATGCGAGTTCCTGTTAAGAGCTCTGCATCCTTGCCAGCAATTGGTGTGGTCATTGTTTTTTGGATTTTAGCCTTTCTCACAGGTATGTAGTGGTATCTCATTGTTGTTTTAATTTGCATTTCCCCAATGACAAATTATATTGAGCATCTATTCATATGCTTAATTACTATCTATATATCTCTTTTGGTGAGGCATTTGTTCAATTCTTTTGCCCATTTTTTTTTTTTGCTCTTTTTTTAAACCATAATTCTTGGCAAAGAATAAACACACTAGCAGAACATACCACCTTAGTTGACTAAACTGATGTTTAGACTCTATAGTTCATGTCAAGAAAAGAGTGAGTTTCAGATTTTTACAAGCAATTTAATAGCTTTAAGGGCTAGTTCCATTTGTCCCATTTGTAATAAACAGACAAGAAAAACTGACCCCCCTTTGACTTTGTACTCAATAGTACTTAATAAGAAATGCATTGTTAAATGAGGTCAAATAATAAATAGATTCAGAACTATTTAAAAGTCAGTACCAATTGTTACATTTCCCACAACAAATTCACACCAGAAAATAATTAGATTTGGTACCAAGCTCACTGATGCTGAGTTTTACTCCACTGATGTCTTTTTTCAAAAATTTATTGATGTAGGGAAATCCCTGGCAGTCCAGTGGATAGGACTCTGCCCTTCCACTGCCAGGGACCCGGGTTCCATCCCTGGTCGAGGAACTAAGATCCTCCAAGCTGCACAATGTGGCCAAAAAAAAAAAAAATTATTGCTGTATAATTGACATATAACATTATCTTAGTTTCAGGTGTACAACATGATGATTCAGTATATGTATATGTTGTGAAATGATCACCAGAATAAGTCTAGTTAACATACATCATCACACACAGACACATAGTTACAAATTCTTTTTCTTGTGATGAGAACTTTTAAGATCTAATATATTAGTAACTTGCAAATACACAATCCAGTATTATTAACTGTAGTCATCATGCTGTACATCGTTTTTTGCCTTCTCTATTTTTATTTAGCTTTGTTGTATTGTTGAGTTATGAGTTCTTTGTACATTTTGAGAACGTTAAATTTTTGTGATTAAGTTTTTAAAAATTGAAGTATAGTTGACTTACAATATTATATTAGTTTCAGGTGTACAACATAATGATTCAATATTTTTATAGATTATATTCCATTTAAATTTATTATAAAATATTGGCTGTATTCCCTGTGCTGTACAGTATATTCCTGTAGTTTATTTATTTATTTTTACTGAGGTATAGTTGATGTCCAATATTATGTAAGTTTCAGGTGTGAAAAAAGTTTCACAAGTTTTAAAGTTTATATTCCATTTAAAGTTATTATAAAATATTGACCATATCCCCTGTGCTGTACAATATATCCTTGTAGCTTATTTATTTTATACGTACTAGTTTGTGTCTCTTAATCCCACCACTATATTGCCCCTCCCCCTTTCCCTCTCCCCAGTGGTAACCACTAGTTTGATCTCTACATCTGTGAGTCTGTTTCTGTTTTGTTAGAGAATATTACATTTTTAATATCCAATTTCTGCTCACTCAGTGTCAACCCTAGCAAGACCTGAAAAACCTCTTCCCCCACCCCATTTCCTTTCACACAGTCTTGGCAAATGGCAACTACCAGCAGTCAGCTTTTGTATGAAAGACCAAATTTGGTGAAAAGCGGTTTAGGGCTGTCAATGTAACATGTGTGAAAATACAAGCTATAAAACCGATACTTAAAGTCTTTCCTCTATTAAAAGGGGTCATATGTTTCATCCAGTTTGATTGTGAAGCCTTGGTGTGAATGAGAACCACTGGCGGAGCCATAAAAAATACTGATGCCTTAGCCAAAATCATAAAATACTTGTTGATATCAAAACTTCTGCACTGACTAAAACCATAGGAGGCACTACTACATACTCATACTAGAATGGCTACAATTAAGAAGATTGATCATACTAAGTGTTGGCAAGGGTGTGGAGGAACTAGAACTCTCAGACACTGCTGGGGGGAGTGGAAATGGTACAACTTTAGAAAATGGTTTAGCAGTTTATTAAAAAGTTAAACATACACTTACCATATGACCTGGCTATTCCACTCCTTGGTAACTGTCCAAGAGAAATAAAAGCATATGTCCACACAAAGACTTGTACATAAATGTTCATAGCAGCTTTGTTTGTAATAGTCCCAAATTGGAAACAACCCAAACATCCAGCATAGGTGAATAGATAAACAAATGGTGCAATAATCATACCACAGAATACTTCTCAGCCATAAAAAAGATCAAACTTCTGATACACACAACAATGTGGATGAATCTCAAAATAATTATGCTGAGTGAAAAAAGTCAGATTAAAAAAAGAATACATGTTGGATGACCTCATCTATTTAAATTCTCAAGAATTTAAACCACTGGAAGGGGCGGGAGGAAGGAAAAAGGGAGGGTTACAGAGGGGCACAAGGAAACTTTTAAGAAACTTTAAAGAGTGATGAATGTGTTTAGGTGATGGTTTCCATGCGTATGTACATATGTCAAAAACTGACCAAATACTACACCTTAAATATGTGTCGTTTACTATTGAATATATGTGACTTGTACATCAACAGAACTGTAAAAAAATATCTTTGTACCTTGGACTGTTTTTCAATTCATGATTTCAAAAAACAATTTTAAAAAATTTAAAAAACAAACAAAACAAACCCAAACATAATTTTAACAATCTACATACTAAATTTTAATTAAAATCTTACTTATCGACAATAGAGGAAAATTTTTAGTCTGTAATATTAATATTTTTAACAAATATCAATAAATAGGGAAGAATCACTGCTTTAGAGTTTTCATAACTGAACATTTTGTTGTTGGAAGTCTTGATCTGAAATATAGTAAGAGAGAGAGAGAAAATTCAAAATTGTATGGGAAGAAATATGAAATTAAATGCTACAGATTTTCCAGAAGCTCTGTTTGATGCTATCAGCTACAAGAAGCTATTGGAGGTTGCAGAGTCTGGCACCTTAAATGATCCTACAGCAAAGAGGGTTTTGTCCCACAGCTGAAAAAAGCACAGGATGTAAGAAACTCTAGTCTTACATATTTTTAAAGTTTAGAACACAAACTTTATTAAAGCTCTTTTGTATCCAAATTTTTTTTTATCTGCTTTTTTGCTGGTAATAAAGGCCGACACACTCCTCAGACTATTTGATGAAACTCCATTGAGAGGAAGGGAAGAATTTTAACTGCTTCCAATTTATTTATTTATTAATAAATTTATTTATTAATAAATTTATTTATTATTTATTTTATTTTTGGCTGCTTTGGGTCTTCATTGCTGCATGCAGGCTTACTCTAGTTGTGGTGAGCAGGGGCTACACTTCGTTGCAGTGCACAGGCTTCTCATTGCAGTGGCTTCTCTTGTTGCGGAGCACGGGCTCTAGGCGCGTGGGCTTCAGTAGTTGTGGCTCGCAGGCTCTAGAGCATAGGCTCAGTAGTTGTGTAGCACGGGCTTAGTTGCTCCGCGGCATGTGGGATCTTCCCGGACCAGGGATCAAACCCGTGTACCCTGCATTGGCAGGTGGATTCTTAACCACTGTGCCACAGGGAAGCCCTCTGCTCATTTTAAATTGGACTTTTTGTTATTTGCTGTTGAGTTGTATAATTCCCTCATATATTTTGGGTATTAATCCCTTAATTATCACATATGTGGTTTGCAAATATCTTCTCCCATTCCTTAGGTTGCCTTTTCATTTTATTGATAATTTTTTTTCCTGTGCAGAAGCTTTTTACTTTGATGTAGCTCCACTTGTTGAATTTTGCTTTTGTTGCTTGTGCTTTTGGTGTCCAAATCAAAAAAATTTATTGCGAAGACAGATGTCAAGATTTTTCTCCATGTTTTCTTCTAGGAGTTTTATAGTTTCAGTTTTTACACTTAAGAGTTAATTTTTGTGAGTGGTGTGAGATAGAGGTCTAATTTCATTCTTTTGCATGTGAATGTCCACTTTTCCCAACACTGTTTATTGAAGGAACTATCCTTTTCCTGTTGAGTACTCTTTACTCCCTTGTCAAATATTAGTTGATTTAAACTCGTTAAATACATGAGTTTATTTCTGGGCTCTCTCTTCTGTTCCATTGATCTATATGTTTGTTTTTATTCCAGTATCATACTGTTTTAGATACCATAGCTTTGTAATATAGTTTGAAATCAGGAAGTGTGATGCCTTCATGTTTGTTCTTTCTCAAAATTGCTTTGGTTATTTGGGATCTTTTGTGGTTCCATAAGAATTTTAGGATTGTTTTTTTCTGAATCTGGGAAAAGGGCATTGGAATTTTTGAAAGGGATTTCATTGAATCCATAGATTGTTTTGGATAGTAGGGACATTTTTACAACATAAATTCTTCCAATCCATGAGCATGGAATATCTTTCCATTTATTTGTGTCTTCTTCAATTTCTTTCCTCAACGTCTTATAGTTTTTGGTGTATAGATCTTTAACTTTTTTGGTTAAAATTTTTCCTGAGTATTTTATTGTTTTTGATACTATTGTAAATGGGAATGTTTTCTTTATTTCTTTTTCAGATAGTTCATTGTTAGTGTGTAGAAATGCAGCTGATTTTTGTATGTTGATTTTGTCTTCTGAAACTTTACTGAATTCTTTGTTTATATCTAACAGTTTTTGGTGGCATCGTTAGGGTTTTCTATATACATCATGTCATCAGCAAAGAGAGACAATTTCACCTCTTCCTTTCTGAGTTGGATGCTTTTTATTTCTTTTCTTGCCTAATTTTTCTAGCTAGGAATTCCAGTACTATGTTGAGTAGAAGTGGTGAGAGTGGGCACCTTTGTCTTGTTCTTGATATTAAAGGAAAAGCTTTCAACCTTTCACTATTGAGTATAATGTTAGTTGCGGGCTTGTTATATATGGCCTTTATTATGTTGAGGTTTGTACCTTCTTTACCCAATTTGTTGAGTTTATCATGAAAGGATGTTGAATTTTGTTAAATGCTTTTTCTGCATCTACTGAGATGATCATATGATTTTTGTCTTCATTCTACTAGTGTGGTGTATCACACTGACTGATTTGCATATGTTAAACCATACTTGCATCCCAGGAATAAATCCCAATTGATCATGGTGTATGATTCTTTTAATGTGCTGTTGGATTCAGTTTGCTAATATTTTGTTGAGGATTTTTGCATCTATGTTCATCAGGAATATAAACTTGTAAATTTCTTTTCTTGTAGTGTCCTTATTTGGCTTTGGTATGAGGGTAATGCTGGCCTCATAAAATGAGTTTGGGAGTGTTGCCTCATTTTCAATTTTTTTGAAGAGTTTGAGTAGAATTAGCATCACTCTCTCTTTAAATGTTTGGTAGAATTCATCCATGAATCCATCTGGTCCTGGGCTTTCCTTTTTGGGGAGATTTTTGATTACTGATTGATTCTCCTTACTTGTTATTGGTCTGTTCAGATTTTCTATGTCTTCATGATTTAGTCTTGATAGATTGTATATTTCCAGCAATTTACCCATTTCTTCTAAGTCATCCAATTATTTGGCATATAATTGTTCATTGTAGTCTCTTATGAGCCTGTGTATTTATGTAGTATCATTTACATGTCTCCTTTTTCATTTATAATTTTAATTATTTGAGTCCCCTCTCTTTTTTTGGTAAGTCTACCTAAAATTTGTCAATTTTGTTTATGTTTTCAAAAAAACCAACCAACTCTTAGTTTCATTGATCTTTTTATTATTTTTCTCTTCTCTGTTTAATGTATTTCTGCTCCAATGTTTGTTATCTCCTTTCTGCTGATGCTAACTTTGGACTTAGTTTGTCTTGTTTTTCAAGTTACTAGAGGTGTAAAGTTAGGTTTTTATTTGAGGTCTTTTTTCTTAAGATAGACATTTATTGCTATAAAATTCCCTTTTAGAACTGTTTTTGCTGCATCCCATAAGTTTTGGTGTGTTGTGTTTCCATTTTCCTATTCTCAAGATACTTTGGTTTCCCTTTTGATTTCTTCTTTTACCCACTGGTTCTTCAGGAGCATGTTGTTTAATTTCCACATATTTGTGAATTTTCTAGTTTTCCTCTTGTTATCAATTTCTAGTTTCATACCATTGTGGTCAGAAAAGATACTTGGTATAATTACAATCTCTCTGGTAAGGGAAGACTTTCACCGTGGAGGGGGGGACACTGGTGCATGCTGTGACCCCAGGTCTAGTGGTGCAGGTTGCCAAGTGCAGGGGCATGTGGTGGCACCCGGTCTGGGGGAGCATGATGGCTCACTGACTCGGGCTGTTGGGTTCCACAGCATCGTGTGTGGTCCTTGGTGAGCACTGCATGAGGAGCAGGGAAGGGTCTGCAAAGGCTGCAAGAGCTGTTGGGGTCCTCAGCCGTGTCTCCAGGTTCAGTGGATAGGGACGAGGGCAAGCAGTGGCAGGGGCTGGCACTGGTGGTGTGCACATGCTTAGCTGTGGTGGCCAGCTGCAGGTGCCTGTGGAATGGAAGCCGGTGAAATCTGCGAGGGGTCTCTGGCGGCTCTGCTGGCTGTTGGTTTCTTCGGTAGTGAAGGCTGCTGGGTCTGCGTCTAGAGCAGGTCCCTGAGAAACCATGATCCTTCCTGCTGTACGGCTGCTCTCGGTAGCCTCTGATTTTCTTTATCGTTCCTAGTCATCTGTATATATCTCAGCTTTGCTGGTCTCTGGTTGGGGTGAAACTGAAGTGGGACCTTTTTATGGGGCCCAGAAAGACTGGGAAGCTGGTTGCTCTCCCTGCTCTTCCTCTTCCTGGGAGGGGAACTGTTTCTAACGGAGTTCTCTCTCGATGCTCAGCAATGCTGGTGTGGGGGATGGGATGGTGCAGGCAAAATGAGGCTGTCTTCCTTCCCGTTTTGTGTGGTTATTCTCAAGTTTTTTTGTTCCACTGTGTTAAATTTCTTCAGTGAACTCCAGAGCTCTCCCAGGGCTGTTTTTGTTTGTAGATAGCTGTCTAATTATTGATCTTTGTTGGGCTATGGAGACTAGAGTCCCCATACTCTGCCATCTTGGTTACTTCATTCTCCCTGATAGACATTAAAATATATGTAACATATACACACGTATTAAATACATGAAAACAAAGCTAGCCCCCTCTTTCATACTATATACAGAAAGAGTAAAGAAATTAATATTAGAAAATGTTAGCGCAAGTTCGTGTGCCTGACGCACAGTGAGGCCAAACAAACTGAAACGTTGGAGTTTGGAGCAGAGAAAGGTTTATTGCAGGGCCATGCAAGGAGATTGGTGGCTCATGCCCTAAAAAGCCCGAGCTCCCCAAAGGGTTTCGGCAAAGCATTTTTAAAAGCCAGGTGAGGGAGGGAGATCACAAGGTACGTGATCAGCTCCTGCACAATTCTCTGATTGGCTGATGGTGGGTAACAGGGTGGTGTCACCGGGGTTAACATCATCAGTCCTTAGGCTCCAGGAGACCTGGGGCTATGTGTTTATGGTCATCAGGTAGTTGACATCTTCCATTTGATGGGGGGTTTTCACATCTGTAAAACAACTCAGGAAATGTGCATCAAATACTGTTATCAAGGTACTTCAGAGAGGAGCTAAAGCAGAGAATATGGGGAAAGGCCTGTCCTGGGAAGACCCCATGGGGTCCTGCTCGGTTACAAAAACAATAAACAATTAGAATAAAATTTTGGAGAGCAAATTTGGAATGGGAAAATCCTCCAAACAGACCAAGAAGCCTAGTAGTCAGAAAGACAGATATGTCTTTCTACATATATATTTTTAAAAGTTCATGGCAAAAAAATTATAGACTCAAAAGGCAGACTGGAAAATATATTTTCAATAGGTATGACCGACAAAACTATTAATATCCATGATAATAATTTCTCTGAATTAGTAAGAAATAGAAAACACATAAGGAAAAGGCAAAGGCGATTTTCATTGAAGATAAAATTTAAATGACTAATAAATATATGAAAAGCTACTCAAACTGGCTAGAAGTCAGGTTGGTGAAAGTTAAATAAGGAGTTTGTATTTTTAAATCATGTAATTGGCAGGGAAAAAAAAGAAACAAAGGGGATGGATCACACTGTGTGCTGTCAGGGCTGCAGGAAAGCAGATATTCTCTTACTTTGCTTCTGGAAGTAGTGAATTGCTGTGCCTTTTCTGAATGTAATCTGACCACATCTACCAAAATAAAAACATTCATTCTCTTTGGCAGAGGGATTCCAGTTTGGAAATCTGTCTTATGGAGATAGTGGTATGTAAAGCCATATGTTCCTAGATATTTGTTACAGCTTTGTTTATAGTGGCAAGAAAACTGAAAATGATTATGTTGGCAGTTACTAAATGACTAATTTAGGAGGATGTTAAAAAACCAAAGATTCGTTCACGAGAAGATTCTGATATGGAGCCATGTCTTATGACCTTGTTCCTGTAGCAAAACCTGTGCCAGGGGAGGAAGTGCCTTGACCTTGATTTCAATATTTTATAAGAATGACTTTTTATCTTTGAGACTTCTCTACGTGAAGTTTAGGTATTTGTGTTCATCATTATCTGTTCTGCTTTGCTTAGGTGTGGAGTTTGGAAGTTCTTTCTGATAGAGGGAGGATTGCCTAGATGTACAATTAAATAATCCTGGGGCCTTGTACATGCTACACAGAGTGTGGTTTATCTCTACAACATATTTATGTTGTAGAGATATATATATATAATTTTTATATCTTGGTATATCAATATATATGATATTAGATATAGATATTATATGGATGTGATATGCATTGACAGAGGTGGGGAATGTCCATGATTGTTATTATCAAATGAGAAAGGCAAAGTGCTGAGAAATATCCTTGATATGATCTCATTGTTGTGAGATCAGATACGTTCCCTGTATATTAGCATTTATTCATATTAATTTGGGGAAATTTGTTGAGGAAATAACATCAGCTTATTAAAATCAATTTTTTTAGCACATAGTATGTCTTTCACTTTACAAATCTCAGATAGTTTCTTCTGTTGCAATGAGCATGTATTTAATTAATTTTTGTAAACCACGGACTCTACTCTTTGCTCAACTGCAAGTGGATTAGTAAGTTTCTGGACTTTTGGGGGGAAATTCTAGTTCTAACTTGCCTTCCTTTTACCCATCAGTATTCTTTTGGGAATTCCTCAACATCTGCCTGTGAGTTCTTAGGAAACACAAAGATATTTTAATAGTTACAAGGCAGAATGTAATTTAGCAGGTCAATTGGATGCAAAGGAATTAAACAATGCATTTAAAAGCCAAAATGACTTGAGTTAGGTTCATTGGGTTTTCTGGATGCTTCCTTTAATTAATAAAGAATTAATTAAGAAGACCCAGCTCAAAAAATGTTAAAGCTAGTTCTCTGATTAAGCAGGAACTCCCTCAGGGGTGATGGCAGGAATTCATTATCAGGGTTAAATTCTATTTTATTTTCTCCCTGAGGCAGAGTTCATTTCTCAATGGTAGAAAAGAGGAATGAAAGAGTGTGGTCCACAGCACCTCCCTTTGTGGGTGTGAGGTCACTGAGCAGAGACAGTGAGCTTCTGCTTCCCCTCTTACTTCAGAGCCTAGAGCAAGGGCCTCTGCTTTTTCATCATTCCTCCCCATCATTAGTTACTAGGAAGAAAGGAGATGATTCAGGGTGGAAAACTGCAAATGCGGAGGGAGGAGTGTATTTTTTTAAAATTTATTTATTATTTATTTATTATTTTATTATTTTTGGCTGTGTTGGGTCTTCGTTTCTGTGCGAGGGCTTTCTCTAGTTGTGGCAAGGAGGGGCCACTCTTCATCGCAATGCGCGGGCCTCTCACTATCGCGGCCTCTCTTGTTGTGGAGCACAGGCTCCAGACGCGCAGGCTCAGTAGTTGTGGCTCACGGGCCCAGTTGCTCCGCGGCATGTGGGATCTTCCCAGACCAGGGCTCGAACCCGTGTCCCCTGCATTGGCAGGCAGATTCTCAACCACTGCGCCACCAGGGAAGCCCGAGGAGTGTATTTTGATTAGAGATGAGAAGGCTGATAGAAGACTTGATTACTCTCTTTAAGGTTTTGAGAATTTTTATGGAGATACGTATTGGAAAAGTTGTTGACTGAAGATAAAAGCCTGAAAAGGTGAGTCTAGACTGATTGATGCCTTGAGTTTCCTGTGGTACTTTTCTATTTATCAACAAACAACCTGGGAGTTACCTGACCATGCAGGTCCTTTTTGGAGAGGACAGCTGTTATCATTTAAGTCTGTTGCCCGATTAGGTTAGATTGTCCTTTGGGACATGTCTGCAATTTTTGGAGTCCTTCCTGAACTTGGAATTGTATTTAGTTTGAATTTGATACATTTAGGAGAGCTCATGGGAATTTACAGTGTGGTTAGTTTACAAACAAATTATTGCATTAAGAAAAATGGGCATTTGTGGTTCAGAAGTTTTGTTGTTTTTGATTTTGCTTTTGTTTTTTTTTCCTCTCCTTGGGCTAGTAAATTTTTTTAGACTGGATAATAGCTTTAGAATTTTGGGTTAAAAAATAACAACAACAGCAACAACAAAAGAATGAAAAAGAGTGAAGATAGCTGAAGGTACACCAATCTCAGAAGGATGAGAGAGAAAGAGGCAGAAAGTTTTTTTGAAGAAATAATGACTAAAAACTTCCCTAACCGGGGGAAAGAAACAGATATTAGATCCAGGAAACCCAAAGAGGACCAAAGAAGATGAATCTAAAGAGACCCAGACTGAGACATACTATAATTATCAAAAGTTAAAGACAAGAAGAGAATCTTAATAGCAGTAAGAGAAAACCACCTGTTATGTACACTATATCCCCATAAGACTATCACCAGACTTTTCAGCAGAAACCTTGAAAGCCAGAAGGGCATGGGGAGATATATT
Organism: Balaenoptera musculus; assembly: GCF_009873245.2. Lineage (NCBI taxonomy): Eukaryota > Metazoa > Chordata > Mammalia > Artiodactyla > Balaenopteridae > Balaenoptera > Balaenoptera musculus. Next base: position 18,734,302 of record NC_045786.1, on the reverse strand, counting down.
CTAAGTACTGAAAGGATAAAACTGCCAATTAAGAATATCTGGCAAAGTTGTCTTTCAGAATTGAAGGAGAGACAGTTTCCAAATAAACAAAAGATGGAGGAGTTCATCACCACTAGACCAGTCTAACAAGAAATCTTAAAGGGATTTCTTCAAGTTGAAATGAAAGGATGCTAATTAGTAACATGAAAACACATAAAAGTATAAAACTCACTGGTAAAGGTAAATATATAGTTAAATTCACAATAACCTAATATCATGATGGTAGTGGGTAAATCACTTACAGCTCTAGTATAAAAGTTAAAAGACCACTGGAAATCTTTGTCAGGGCAATTAGGCAAGAAAAAGACATAAAAGGCATCCAAATTAGAGAAGGAGTAAAGCTATCCCTATTTGCAGAAGACATGATATTATATATTAAAAAAAACCCTAAAGATGCCACCAGAAACTGTTAAAACTAGTAAATGAATTCAGTAAAGTTTTAGGATACAAAATCAATGCACAAAAATCAGTTGTGTTTTTTTTTTTTTTTTTTTAAATTTAACACAGAAAAGCTATGGTTTTTTTTTTTTTTTTTTTTTTTTTTTAATTTTTTTTTTTTTTTTAAATGGGATTTATTTATTTATTTATTTATGGCTGTGTTGGGTCTTCGTTTCTGTGCGAGGGCTTTCTCTAGTTGCGGCAAGCGGGGGCCACTCTTCATCGCGGTGCGCGGGCCTCTCACTGTCGCGGCCTCTCTTGTTGCGGAGCACAGGCTCCAGACGCGCAGGCTCAGCAATTGTGGCTCATGGGCCCAGCCGCTCCGCGGCATGTGGGATCTTCCCGGACCAGGGCTCGAACCCGTGTTCCCTGCATTGGCAGGCAGATTCTCAACCACTGCGCCACCAGGGAAGCCCCAGTTGTGTTTTTATATACTAATAACAAGCTATCAGAAAGAGAAATTAAGAAAACCATCCCATTTACAGTTTCATCAAAAAGAATAAAATACCTAGAAATAAATTTTAACCAAGGAGGTGAAAGTCCTATACACTGCAAATCATAAGACATTAGGGACAGAAACTGACAGACACAAATAAATGGAAAGATATTTTATGCTCATGAATAGGAAGAATTAATATTATTAAAAAGATCATACTACCCAAAGTAATCTACAGATTCACTGCAGTCCCCCTATCAAAATTCCCATGGCATTTTTCACAGAAATAGAATAAATAATTCAAAAATTTGTGTGGAACCACGAAAGACCCCCAATAGCCAAGCAATCTTGAAAGAAGAACAAATCTGGAGTCATCATACTTCCTGATTTAAAATTATATTACAAAGGTATAGTAATCAGAAGAGTATGATATTGGCATAAAAATAGACACATAGATCAATGGATCAGAATAGGGAGCCTAGAAATAAACCCACAAATACACGGTCAGTTAATTTATGACAAAGAAGCTGAGAACATACAATGAGGAATGGATTGTCTTTTCAGTACATGGTTTTGGGAAAACTGAACATGCAAAAGAATGAAACTGGATCCCTATCTTACATCATACACAACTCAAAATGGATTAAAGACTTGAATGTAATACCTGAAACCATAAAACTTCTAGAAGAAAACATAGGGGGTAAGCTTCTTGACATCAGTCTTACGATGACTTTTTGGATTTGACACCAAAAGCAAAGGCAACAAGAGCAAAAGTAAACAAGTGAGACTACGTCAAACTAAAAATTTCTGCACAGCAAAATAAACCATCAACAAAATTAAAAGGCCACTTACCAAATGAGAGAAAATATTTGCTAATCATATATTTGAAAAGGGGTTAATATCCAAAATATAAAGAGAACTCATATAACTCAATAGCAGAAAACCAAACAGTCTGATTTAAAAATGGGTAGAGAAACTAAATAGACATTTCCAAAGGAGACATACAGATACCCAACAGGTACATGAAAAGGTGTTCAACTTCACTAATCATCGGGGAAAGGCAAATCAAACCACAATGAGATATCACTTCATAGCTGTTAGAATGGCTATTATCAAAAAGGTGAAAGATAGCAAGTATTGGAGAGGATGTGAGGAAAACAAGTGTACCTTCGTGCACTGTTGGTGGGAATGTAAATTGATGCAGCCACTACAGAAAACAGTATGGAGGTTCCTCAAAAACTTACAAATAGAACTACTGTACGATCCAGCAATTCCACTTCTGGGTATTTTTCCGAAGAAAACAAAAACACCAACTTAAAAAGAAATATGCACTCCCATGTTCATTGCAGCATTATTTACAATAGCCTAGATATGGAAACAACCTAAGTGTCCTTTGATAGATGAATGGATAAAGAAAATGTGGTGTGGTGTGTGTGTGTGTGTGTGTGTGTGTGTGTCTAGGTTTAGATTATTTGAACGATCGATCATCGTGACTTTATTACTGATGTCTTTTGCTGTTGTTAGGGAGCATTCCTGTTGGCACCTACTGAATCTGACTTGTTTACTGTTGTTTCAGTACTTAGATCAGCAAAGTGTCTGTTTTCTAGCCTCTAACTCAGCTAATGAGCACAGAAAGGCAGACTTCATGTCCAGAGGATAATCAAAGGAGCTTTATATGACAGACTGAAATGTTCAGTTCCAAAGCCAAGTTAAAAATTCTTTATTGTTTTCAGCCATGAATAACCAAAATCTTAGGACTATTCAGTGACCCTGGGCTGAATAACCAGGACATATAAGAGGGAACCTTGTGCTGTTGATGGGGCTATGAAATCAAGTCTTTGAGATGGAGTTGAAGGGCTGATGAGTAAAAGTCTCCGATCTATGAGGCTGTGATTCTTAAGCCTGCCACAGGTGATGCACTTGGCTCTGTGCGTGGCTTATTTTCAGCCACATTAAGTGGCAGTGTGCCCGCCAGTCACATTGACATCAACTAGCAGTGTAGGAGCAGATGCAAGCCATGAATATTTTTAAAAATTATTTATTTATTTTGGCTGCACTGGGTCTCCCTTTTTTTTTTTTTTTTTTTTTCAGTTGCAGCATGCGGGCTTCTTAGTTGCGGCATGCATGTGGGATCTAGTTCCCCGACCAGGGATCAAACCTGGGCCTCCAGCATTGGGAGCACAGAGTCTTACCCACTGGACCACCAGCAAGTCCCTCAAGCCAGGAATATTAAAGTCAGCAAAACTATACATTTTTTAAAATATCAAAGATAAGAATAGAGGATGTGTCTGAGGTAGTACACCCTCAGGGAATTTTCATTCAAGAAACATGATCATTATCTTTATATAAATTTCATAGATTTAAGTAAATCCTGACATTCAAATATTTCTTAGTGCTTTGAATGCAGTGTTTCTTATTCATATATTTAATCCTGTCAAAGCTAGTTTGCTATAAAGAGATTTCTTGACTGAATGCATTTTAGTATTCCTAGCCTTTTAGTGCTGGGAGGCATCTATTGGGGGTACAAACTATAATTGCTTATACAGTAAGTGATTTGTTGAAACATCAGGGATGCTAAACTATGCATGTTATGCACTTAAGTGAACTCAGCTGCCACACATAAGAATTAAAGCTACTCAGGAAATAAATAATTCTTCTCTGAGGTTTACAGTTCTTTCAAGTCAGCACTTTAGTAGTTGACTGGTATCTTAGCTTGGACTGTCATAAAGTATCAAAGGCTAGGTGGGTCAAACAACAGAAATTTATTTTTTAACAGTTTTGGAGACTGGAAGTCCAAGATCAAGGTCTTGGCTGATTTGGTTTCTAGTGAGAACTATCTTCCTGGCTTTCTTGCTATGTTCTCAGATGTATGCACACAGGGGATGGAGTGTTGAGGGAGTGGGAAGGGGGTTAGTGGGGAAAGAGAGAGCCCTCTGGTGTCTCTACTTATAAGGGCACTAATCCTATCAGATCAGGGCCCCACCCTTTTGACCTCATTTAACTTTACTACTTCCTTAAAGGCACAGCCTCACTGGAGGTTAGGGCTTCAACATATGAGTTTTGGGGGAACACAGACAGAAGGCAAGCTACCCTTAACTTTATGGCAGCTGGATGGAACTTTCACATATAATTGGGAGAATTGACTTGATATTGTCATAATTGATATTCGAATGATGGGAGTAGACATATCACAGATTAATGTGAGGTTGCTTTCATATACCTAATTGAGTAATATCAATAGCATTCTTTTGTTGCGTGTGAGCTAATTAACTTTAAAAACACTACTATGTCATTTATTCCCACCACACTCCTAGTAACCATTTGTTGAACATTTAGCATACGCCAGATGCTGGCTAAAATGTTTGTATTCATTAATCTGCATGATAACTGTGTTAGGTAGGTAGTATTTTGCCCTCTTTATGGTGGTCTAGAGAAGTAAATGACTTGCCAAGTTCTCAGGGCTTGTTCTGGCAGAGGCCTCGTTTTAACTCTGTTTGGCTCTCTCAGAGCTTGTGCCCTTTCCTTACATCACCTTATCTGATAAGAAAGTGTTATATGTCCAGGGATATAATGGAACCAAAGAGGAACTGCCCTGGGATTCCTCTACCTTGGGATTCTGGGCTGTTTCACTTTGTTCCTATTAACTGGGCATTTATAGCCATAAAACCACGCTATTCACCATATGCTTAGTACTGAAAACACTATCTACTGAAATTCAAGAGAAGTTTTAAAAAGAAATATTTTCAAGGAACCACTTTGAGAGCTGTAGCTGTGTATAACTGAAATGTTAGTATCAAAGTAACTTGGGTCAGGCTGTAGGGCAATCAAGCTGAACCTGAATGCCCTGATAGTCACATTCAAGTAGACCTGATTGTAAAGTTTTGGTGCTTTATTTTTCACTTGTGGAGTTTGAGTTAATGCCATCTTAAAAATTTACGTTAGGGGCTTCCCTGGTGGCGCAGTGGTTGAGAGTCTGCCTGCCAATGCAGGGGACACGGGTTCAAGCCCTGGTCTGGGAAGATCCCCCATGCCGCGGAGCAACTAGGCCCGTGAGCCACAACTACAGAGCCTGCGTGTCTGGAGCCTGTGCTCCGTAACAAGAGAGGCCGCGATAGTGAGAGGCCCGCGTACCACGATGAAGAGTGGCCCCCGCTTGCTGCAACTAGAGAAAGCCCTCACACAGAAACTAAGACCCAACATAGCCAAAAATAAATAAATAAATAAAAGAAACCATGTCCTTATGTGAAAAATTTTTTTAAAAATTAAAAAAAAAATTTACGTTAGTTCTTTCCAGTATATGGAGGTGTTTTAGGACCATAATGCTGGGGCATGGGAATTCACATCAGAATTTACCAACAGCTATCTGTCGAGCAGGAAGTGTCAAATGAACTCCATACAAACATGAAGTTGGCAGGTGCCAGAGCAGATGCTAGCCATGGGCATGAATATGGACTTCTACATGATTTAGGACAGGAAAAGGCAAGATAAAAATATATTAGAGAAGGAATAATTGAGTTCCTTCCAGTTCTTGACCATGCCTGCCCCAGGCTGGCTCTCTGTGAACTTGACTGTACTAACTAATGGATGACAGTGCAGTGCCCCTTCCTTGGTTTCCATTAAAATCAACGTGGTCAGAGGAAGGTCTCCTTAGTCCATTTTATTTTATTTTGTTTCATAACCTAGTACTCCTACAATCTGAAACCAAATTATAACCTTATAGTTAAATATGATAAGAAATAGTTGCCAAAGGGATATGTACATTGCAAATGCATGAAGCATCCCATTCCAATTTTATGCTGAGTTGGACACATATTTTTGCATTTATTTCAAGTGACAGTTAATTAAAATTTGAAAGTAAACTGTCACATAAAGTTACAGCTCTTTCATTACAGTGATGGCGATTCAGAAGTTTTAGAATTTCCCTTTATAGTTTTCTTTCTTTTTAATTAATTAATTAATTAATTTATTTATTTTTGGCTGCATTGGGTCTTCGTTGCTGCACGTGGGCTTTCTCTAGTTGCGGCGAGCGGGGGCTACTCTTTGTTGCAGTGCACGGACTTCTCATTGTAGTGGTTTCTCTTGTTGTGGAGCATAGGCTCTAGGTGCGTGGGCTTCAGTAGTTGTGGCACGTGGGCTCTGTAGTTGTGGCTCAAGGGCTCTAGAGTGTAGGCTCAGTAGTTGTGGCGCACGGGCTTAGTTGCTCTGCAGCATGTGGGATCTTCCCAGATCAGGGATCGAACCCGTGTCCCCTGCATTGGCAGGCAGATTCTTAACCACTGCGCCACCAGGGAAGTCCCTATAGGTTTCTTTTTATAACTGTTTACTAGAGATTTTGACATTCTAATACTATGTTAAATTTGCAAAGGTGAATTTAGATAGCACTGCCACAATAATTTAACCTACTTTATTTTTTTTAGTCTTTTTCTTTAAATGTGTTTGAAAGTGGTTTTATTTTATTTTATTTTATTTTTGGCCATGCCACGCAACATGTGGAATCTTACTTCCCCGACCAGGGACCGAAGCCGTACGCCCTGCATTGGGAGCACAGAGTCTAAACCACTGCACCACCAGGGAAGGCCCAGATTTTAACCTACTTTAAGGTTGTAAAAGTAAATTGAACTCTATTTTAGATTGATGTTGTTATGACTAATTAAAAAAGAAAATGTTCACTATATCTAACTGTAATAAAAGAAGGCAAATGTTTTATCAGTCAGGATCCAATTAGGAGACATAAACCACACCAGTAATTTAAACAAGGAAAATTTAATGTAAAGATTGTCCTAGTCCATTTTGGCTGCTATAACAAAATACTGCAGACTGGGTAACTTATAAAGAACAGAAATTTATTTCTCACAGTTATTGAGTCTGGAAGTCCAAGATCAGGGTACCAGCATGGTGAAGTGAGGGACTGTTCTGGATCACAGACTTCTCATTGTATCCTCACATGGCAGAAGGGGGCAAGGGAGCTCTCTGAGGTGTCTTTTATAAGGGCATTCATCTTATTCATGAGGGACCTGCCCTCATGACCTAATCACCTCCCAAAGGCCCACCTGCTCATACCATCACACTGGGCATTAGGATTTCAACATATGGGGACTTCCCTAGCAGTCCAGTGGTTAAGACTTCGCTTTCCAATGCAGGGGGTGCAGGTTCAATCCCTGGTCGGGGAGCTAGGATCCCACATGTCTCGTGGCCAAAAAAACAAAACATAAAACAGAAGCAATATTGTAACAGATTCAATAAAGACTTTAAAAATGGTCCACATCAAAAAAATCTTTAAAAAAAAAAAAAGGATTTCAACATATGAATTTTGGGGGGACACAAACATTCAGACCATAGCAATTATTAACTTGTAAAAGGTGGGTAATTACTAAAAGGGGTAAAAAATATTGCAAATAATACAACAGTAGGAAAGGCAAGGAACAGTTGCTATCTCTAGGCTAAGGGAGAGAATCCAAGGAAGGAACAAATTTGTAAGAGGGCTCCCCCACCCCAAGATGGATATTCAGACCTCTTTGGAGAGGGTTCGGCTGTAGCTACCAAATGCCAGCAAGGTTCCTGAAGTGCCTCAGACCAGAGGTGGTCCACAGCTGTTGGGCTGGGGCTGGTGAGAAGGAAATTTCCTGGCCCGGGAGCCAGCCAAACCTGCTGGAGGGTGAGCACCAGTGGGTTTCTCCCATGCCAGTGGCAGCCTCACCACGGGAGTGGGAAGAAAGGCACACCAGAATCAGGAAGAGAGGCTCTTCTTGCCATCTCCCTTCCATGCTCTACAGAAAAGCTTCACCTTGTGCCCGCAGGCAAAGAAAAAATGTTTACAAGGTCTAGCAAATCACAAATCACTGCAAAGAGGGGTGAATTCCACAATGAGATACCACTTGACACACACCAGACTAGCTACCAATGTCAAAAAGATGTCAAAGAGACAGATGGCGAGAGTATGGAGCAATTGGAACCCTCATGCACTCTTGGTAGGAATGGAAAATGGTGCCGCTGCTTTGGAACAGTCTGGCAGTTCCTCAAATGATTAAATATAGAGTTACCATATGATCCAGCAGTTCCACTCCTAGGTGTGTACCCCAAAGAAATGAAAACATATGTCCACACAAACAGTTGTACACAAATGTTCATAATAGAAAATACATTACCAGGCTGAAGATGAAAGGACCGTTGATGGCATGTAGGTAGCATTTTGAAATAAATTACTAGGAAGTTTTTGAGTTTTGATAAAAATAGACTCCTTTCTTAATGCAAGAGAAACTGCATTTCTTACTGCACTACTCTTGTAATGCCTTACATTTTAAACTTCCAAGACATAAATCAGTACAGACACAATTCTGCATCATGCTTTAAATAACTTTTCTCTGTGTGATAATTCACACTCAAGACTGTTTAATTATAAAGCTTATGTTCATTTGCAGGTGATTTGTAATGGTTTTCTCATTTTCATTGGATCTTTAGCAATGTCTCTCTCCTGTCATTTCTATTTTGACAAATCAGGAAATGGGAGCCATATGGAACACACTGTAATAATATTACTTTATATACACTGATTCTAGTTGTATTTAAAGAGAGCATATCCTTCCTTGAACAGCAGGCGTTTTTTTTATATTTTGGAGGTTAACCTTTCTGAAAAGATCAGGAATGTAGAAGATGTATTTTTACTACTAAAGGAAGAAAACATATACATTTCATATTAACTGAAGGAGATACACATTTTAAAACAATCTATTTTTCTAAATGTTTTCAATACCTTGAAATTTCCAGTACTTCATCTAATGTGATCTTTTTAAACTGACTATAATTTTTAGAGTTTGAATATTCTCCTGCAATGAAACAACTTTCATGCTTTATTAATAAGGGATTCAGAAATATTAAAACACAAGTTTCAGATAACATCATAGCTAATAAATCAAGAAGTTTTAAAACTCAATAAAAATATTAGGCTGCCTTGTAGTCTTGTCATGTGAGTTGTTTTTTGATCAGGAGAGTTATGTTATAAAAGGCAGCTCCTAGATTCGGCAGAAGAGTGATGAAGAGGATGGCCAGAGTCTTCATTCACATAACTTGAGGCCAACACCATATCCTTTAACCAGAGCATAAGCTCCTTCAGGGCAGGACTGGGTCAAATGCTATAATGGTGGATGTAATGAGAGACCCAGGAGAGACCCTGAATTGAATTGAATGGTAGAGTCCAGTTAATAAATTCTTTCAGATCTTGGGAAAATCTGGCAGAAAGCCCTCTCATCAATATTTGATGAGAAAACCTTGTAGCTAGTTCTACAAAGATAACCAGAAAGGTGAAGTGCACAAAAAGAAAGGAAATCAAAAGCTTGAAACAGATTTTCTTTCACATCCACTGTGCTGTTGTTGGCATTTCTTTGCTTCCCTAGTTGAAGCAGAGTGGACTTATCCTGTGTTACTGGCACCACCTGGGAAGTGAAATGGTTCTGAGGACTGTTTACTTGTAGGTTGCAGATGGAAAGGGAAGGACCTGAAAGAATAACTTTACCTGTACTATTACACCAGAAGTGAGAGACCAGTAGATGTCAGCATAAAGACACAATCCTCCTGATTTCTGTTTCACCTAGATGAAAAGATCGGGTCCTGTTGCTCATATAAACAAGAGCAGGGGGAGCTTCCTCCCTCTCCAGATGCCTGATTCTCCCTCTAGGGATGTGGCAGCCCTTACGACTATTTGCGGAAGAATTATTTCATGCCCTTGGAAATCACCTGTCCCCCGCCTCCCAGACACATGACAAGCCCCCACTCTTAGGATTCTTATTCTACATTTCTGGAGTAGCATCTTGGATTTTGCATTTTTAATAATCTCTAAAGATCGTTCTGATGCACAGCCAGGGTTGAGAACTAATGTCTGAAGGAGTAATAACAAATACATGACTTTGCTTCCAAGCATACTTGTTGTATCTAACTGTGTCCTTGGATTTTACTCTGTCTTATGAAATCTATTTGTGGATTTATTGTCATTGTTTCATTTATTAATTCGTCTATAATTTGCAGAGTCTGCTATGCCCCAGGAATTGTGCTAAGTGCAGCTAAGGAGGCTACCCCTAAGTGTGGCAGGGGAGATAATAAGAAACAAGTAATTTCAGTATAAAGTGACAGCTCTGATAGAGATAAACTCAGCAGTGAGGAGGAGCTCTTAACCTAAGGAACACAGGCATGATGCAGCTAAAATACTGATGGGGACGACAGGGCAGGGAAGGAAGCCCAGCCGGGCATGGGTGCCCTTGTCCTTGGTGCTGAACCATCTCTTCTCTGGCTAAGGTAAAGAAGTTTTTCCTAATATCTGGTTTCTGATGATTTCTCTACTATCTCTCCCACTAATTCTGAACCAGATGAGGAAAGGGGTAGAAAAAATGAAGGAACCCAGATGTAAGCAGATTAAAGAGGTTATTGAAGAAGAGACAGCCACTGAGTTATTGACTTGGTGATGTGGAGTTTGGGGGGAGAAGGGAGCAGAGATTTCCAATAATTAATTCCCAGGAAGAAGGTTTCTCCTCTGGAAAGGTAAGATCTCCAGTACTTTCTACAATGCTATACTTACGAAAGCAGAGGCTTTCCGGAAGTGTTAATGATCTGAAATGAGTCCTGAAATTCGCCTCTAGGTGAAGAAGACTTGAGAGGCATTCAGGAAGAGAAAGCAATATTAACAAAAAAAGAAAAAAACTTGTTTAAGGACTCACACATAACTTAAAATAGCAAGAACATATAGTGTGATAACACGATATAATGGTGAAGATGTAGCTAAGAGTTATGTCATGGATACTCTTGTATGTGTATATTATTTCATTTGATAGTGTCCCAGAAGTCTCTAAATTATGGCTAATTTAGAAAATGTAGAAAAGTATTAGGAAAAAAAATCATCCATGATCTCCAATGTAAAGAGAACCAAATTTAGCCTTTGGTATATTTTCTTCCACTCTCTCCTTCTAGTCTCTCTGTTGTGTGTATATATATATATATATACACACACATGTATGTATATATCATATATACTATATACACTATACATTAGACTATATATATGTGTGTGTGGAGAGAGAGACTAGAAGAAAAATATGTATACTCACATATACCCACAGTATCTATATATTCCTATAATGTATATATGGAGATAAAGGAATATAAAAAGGAGTTGTGGTATTCATCTGCTGAAATAAAGACTGAGAATGAAATTTAAGAAATGTTCCTAAGACATGTGCACATTAGTTACCATTGTGAGACTTAACCGGAATTTCCACACTGATGCTGACCAGTGTTGTCCTACATGAAATGCTTTCTGTGTGGACCTGTCTTGGAGCTGGACGATTGCTTCTAATTGTCCTTCACCCCAAGAGTCTTCATGGTTTTGAGCTGACTTGGCCATTCTGAATCTACAGGGATCTTAGGAAGTTTCAGAAGCCTTGTGAGAGTCTGTTGTGTGAAGGGCTATAAATTGGAGAGAACTGAATACAGTATAGTTATGTATATGCTGGAATACTGCCACCACTAAAAGTCATGTTTCCAAATGATACTTAATGACACGGGCATGGCTTACACTCATTTCCTCTTCCTCGGCACACACAGGAAGGCCAAATTTCCTAGACTCCCCTTACATTATATTGAGATCATGTGTTTGGATTCTGATCAATATTGGTAAAAGCAGTATTGCCCTTAGATCTGAATGGGACAAGCCCCTGTCTCTGAGCATAGAGAGCCCTGCATATTATAAACACATGGAAAATAAATGTATTAAAGGATACATACAAGGTCACCCAGCTAGTAAATGGAAGAATTGGGATTAGAATCTAGGCAGTCTGGCTCTAGGATCTGTGCTTTGAACCATTCCTCTTTCCACCTTTGCTACGTGTATAATTATGCCTTAAAAATACCCCTATTATGAATGGTTGTATTTGTGGGGTGAAAGAATAGGGACTTTGTATTTTTTTCTTTATGTGTACGTTTTAATCCTCTACAATGAGAAAACATTTGTTTTATAAGTAATACATGTCTCACTATTTTAAAAAAGGAAGATTCCTCTCCATCCCACCCCCCTTGCATTTGAATAAGCAAATGTCAAGCATATTTTTTTCACTAAGGACTTCATTTTGGATTGATTCAGCCATCCAGACATTCAGTTAACATTTGTTGACAACTGTGTGCCATTGACTGAGCTGTGTGTTTGGGAGATAAAGTTCAATAGGACAGTTACTGGCTTCAGAGAGCTTACAGTATAACTCTGTGTGGAGTGGGAGAGGGTCCCTGCCCTGGTCCTTCAGCACCGGGAAAACAGCAAAAATATCATTCAGTAGAGGTCTAAGGGCAGTGATGGGAATTGTTTCTCAGTGCAAGAAGCAGTTTCTATGTTTGCAAAACATCACTACTAATTTTCTGGAATCTATTTTCCTTAGATTAAAAAACAATAGAGTTTATTTTTTTAGAGCAGTTTTAGAGTCACAGCAAAACTGAGCAAAAGGCACAGAGATTTCCCATATGCACCCTGCTGCCGCTCAGGCATAGCTGCCCTCCTCTTATCAACACCTCCAACCAGAGTGGTCCATTCGTTATCATTGAAGAAGCTACGCTGACACATCATAATTGTCCAGAGTCCATAGTTAACATGAGGGTTCATTCTTGGTGTTGTATATTCTACAGGTTTGGACAAATGTATAATGACATGTATCCACAATTATAGTGTTATACAGAGTAGTTTCACTGCCCTAAAAATCCTTGTGCTCCACCTATTCATCCCTCACTCCCCCAAACCCCAGTCAACAACTGGTCTTTTTATTGTCTCCATAGTTTTGCCTTTGCCAGAATGTCACATAGTTGGAATCATACAGTATTGCAACTTTTTCAGATTGGCTTCTTTTACTTAGTAATATGTGTTTAAGTGTCCTCCACGTTTTTTCATGTCTTGGTAGCTCGTTTCTTTTTAGTGCTGAATAATATTCCACTGTCTGGATGTACCACAGTTTATTTATCCATTCTCCTACTGAAGGACATCTTGGTTGCTTCCAAGTTTTGGCAAGTATGAATAAGGCTGCTGTAAACATCCATGTGCAGATTTTCATATGGATATAAATTTTAACTAATTTGGGTAAATATGTAGGGGTACGATTGCTGGATCCTGTGGTCAGACTATGTTTAACTTTGTAAGAAACTACCAAACTGTCTTCCAAAGTGGCGGTACCATTTTGCAACAAATGAGAGTTCCTGATGCTCCATATCCTCACCAGCATTTGGTGTTGTCAGTGTTCTGGATTTTGGCCATTCTAATAGGTGTGTAGTGGTATGGCATTGTTGTTTTCCTTGAGACTTTTAAGACTATAGGGCATATAGGAAGTGTGGAGGTGGGTAAGGAAGAAAACACTGTTGGCTGGAGATGAACATTGGCAGTGTTGACTGAGGGAAATATTAGGGTATCTGCTTGGATAAGAAAGAGTGCTTTGCCCAGGTTCTAGATTCAATTAGGAATAGAGAAATGTTCCAGAATATAATAAACTGGTCAAGACATCAGAATGCTTACAGAATGTCTGGCAAACCTTTGGTAAATATTTTCTCTTCTACTTTCTTCTAGAAAATTCCATGTCACTCATTGGCATCACTTCATTCTATCTGCCAAGCAAAGTCATGTTCTTTTGTAATTCCTAAGAAATCATTCACTTTGAAAATTTCCTTAGGGAAATGATCTCATTTTGTGGCACTGGTTTTTTTGTTTGTTTTTTAAATTTATTTATTTTTGGCTGTGTTATCTTCGTTTCTGTGCGAGGGCTTTCTCTAGTTGGGGCAAGCGGGGGCCACTCTTCATCGCGGTGTGCGGGCCTCTCACTATCGCGGCCTCTCTTGTTGCGGAGCACAGGCTCCAGACGCGCAGGCTCAGTAGTTGTGGCTCACGGGCCTAGTTGCTCCACGGCATGTGGGATCTTCCCAGACCAGGGCTTGAACCCGTGTCCCCTGCATTGGCAGGCAGATTCTCAACCACCGCGCCACCAGGGAAGCCCACTAGTTGCGTTTTGAGGCACTGGAAACTCTTTAATGGCTTGGGGAGACCAAGTCACTCTTCCTTCTCGTGGTGTGCAGTCAAGGATTCATTCTCCTTGTATAAATGGCCGCTGGGAGGGCTTGGGGATGCGACCATGTTAGCCATTCCAGTGAAGCCGAAGCTGATGCCCATGTCATTGGCTCTAACTCTGCTGGGTGCCTGTCTGAGGCAAGGATGCTCCCTGGGGAAAAGGGTTCAAACAGGAATTGGATGATTCCTTCCCACTGATGTAACTTAGTTCCTCTTGCTCTTCCTTTCTCCTCAGCTACCCTGCCCAGCCCTTCTGGGTCTCTTGACTCTGCAAAAGCGAAGGCTGAGTCTGTGGCCTAGGCCGCCTCAGCCTCCAGCCTGCGGTCCTCGGGGATGGCTCAGAGAACGGCTTTCTACAGGAAGGTGCTGCTGCCACGTCCTCTCTGTGTTCAGGATGATCTTCTCTAGGTGAGTGAAGTAGGATGAAGGGCTTGCCTAGGAAGGCTGGTCCTTACAGGCAGCAGGCCAGAATCAAAATATAATGAACACATACTGAACACTCACTGTGTTCCAGGCACGGGTTCTCTTTTCATCTGAATCTTCATTATCGTCCTAGGAGGGAAGTACTATTTTTGTCCTCACTTTACAGATGCGAGAACGGAGGTTCAGAAAGGTTAAGTGATTTGCTTGGGGTCACAGAGCTAATCCATAGCAGAACTCATCTGAGGCCAGGCAGTTATCTCCAGCAGCTGCCTTGTTGGAGGAATGAAAATGTGAGCACACAGATCCGATCTCTCCTGGCAGAAGCCCAGGTTTCCAGGCTCCCACAAACCCAGCCCTACTTACTCAGTATCCCTTGGATGTACTGCACATATTTTTATCCTTTCACACTGGTCCTCAGCCTCACCATGTCACACTTGTTCTCTTTGCTTAGAATCCCTTTTCTCTTCCAGTTTGTATCCTACAAAGATTCCAAGGCTCCGGCCACAGTCCCATTATCTGCTAGGAAGCCTTCCCTGACTTCTGTAGTCCATTAGCATATTTTCTCTAAGTTATAAGTATATGATCTTTATCCATAGATTCTGTCTATATTCTAATTTCCTATTGTCCCCTCATTTATGAGAAAATAACACTTCATCTTTGTACTTCAACTGTAAGCTCCTGGAGGGCAGGGACAATGTCTTTCCCTTCTTTTATCAGCACAGCACTGTGTGCACATGGAGGGCTCCCCGAGTCCTGACTGACTGTAAAGAGTGGCATAAGAGGAACAGCTCCAAGGACGAGGCATACATTTTAAATTACGTCCAGCTGTATGCAGGATCTGTCCACATATTTTACCATTGGAGTTTGTAAATATAACATTGATTTTTTAGCTTCATTGCTGCAAGTATGTAATCAGGCATGTAGGTGTCAGGGAAGCTTCAGACTTATTAGCTTCATAGTCAGCAACTCAGTTCAATATGGGACCCATGCCTTCCATCAGTTGTGTTCATCTTAAATGAAGGATAGATTCAATTGAACGGAGTTATGAACATGTGACTTTTGAATATCAACACTTACATAATTATTGGTTTGCAATGAGGTTTTAATCCTCAAGGTACTCAATGTGAAAAATCAACATGGTTCCCATCAGGACCAATTATTTGTTAGCTACCAAAGCCAAAGCCAGACTTGACCTTCATGTTCATTTCCCCTTCACTTCACATCCTGAACCTAATTTCCTCATCTGAAAATGAATGTGGATGATGATTCCAACACTGAGATTTTCTGATTCTAGATGAACACGTTCTTACATCCCTTTCTGCTCCTTCCTTATTCCACAAGGAGGTAATGCAAAGAGGAATGTTTCTGTTGGGTTGATCCTCTTTCACCCAAAGGATTAACGATGTATGCAGGGCATCAGGCTCATGCCGGGGAATAAATATAAAAAAGAATTTAAGTATTTCAAGACTGGGATTAAGTTCTGAAAATGGATCTACTAGAATATTTTAGCCCAAGGACATGAAATGTATCACTCTGTGCTGTGAGGCGTGTGTTCCTGGGAACAGAAGTCAGTGTGTTCCTGGGAAGAGAAATCCCAAATTAGAAAAGGAATTCCAAATCCATGTGTCTGCAGGAATTTAAGGAAAAAAAACACATACTATTCCTTAGTTTTATTTGTGCAATAAATTATGCTTGCTCTTTAGCACTTATAAAATAAGGCTAATACTTTACTCAGTGAATTAAACTCTGATTTTGTTTTCATGGGCAATCCAAGTAAGAACACATAGGAATGGGATTAATTATTAAGGACGATCAACTCAAATTTTTCAAATAAATGCAAATCAGAGGTCAAAAGACTAATGGTAACAGCCATCATCCCAAACAGGTTTTGGCATAAAGTAAGAATGAAACCCCCCCAGTTCCTGAAGCTAGCTGGGTTGGCAGAAATCATAGCTGTCTAAATACATATGACTTTTAGTTGCTTCCAGAAAATGCTGACAAACTAAAATTAGCAGGAACATGGAACATCTACTTCACTGCATAATCACTACTTGTAAGTTAAGAAGGAAAGTAAGATTCTGACTATTCTGATGAGTATATAGCATTTTAATTTTGTTTAAAAAATTTGGGAGGGGGTCACATTCTTGGCTTTGCTGAATAAAGAAAGTCAGGAAAAGAGGGGCTGCATGTTGAAGAATTCACTAAGGCTTAATGAACAAGAGCTCTTTGGGGATGCCTTAAGAGTTTTAGGGTACCATTTTCTCCCTTGTACCATTAGCTTTTTCAATCCTTCAGAAAACAATAACCAGGGAACTCTTCCATAATTTAAATCCACATTTGTTTCTTCCAGTGAGGGCTCAGATCAAAGCACCATTAAATAATCTTACAAAGATATCACAGAAATGTATTTTTCACTATGTGTTACAAAACCTTTCTGTTTTTAAATCTTGGAAGCCTGAGAGAAATTCTGAAAAATGAAAAAGCAGAATAGCCATAAATATTTGAAGACATTAAAATCTCACCAATTAAATTCCCCATTACATTTAATAACATAAGCTTTAAAAGAGTCACTTTATATATGAGGCCAATCTACTTCTTACCAATGTACTTTTTAAATACTTTCTGTAAGCTTTTATTATTGTTTATTACTATATTTTATTGAGGTATAGTTGATTTATAATATTACGAAAGTTTCAGTGATTCACAATTTTCAAAGGTTATACTCCATTTATAGTTATTATAAAACATTGGCTCTATTCCCTGTGCTATACAATATATCCTTGTAGCTTATTCATTTTATACATAGTAGTTAGTACTTCTTACTCTCCCTACCCCTACCTTGTCTTTCCTTACCAATGTACTTTTAAATCCACTGTTGACCTTCTGAAAGGCCATCAGTCAGTATAGGACTATAAAAGCTGATAGAAGAGATGCAGATAACGATCAAATATAATAAAAATGAAAATACAAGAAGATGATGAAGAAGAAAAAGAACCAGAAACACAAGAGGGTGATCAGTTACCGCCTGGGACTCTTGTCAGATGAACATCTGCATGAAGTCCCCTTGCCTCCTTCCTTGGTCTAACCCATTTATACGTGGTCCTGTCCCCCTGGTGCCCCAGGCCTTCTGTGTCCACTTTGCCTCAGTGACAGTGGGCCACCTGCACACTCACAGTCCTGACTGGGAGCAGAAAATGCACCAACCAGATGCTCGTCTTTCCCTCCCTGGTGAGACCCTGGAACGCTTCACGGTAGGCTTTCCCAAATTCTGTGTTTGTTTTCGTAATATTGCAGGGGTGAGTCAATCTCTCGTTCTGAGTCCCGAGACTGCTCCTGAAAATCTCAGAATAACTAAGTGATTCGTAGGATAACTGAGTATTAGGAGTGGAAGGATCTTAGGGTGACCCAGGGGGTGACACATTTCTTTGCTTTAAAGAAAGATGAAGCTCTGGGAATCCAGCCAAGCTCTGAGACTTGCCAGACCAAATGCCCAGTGTGCCCTGGCGAGGCCTCATACTCGTGCGTCCCGACCCTGCACAGTCACTGCTTTACCTTATGCTGCCCCCCAAATGCTGCTCTTCTCTTTGGAGTGGACCCCAACTCCTTCGGTCCCCCCAAATGCAGGTCCTTTGCAGAAGATCCAGGAGCTGGTGAGCAGAGGCAGATCTGGGAAGCCTGCAAGTGGCCAAGTTCCATGGAAGTGCCACAGGGCAGGAGTGAAGCCCTTCTCCTCCGGGGTGGCCCCCAGAGCTTTGGGTCTGCAGGTCTAGAAGGATAAGCATCACCTGGAGGCTAACACAGAGGTGCAGCACCCTTCTCAAGACATTTGTCGGGGGAGGATTCCAGTGCCCAACTTCACTGTTGCAAGATTTTCATTGTCCATCACCATGGACAGGAACCACCACGGGGTCCAGTAAAACCCAACTGGACGACAAGCTGCAGAGTCAGGTGCATTAGGGCAGACCCGGGAAGGACAGGCAGCAGCTGAATTCTGGACACCCACGTCCTCCTCCTAAGAACAGCTGTATCTGCCGATGGCCACCCTTCTTTGGGAGGGCGCCCTGGAAGAGACAACCGATTTTCCCGGGGAAGCTCACAGATAAGCTCGGACTTGTCTTTCAGTGGATCCAGCCTTCCTACATCCACGCAGAGCAGCATCCACCAATCGTGACGCAAGAATGGCTGCGCAGAGTGTGTTTAGAAACAGTAAGACAGGTGGTGAAAACATGAGCAAGTGTATCTCTGCCAGTCAGATTCACTGAGTGATCCAGAGAGGTGAGGTTACATGTCCAAGGTCGCAAAGCAAGTTAACTTTGGTCTGAGACTGAAACCCAAGGTTCCATTACAATACAAATCAATACCACTGTTTGTTAATATAAATGTTATGCCTAAGTTCTAGTTACATTTAGTATTTTTGTTCAAAATGGCAGTTATTTTGGAATGCCATACTTTTATCCTGCATTCTGTTGAAACAAAGTTCTTTAAGGAATAAAGCTCCCTACCCAGACCGAGTCCCTAAAGGACACAGGTTCCTCCAGGGTGCTTCCTGCAAGACCTACGATGGACAAGGTGGGTACCAGGACCTCCCGGGCACTGACCTACAGCCCACGCTCACAGCGACGCAGACAGAGGCCTCCTGTGACCCTTTCAAGTCAAGAGATGACCGTTTCTAATGGAAAGTGACACTGTTGACCTTGAGCAGCTCTCCAGACACGCAAACTTTGTAAGAAAACCTACCAGGAAGCAGTAGAAGGAAGCCCCTGCCCTGGGCCGGTCCGAGTCCAGCAGCCCTGGTGACTGCGAGCCCCTGCATGCCCCCCTACCTCAGACGGGGTCCACCAGCACCTGCGGGATGATCTGTTTTTGGTGCAGAAGTGCTGGGATGGCTCGGCGTTCGGGGGTTGCCAGTCACGACCTGAATGCACGTGTGTGCAGGGGCCTTCCTTGCAACCCACAGAGCTTAAAATATGAATCCCAAATTAGTCCTTCAGTGTCCTTTTCCCATTTCAGTCGAGGGTGTGTTCCCTACTTCCTTCTCTTTTTCAACAAGGGTGGGGGCTCCTTGGTTGGCCTTTCAGGAGACAATCCATGTCTCCATGATCCACCCAACGGGAGTCTTGAGACGCTGACTCCATTGAAGTCAAGGGGGCTGAAGGGATCACAGATGAAACAGGGCATTGCTACACAAGTGGCGAGCTCTGCTAGGCCTCCAGGAGGCCCCAGTCCTTCTGAGGATCACTCAACACCTACAGAACACATAACACTTCTCCACTGCTCTTGAAAAGAACTGGTTCACTCAGCATCCACAAAACCTGTTCAATTTTATCTCAATGTAATATTCAAAAAATGCAGCAGGAAGGTAGGCACTATTTGTTCTCTGTGTCCATTTACCTAACAATAAGTACCCACAATGAACTAGGAATTATATTTTATTATTTAAAAAATTCAAAGCTGTAAAATATGGCCCCAGGTGAGAGGTTACCAAAAGCAGCCTGAAAGGATCAAAATCGCTCACTCCCAAAATTCTGCTTTGCAGCTCAGCTGAGGATCAAAACCCCCAGACCCAAGGGAAAGCCCAAGATGGAAATGGTCTTGCCAAAGACCACGAGGAGGGGCTCGGGGAGCCAGCCAGCCCAGGAGAGGAGCCAGACGACGGCCTCAGGCAGCGCACAAGGCACAGGGCACGTCGGGGATCTTGGTAGGACCTCCCACCTTGCCCTCCAATTTGGTTTTAAACCCCTGACTTCTTTCTCTTCTCCCAGTTTAAAAAAAAAAGTCAAAAAGGAAAAATTCACTGGGATACTTTCATTTGTTAAGTCAAATCTAAACTTAAAGTCAGTAAATTGTGTGGTTTTATTCATCCTTCATTAATGATGAAAACTGTCCATTCAAAAACTACACTAAGACAATGTGTTCCTAAATAGCAATCCAGCTTTAATTGTAGGGCATGAATCACCTTGCAAACAAATTACATCACGATGATTTATCAATAGGTACTGTACTGGTTGTTGTCGGGTGTTTTTTGGGCAAACTTAGAACAAACCAGAAAACGAAATGTAAGTCTCCATCATCATGTAGAAAAATAAAACAAACCTAAAGTATCTACCTTAGTGTCAGGTGATTCATATTGCAAAAGTAAAACTGAAATCTACACTTACAGCAGAGTTTTAAAAATCCTTAGTGTAAGAAACATAACCAATTAATACAGATCAATGCTCATTAATATGGAAAATTTTCCTATACAGAGGTAGAGTCCAGTGCACAGGGCTAAAACAATATTCAATAGTCTAAACAAGACTGAGTCAGGTTTTACGGAACCCACTTTAAATTTAAGTTATCAGACTGTATGTACATACATACAATAAACAGACTATACAATTTTTTAAAGTAGTTTAATAAACTCCATAAAATAATAGCAGATGCATTGAAATATTTACATAATTCAATTTTCAAATCTCTCTCATTCAAATAAAAGGGATAAAAATAAGATGTCTGCTTTAAAGGCAGCAGAACCTCTTTCCTGAAATGGATGGGTAAAATAAGATACTTTACATGGAAGGAACTAATTTGAGAGGTATTCGTATTCAGCTAAGAAAATATGTCCCTTTTTAAGCTATATAGATTAGGGAATATAAAATGATATTTTCTATATGTTTGTTTAGGTTTCTATTTCAAATTCTAAATCCAACTCTTACTTGACGAGAGAAGCTGATTTTGGAACCCATACAGAGTGTATCAACACAATTATAATGGAAAGATAATTAACTTTTCATATTCTGCTTGTTTGCTTTTGAAAGTTTAAGCCAGGAAGAATTTGACAGTATTTCTGGCTCAAACAGTTCCATTTACACATGATACACATTTCACAGAACCTGACTAGCACTTGGCTTGGTGTTCTTGGGATGTTGGGTGTTTCCGAGTCCCTCCCACTAACAAAGCATGTCTCACCTGGAGCAGGCATGTCTGGGGAGCAGGTGGGTGAGTTTAGGGCACAGACTAATAACATAAGATTCCAAAGTCTTCCAAGCTCACACAGGAGGAAGGTGAAACACGGATTTCTGCTGCCATTTGCCTCAAAGACCTGATGAAGGAAAAACTTAGAAACCTCTGTCATTGTGACCCAATAAAATGTGCAACCCCCAAAGCGTTGTATGCTTCACTGACCCAGATTCTTAAGACTTACGTGGTAGTCTATCGTTAACCCTTTAATTTTACTTGATGTAATAGATTTTTATCCAGCCCATAAGGAAATGAGGGATAGTCAGAAACGAAAAGAGATGGTCATAATTAATGACACATAAACCTTCACAGTTTAATTTTGTATAACTTCACTAAGCACCCACAATGAAAATGCAAGTTGAGTTTTTTATTCAATCATTCTGTGAAAAATACCTCAGTAAATAGGAACATTTGCCCTTCAATGATCTTCCATGGGAATACCCACCCCCACCCCCGTTTTTTTAAATTTTAGATTTTTAAAAAATTTTATACAAATAGACTAACTTTGATTTAAAGTAAACATATAAAAATTGAGAGGCATATTGCTTGCACAATGGACGTGGAAGTAGAGGAGGGGGGTGGGCAGGGGAGGAAGGGCTCCCACGCGGGCCGCAGCCTCCACCAGGACGTCAGGGCAGAGAGAAACCACCGCAGGACCGGAAGGCACAAGCACCCATGTGATCTAGAATGTTCCTGGGGGAGGAGTCGGGGGGAAGGGCTACGTTTGGTTCAGCACTACAGTCAAGTTGATTCCGCCACTGTGGAAAAACCGTCTAAAATAAAGGTGCACAGAAACGTGACAAGCGCTCCCCCTGGAGAGGAAGAAAGCTCAGAAGACAGCTCGCAGGAGTTGTGCAGAGAGAAACAGCCAGTACTATTTATTTGGATGTCTGTGCGATGGTGGGTACAAACTATATTCTCTGCTCTGTGGGACCAAAACCAAAACAGAATAAAACAAACAAAAATCCCCCCCAAATCCCCGAGAAGCAGCAAGAAGGAATGCAAGAAGTCTTACGGGACATACTGATCCGGGTGGGGCGGTGAACGCGGCGCGCGACTTTAATGCACATCCAACTTCGTCGCCTACGCCGGGCTTTCCTGTCGGTTCCGGCTACTGACCGACGGTGGGGGGCTTAGGAAATGGCCAAGCCGCTTTCCCTGCCTCTAGCCGACTTCCTTTCCCTTCCCTTCCTCCTCCAGGGTTAGAGTCTTTCCTCCACGAAGGAAGCGCTGTTCCGGGGCTGGGAAGGCGCGGACTGGATCCCACGGTACCGACTTGGCTTCCTCGGAGCCCTGCTGCCCGTGCGCGCGGCGCGGAGGCGCTCATCAAGGCAGCCTGGCGGAGCTATGAATTTTAAAAAAAGGAAAGGAGAAACAAAACAAAACCACCCCAAGACTGTCTTTTCTCGAACTAAACGAGAAACTGAGGGATGGCATGGCCGCCAGCGGGGATGCCCACGGTTAGGAGATGATGGCCGGGGACCACCTGGGCAGAGTCAGATTGTCAGCACTCGCTGACCGCTTCCTCGTGGGTCTTCGCAGGTCCTTGTACTTGTCCTCGCAGAGGCGGGAGATGGCCTGGGGGCAGAGGGGAGGTAATCAGGTCAGCCCCGGAGCCAGCACCCTCGCCCTGGCTGGCCCTCGGCACCGAGGACACTCGGGATGAAGGTGCAGAGGGCCTCAGCGCCTCCTCTGAAGGAGGGCTCTAACCGCGTGAGCCTCCTTGTCCCCACACTTTCAGCTGTCAAAGTCGGATGGGAAGAGCTGGGTGCACGTGCAAAGCTGAGCTACACACAAGTGTAAGACACAAGAGTCACACGGCTTAACAGTGACGGCCCTGAATCCGGGCCAACCACAGGGGCTGGCCCCAGCTCTAACTGGGCTGTGGAGAAAATACTTTGAAAAAATGAAAAATAAAGGCAGAATCAAACCTTTTCGGATTCCCAATCGGTAGGGGCATCTGGTAACTTTTTCCTTATAAAAGTGCATGCTAGGGCTTCCCCGGTGGCGCAGTGGTTGAGGGTCCGCCTGCCAATGCAGGGGACACGGGTTCGAGCCCTGGTTCTGGGAAGATCCCACATGCCACGGAGCAACTAGGCCCGTGAGCCACAACTGCTGAGCCTGCGCGTCTGGAGCCTGTGCTCCGCAACAAGAGAGGCCGCGATAGTGAGAGGCCCGCGCACCGCGATGAAGAGTGGCCCCCGCTTGCCGCAACTAGAGAAAGCCCTCGCACAGGAATGAAGACCCAACATAGCCAAAAAAATAAAAAAAATAAAAAAAAAAAAAAGTGCATGCTGGGGGGCTTCCCTGGTGGCGCAGTGGTTGAGAATCTGCCTGCCAATGCAGGGGACACGGGTTCGAGCCCTGGCCTGGGAAGATCCCACATGCCGCGGAGCAACTAGGCCCGTGAGCCACAACTACTGAGCCTGCGCGTCTGGAGCCTGTGCTCCGCAACAAGAGAGGCCGCGATAGTGAGAGGCCCGCGCACCGCGATGAAGAGTGGCCCCCGCTTGCCGCAACTAGAGAAAGCCCTCGCACAGGAATGAAGACCCAACATAGCCAAAAAAATAAAAAAAAAAAAAAAAAAAAAAAGTGCATGCTGGGGGGCTTCCCTGGTGGCGCAGTGGTTGAGAATCTGCCTGCCAATGCAGGGGACACGGGTTCGAGCCCTGGCCTGGGAAGATCCCACATGCCGCGGAGCAACTAGGCCCGTGAGCCACAACTACTGAGCCTGCGCGTCTGGAGCCTGTGCTCCGCAACAAGAGAGGCCACGATAGTGAGAGGCCCGCGCACTGCGATGAAGAGTGGCCCCTGCTTGCTGCAACTGGAGAGAGCCCTCGCACAGAAACAAAGACCCAACACAGCCAAAAAAAAAAAAGTGCATGCTGGGAACACTCTTTTTGTGGGTACATTTTTTTAAAAACGGGTTTTTTAAAAACTTCTTTGACTTAACAGAATCAATGCACATTAAGTAAAAACCACCATTAGGAAGGTTATTTAAAAATATGAGGTTGTACAAATTAAATCCAGGGCACCTTGTCCTTATTTTACGACATGCAGTATCAGGAACTGCCGTGAGCACACAGCTCAGTCCGCAGCAGTGCACCCGCCGGGCGCTGACGCCTCTTACCTCCAGCTTGTGGGCCCTCTCCCTGCTAAGGGGCTCCAAGGGGAAGCTCAGGTTGTTGGCTTCCGCCAGAGAACGAAGATCAAAATAATACTTGGCATAAACACTGGAGGGCACGTTGATGTTGAACTGGAGCAATTCGAGGAACTGTCGCTCCAGCTCGTTCCTGCAGAGAAAGACACAAACGCACACCTCAGCCACTGTCCCCACCTGTGGCCGCCTGCGCAGGCTGCTGGACACAACCAAGTCCACCTGGTCCAGTGCCCGGAAGGATGAGGCCTGATTAACTGGGATGATCACCAGAAGTGCTTCAGGGCGACCATGTGTGCGATAAGACATGTGCGCGCGTACGTACACACACACACACACACACACACAGCAGGCTCTGGCCTCACCTCTCCGCGTGAACCATCGGCTCAAACGGGGCAGAAGACGCAGTCGAGAGCTGTCAAGTGGAGTCCAGTGAGGGCGGACAGCAGCCTGGAGGACAGGCCTCCCCAAGACCCAGAGGACCGCCCTTCCCGGGAGGAGAGGTGGGGACGCGCTGACCGGCTTTCCTCGGGACCGCGGGAGGGGAGGCGGTTCCCCAGACCCAGCGCACACCCATCACCTGCAGTGCATGTGAGGAGCCGCTGCTGGGCCCACCCGTCTGATCCGGCAGGTCTGGGTGGGCCCAAGAACGTGCATCTCCAACACTCCTGCGAGCTGCTGCTGCTGGGCCTGCCCGCCCGCTCAGAACTACTCAGCGACAGCACCTGGTCCACAAGGGAGCCAACCAGCTGGATGAAGACGAACCAGGGCCGCCAGAATACATCTGAAAACTTCCCCTGTCATCAGGCCTACTTCTCGGTAGTTACTGCCGGGGGAGAAGCGTCCTCAGCGACAGGTCTGTCTGGGAGCACTGCTCCAGGGCCACCTCCCCGGCCAGCACCCCGGGCTCACTTCTGTCCTTTATCACAGTCTCCCCGCCTTGTCTCCTCGGAGCCAGAAACCGTGACATCTGATGGTGCAGCCTGGCCCCAGCTCAGCACCTGACATGCGGTTGGTGCTCCATAATTACTGTTACTGAAAGGAGTGGACCAAGCTCGGCCTGGCCAGAGGGATCCAGGGAAGGCTTCCCGGAAGTGAGAGCTGAACTGAGCCCGGGAAGCAACCAGCTCTGGCGGGGAGGAGCCAGATGGGGGCGGGCTGCTTCTGGCAGGGGGGCGGGGCAGCCCGTCTGCTTCCGGCCAGGGGCCCCATCAAGCCGTCCGAGTCTGTCTAGCGCTGCTATGACAACAGGGGCGGGAGCACTGAGGCGGCAGGGAGGCTGGGAGGTGAGCAGGGTGGCTGGTTCCCCGACGGAAACTCCCAGGCAGATCAGAAGTGAGAAACCTGAGCAAGTTGTTATCGAAGGCCTGAGCGCTTCGGAGGGAGAGACCAAGACGTCGCATTCAGGTCATTTAATCGGAGGGGCTGCTTCGATGCAGCTTCAAGAAAGGAGTAAAGCCCCAAATGTGTGTGTTGTGCTAAATTTTACACTTTTAATGACTTGTATTTATAGCTCCTTTAAGTTAGATTTAATAAGAAGTCATCCTGTGAAATACTGGAACCCAGATAAAATCTGAAGTCATCCTGTGAAATACTGGAACCCAGATAAAATCTTAAGTGTCAAAAATACGCTAAGGCAGAAGTGCTCTCCTGGGCAACCTGGGAGCTGCCTGTGGACAGACTGCCACCCGGTGGCTAAGAGGTGCCACTGCAGATCCCATTCTCCAGTGCCAGCAAGTTTTTAGTATAAATGTTAAGAGAACTAGTCAGCTATTCCTGCCCCAAATGGTATCTAGACACCACTGCCTCTTGTTGAGGGTATAACTAGGATTAAAGTCAAGAGGAATCTGGTTTTGAACAAGGTGGCAGTTTCCCAGGGTTCCTTAGGGCAAAAGCAGCCTTCCTGAATACTGAGTGTTTTCTTGAATAGAATGTTTAAGTTTGGGGGGAAATAAAGATTTTGAGAGCTTCTGTGTTTTCCAACTAAGGCAAGATTTAGAAAATAAAAATAATTCCCCAAATCTGAATTTCCAAACGGCAGAAGTACTTCCTCCAGGGACATATGACAGCTTGTTATGTGATAAATCATCAAAAAACTAACAGCGATGCAGAGAGAACGGGCTTGATGGATTTACTGCCCCGAAGGGGATAATTGTAAGGAAATAGTTCTGATGCAAAACTTTATAATAAATAAATTCAAGTCAATAAACAAAAAAAATTTAAGAAATATTTGTTACGTTAGATCAACATTGTAAAGAAACCCAACTGAACTGATGCCATTTAGCAACTTGCAAATGGGGTTCTAAAATGGAGTAAAGAGAGTTGTTTTCATCACCTAATGGCCTGTCGGCTTTTGTAGAAAAATGGGCTCACTTTAAAGACCAGCCACCAAGCAGCAATCCCACTTCTGGGCATAGATCCCAAAGAACGGAGAGCAGGGCCTCGGGGAGGTATCTGCACACCCGTGTTCATATTCACGACAGTGTTATTCACAGCAGCTGAAAGGTGGAAGCAACCTACTTACGGTCTGGATAACAATTATCTTAGTAACTGTTTTCAACTTGAAATATAATCAAGAATTTTTAAAAAATATGTTCATTTTATTTTTCTTGCTGTCAAAAACTTCATATTTGTCTTACTTTTTATGATAAAGAATGACAGATGTAGGAAGGAGTCATACAGGTCTGCAGCAGGAAAAGGCTCTGGCAAAAGACCCAAAACACAAACAGGAGCTCCCAGGGCAGCACAAAAATGGGATGCCCAGCGAACCAGCAACCGGAAGAAGGGGGGCAGGGTGGGGAGGAGCCCGCACTGGTCCTGGGTCCAGGGACACGGATGTGGACCGGGACACAGTGGAACCTCCTCCAGCCCAGAGCTTCCTCAAAGAAGCCAAACAAGACGAGAAAAATATTAGCAAGAATCATGTCAGAAATGCCTGTAAACCATAAGGAACTGTAAGAAATTCATCCTGATTGGGTGTTTCCAAAACAGCTCATTGCTCCTGAGAGGTTCTGACCCCACTTCCTGTACGCCCAGCCCCCGGGACCCCAGCCCCTGGGCTGCAGCTAAATGTGAGCTCAGGATGGTGCCCTGAGAGAGAACACGCAGCCCGACAGGACAGCACAGGGGGACCTTGAGGACAGAACGCTCATTTTAAGCAACTGAACTTGAAAAACGTGACAAAAGCAGTGAAAGTCTTCTCTCTGAAACTGAACAGAAACAGGTAACATTTTAGCCCATCTGCTGCCTGTCATCAGTCTGCAGTGGATACAGAGCTGGGATGAACCCCACCGCAGACAGGGAGCAGGAAGGTCAAGGAAGGTTTGCCTAGAATAAGGTTTCAGCAACTGTGTCCTTGCTCGGCCAGCTCACAACAGACGTGCAATTACATCCACTCATACCACACTGAGCAGGTCCACAAAGGGGTGGGTTTCCTCCGCAGACACCCCCGCCCACACTCACATGTCCTCCACCGTGATGTCCTTCAGGATCTGGCAGTAGTCCACGTTCCACACGGCCTGGTCGTCCCATACCTTGGAGGCCAGCAGGATGGC
Organism: Balaenoptera musculus; assembly: GCF_009873245.2. Taxonomy (NCBI): domain Eukaryota; kingdom Metazoa; phylum Chordata; class Mammalia; order Artiodactyla; family Balaenopteridae; genus Balaenoptera; species Balaenoptera musculus. Next base: position 18,706,181 of record NC_045786.1, on the reverse strand, counting down.
CCCCAGAACAATCCGCTTCCAGTTGGCCGGACAGATGTCAATCTCTGCGTACGTTAGAAGCCTTTCGAGGTACACCTGGAAGACACGAGCATGCCAACGCCCGGTGACCTGCCTTGTTCCTGGCTCCACACCCGCCAGCACACGCAAACCAACTCCCAACTGTTCACTGCACTCCCCCAGCTCAGCTCTAAACAGGCGCTGACAGCCTGATCACACGTATTTTAAAAAGTCAAAGGGCTCAACGAGTCTGAGGCAAAATGGGCTGAGAGGCACACTCCGTAACTGGACGTGTGGATGAGGCTGGACCTTAAGACTCTGGGGCAGGAAAGTGTTCTAGGAGCTGCGGGTTAATTTCTCACTCTACCAACTACGACATCAACACGCATTCAACAAACCACCGGGCTTCCCTAGTAGCGCAGTGGTTAAGAATCTGCCTGCCAATGCAGGGGACACGGGTTCGAGCCCTGGTCCTGGAAGATCCCACATGCCGCGGAGCAACTAAGCCCATGCGCCACAACTACTGAGCCTGAGCTCTAGAGCCTGCGAGCCACAACTACTGAGCCCACGAGCCACAACTACTGAAGCCTGCGTGCCTAGAGCCCGTGCTCCGCAACTAGAGAAGCCCGTGCACCACAACGAAGAGTAGCCCCCGCTCGCCGCAACTAGAGAAAGCCTGCACGCAGCAACGAAGACCCAACACAGCCAAAAAAAAAAAAAAAAAAGTTCCGTTTAAAAAAACAAACAAAAACCAAACCACCAATGTGCCAAGGAGAAGAACAAAGGATGTGAAAGGAAGAAACCTATTTTTTTCTATCTGTAGTTGTTTCTAAATTAAACTCTTTATTTTGAGGTAATTGTAGATTTACAGGCAGTGTTGCTAAATGTATTTTTTTTAATTATGGTAAGATACACATAAGATTTACCACTTAATCATTTCTGTGGCATTAAGAACAGTCACAGTGTTGTGAAATCACCACCATCTATCTCTATTTCCAGAACTTTTTCATCTTCCCAAATTGAAGCTCTGCACCTATTACAACTCCCCACTCCCCCTCCCCTGGCCCCTGGCCCCCACCTTTGTGCTTTCCGCCTCCGTGACTGTGACCACTCTGGGTACCTTTCGTAGGTGGAATCGCAGCACATTTGTCCTTTCGTGACTGGCTTCTTTCACTGAGCTTAACGTTCCACGCTGCAGCATGTGCCAACATGTCCTCCCTTTTCAAGGCTGAATAATGATCCACTGTATGTACGGACCACATTTTGTTTATCTATCATCCACTGACAGACATTTGAGTGGTTTCCTCTTTCGGCTACTGTGAATAATGTTGCTGTGAACGCTGGTGTACAAGTACCTGTTCGAGTCTCTGCTTTTGATTCTTTCCGGTATACACCCAGAAGTGGAACTGCTGGATCATATCATAATCTATGTTTAATTGTTTGAAGAACCACCATACTATCTTCTACAGCAGCTGAACCATTTACATCCCCACCGGTAATGCAAAAGGGTTATCCTTGCCAACACTTGTTGTTTTCTGTATTTTTTTTTAATATGTATGCATGTATGTATGTATGTATGTATGTATGTATGTATGTATGTATTTGGCTTCGCCGGGTCTTAGTTGCAGTACGTGGGATCTTCGTTGCTGCATGAGGGATCTTCAGTTGAGGCATGCGGGCTTAGTTGCGGCATGTGGAATCTAGTTCCCTGACCAGGGATCGAACCCAGACCCCCTGCATTGGGAGCATGGAGTCTTAACCACTGGACCACCAGGGAAGTCCCTGAAGTGGTATTTTTAAATGAAATAATTCCAGCTGAAGTTGTAAAATGAAACCATGTAATATAGGATTTATAAACTGCCATAATTTAGTTTGAAGACAGACATCAGAAATACCCACAAAGCCCACTGCTTAAGCTGGGTCACAAGGTACGAATGCCTTTTAAAGTTCCCCTTCGTAAAAATCTGTTTATTGGCATGTTTTACACTTTTCTGAACTGTGGAATGATTATTTCCATAGTTTTTTACAAAGGTTGATGACTAATTCTTCTCATTCTACCAAGGAGAGAATCAAAAAGATGTATGATAGGGAATTCCCTGGTGGTCCAGTGGTTAGGACTCCACACTTTCACTGCCGAGGGCACGGGTTCAATCCCTGGTCGGGGAACTAAGATCCCACAAGCTATGTGGTGTGGCCAAAAGAATAAATAAATAAAATAGAGTATTTCTTAAAAAAAAGGAAAAAAAAACAAGCAGAAAACTGAGGCTGGACCTAACTCCAGATTTTTTAAAGCAATTGTTATGAACAATCTTCATCCAGATCCCTAAGACTCTATTCCTTTATATATACGAGCTATGCAAACCTCTCCAAGCTCCCCAATGAAACAGCTCCTCATTGACTCAGTACAAAAAGAAGGCTACTCAATTTTCTTCTTACTTACTTTACCATAGTTGATAGATATTAACAGGTAAACTAGATAATATTTAAGATAAAATTTGAAAAAAATAACGGGCATCTACCATGTCTGATATTCCACTAGGCCTAACTAGAGGAATTAGATATGAAAATACACTCCATTACTGAGAGAAGGCAGTTGTTATGTTGGGAGATAAGGCATTCATAATAAGCGCCACTTAACAGCATGTAATTTAGCAGAACTTGCCAGTAAAGCTATATTCAAGGGTCAGCTGCAATTTCTTTAGTAAACTCCCACTTGGGTGTTTTAATTCTCTGCCAAGTAAAATAACAGACAATTGATTCTTTCTGAACACCATTCCCTAGACTGTTGCTAATAGGACACTCTTGCTCAATTAAATTTTCAGATTTAATTTCATAAGAAGGACCATCCTCAGGAGTCTCTAGAAAATACAGGCTAGTGAGCACTTACTGAGCTACAAAGAGCATTCAGTTGACTGTACAAAATAAAACTGTTAAAGGCACGGGAGAGGAAGAAAATGCAAACTCATGGAATCCAGGATATATGTGACCAAACTTCCGATGATGCTGGAATTTTTCCATGGATTTTAAAGAGCAGCCCTGGGTCCGTTCATCTTAGACTCTCGTACCCAGAGCTTAGCCAACTGGGACCTCAACAGCGCTTCCTATTTGCTAGTATTTGAAGGAGCACAAGAATGAGATATTTGGATTCGTCACTGGACGCCATCTGAACAACAGCTTTTGACTTCCTGAGAAACCACTAACGTGACCTAAAAAGGGAGTCTTCGAGGTCAGAATGGATAGATTCCGCAGGTGGCCTCACCATCAGAGCACCAGCCTCTGAGAGGCACTTTGGGGCTGCAGTCCAGGGGCTGAATGGCAGCCCTCACGGCCGTGCAGCAATGGCCGGACCTGCCAGGCCACTCGAGGGGGACCCAGCTGGGCTGGCATGACTGGTGCTCCCTGATACAGCCAGGGGCGAGTGGCTGAAGGTCCTGGAAGCTCCTTCCACAGGCAAGCTGCAGGCTGGTTCCTTGTGGGCAGCAGTGCAGAGCTAACTGTGGGCCTCCCCGCCTCCCCACGGGCACGTTGCCAAGAGAAGGCCCAGGAGAAAGGCCGAGAGAGACGCAGCTCTGCCAGCTCTAGACCAGACCTGTTGTGAACGGCTGCTTCTACCTCTAGAGACTGGAGAGAAGGGCAGGATCATCATACACGGGGCTCGCTCAGAGCTCGCAGCTGTCTGCCTTCTGCCCACAGGCCCCAGGCTGACTCGGCCAACCAAGCAGGCCCCAGAGAATCGGTCTGCAGAGCTGGGCCTGCTGTGCAGGAGCTGCTCACCTTTAGGCTGTAGCCAGCAAGACCCCCATATATGTACACTAATCCCCTGCTAAGCCACCAGCTGATGTCACAGGACAAGAGAAGATTTCAGCAGTTCCAATGACTGACAAATACACACCACTCTCGTAGTACTCCGAAGACAAACTAACCACCCCTCCCAGTCACCCTCGGAGACAGGGAAACACACTTTACATGTTCTCAATGTCTCTGCAGAAACTGTGTCCTCCACAGGACACTAACCTTCTCCTTCATGCTAATAAATCCAAACTCTAAGGCACTACGGGGCACGGGTCAGGTCACAGTTTTCTTAGGAATGGAAGGTAAAAAAACCCCACCACATTCCATCTGCAGGAGCTTCAAAAATCTTTCATCATGGCGTGGATTTTAGTACTAATCTTATCCACGGTGTCATCTGATTTTCTTACCCTTCCCTCCCCTTTATCACAATCTCCCTTCATTAAAATGTCAACCCTGCTGCCCGAGGTGTGTTTTGTAAGGACGTGACATCCTTTGGAGGAACAAAGCTGAGCAATAAATACGCTTCTCAATCATGACCTAAGGACCTCTCATCACCCCAGATCACTGAGGAAGACTTGTTGAGTGTCTGTTAGCCTATCAGGCGGAAAGTTCCATGAGAGAAGAAGTGAACAAACAAACAGGGTACTGTCCAATCAGCCGAGAGTACAGGGCTCTTCGTGTGGCAGAGACACAGAGGGTCCTGTACACTGTCACACACCAATCTCTTCTCAGGAACTGCAGGGATGACTTTCTGGTCCCTCGGGGCAGCCCGTGCACTGGCAGAGCTGACTTCTTATCTGAGTTGCACACAATGTCAGTGACAAAAGGTCAGTGACGATGGGCTACACTGTCAAATCTATTTCCCAAATGAGATCTGACCTAAAGAGTCCGTCCCTAAGGTTTTCAGAGTCTAAGTAAGGTTACAACTACTGAAGCCCGCGCTGATTTTTATCTCGAGTCTTAAAGTGCAGATTTGTGTCCATGCTGTCTCTGAGTATCTTACAGACATATATTTACACGAAAATCACAAGAGAAGGCAGCAACTACAGCAGTCCTTCCGATGTATGAATTTATCACATCTGATCAATGGTATTAAACCTCTGTAGGGAACCAACACCAGAAACCTGGACATTAATGAGGAGGCCCTGGTCCTTCTCAGGCCCTTGGGCCCCGTGCTTCACTTACCTGCACGCAGCATTTCAGCTTTCCTGATTCTGAGTGTGATCTGACAATGGGCTTTAGGTGGGTACTGTGGAGCAGACGACGCGCCCTCTTTTAGGAGATCCCGTCGCTACCCTCCCCGATAAAAGACAACCCTGAAGTGGTGCTGTGCTTCCCAGGTCCGTGATGGACATTCCTGCCTGCGCCCCACTCCACGACCGCGTCACCCTGCGGGCACTCACCAGGGTGACAATGGCACATTCCGCAGTCAGCTGAGCAGCACTGAACAGTGTCCGAACAAACCGGTAAATCTGCTTCTGCTCTGGGTTGTGTTTGTCATAATCTGGTGGCACTTCGGATTTCTGGGAAAGGAGAGATTCTCAATGACTGGCCGCCCAACAAGAACAACGGAGACACGACTGGACAACACCCTGAGACCCGGGGGGAGGGTTACCGAAAGAGGGTGAAGGTTCTCATCGAAAATATCCAAGAGCATCCTTCCATCTGGGTCCCTGGTGGGAGGTGGGGGGGAAATAACAGAAAACGGAGTTTACCTTCTGCAAGAATGAGTGCCAGTCAAAAGGAAACAAAAATATATTTTGATTCAGCTGTTATTTCAAGAAACAGAGGCAGTGCTAACTGTTAAGAGATGCTACTGATTATTCATGAATTCTAATTTGTTTTTCTTGGGGACAATACTTAATCATTTTTGAACAGTCCAAGAAATAAAGGTTATGAATCACATTTAGTTTAATTAACTTAAGTGAAAATCTAGATTTTCATTTCCTGAGTTTTCAAATGAACCACATCTAAATTTCTTTAACCTCTTGTTTCTGAGCAAAGGCTGACAGATCTGTTTAAACCATCCTTACGTTGTGGTCGATAAGAAAGAAGTCTGAGGGTAAGAATGAACACTCATAGTGTGTCCTGGAGATGAGTTTGAAAGTTTCACAGCACGCAACTTAACCACTTCGCTAATGAGGAGTTTCATGATTGTATATTGAAAAACAAGAGGGGACACGTAGAAAAGTGTAACTGGTTGTTACCGAGCCGGTAACTGTACAGACCCATTTAAAGTGGCAGCGTTCACTGTGAGCTCAGCGGGGCCGCTGGGCTCTGGGGGGTCGTCCACACTCCACTAGTGATGGCTCTACCTCCATCTGTTTTATGTCATTTGAGTTCTGTCTAAAATTTTTTCTTTAAAAACCAAATTTGGAAACCACTGCTTTGGTTAACAGCACACAATTTTCCAATGTCAACTAGGCTTGCAAATATCAGAAGGCTGCAGATCTGTCCCTGACACGCACGCCCCGTGGCAAACACTACAGTTTCTGTTCTATGAACTTACTGTCTGCATAAAAATAAAAGTGAAGGAAAGAGCTTGGCAGGACAGCTCAATTTTCATCCCTGTCTTTGCACAGTAGGAACTGTTTTTAAAGCTCTGGGCATTCATACCTGTGCTGCTTTTCACTAGCCTGCAGGACAGACAGCAAAGATTTAGATGAACCCGAATAAAAGCAAGGCTCAAGCAGTCAGGACTGGAGAGTGGGGTCTGAAAACATAAAGTGCACCTGGCGCTGAGGAATCGCGACCCCTCTCCTGCTAACTGCCTCTGCCAGGTACTCAGGGAGGAAGGTGAGGGACGCCCCCACCTGCTCAGGCTCTTCAGCCCCGTTCACTTCTCCTGAGGAGTGAGAGCCCCTGAAACACCGTTCAGCACTCTCGGGAAACTTTCACCACAAGTAATTTTAAAAATCAAAATGTAGGTTCAGAAATATAAATAAGGATTCAGAATTTAAGCTAAAATGACTCCTCTGAGAAGCGGATTTTGCTTTCACTTCCATTAAAAGCTATGAATCTCAGCACCGTCTCTATCAAAGCTAAGGGATCTGTCACCAGCCCCTGAGGCTGGGTCGGTATGACTTATCAAAGAGGGAGTCTGCAGACACCTCTTCTCAAGACACTTTCAGGCTACAATCTGTAAATTAATCATGCTTGTTTTCACAGGCTGACTTTTCAGTTGGACTCTCTCCACTTCCTCTCGGCCCAATTTATCACCATTAACCCAGCAGAGCATATCATTTAAAGTCTCAGTGGTACATTGCTTGGGTTCAATTTCCAATTCCCCACTTTACTAGTTGTGTAATCTCAGGCAAATTATTTAAAATCTCTCTATGCCTCAGTTTCTTTATCTGTAAAATGGAGATAATGTCAGAATCACTTCATGGAGCTGTTATAAAAAATTAAATGAGATAAGGCATGCAAAGAGCTGACCAGGGCGGCCAGAGTTAAGCATTTAATGAAGTTGGGTCTTATTATTAATGGCTGTGGCTACAGATTAGCTTTGAGGCCCACAGGGTCTAAGAACTGAGAAATTGGAGACGCTAATGCAAAACTGATTTGAGAATACATCTGAGTTTCACCAATGGCATTACATTGCTAGTTAAGACCTAAGTGTTTAAAAAGTGTGAACTACTATCATAGAAATAAGCAGCAAGACAAATCTACACTCTCACTAAGTTATTCTGGTCACGGTTCGAAGTTCCAGTATCCTACATTTTGTAAGTTCGTAAATCCAAACTTCTCAAGCACCATAATGAACCATGAATCACAGTTACACTACAGAGAAAGGTCATTACAGAGAATACCTTTCCAGGTGTTTGCTTCCAATGGCTGTGTTTTCCCATAACCTGTCCATCACAAGCTCTGTCATCTACCCTCCGCTTCACTGCTTGTCACAACTCTCCCTTGTCCCCTTCGTAAAACAGACTGCAGGGCTGTGGCCCCCACTGCGGAGACCCATGCTAGCCAGAAGGTGACCTTGCTGGTTCCCGGAACTGTTACTACACTCATATAACACATGTAAATGTCACATCAATCAGTGAAACAGGACTGCAACGAGAGTGGATTTGTTCTCATGAAAACAAAGAAGGATGCTTTGTAAAGACCCAATAAAAGGAAATCACTAAAAACAAGTTTGCTGTAGATCAGGTGTGGTCAAAACCTAAAAGATTCTACACTCATTGTTTAGCAAATGTCACAAGTTTCCTCGCTATTGATTACAAAAACAAACAAAAAATACACACAAAACAGGTGCGGCTTATAAAGGGACGGCACTTTAGTAATCAATGCCCCAGGCTCAAAGCAGAAGCCTCGATGCTGCATAAAACTGGCAAATGAGTGTACTTTTACATGTTTTATGTTGAATTAAAATGCTTAAGGTAAATTTTTAAATGATTCTTCTATGAGTCCCTGTTTTAACTGACTTTTAAAATTAACTGAACTATCTCCAGACTTCTATCAGAGAGAGAATTTCCACTACATTAAAATAGTTTATGACTAAATTTACAACAAAACTTTTCCTACTGAATTGAAACTATAAACTAAACATTTTTTCATGTTAAAGCTGCACACAGAAAACTGTTAAAATATTTTATAACAGACAGAATGTTTACGCAACTTATACAGAAAATAAAGTCAAGAGGAGGCTGAACATTGTCAAGAAACTTTGTTCTGTTTTGCTGGCTTCATTTGGCTTCCTCTGACTCAGAAGCAGTTCAGCACTTACCTAGGAAGTATGGGTAAATTGTACTAACTTTAGAGATTCTATGAAAATGAGATAAGAATATAAAACTCAAAGGCTGAGGCAACTAGAACGTAATAGGAAAAACATAACAGTAGATGATGTGTGATGTTTTTAGCACAAAATTAATCAAAATCCACCTACCTGTTTTTGATGTGGTAATATATTGCGAGAGCTACACTGTAAAATAAAATGCAGGAGTTCAGTGTTTCATAAGCACATTCAAGATGCTATATATTATCTGGCATCAGTCTGACCATAAATATTTAAAATTTAAGTAAAAGTAAAATGACCCATCTGAACAGCCCCATTTAATTCAGAATGCTGATTAAGAAAATGCATTCTTCAAAGTAAATCAATCAGGTACTTATTTTGAGCAATTATTAAATCTTTTCCAGAAACACCAAAACTTCAAGTGATACTCGGAAACAAATTTCTCTATCTGAAATCTTAAGTTTTCCTCACTTTAAAATATGGGCACTATGTAAAAAATAGGTGGTGAAATTAAACACCTCTAGAAGTCTCCAACTCAGCACGTGCTATTTAGAAAATCAGTGGTTTCTTTGTAACTACCAGCAAAATGTGAATATTACCCACAGTAGTTTGCCATTTTATCTTTTCAATCAATAACCTCTTGGAAATCTGCCTAATTTATTCATTCATTTGCTGAAATGGTAGTGTAACTCTTATTTGTAATACCTTAAAATTTTATTTTACATTTTAAAATATCTGAATTTAATGAAGACATTCCTATCCCCTGAATTTTCTTCAAATAATGTTTTTCTGATTATGAAATGTGTTATATTCAGATGGAAGAAATTTTTGGAAAATAAAAAAAGTATACAGAAAAATAATTCCTCTGCCCAAAGATTATTACTATCAGCTTTAGATATAGAGGTATTTATTCGTATCTACCTAAAGCAAACAGGTTTGCATCCCACTTTTATCCTCATTAACATTTTTCTTACCATTAAAATGTTATTCAAAAACATGACTTTAAATGGCTGACTATATTCCATTACACTGTTGAATAATTTATTAACCATCCCCCTACTATTGAACATTTAAATATTTTTGCAATTATGATTAACACCATAATGAATATACCCACAGATAAATATTTGTGTGACCTATGACTATATTATTTCCATAAGAAAACATCCTGTACTTGGAATTACTTGCTCTAAGGTCATTAATAACTGTGAGGCTCCCCACACATACATCCCAGTATCTTTGCAGAAAAGCTGTACCAGTGTACTTCCCCACCAGTGTCTGTCTCACCTCCCCTTCACCAACACTCACCTTGAATGTTTTGGAAAAATGTTCTCCAACTGGATAGGTTAAAAATTGTAACCGTTTTCAATTTGAGTTTCTTTGATCGCCTATCAAGTTGGCAGGGTTGTTCGTGTTGACTGCCCAATTTTTTAAAATTATTTCCTCTTTTGCAACCTGTCTAGATCCTTCCATAATTTTTGTTTTACTTTAAAATGTATTGAGGAGGCCAAAATTTATTTCTTAAGCTTCTAAGAACATAGCTAACTGGCTGCATCAGATTGTGTTCCCAGAGCACAGAAAGTGCCATCCAGGGCACCAACATGGAGGTAGAGGGCTGGGTCCCAGACACCTCAGCTCACTCGGCAGCGGCGGCACTCACTTAGAGACCTGGGCATGCACGCTGGACTCCGAGGAGCTCAGAAGTTCACCCACGACTTAACATGACAATAGCTCATCTCACTCTATCAAAAGAAAGCATCTCCTTCTAAATCTCTCTTTCCAGATCTATTAATTCAAATGATTTCAGCTAAGTGTTAGAAGTATCCCTGAGCAAATGTAATATATTCTCTTCCTCCTAACATCTTGAAAAGCATCTAAGCTGATGAAGGAATTGTAAGTGGGGTGAAGGGACTTCAGAAGTTTAAAAAATAATGGTACAGTTTTCAAAGTGCCTTCACGTACCTTAAAAGCCCTGAAATGGGAAATAATAAATGTTACTGATTCTATTTTATAAATGAGAAAATTCAGGTAGAGACACTATAGATGTCGGGATTTCTAACTTGTGTAATGGTTTTATGCCCTTTCATTCTATAGTGTTGCCTCTGGAAAAAAGGAAGAAATTACTGTTTTACTCATTTAACAGTCCTGCTATGATGATTAAATTGAATGTTTCATATGATTGGGTTTGGTATAGTGATTACTTCAATTGCTTTGATTGATTGAGAAAAATATGGTCCCTGCTTCCCCTGTGAGGGAGCACGTCACAGGAAAAACACCACTGCACTGAAGTCAGACCAGCTGGGTTTAAAACCTGGCTCCTTCATCAATTAGAGTTTATCCACCTCTCAGAGCCTTCAATTCCTCATCTAAAAAATTACAACAATTCAACCCACATCACAGAGTGGTTATTACAATCAAATGAAGTGTATAAAAGCATGATCTCAAATATAAAGTTCTAAAGCAAAGGTTATTATTATTATTGTTGTTGCCCTATGAATAATTCCACCTCAAGAGGTCTTCCGGCTTCTGTAGATGGAGTGAAGGTCTTCGGGGCCCCAAGGTTACTGTCTCCCAGATCTCCAGAGCTGAAAGCAAGCTTGGACGTTATCATGACTCAGGCCTCCATAAAACACAGTGCCAGTCTGTAGGCCAATGTCCACTCAAGATCATACCCCGGAAAGTGAGAAAACCAAGCTGAGGATGCCCGTGTGGGCCCAGCTCCACAGGCCGGTTCAGTCGGCCCCTGTGAAAGAAGTGACTGCCGGGGGCAAAGGACAGTCAGCTGAAAACAGAATCAATCCCAGGCTTCAGGCTTCACTCCCAATGCCCAGCTTCGGAGGCCTGCTTAGTCTGCCACGTCCTCAGAAAACGGTGAGGTCACCCAGGACAGGCTGACCAGAGGGTTAGCTCAACTGCCCTTGCTGCAGAGCCAGGAGGGAAGGGGAGCTGGGAATGAAGAAATGCTATTTTCTTGATCAGGAAAACAAAACATGTTTCTGACCGCGGGCACTACCCTTGCTGTACTTCTTACCTAGAGCTAAGTCAGAGGTGCCGGGTTCTGGCGGGTGTACGAAGCTGCTCTCGACCCTCAGGCCCGGGGCCGTGGTTGGTGTGCGCAGCTGCGAACGGCCCTCCCCGCCCTCCCCCCGTCCTCTGCGCACCACCCCTGTGCTCACACAGGATTCGCGGCCTGGGTCGGTTACAGGGGCACGGGGTGGGTGGCAAACTCTAAATTCATACCACAGCTATTGGCCTTCACGGGAACGATGGGAAAATCAAGTTCTCAGAGAAGATATTATGCCTGTGAAAAAAATGAGCACAGAATTGTGCCCAAATGTGTCGCACTGCTGCTGCTTCTCTTTGACAGAGCCGCTCTCAACCCTCCACCCATTCCTGAACTAGAATCTGTAAATGTTTGTTCCTTTTGGCAATCCCCAATTTACAGAAGGGTTTTCTTTTCTTTTTCTTTTTTTTTAATATGAATTTTATTTCAGAGTACTTTTGAACTCCTGGATTTCCATTTGGTTCTTTTGTAACCTTTCCCGCCGCCCCCCCCACCCCCGGCCACATCGTGTGGCTTGCAGGATCTGTTCCACAACCAGGGTTTGAACCTGGGCCACAGCAGTGAAAGCCTGGAATCCTAACCGCTAGGCCACCAAGGCACTCCCCAGAAGGGTTTTCTTCTAAAATTAGCTTAGAAAGCGATTGTTAGAACCCGGAGCATTTTCTCAAAGGTCCTACATGGTTATCAGGAGTCGAGTTCAGCCCACGAATGCTCACTCTGCCCACAGGAAGCTGAACTACTGATTAATGAGTTTGTATCAATTTTAACGTCTTGGGGCAGGAGGTCACAAGGGCCTTGGCAGGTGTAGGTTACGATTTTAGAATAGGAGGGCATTCAGACTTCCAGTCTCCCTGCCCTTCGTGACATTTGTTCCCCTCGTGCTGTCAAAGGCCCTGGCTGAAGTTACCCAGGCCAGCTAACACCTCAAAATGACCAGAACCAGGTCACGTGTGACATACAGGAATTTACAAGGAAAGATTCTGATGGTATTGCTACAACTAGGGTCCACCCTACCCAGCTCCCAGGTCCAAAATGTACGTTTTTTAAAAAGGCACATTTTAAAACAAATAAGCGACTGACTGAAGGCACCTCAAATCCGGGTGGTGTGGAGACGCGTCCTCTGGACCAGGGAAGCCACAGCGCCCACACTGGACGCCCCCTCTCGGCACTCAGCCATCGTCACTGGCCCAGCTGTCCAGCTTCTTTTCCTCCCGGTATTAACCACAGGTTCAGCTTTCAAGGGAACTCGAAGGCAGTTGTCCACTGACACCAGGGGTTCTCGGCCTTGGCCACCTATGAGAATCTCCCGGAGAGGTTGACATTCCAGATCCTGGATCTTCGGGGCCAGACGTCACGCCTCAGTGGGGCTCTAAGCCCTCGGGGGCCTTGCGGGTGTGGCGAGCTGGAACCACTGATTCACAGACCACACTTGTGACTGCAGAGCTTGCACTCCCAGACTCCACATTGAAATATCAAGTTGTCACCCAGATCTCCTACTGAGCCCCGGAGTGTCTGCGTCACAACCAGTGGCAGTGTGAAGTCATCCCCAGGTGAAGCGCTGAGCAACGGAGTCCGAGCCCCTGGAAACCCAGAGCTCCCACCCGTCCTGGAGGGAGGGTCCCAGGCCCCACGGAGGCGGGGCTCTAGGCCTCGAGCGGGTGCCAAGTGCCAGGTCTCCAGGCTCCTGCTTCCCGCCCTAGCACCTCCCAGACCCCGGCGCAGAGCCCAGCCCCAGGGTGGGGCAGCTCAGCCAAGGGCAGGGAGGTGGAGTGAGGGCACATGTGGGCTCCCAGCCGTGAGCACCCACTGTGGGGTGATGCCCACCGGTCCCTCAACCACCAACGGAAGGAGGGAAGAAGCTACGTTCCCGTTTAGATCTTAGAAACAAGCAACCCATCAGGGAGAAGGCGGCCTCCCTCTAGGCGGGCCCACCTCCCACCTTCTGCCTGGAGGGGGCACCGTCCCCACTGCTTGGCAGGCCTGACTGCCATGTGTGGGCACACGCAGAACAGGGCTCTGAGGCCTGGAAGCCTGGCCCACTGGAACACAAGAAGGCTTCTTATTTAGAAACGCAAACGCTCACCGCACATGCTAACGTGGACTGCTGTTAAATGTGGACTCTTCTTAAATGAGTACAGAGGCAAAATATCCCATTTTTTTTCATAGCTGAGCCAAAGGCCACAGACCCCAGCACCTCTATCAAGGCTTTCTACCACAATGCTAGTGGGAACATTTCAGGAAAAACCAGCATTCCGTCCCTCCCACCTTCCCCTTGAAAATAAGAGAACTGAAGCCCCAAAGGGAAAAGATTTTATCCAAAGACCGCCCCCCCCCTTTCCTCCTTTAAGTCCCATTTTACAGTAAGAGACCAGAGCGAAGGGGCTCACCCCACCCTCCCTGCTGGGGGGACAGCCAAGGTCAGAACCCCACTCTCCATGCTCCAGGCAAATACACTTCCATGGTGCCAGGGCTGCTTTCTACTGCAGCCCCATGTCAAAGTGGGACCCATTACATTTTGAAGGTAAAATACTAGCAGACTTAAAGCCAGGATGGCTTCAATAAGAAGTGGGAAGGTGGAAAGTATGCACAAAAATCAAAAATATGCTTTAACCTACATTTAAAATCACTGAAAAATTTGGCCTTTTTATGTAAATGGTAATATACACAAATATTTTGAACACCCCACATTTTAACTCCCAAAATCACTTTTTAAAAAGACTTCTTGAATAGTCAGTGGCCTCCCCCTGCCCAGTCTTACCACTCCCAGACCCCACAACCAACCAGTTAGCCATCAGGTTAAGGAACAGAAAAGACATTCAGTTAAGAAAAAATGTGTATACCCACCATTTAATTGTATACTTGAGGTTTGGTTGACTGACTGTGCTATCATCTAGGAAAATAGTCGAGCAGGAGCTGTATTTCCTTGCTATTTGTCCTGGAGGATGCTAAAAAACAATGGCAACAAGACAAGGACAATTAAACAGGGCTCAAAATTCTTCCAAGGAACATCATCCCCTTCACCTTGAGACCAGCCTATAGAGGAGAAGTGTCTTGGCGAGAAATGTTAACAATACCAGCAAGAACAGTACAAACCCACTTTCTTCCTACAATGAAATTCCATGTTCTTCCACAAAGAAAAGTCACCACCACCACTCCTGGCCCCCAACCTCCATCAGAACAGTACACTCTCGCAATCGAGCATCAAAGCGTGTTGCAGCAGAGTCCGTAAAATCACTGAGAAACAAGAAGTATGCGCTCATCACACCAATGAAAGCCCCTGCTGAAGGCGGCATCCTGGTTTGAGGCACCAGGATCAAGACAAGAGTCCACTGCACCCATTTTCTCTATTCTTGGGATACAGTCGATTTGGGGACCCTGGAAAATGCAGCCAATGTTCATTTAGAATCTCCTAATCTTGAATTTCAGGAGGTGAAGATAAAAATAGGTGAAAGTAATCCGATGCTTTTGAAAATACTACCAATGTATAAGCTTCAGGTAGGGTGCCTGTGCAGTCTCATGCCTGGTTCTTTCCCAGCTACATAAATTTTGAGCTCTTTGGAAAACTTTAGAACTAAGAACTACTTCTGAAATATACTGTTAAAGAACACAGAATTTAAATTACACTTGTATGACATCTAATTGAATAGTAAGTAGATTTTTGGCAATTATGTGGGCAATATGATTAGTAGACATCAATCTGGATAATTCTAGCTCAAAGCATGTTAGAAAAAATAAAATAAAATCATCCAAACAAGTCTCCACTTGCCTGGTGCTATGTTGACAACCTAAGTGTCATCTTCAGCAACCAAAAAAAATAATTCCTTAAGGATAACAACACTGCCTGCCTCACCTGCCCAACCCCAATGAAGCCCTCAGTATCCATGGTTTATGAACATGAAGGGAGCTTTAAAGCCCATCAGAGACCAAATGCCCTGTTCGATACTTTTAACATTTACTTCTTATTTAATAAGGTTTCCTGGGACTTCCCTGGCGGTGCAGTGGTTAAGAATCCGTCTGCCAATGCAGGGGACATGGGTTCAAGCCCTGGTCCGGGAAGATCCCACATACCGTGGAGCAACTAAGCCCGTGTGCCACAACTACTAAGCCTGCGCTCTAGAGCCTGCGAGCCACAACTACTGAGCCCACGAGCCACAACTACTGAAGCCTGCGCGCCTAGAGCCCGTGCTCCGCAACTAGAGAAGCCACCGCAATGAGAAGCCTGTGCACCGCAAGGAAGAGTAGCCCCCGCTCACCGCAACTAGAGAAAACCCGCGTGCAGCAACGAAGACCCAACACAGCCAAAAATAAATTAATTTAAAAAAAAAAAAAGAAAAAAGAGCAAATCTCCCAAAGAGGCAAAAGCAAGGTTTACAGTTTTAAAAATTTCAGTTCTTGGATCACACTCACTTCATTCCTTGACTTCTATGGCTTAATACTCATGAAAAAACTATATCCATACTTAAAACACCGGAAAGACTTTCATCAGTTTTGCTATTGAACTTGGAAAAGTATACAGAATTTACCTATAAATCCAATGAGCAATAACAATAATAACATCAACATAGTCAGCTGTTGTTGCTAAAATCAGTTTGCAGATCACCTTCCGTTCAGTCTACCATGTGAACAGGTAGACAGGAGTCATTCTACGAGATCGGAGAACTAATACGTCAAGGCTTTTTCAAGGCCCCCCATTTATCAGGTGGTAGATCTAGGGCTTGAACAAAATTCTTTTGGCTCCAAGTCCAGCTAACAATGTGACTCTTGCTTAACTGATAAATAACACTCTCTAGTTACTTTATTCCTTCACAAAGTTTTTACAGCTATCACCTGTCTCAATATTAATACAAATACTGTGATTGTTTTGCTGAGGGTAAGGGAGGCTGGCCATTCAACCCCTGATTCATTCTGTTTTAATATCGTTTTTTTTTCCCTTTAACTTAGAATGATCAATTCACTTTAGGCATGCTGTCGTCAAGGGGAGGAGGATGTCATAGAAAAATTAGGCCAAAGCAAAAGGCATGAGTTTCCCCTAAGTTTCAGGAGGCTGATTCCGGACTCCCAGCCACCTACAATGCCACCCACAATTTATAATCAGAGACTTTCACATTTTAATTAAAAGATTCATTAATTAGCTAACCAAAACGTCAGCACATTTTAAATAAACTACAAACTTTAAATAAGGCCCTTTACACAAGTCTTTCTAAAATACCTAAGCGTCTCTATTGTAATGTATTAAATTTTCCTATAACTGTTGATCTAATTACATCTAAAACATAGTTGCTGATTAGAATATTAATCTTTATAATTTGCCCTAGCTCAGCTTACTGTTAAAAGTCCCCCAAGGGGTTTATCCTCAAATGGTTTCAAGCTTTAAAATCTATAATAATTCTTTTAGAAGCAGCCTCCCTTTACTTTTTAAGTCTCTCTCAGCAAATTCACAGCCAGGGAAAGGCCCCCTCTTTTCCAGCCAGGGGTTCCTTCTCTACTGCCCCCTCCCTGGAGACTGTTCCCAAAGTCAGCTCCTTTTACTTGCTAACATGTGTTGCTGGCTAACATGTGTTTCTGGAGCCAGAAACCCTTGTTTCTCTCCACCTGGTGGAAGTTATTTCCCTGCCATGATCATCTTCCCTCACCTCTCCTTAAATGGCTTACCTATGGCCACTGCTTTTTATCAAATAGCAGCCTCTTTGTAGATTATCTTAGCAACATGTACTAAGCAGGTTCTTCAGACACTTAAAGGAGAAATTAAAGAAACAACATCCCTCACGATAAAGCAGATAAAAACCAAGAAGGTTTTATAAATAAGGGCAAAGAATAACGGTCATTCCAGAGTTCAACAAGAAATTAAATTACAAATTTTAGCTGGGGCCCAAATTCAGAAAAGAGTGTTCCCTCTGACTTCAGATAAATAAGCTGAACAGCTTCTGTCCAGGTGGGGCTTGGCGGGACCGTCTGAGAAGCACAGAGGACGAGAGCTGGGAGGGCAGCTCTGGAGCCAGTCCCCTGGGCCCCAGTGCTGGCTCCACCGCTCATCTGGCTGATTCTTTGTGCCTCACTTTCCTCATCTGGAAAATGGGAGTGATAAATAGTACCTCCCGGGCGTGGTTATCAAGTACACTAAACCAATTAGAACAGAGCCTGGCACAAACGTGGTAAAACACTCAATAGACTGTACTGATTGATTATTACTATTGCTACTTATCTTTTCTCTACTGCTCTAACTTATGACACCCAAGTGTCTCAAAACCTAAAAAGCACAGCTGGTTTATTAGCCTAATTGAAGCCGCAGGTAATTTCACTCAAATTCTATTTCAGTTGGTTGCAACGGCACATTCCAATGGCTCTTCCTGGCGTGGGCAGAGCTGAAATGCTACTCTGTAATGTGGTCTGCAGGGTCATGCTGCTACCCGGTCATCTGTTACATAAGGCAGCACAGAGATTCTTTTATAGGAATAAGCACATCTGAGCACATTCCAACAACTGTGTGCTTCTGCTTTTTGTGTCGGGAGGTGAGAGGGTTCACAGGGGAGAGAGGACACTCTGAGTCAGGATGCACAGCGTGGGGCAGGTCACCAGGACTGTGCACACCGCAAAGCGTGAGGTCAGCGACAGCATGTGAGACAGATGTGCAGACTGGCACGAGGAGGGCACGGCTCTGCCCACGAGCCACCCTCAGAACCGCCTCTCCCTCCAGCCCACTTTAAAGCGGCTGCAGTGACCGGCAGAGGTGGTCTCCGCCCCACCCTTCCCCTTGTCTGCAGGCTCCTCAGCAGACCTGCTAACGAGGGGGGAAGTGTTCCAGTGCACCCAGCAGGTGAAGAAATGGGAGTGAGGGTTTACAGAAGGAGTTCTTCAAATCTCTCAACGCTCTATGTCCAGGTTTATACAGCAAGGGCATGGTAATTTTCAGCATATTTTCCTTAAGACATAGCTTGTAATTTCACAGATGCTTAACACTGATGCTTCAAAACTTGAGAGGGCCAGGGAAGAGGCCATTGCTTTAAGAATCTGATAAAAACTACAGACTTTCTCTTTGACCCTTAGAACACGGTTCACGCACACATACACTGGCATTGCCCACGAAGGCATCACCAGTCTCCTATGGGCCGAGCGTGGAGCCCCGTGAGTGCAAGGGCCTGGCTATGAATTTCCTTCCAACTGCATTTTGTCCAGATTTGCAAAGGGCAAAAAAGACAATATTATGGCTTTAAGTCTGTTTAGCACAAAGCTTCAGTGCCAAGTACTTCAAGATCTACAAATACTTAAATGCAGACAGTCTAGAAATCCTGAGAAAACCCCATGAGAAGTCAAATACTTCAATCTTGTTTTCGATATGAGAATCGATAGCACGCTTATTTGGTAACGCGCCTACTTCATCAAGGGGCAGAAGTCTACAGGGCAAGGAGGTTGTGGCTGTTACTCTCCTGGTGGCCGGGCACCACAGTCCTGGGGGCTCAGGTTAGGGTCGCCACGGGGCAGGGGTGGAAGGAGGCCGGCTGTACCCGCTGCTCAAGGAAGAAAGGTCAAGTATCTCTGACGCCTAGCCAGCAGGCCAGGGAGATGCTGCTCAGAAGGGCCAAAAGACTAGAGCTGGATTTTTTAGAAATTAAAGTGTTGTCAAATTTATCCTTTCTTAGAGCGTCGAAAGAACATGCAGACTCCACTGGACCTACAAACAATGAGGGAGAGGGAAGAGTGTGTGGAGGCAGACAACCTCGTGGAAAACAACTGTACGCTCATTCAAATGGGACTGAGTTAGGAGAGCAAGCGAGTCTCCTGGGGCAGTGGGCAGGAGGGAAGGATTAGAAATGTAGAAGAAGTGCTCCCGTGGACCGGTGTGGGGTCTGCTGCCGTATCGTCCACACACATCTTCCCAGAATGGCAGCTGTCTGGGGCTTCTGGACAAACACTGGCCCCAGGGACAAATGCCAAGCCGTGCTCGTCCAGTCACAGACCCCACAGAGCACGAGTGCACTGCAGCGTTCTTCACATTCTTCCATGTGCGAACAAGATTCACGGAGCATTTCCCCATCACAGACACAGTATGGCAGCTCTCTGCACTGGACAGTCATCATGAAGAACACAGGGAAACAGCTCCACTTACATGGTTAATGAAGAGACTCTTGCGTTTTTCTCTCACTGTGAAAACAAAAGATGCAACAGAAATGTTACTCGCCTGCGTGCCAACCCCTTGCAGGCTGTTGAGGACGGGCCTCTGCGTCAAGGTCCCACCCTTCCACCAACCAACGTGCCCAGATGCTCAACTTACTACATAAGAAATGCAACCTGCACAAATGCAGATCTGACCTCGGCTAGCTAACAGAGCAAAACCTAAACCCACTGACAACATGGCACCCAACAAAATCACTGCAGCCATAGTTAACTGAGGGGTAACAGCTTTCTAAGAACTAAATAAAGTAGTAACTAGTAAATCTCATAAAAGTTGCATGCATCCACTAATTTAAGATGATCAACAGATAACAGGACTATTTATTTCTAACCCAACCAGACCCATAAACGTCCATACTATTTGGGTGAAATATGATAACAACAATACCCGTAACAGCATTAAAATACAGGACAGTGTAGGTCAGAAGCATTATTGGTCATGGAATCCAATTCATCTCCGTGCTGGTGCTGGGGAGGAAAACCGGCTTCTGCGGAGGCCGCCCAGAGCATCCTGCTGCCTCAGGGAGGCTGATCAAACTCACAACAAAAACAGCGCCCCTTCTGAAAGGCTGTTCTCACGCTGCTGTCTGCGAGGTGTGGTTTGCACCCAGCCTTCCGTACCCCAGATCCCAGTGTTTCTCAAAATGGGGGCCCCTCAGCCCCAAAGAGGTAGAAGGGGGACAGGGAACCCAGAGGAGCTTTTTGACAACGTAGTAACATTGAGTTTTGCGTTTTCTTTCCTGAAGACTTACTTTTAAGAATATATACTAATCAATCAACACAGGTAATGAGCAGGTCACTGGAGAGGACGGAGATATATTTAAATCAAAAGAGAAGCCAGGAACACTAGTTGAGAGGAAAAGGGCAGGTGGGGCTCTTTCATTCAACATGGATTTGAGTTCCTCGCCTGTGCCTGGCAAGGAGATGAGGCCCACTGCTGCTCTAGAGGGGGCATGAATGCTGGTGCTTCCCCACGCTCCCGAGCGCTTCGGGTTAGACCAGGCGCCTCCCAATGACAAGAGCAGTGGGTACAAGTGACAGTCATTCACATGGCTGGTAAAGCCTTTCAGGTGTACTTCCCAGAAACTCGGAAGTGAGGAGCTCCTACAACCAGGTGAGAAACTCTTTGGCAAATAAGTGGACTCCAATTCCTTACTGTCAACAAAACTGAAGACTGAACTGCAGCTAACAGGAATCATTTGGGATGATAAATCCCTTGGAGTTTTTTGACATACAAACCAAGTAGAGTAGAAAGAACTTCGTGATTAACAAAACTCCTTCCGTCCCCATCTATTGATGTGTATAAACAAAGCTCTTCAGCACTTACACATCCATAAAAACAAAAAGATCTGATGACTAGCACCTCGTTCCAGCTACACGTAATAGTCAGCCACAGAAACATCTCAGTAAGAAATGTTTTTCCAAAAATTATTTCACTTTTCTGTTTAATAGTTATTCATTAACATTTTAATGCTTGTATGGTTTTGATCAACTGGGGACTAACAATAATGATACCACAATCCAGAATTTATTTATAACACTTAGAGACTTATAATTATGAGAAATAAAAATTAAATTCCAGTGAGATCCATATTTTCATAGAAGTATGATAGTGTGACAAGTGAGTTTCAGAAATCAAATATATTACATTAGGATAAAATTCTATGAAGAAAATGGCATGGAAATACAAGTTCAAGATGAAAGGAATGATATGAAATTTCCACCTGCTAAAGAAGAGCGTGTTCGTACATTTTTAAATGACTGCTGACGGTGGATCATCAAATCACCATGGTATTAAGATTTTATGTGAAACGTTTTTTAAAAGGGGGACAGTTTTATTTTAAAATACCAATGTTTACATCAGAAATTACATCCTTTGATAGCATGAGAAATTGGTATGGTCAACATAAAAATGTTTAAGGGAGTTCATAGTTTTTAAAAGTTATTTTCCATGGTTTATAGCATGAAAATCAGCAGCATAAGAGCTTTGGGCTCCTATGGATTCTTCAATATCTCACTGCAAAAGCATCCCCTGTGGAACCTGGGAAGCTGTGGGGAGACACCCAGAGTGACTGACGGGGAACTAGAGAGACAGGCACCTAAACAGGGCACCCAGGACCGTGATAAAGAGAACTGGGACCCTCACAGGCACAGGGTTTGGCTGCCTGCGAATGTCTGACTAAAGGAGAACTAAAAGGCTGGTCCCCTCATCATGCAGAAGTTCAACACTGCCAGGAACAAAAGCAGGACCCCAAACAAAGGAAGGCCACAAAACGTTTTCTCCATGTCAGTGTTTCTGAATGACTGTGCAAAGAAAACCAGAGCTCATATTTTAATTTCTGAATTTTAGTCTTTCTACTTTGGCTTCAAGTCATTCAAGGGACAAGTTGTTTTTATTCCTTTAAATATTTCAAGGAACTCCTGAAAAACACACAGATCACACATTCACACACACACAGATAGGTTTTCATTTTTGTCCAACTTCTTTCTTAAAGCAAAGAACTTTTCTAAAAACCAAACTAATTAAAATAAAAAAAGATATAGTTTGACTGTTTTCTCCTAATTCTTAAGAGTAGGCTCTCATGTCTTTGAAAACAGCAAATTAAAATGGAATAGAAAAGGAAAAGACACAATCAACTGCAATTCTCCCCCACAAGCAGAAATGAGAGCACGAAAAGGCCAGGCTGAGCAGACTAATCTCTCACAGGCACCTCCTCGCCCACTACAAGGAGCCCTTGGTCCCTTCTTTGTTGAGTGGTTCTCATACAAAGAAAGTCCACACTGACATCTCACATGTGTGAGGAAATGACCAAGAGAGCAGTCCGTTGGGCTTGGGACAGGACGTCCCTAACTTCAGCCAGCTGGGGAGGTCTGATCAGGCACGCCTTCCGTGATCACAGTCAGCCCAGCCTAAATCTCTTTGCTACTCAGAGGGAAAAGGAACTTAATAACCAGGAAGCTCCTAATGACTTAATGCAGGCACATCTAAAGCAGAATCACGGAACAGCTGGCAGCAGGGAGCGTGCCAGGCAGAGCCTGGCTGCCAGGCTGAGTGCTGGGGAGGGAAGGAGGACGAGGGTCTGCAGAGCAGAGAGTTGTGAAGGCCGTGGTCTGGGCGGGGCTGCCCCAGCATAACTGCCATGGCCCCATCCATGGTCTCCCACCCGCAAGCCTATCCTGAACTGCAAAGGAGCACATCGACCTCAAGAAGAGATCACCAGATTCAAATGAAAATGTGTGCTTATAAGCTCACATTACAACACTTCTTCCAAGGTTGGGGTCAGAGGGGCACAACTGGAGCACGTGGAACCCACAGGTTTTAACTGCTCTAGTATTCCTGGAAGTGGAGGGAGTGTTGCAATGGCAATGGAAGTTTACCCAAGTGAAGACAGATCACAATCAAATCAAGAACGTCTCCTGGCTTTGTCTTTTCCTCCTTTCAACCACCTAGGGTGAACACATCCTCTGTATCAGGCAGAGGAAGGCAAAGGGATACTGAGATCCAATATCACACGTTCCGTTCCCTCCAGGAGCTCGTTGGGGATACACGTAAGGAAATAGTTTTAAATACCACAATATGGTTCAGATATGAAGAAACTATTCACAGGCTACCCTCAGGACCACTTAATCTAGCCTGAGGGGTCAAGAACATCTTCACGGAGGAAGTGATAGCAGAAATGAGCCTTGAACACTGAAGAGATGAGCTGTGTGGAAGACAGAAGGGAAAACCCAGCTAAACGCAAAGGAGCAGGAGGCGAGTGGTGCCCTGGGGGTACCGCAAGTGATCCAGCGTGGCGGACACAGTGCAAAAGGAGACAGGCTGGAAACGAAGGCGGACGACAGACCTCCAACGCCCTGTATATCACGCTAAGCCGTTTGGAGTTTAACACCGAGGCAACTGGGGAACCACAAAAAAGTTTTAGCAAGGAAGTGACATAATCAGATCTGATTTACAGAAAGTCTCTTCACCTAGCAGCAGCGTAGACACAGGACTAGGAAGGGAAAAGGTCAAATGCCAGGCCAGAGGCTGTGGCAGGAATCTAAGTGAGAAATTATGAGTCTGGACTGAGGTGGCAGCAACAGGCATGGCAAAGAATAGTCAGATTAAGGAGACACTGAAGAGGTAAAAACTGATACACTTTCGATTAACCTGGATGCAATGGTGGCTGATAAATGTTTAACAGATGCCTTTTAAATAAAAGAAGAAGAATGCCCTGACTTGTAGCATTTGCCAATGTCCACGCTGTAAACACTGCCATTATGGCTGTTTCGAACTCCTGGCCTGCTGTCACTGATCCCAGAGCTGGAAGGAACGAGCATGGTCGGCTCCAGCACCACGGCCAGCAGGCAAGCACCAGAAGAGGGAAGAGCCTTCTCTGGCTTGGGGAGAGGGAAAGGCAGGAGGTGAACCCCAGTTACTAAGTTCTGTTTGGGACACACAGAGTTAGAGGAACCAACAGCCTTCAGTGTAAAGATACCCAGCAGCCAGCTGAACAGACGGATTTTGAATACTGCAGAGCAAAATCTGGCTGGACGTTCTAGTTGACGTGGAAGCCGCAAGGAACTGTACGCAGGCCAAAAAGATAAGAGGGTAAAAGCACATAACCCTAGAAAACACTAGCATCAGAGGGATAAATGGAGAAGCTGATTAAGATGTCTGAGAAGCACCTTAAAGAAACAGGGGGTTTCTCAGGACCCATTTCCGAATAGCCAATTCTCTGTGATCAACTCACCAAAGAATGAACTCTTTAAACTTACCAAATTTACCTATTTTAAAAAACCTATTTCTTTTCATCATCTATAAAGCAAGTGTTGATTAGTTGGACTTGCCTTCAGCAATCTGGCCTGTGTGAGCAAATGCCACACGAGAGCGGGAGCCACCGGAGGCCGTGTCCTCGGCAGCCTCAGCGGTCACACCACAGGATGGGGGGAGGGAGGAGGAGACCAGTGGGAGAGCAAAGGGAAAGAGAAGGAGAAGGCGGCACCAGAGCTTTCACTCAGCAGGTGGGAGACGGTGTCAGTTATTTTTCCTTTTCTTGTTTTTAACCTGTGAGACTCAAGTAGGTTTACACTGAAAGGAAAGAGCCAGCATTTGAGAAACTGAAGCAAAAAACAGAAGGATCAGAGTCACTGATACCCTGATGATCCAGACAGGAGAGGAAGGGGACGAGAGGTGGAGCAGAGGTGGAGGGGAAGCTACAAGTCCCTAACTCACACCTGGAGATGCTGTTAGGTCAGAGAATCCTGCCATCCCTCTCCCCGTGGCAACCAAGATATGTGTCATCTACTTAGAGGCTCTAATGCCATTCCACACAAATCTAGGTAGAAAAGTTTCTGACTGATGTTGGTCTGTACCCTAAATTCACAGGAAGCAAGAACCAAATCTGAAAGTATGCCAGTCATGTAACTTGTTTTCACAGCACTTACATTCAGCACAAAAAATTGCTTCTGATTCCCATTTTTCATTGTCCCAAACCCTCACCCCATCGCCACTTTCCTGCCTGGCAATACCTTACCCGTCCCAATGGGCTCCCACTTCACCAGGTGAAGAAAAAATGTCTTGTTTTGTTTTTACCCAGTATGTTCTAAACTTATTTCACAAGTATTTGATACCTACGATGATTTAGTCTCACTCTTGGAAACACTGTTTTTTAATAAATGCACCAATATTATATCAGCATTATACTGCATCAAAGTTGTCACCTAACCATAACTGAGGCGTTATCAGTTTTTATAAATGAACTTACTGTCGTAAATATGTTTATTTTTTAGTCAGTTTAGGACTATGTCAAAATTAGAGCTTAGCAATTTGCCAAAAGAGTCAGGGCCAGAATCACCAGGGCTCCAGCACTGTAATATAACATCTTCATCATTATATCATCATTTAACAAATTCCTCCTGCTATTCTTTTTTATTTATTTATTTATTTTTGGCTGTGTTGGGTCTTCATTGCTGTGCAAAGGCTTTCTCTAGTTGTGGTGCTCAGGCTTCTCCTTGCGGTGGCTTCTCTTGTTGTGGAGCACGGGCTCTAGGCGCACGGTCTCAGTAGTTGTGGCGCATGGGCTTAGTTGCTCCATGGCATGTGGGATCTTCCCGGACCAGGGATCGACCCCGTGTCCCCTGCACTGGCAGGCGGATTCTTAACCACTGCACCACCAGGGAAGTCCCCTTACGCTACTCTTTTCTACAGGAATCCAACTGAGAGACTGTGTTCACCATACTGTGTGTTTTATCTCTCCTTTACAGTGAGATTAGCCAAGGGCTGAAAAGAGTGGAAAATCCCCCAGGAGAAATTCCATGCCACAGAACAAATTGGTTAGCAGGAGTCTGACAGAAAGAAAACATCTACCCCTAGTGTACAGGCTCAATTTGGCTCTCAAATGACACAACAGAGACAATGGCACTTTAATTTAGGGTTATATTATGCCTTCTTTTACATACTAATACTTCTGATCTTTAGAGAATTTACGCAAAGATCAACTTTTAAAGGAAAATTTCTGACTCTCGGGGTAGAAACTACTTAGAACTAATCCAGCTGATTGGCAAAATGAGGACAGTTGCTTCAAATAGTAAATTCTAAAAACATAACTATAAAATAAAGAAACCCCAAGGGAACCACCACCAAACAATATCCTTAGGCGTCACTAAAGGGAATTCTATTTTTATCCTGAGAATCACATCTAGTGGGAAATCAAGACAGGCTAGTTACCAACATAAGCCGTCTTTAAAAAAAAAAAGAAAGAAGCATAAATATATCAGTAACCTACCGTCCGTCTGAGATTTACTGAGGAATATTGTGCTGGCCCGAGGATGGTCTGAAGGATTGAATTCCATGTTGAAATCTTTAAAGAAAGAAAAAGAAAATATATGAATATCCATCTGATAACTAAAGGGAGTCAAGATTTTCAATCTTAAATTACTAATACATTCCAGGATTCTGGAAAAAACCAACAGTTACTGTGCTAACAAATTCTTCTAGGTTCAACTGAGAACACTGCTATTTAGAAACTTGAGAAAGTCATACATAAAAATTAGACACTTGGCTGGAGATCTATTAGCCGAAAACTCCATTTTCTTTTTAAAAGTCTGCTCTGCACCCAGGATACTACAGAATAGCAGGACAAAGTCCTAACACGTAATTAAGGAGAGTTATGTGCTACAACTGACTCCTCTAAACCCACAGTTAAACAAGTGATATTTCCTTGTTAAAGTGACTAAAACAGGATACCTAAGCCAAATCGGCATCTACACACCCTGCTTAATTAAGACTGTCCTTTTCTGAAAACTTAATCCTTTAGAGCAAAAGCTCAAGTTGGCCATCTGTGGGCATAATCTGGGCCATGGATGTAAGTTTTGTTTGACCCATTCATTTTCTTTCCTTTGTAAAAAATTTGAGCCAATAGATAATGATTTTTACATTTCAAACACATACCACAAAGGAAAAAAGAAGGTCTGTGTTTCCAGCTTCTCTTGAGAACTCAGATCACTGGCAACACCGGGCCCCACCACAGAGGTCACAACCGGCAGGACCTGAGACCCCAGCGCCCCCAAACGTCCAGTCCTCACCCTCTGCCTCACTTCGTACCCCTTCTTCCCCCACCGGCATGTGGCTCTGTAACCCTGCCTTAGAACAGTCTCCAAGGGCTACAGGCTTGTCAGTCCAGTATAAACAATTAGAATCCCATCACAGAAGAGTTCTTCCAATTAAAAAAAAAAAAAAAAAGATTCCACGGGGAAAGAATGGTTAAGCAAAACAAAAGAATAAAGTTAGAGGAGGGAAGAGAGAAGATCAAAAATAATGGAGGGACTTCCCTGGTGGCGCAGTGGTTAAGAATCCACCTGCCAATGCAGGGGACACGGGTTCGCGCCCTGGTCCGGAAAGATCCCACAAGCCGCGGAGCAACTAAGCCCGTGCACCACAACTACTGAGCCTGCACTCTAGGGCCCACGAGCCACAACTACTGAGCCCGCGTGCCGCAACTACTGAAGCCTGCGCACCTAGAGCCCGTGCTCTGCAACAAGAGAAGCCACTGCAACAAGAAGCCCGCGCACTGCAACGAAGAGTAGCCCCTGCTCTCCGCAACTGGAGAAATGCCCACGCGCAGTAACCAAGACCTAACACAGCCAAAAATAAAATAAAAAAATAAATAAATTTATTTTTTTTAAAAACGGGAAGTCGGAATGGTCTTCAAATCAGCTTCCAACATCAGAATGAAAACTATTTTGAGTTCCATTATTTCAGTAAATTTGCAAAGAAATCTAATCAACACCAATAAAACCAGATGGTATCTATCCTTAGTTTAATAGCTAACCCAGTCAAAGATAAGAGGAAAGAAAAAACAAGGACGGCCACATGTATCCTGGAGGCAACACCTGTCACAGAGACCCCTCGGCAGACCTCTGAGGTGAGGCCTCTTCCTACATCAGCCGATGGCCTGCTGCACTACAGCTGCTCACCTCCCGCTGGGGGCTTGAGGAAAGCAACACCTGAATCGCAAACGCTATTTTAATTATCTGGTCCTTCTTCTGTAACAAGTATTAAAGTTATATATAGTGGTTTCACAGCTGAAGGCATTAATGGATTTTGATGGAAGGAGAAAGAGGAAACACTTAATTTTTCAAACTTGCTTCCATTTGTACTAGATAAAGTTAGGCCAGAAATTTCTGGTAAAAATGAGTCTTTGTGAGGAGCCTGGCCAGAACGCTCGCTCATGTCCCGGGTGGTTTCTTCCTGCATGGGTGACAGGCCAGCTATCATTTCTACCCATTCAGTGATACAGAGCAAGTCAGGAAGAGTTCAGAGGATTCTTCAAGCTCTGGGCTTGACGTGATGTCACAGATGAGGCGAGTGAGGCCAAGAGAGCTAAGTGTCAAGCGGGATGATAACAGAACGTGGGTTGGAAACTGTGGTCTCCAGTGGCAAGTCCAGAGTTTCCCCACCATCCCTGTTAGGCCAGACCTTGCTCAGATCCCCAGTGCCCCAAAAGGACTGGAGCCTGAAACAGGAGGGAGGTAGAGGCTGATGCGGAGGGAAATCCAGAAGCCCCTAAAGCTGGCTTCCAAGTTCTCCCTGGAATTTAAGTTTTAGGATCTAGATCCTGGATGAGATAACCAGGAAGTTTCCACAAAGAGAAAAATCAAGGACTTGTTTCTGGACACAGGGCAATGCAATGTTGCTGAGGGAAACAGATCATCAGTTAAATTTTATGTGAAAGCACGTCCAAATGTTTACACTTGTTAGGGGGCAACATCTCATGAGCTGCCAGGACATTACTTAAAAAAGGATTTAACAGCAAGTTGGTGTGCATTTTCTCCAATCCTAAGCAGATTCATATTCCATAACTGTGGCGTGCACAGTAAACCCTACGCCCAGGTGCAAGCCAACAGGCCAAGTTCCCAAGTTCGTGCAGGCCAGGCCTGAAGGGACAGAGTGCTCAGGGCGCCCCTGCTGTGAAGGAGGGCCAGCCACAGATGCCGGATTACCTAGCCTGACTTAGATATGCAAAATGGCACCAAACAAAGGTACAAGGAACTGCCAGGCATTTCCTAAGACAGGGAGCAGCCCCAGACCTTGAAGAGAAATACAGAAAGTTATTCACAGTGTATGCTTTGGCAAGGGAACTCCAACTTTGGGGGGAACAAAAATGGGAAAAGGCAGCCTTCTCACAAGCCAAGCAAAATAAACCTGCTGTGTCACTCAAACTTACACTCTGAAGTCATGACAAACCGCTACTTTAGCCATGAAGAAATAATTCCCCACAGTGCAGAGTCAGGGATCGGGCACAACAAACTAAACTGGAGCACATTCTGAGGAAGGCGGTGCTCCCCGTTGGCTCAGGGATGCTTCTGAATTGCAAGAATTAAAAAGAAGAGGAGGGCTTCCCTGGTGGCGCAGTGGTTGAGAATCTGCCTGCCAATGCAGGGGACACGGGTTCGCGCCCTGGTCTGGGAAGATCCCACATGCCGCGGAGCAACTAGGCCCGTGAGCCACAACTACTGAGCCTGCGCGTCTGGAGCCTGTGCTCCGCAACAGGAGAGGCCGTGATAGTGAGAGGCCCGCGCACCGCGATGAAGAGTGGCCCCCACTTGCCGCAACTAGAGAAAGCCCTCGCACAGAAACGAAGACCCAACACAGCCAAAAATAAATAAATAAATATAAAATAAATAAATAAATTTATTAAAAAAGGAAGAAATTCACAGGCTTAAAATTAGAGATTATGGTTGAAATAAACCCCCCTGCTAAAGAATGCCAAGCACTCTGCTACAGTCGGTTCTGACAGTATAGTATCTATTTTGAAGTCACCACCATGTCAAGTACTCCTCCGCTCCCCAAGCCCCTCCTGGAGACTCCCAGGGCCCCAGCTCTCCCCCAGACGGGCCTTCCCAGAGCACACACAGCTCCCACCTGCCCCCATCGAGCTCCTGAAGTACCTGAGTGCTAACCCGCCCAGAAGAGGAATAACTTATAAAATCTAAATATTTACTTGGCTGGGGCTTCCCTGGTGGCGCAGTGGTTGGGAATCCACCTGCCAGTGCAGGGGACGTGTGTTCGAGCCCTGGTCCGGGAAGATCCCACATGCCGCGGAGCAACTAAGCCCGTGCGCCACAACTTCTGAGACTGTGCTCTAGAGCCTGCGAGCCACAACTACTGAAGCCCGCACACCTAGAGCCCGTGCTCCTCAACAAGAGAAGCCCCCGCTCTCCGCAACGAAGACCCAACGTAGCCAAAAACAAACAAACAAATAAATAAATATTTACTTGGCTGGGTGCCATTTCGGTGTCGTGTGAGCAGAGGTCACTGCCCTTGCTGAAGAGTGAATCCCCATCCCCGAGAAAGACCCCGAGATGAGCTGGGTGGTGACACACGTAGGGGCCAACAGCCCTGTAGGAAGGTCGGTGCAGCCTACAGGATGACTTACAATTTAGTCACCACTAGTGCACAGGACCAGCTAGTGAACAATGAGGAAAGAAGATTCTGACCAAATCCTGCGAGAAAGAGAGTAGCGTGCTTAAAACAAAAGCGTTCAAACAAAGCAATGGACTCTAAGAGTCAAAAATTTTACACTGCTTTTTTTTTCCCCCTGGCAAGGCTATACAACTGAATTTGGTTAAATTGAACTCTATGCCAGGTATTGTGTTCAGTCCTGCTGAAACCAAAAGACTACTTTGGGGGTGGTAGCCATGTCTGTGTCTTCACCTTTCCGGTTCTCCACACAAACTATCTCATGGTCATAAGAATGCATTCTTCATTTTCAAAGGGCTATAGTCAATTAATGGTGAGACAAAACATGTATTTAGATGCCTTCATAATGCATCACATGTTATTTCTCTCACAGAGATGCCTTCATAATTAAACTGTGGAGGGGTAAATGAGCATTCTATTAGATACCACGAGTATCACCACTGGTCAAGGCCAGTCCAACCTGCCACACTTTTCACTCATTCAACAAACCATCACTGAGCATCTTCTGGGTACCAGGTACTGCTGAGTTCCACATCCTGAAGATACAGAATTGAACAAAACAGATCAAGTCCCTGATCTACTAGAGTATCCTTCTAAGCTGAAGGTGAGAAGTACCAGTAAAGAAAACAACAAGGATGGAAGACCATCAAGAATACTCTATAAATTCTAAAACCCACATCTGGAAAGCTGAAAGCTGAAAGCTGACAATCCTGGAGTTCTAGGAATCATTCATTCCCCAAAGAGAAGCTCAAATGGTGGAGTAAAAGTAACACATTTTATAATATGGAAGATCTAGATGTGAATTCATCTCTGCTAGCTCTATGGCCTCAGGCAAACTGCCATCCTATTCCAGGTTTCATTCCCTCAGCTATAAAGCAGGCGAGTAACACCTTACCTGGAGGAGTGCTGTGAAAATAGCAGCTATGCAACAAAAAGCAATAAGTAGGACTCGCGCCACAAAATAGGAGCCCCATAAACAATGCTATTAAAATTTTAGGGTACTGAAAAACAGTGTGCCCCAGCATCTGGCTCAGTGCTGAAGACACACGTCAAACCTGGAGACATTTAAGATGTGTTAAACCTCCGTCATCCAATCTCTGCTCCCTAAGGAGTCCTGACGTTCACAACTTCGGCATTCCCTGCTGGTGACAGAGGTCCTCCTACCTCTTACAATGACAAGATGATCCATCATGACAAGATAAACCAGCCTCTGAGGTGGGGGTACTGAAGCGAGAAAAGGCAGTTTTAGGAAATGTGACAGATTTCCTAGGGTTGACTTCAACCTAATGCTTAGGAAGCAGTTTGGAACCACTACTTCTTTATGCTGATGATACTTACTAAGACACATGTCAAATTAAAATACTAACAGAACATTCTAAGAGTCTACTGCCAGACTATCAGGTGATAACAGAAATACTCAGTCACACTGCTTTCAGTCCACGTTTCAGCTAAGTAAAAGGCATGATAGGATTCCTTTATTCGAAACTGAAAATAAATCGAACAGCTGGGAACCTAGTGTAATTTAGCAATGCAGTCAGCCCTCCATGCCTGCGGGGTCTGCACCCATGGGTTCAACCAACCTTTGGTCAAAAATATTTGGAAAAAAAAAATTCCAGAAAGTTCCAAAAAGCAAAACTTGAATTTGCCACACATAGGCAACTTCTTGTATAACATTTATATTGCATATTTACAATTATTTATATAAAATTTAACATAGTATTAGGTATTATAAGTAATCTAGAGATGACAAAGTATACAGGAGGATGTGGTAGGTTATATGCAAATACTATGCCATTTTATATAAGGGACTTGAGCATCCATGGATTTTGGAACCGATTCCCAGTGAATACCAAGGGATGACTATATTCTCCCATGCCACATAATGTAGTTTTTTCTGTCCTTTCCACAGATGTCACACCATTGTTCATCTCAGCTTCTAAAACAGCACCAATGCTATAAAAGATCCGTGTGATAAAATAATGCCTAAGATAAGTGGGAGTCATAAACCATCACTGATGGTTTGGAAATTTAGAAAAAGGAAAACAGAACAGTGCAGCAAGGCCTAAACTGTGCTGGGTCTAATTTGGATAGAAGAGGAAACATAAAAGACAACCTGGGGCTTCCCTGGTGGCACAGTGGTTAAGAATCCGTCTGCCAATGCAGGGGACACAGGTTCGAGCCCTGGTCCGGGAAGATCCCACATGCCGCGGAGCAACTAAACCCGTGCGCCACAACTACTGAGCCCGCGTGCCTAGAGCCTGCGCTCTGCAACAAGAGAGACCACCGCAATGAGAAGCCCGCGCACCTCAACGAAGAGTAGCCCCTGCTCACCTCAACTAGAGAAAGCCCGCGTGCAGCAATAAAGACCCAACGCAGCCAAAAATAAAATAAATAAAATAAATAAATTTATTTAAAAAAAAAAACAAACAAAGACAACCTGCAAAATCAGAGACTTCCTACCTCCTACCTCCTTTCTCCGCATTGCCAGCCCCAGGTTGATCACTGTTCCAACAAATCATCCAAAAGATGGGCTGTTCACTTCAGCCTCAACGATATCAGTGAGTAGAGCCCAAAGGATTCAAGGATCCTGTGATCCCTCGATAGTTTTGGGAACCCGGTGGTAGAAAGTCAACTTAGATTTGAAGGCCAACTGTGGTCAGCTAACAATCCCAAACTTAATCTTAAGATGATTCCATCAGGTCTGTTTCCTATCTGTAGACAAATATTTGACATGGTCATAATCTCAAACTTTTAATTTCAATTTTAGATAGTCATATTGCTAAATGTGACTAGGGTCTGCAAAGCAATGATGAAAAATCAACAAACAAAGCCTGTTAATTTTAAATGAGATTGGTTTACTTTTATTTTTTAGTTACTATTGACCCACTGCCTGAAAATCAGTGATTATCTCCATTCGTTAGGGCCAATGAGACGAAAATACAGAGCTTGACCCCCGGGTTTGCTCCATGCAGTTGCCACCGGGCAAGCCCCAAACCCAGGAGCCCGCATCAGCGTCCCTATTTAAAACTTCTGTAGCTGGTGCCGTGGCAGCAAACTGCTGTTACTGCAATTCCAGTTAATTCCAAAGCCATCTTTTGTACCCCCCCCCCCACCCGACTTCACGTTTATTCTCTACGATTATTCTAACACACTCAGATTGGGTTATTTTCCATTCTCACTCTCCACGTTGATCCGTGAGTACATGTCCCGGGGTGCACCCCTCTGTGTGGTGGGCCTCCAGCCTGGGTCTGCGCCGGGACGTGTCTCTGTGTGCACCTCTCTGTGAACACACATCTGACTCCCATTCATGTGCTCTCTGTCTCTCCATCTCCCTCTTTCCAACCTGTCTCTCAGTCTCTCTTCTACTCACTCTTTTTCTCTCCCCATATGTTTCCTCTTTCCCTCCCTCACCCTCTCTCCAGTCTTTCCACTGTCTCTTTCAAATATTCTATGTTAACATGAACCAAAGGAGAGAAAGATCCTAACGTTTAAGACTAAAGACAGATTGTTCCACCAATACAGCAGACGAGATGACCTAAAAGCTCTCACACTACAAGCACTTAGAAATGTGAGCTAAAACATAAGACATCCATTTAAAAGCCTAGAGCGTGTAGCTAGGGAAATGGCCGGAGGCTCTAACCAAAAAGAGAACTGGAGTCTACCGGCAGAACAAGGACTTCCCAGCTTTGTGAGCTGGGTCTTGGGCTTCAACCAAGGTGACCACACGTCTTGGTCCACACCTATTACCCTGGTATAATTACTAATTCTATCCTCTTTACTTACAATGTCTTGATTTGGAAGTCACCTTGTTTTAATGTCCTGCAGGATAGGATATAAGCCAGTAGAGTGGATACAAGTTAGAAAAGATGCTTTTATATATGTCTGGAACCCTCGAAGAGCTACAATTACAACAAAAACTGAATTAGGAAAAAAAAGTTATCTATGAACCCAGATGAAAAAGGAGCTGGGCCTCAGTGGGGGAAATGTCTCCCAGCACCCCAGTAACTGGTAACCACAGGTCTGTCTGTATCTCTAACATGGTTCTGGAGTTCCCCTCTACTCTGCACGTGTAGTGCAGGGAACCCTGTGACAAGAAATTTACACCAAACTGGTCACATGCCAGTGAGATCCCTGGGTGCCTGGCAGAAGTAACTGCAAACCGCTCTGGAGAAGCCTGCGTCCCTGAACCCCGCCAGACGATGCCCTCTGAAGACAGGCTCACCATCCCAAACGGCAAGACACAGAGGAAACGATCCATCACAAGCAAGGGTCAAGAGACACAACCAATGGCAAGACTGGCCCTAGAGAACCTGCGGTAACAGAGCTGGCTAGAGACCATAAAATAAGCATACGGTGCAGTATTTAAAGTCCAGCAGAGAACAAGATAAAAAATGTACAGTTGAAAGCTCTAAGACTGAATTCTGGTTTCTGCTTGGCCCCTTGAGCAAATCATGTTACTTCTCTGAGTCTCAATAAATAAGGATGATGGTAACAGTAACGCTGACAGGCCACTGGGTCCTGTGATGATCAGAGACAGTACAGGGTAAAGCCAGTGGGATTCGGGGGCCCCACCTAAAGGCTGAGTGGGGTCCTCATCCCCTCCAACCAGTGCCAACTGAGGACAGGAACCCTGTGTACAAAGTCCAAATGCTCAACAATAACTAACAAACGAGCTGAATAATGGAAATACATAAAAGAATGATCAAGTGAAGTAGCTCTTTTCAGCTTTTTTAAAAAGGAAAGAAAAAGGAAAAGAAAAACTGGCAAGGACCAACCATTAACTCATATGCAGATTAATTCAAAAACAATCTCCTAGCAACCACACCCTCCTGAGGCATGAATTAGCGCTATCACTGAAACAGGAAAAACACCACTTGGAACGTTGATATTTTAGTATCAGGCAAATAACTAGGTCTAGTATGGGCAACATTGATAAAATTGGCTATTGCAGACAACTAAAAAGTGTCCAAAATGACACCCTGAAAGCTAGGAGAGACATCTGAGTCCCCGTTATTGCTTTATTCAACAGCTGACAAATCTTTATATTGAGAATCAACTCGATGTGTGCAAGAAATACAATGCAAAAGCCCCTGCGGCCCCCAGTGTTTAGGTCTCGGGGTGGGGGAAGCGGACAGGCTGAGGCAGTGACAAGTGTCCTGCGAGGGGCAGTGCCACGGAGAGCCCAGGAGAGAGCTGAGGCTGCTGGGAAGCAAGTTCCATTGTGTGTAGAGTGAGGGGTGGGGGGAGAGGGGGGTGCTGGGGATAAAAACATACACGCACCAAGAACATTCAGCCCACAAAAAAGGTTTACTTATGCATTTTCAAAGCAGGCGGGATCGAATAACATCAGGGACAAAGTTATTAATGTTGAGATTTCCCATTAACAAATCAGACATTATTTCCTCTTTCAAACACAAAACCACTGAAAGCCCATACTTGCCACAAAGAACACAGAACACAAGCAAGAGGGTGGCAAGAGATCCTCAGATCAAATTCTCACCAAGTAACCCCAAGTGTTCCCCCAAAGGCAGCCACCGCCAGACGTGTAAATGAGGGTTACACCCGAAGCAGATGAAGAAAGTGCTAAAAACAGAAATCACAGCTATGTAAATCAGGAATTCTCTGAAAGCACTTAAAGAAACTAAATAAAACAAATAAAAAACTAAAACAAGGTTATAAAAGGGTATCACACCAAAGACAGGAAAGTAGAAGATACAATTCAGGAGACATACGGTGGAACCTACGTGTGAGAAAACCTGTTGGGTGGGTGACACCAGGATGTGGGCACCGGGGTGCAGCACCCCAGGACTGTCAGAGGGGAGAGGGACGACCTGGCTCCTACTTGAATCAGACAGCACGACAGAACGGGTGACAGAGGAAGAGCAACTCCACCTCTGCTACAGGCACTTCTATCTCGCAGAATCTGAAGACTGTTTTCTCGGTCCCAATGTGTCATCCTAGAGCACGTCTATGATTCCTGGCGGTCAAATTCACAGTCACGTCTGCAAGTGAGATCATCACCCATCGGTATTTTCCTCACTTTCAGACCTGATATACAGCTTATATTTTAGGAAGAAAAGGTTAAATCTAGAATTTACCTCCTACCTCAATCTATAACTACAACCTGCCTTCCGATTCTGGGGGAAATAGAAAGAAAGGGAATACTGTGGCCTCTGAGGGTCACCTCAGACACAAGGAAATGGGATGCATAGCTAATGATAAAATCTGAGATGCAACTGCCAAGGCAGAGTCGTTCTGCATTTAATCAAGTCTGTCGAGCTTCACAGGGATGGATAACAGGCAGCCAGAAGGACAAGATTTGCATTCAGAAAAGCCGCACCGGAAGATCCAAATGAATGTGCCTCAGAATCCTGCCATCAGATCTCCTGCCTGGTTTAATAAAACTTGAATTTAAACAATCACAAAACCAAAAAGGTTTAAACAACCCATTTTGTTTCTAAAGCTGAATCAATACTAAGGCAATGAGCCCAGCATGAGAGAAGCTCGGTGCTAACTCTCTTCTGCTCCATTTGAGTGCTCAGCCCTGCTGCACATCTGGCTCCGGTCCAGGCTGCACAGAGACGCGGAGAGGCTGGGAACGCACAAGTCTTCCTTCCAGAACTATCTGGCGAAT
The DNA here is from genome assembly GCF_009873245.2 of Balaenoptera musculus. Taxonomy (NCBI): domain Eukaryota; kingdom Metazoa; phylum Chordata; class Mammalia; order Artiodactyla; family Balaenopteridae; genus Balaenoptera; species Balaenoptera musculus. The sequence continues at coordinate 18,668,824 of NC_045786.1, read as the reverse complement.
GGTGAATGCAACTTTACAACCCTGAGCACGTGTTGAGTGCAAGCATACGCACGCCAGGGTACACGACGACACTTACTCCTCTGCAAAACCTGAGACACCGAGCCAAGGGGGACATGCAGCCAAGGACCTAGTCTGCCATTAAAACGGTCATCATGACTGCAAAAGAGAAATGAGGCAGATGTACTCGGGTCCCCTGGCTTGTTAATCTAGTAAACAGTGTTCAATAATATGGGACAAAGCCAGGGGCTCAGCACTAATCCTGGACCCTCTCCTCTCAAGACCTGGTGAGAGACCAGAGGGAGGGAGCCAGGCACTGCCGCCGAGCTCCAGGCTCCAGGGCCTGCCCAACGCCCCCAGGCCCGAGTGGAGGAGCAGAGGCAGCGGAGGGATGCTGGGCCTCCTCTCTGTGCTCGCAGCTCAGCGGCGACCCCATGGGGAGCACAGTGGGAGCAGGCCCTCTGGTAGGTTCCTTGTGATGGAGAAGAGGAGGGGAGAATGCCACATTTATTCCATTTTTTCCTACCACAATCTACCAGGTTTGGTGAAATTTCATTTTTTTAAAATATTTATTTGGTTCGCCGGTCTTAGTCTTCAGTTGCGGCATGCAAACTCTTAGTTGTGGTATGTGGGATGTAGTTCCCTGACCGGGGACTGAACCCAGGCCCCCTGCACTGGGAACGCAGAGTCTTAGCCACTGGGCCACCATGGAAGTCCCGTGAAATTTGATTTTTAAGCCAATATTTTTCTCAGCATTCCAAGAAATCCATGATCAACAAATATATCCTTGCTTTCTATTTTTGAATTTCAGTCAGCCAATGTGACTATGTTGAAAATAGGAGATGTCACTTGTTTGCATGATTCAATGAACTGTCCTTTGAGAAGAGAAAAATACTACCAGGGATTAGCTTGGATTTCAGTGATGCCTTCACCTGGTGGGGGGAAGAGGTATTTTCTTCCATAATTAGAATGTCCAAGAGAGTTCACTGAAATGTCATCCTGCCATGGTTACTATATCCAATGGAAGGGGAGAGTCTGCAGCTACATCAGGCCCTTTGAAACCCTTGGGTAAAAGAGTCACCAACATCGTCCTTCTGAGGAGTTAAGAGTGATGCAAGGTTGTGTGTAAGTCACTGCCAGCCTCCTCCTCACAGCGCCCAGTGGCCCCCCTCTGATCCCAGCAGGCTCGGGGTGCACAGCACCCCTCCCTCCATCCGGCCAGCAGGCAAAAGGCAAGGTTGTGAGGGGCTGAGAGAGGCGGGCAGACTGGCATCTCCAGCCAACCCTCCCCCAGGCCGCCGTGCAGATGTCCTGTGCAGATGTCCTTCAGTCTTGGGATTCGACCCTAGTGAGATGATCTCACCTGCAGACAAGGCTTTAAGCCCAAAGATGTTCATTACTGCATTATGTATAATAGGAAAAAGAAAACTGTAAATAACCTAAATGTTCAGTAATAAGGGACTGAATAGCTAGGTGGCAAATTTACTATAAGGAAAAATTTATAATAATTAAAATAATAATAAATAATTATTTATAAAAAGCTCACACATTTGTAATTGGGGAAATACTTCTATTTATCACGCTAAGTGAAAAGGAAGATACAAAATTTTATACACAGTTTCACCACAATTATATGCTATCCAGGTTTGGGTTTTATTGTTTTGGTGGTGGTGGTTTTATTTTAAATAAATCCAGCTTTTAAAAGTACTAGAAGAAACTACACAAAAATGTTCACAGTACTTCTTTTGTATAAGGCAAGCACAGGAGCTTCTTCTCTCTCTCTCTCTTTTTTTTTTTTAACTCTTCTGTATGTTCCAGTTTTTCTCTGTGGGCATATTTATTCTGCACATTCAAAATGGAGAGAGTGTTAGAGCTTCCCTTTCTAAGTATACCAGTGCTACAGAGTTTTAAATCCTACCATTAAATTTCCAACCTCAAAACGTATGGACACCAAGGAGGGAAAGGGGGGAAAGAGGGGGTGGGGTGGGATGAATTGAGAAATTGGGACTGACACATATACACTAATATGTATAAAATAGATAACTAATGAGAACCTGCTGTATAGCACAGGGAACACTACTTCACTTCGCTGTACAGTAGAAACACAACTTTGTAAAACAACTATACCCCAATTAAAAAAAAATTTCCAACGTCAAAGAACAAAGAAATTTACTCTAAAATGGTGGAAACTTCAGCAGTCACTTAGATGGAAAAGAGAGTTGATAGAACTTCATACCATGAAATGGGAAGACAAACATTAAAAATTAAACAAGTAAAGATTATATTTATTTACTCCTGAATAGGAACACTGTTTCATTCCAGATAAGCAAGGTTATGCTTGGTTTAAGGAAGACCAATACTACTGCAGAGCTGACACAAACTATAGGACTATTTTGGTATCTGAGAAGGAGGGGAAAAGTCTACATGTCATTTCTCATTTCAGCAGCATTTCACCTAAAGGTACATGCAGAGACAAACAGACTGTCTCAGTCATAGAACAAATTAATAATCACAGAAGTCGCTCTGATCACTCTGAGCCTCAAACGTGGACTGCAGTACAAACTGTTCTCAGAGGCCACTTTCAACATCACTGCCAACAGCTGCACCTTCAATATGCAAAATCATTATTTACCATCTTTTCTCTGACACTCAACAAGACAAGTTCTATCCTATTCTTTTACCTGTCCCCTATATAAATTAATTCTTGTAGGAACACAGAAATTATTAAACTAATGAATAAGACAAATTATCAGTCTACTCTTGACATACATTACTATTCGAACTATTAAAGAATTAAAAAGGGAAGACAGTATCTTATTAAACACTGCACTGTAATACAGAGCTGAAATAAAACTATCAAAATGAGCGAAAGAGAGTGGTAGAGGGCACTGCACCCAGGTCGCCGTGGGACGGACACAGGTGTTCCAGAGGGCGATGCCTGCCTGCTGGGGGTGAGGGTGGGGAGGGGAAGGTGTGCACTGACTGCTCCCCTGCCCAGGCCATCCTCGCGTGAGTCAGTAGCGACCCAGGCCTGTGCTTGGGGAGTGCATGGCCCTGGGTAACAGGTCCAGCCCTGGGCTGACCCAAGACCTGTGAGGGACAGGCCTCAGGAAGCCCCTGGGTGTGCCCGTGTCTGCTCTCAACTCACACCATAAAATGTCATTTCTCAAACCTAACCACCTCCACAGAGTGCCCTTTCAGAAGGGACCCTACGAGGGGGCCAACAAAAGTGGAAGCCAATCAAACACAACCTGCCAGACAAGTACTCTTCCATTTGTTCAGCACAGCCTTATTACCCTGGCTGTACTCTGATATCAAAAACATCTTAGATTAATCTGATTTTCTAGTTAGTTTAAGAAGAAATGGAGGGCTTCCCTGGTGGCGCAGTGGTTAAGAATCCACCTGCCAATGCAGGGGACACGGGTTGGAGCCCTGGTCCAGGAAGATCCCACATGCCGCGGAGCAACTAAGCCCGTGCGCCACAACTGCTGAGCCTGTGCTCTAGAGCCCGCACACTGCAACTACTGAGCCCACGTGCCGCAACTACCGAAGCCTGCGCACCTAGAGCCCATGCTCCGCAACAAGAGAAGCCACCGCAGTGAGAAGCCCGTGCACCACAACGAAGAGTAGCCCCCGCTCGCTGCAACTAGAGAAAGCCCGTGCGCAGCAACAAAGACCCAACAAAGCCAAAAATAAATAAATAAAATAAAATAAATTTATAATAAAAAAAAACAAGAAATGGAAAATTACCAACTCATTCTGAATCTAAGGCTCTTGGTAACAGTTACAATTTCCCAAGCACACACACAAAAAGCTGAGAATACAGCCAGCTTTGAGCCTACCAAGCAAAACCACTACACCCGGGCAGCTAAGCCACCGGTGAAGCAGCAAATCACTCTTCTTTCCTTCTCTCAAATTCATTCTTGTTTACAGCAGGAGAAGTAGGGGGAGAAGATTACTTCACAATTTATATAAACACACAAGCTAATTCTGGGTCTTCTTGAAGTCTTTATCAGTAGTACCTCTACATATTACACTCTTTTAAAAAATACTAATTAGCAGGAAGTATAAAATGTTATTTGACATAAATATACAGTAAATAGGTAAATTTTTTAAAAACAAAGAACTTGGAGATCATAATTACCAGAATCGTCTTAAATAAATAAATGGAATGGGGTTAATTTTAAAACCAAAGGATTTTATAGCTGAGACGCCCTGCCCCCACCGCCGCTGCCACCATCTTTTTAAACAAAGGAGAAGAGGCCCGGAGGAAGTCTCTCTCCAAGGTCACAGCAAGTGGGGACTAGCGTGCAGACCCCAAGCCCGACGCTCTCTCACACTAGGCTTCCTTCAGCAGCAGAATCTGCTTTAGACAAGAAATTCGACCCCGTGCATTTAATAGTGCCATTCTCCAAAGCAGAGGACAGAGAAAAAAGGAAGAAAATTAAGGAGGAAGAACTTCCACTATATTTAAAATAGACATCTCTTACTAAGAAATACCGATTTATAAAATGCAAAAAACAAACAAGAAATCTCCCAGTAATACCTCCTGGCGGCTCCATCTCCAGTATGCGGGATTTAAAGAGGCAGCTCTGAAACCCCGGACCCCTGACAAGATACCCTCTCCAAGATCCCGCAGCCCCAGCGCCACCATCTTCCACAGAATAATCCCTCCACTCTTGTTTGCTTGCCTCAGTCAACTTAGGAAGCCTGCAGCTCCCAGGCTGCCCTTACTGTCCCCTCTCAGCCCCAGAAGGCCCCACACAACCGCCACTGTCTGGCAGCTCCCAACTCCCAAAACACACATCCTTCCTCAGCAAAATGCCCTGTGCTCCCACACCTCCCCGCTCTGAGCACCACGTCCCTACACTGTTGGGGGTTTTCTCTGGAGCCTCGCTGCCCACTTCGAAACCAATTCCTTCTCCCCTCTGGCCCTGCCTGGCACCCCCAGCTGCCCTCTCTCCCCGGCTACTTCACCATAATATCTAGGGATTTCAACATCTAGCTAAGCGATCCTTCTACTCCCTTGACCTCCTGTCCTCTGGGACCTTGTCCTCACCTGACCCTGGGCTCCAGTCCCCATGGTTACCCACCCCAGACCTGTGGTCACTAGTAACAACACTCCTTGATCTCAAGGCCAAGCAGCCGCCTCCGCCCATCGCCTCCCACCTTCCCAGCTCACTCCCTCTGCCACCCCAGCCCCTTCACCTCTCAACCCAACAAGACCATATGCACTATCTTGAGAAAGAAAAATGGAGCTGGAGGAATCAGGCTCCCTGACTTCAGACTATACTACAAAGCTACAGTAATCAAGACAGTATGGTACTGGCACAAAAACAGAAATATAGATCAATGGAACAGGATAGAGAGCCCAGAGATAAACCCACGCACATATGGTCACCTTATCTTTGACAAAGGAGGCAAGACTATACAATGGAGAAAAGACAGCCTCTTCAATAAGTGGTGCTGGGAAAACTGGACAGGTACATGTAAAAGTATGAAATTAGAACACTCCCTAACACCATACACAAAAATAAACTCCAAATGGATTAAAGACCTAAATGTAAGGCCAGACACTATCAAACTCTTAGAGGAAAACATAGGCAGAACACTCTATGACATAAATCACAGCAAGATCCTTTTTGACCCAGCTCCTAGAGAAATGGAAATAAAGACAAAAATAAACAAATGGGACCTAATGAAACTTAAAAGCTTTTGCACAGCAAAGGAAACCATAAACAAGACCAAAAGACAACCCTCAGAATGGGAGAAAATATTTGCAAATGAAGCAACTGACAAAGGATTAATCTCCAAAATTTACAAGCAGCTCATGCAGCTCAATATCAAAAAAACAAACAACCCAATCCAAAAATGGGCAGAAGACCTGAACAGACATTTCTTCAAAGAAGATATACAGATTGCCAACAAACACATGAAAGAATGCTCAACATCATTAATCATTAGAGAAATGCAAATCAAAACTACAATGAGATATCATCTCACACCAGTCAGAATGGCCATCATCAAAAAATCCAGAAACAATAAATGCTGGAGAGGGTGTGGAGAAAAGGGAACGCTCTTGCACTGTTGGTGGGAATGTAAATTGATACAGCCACTATGGAGAACCGTATGGAGGTTCCTTAAAAAACTAAAAGTAGAACTACCATACGACCCAGCAATCCCACTACTGGGCATATACCCTGAGAAAACCATAATTCAAAAAGAGTCATGTACCAAAATGTTCATTGCAGCTCTATTTACAATAGCCAGGACATGGAAGCAACCTAAGTGTCCATCGACAGATGAATGGATAAAGAAGATGTGGCACATATATACAATGGAATATTACTCAGCCATAAAAAGAAACGAAATTGAGTTATTTGTAGTGAGGTGGATGGACCTAGAGTCTGTCCTACAGAGTGAAGTAAGTCAGAAAGAGAAAAACAAATAGCGTATGCTAACACATATATATGGAATCTAAGAAAGAAAAAAAAAAGGTCATGAAGAACCTAGGGGCAAGATGGGAATAATGACACAGACCTACTAGAGAATGGACTTGAGGATATGGGGAGGGGGAAGGGTAAGCTGGGACAAAGTGAGAGAGTGGCATGGACATATATACACTACCAAACGTAAAATAGATAGCTAGTGGGAAGCAGCCGCACAGCACAGGGAGATCAGCTTGGTGCTTTGTGACCACCTAGAGGGGTGGGATAGGGAGGGAGACGCAAGAGGGAAGAGATATGGGAACATATGTATATGTAAAACTGATTCACTTTGTTATAAAGCAGAAACTAACACACCATTGTAAAGCAATTATACTCCAATAAAGATGTTAAAAAAAATTTTTTTTAATAAAAAAAAATAGAAGACCATATGCACTGATTCTACTCCCTTTCTGCTGTCCTCACCCCTTCCCTGTCCTCCCTTCCTTCTTTTTTCTTTTTAAATAAATAAATTGATTGACTGATTGATTGACTGATTGCTGCGTTGGGTCTTCATTGCTGCACGCGGGCTTTCTCTAGTTGCGGCGAGCGGGCGCTCCTCTTCGTGGCGGTGCGCGGGCTTCTCACTGCGGTGGCTTCTCCTGTTGCCGAGCACGGGCTCTACGCACGCGGGCTTCAGTAGTTGTGACACGCAGGGTCAGCAGTTGTGGCTCGTGGGCTCTAGAGCGCAGGCTCAGTAGTTGTGGCGCACGGGCTTAGTTGCTCTGCGGGCATGTGGGATCTTCCCGGACCAGGGATCGAACCCGTGTCCCCTGCACTGGCGGGCGGATTCTTAACCACTGCGCCACCAAGAAAGTCCCTCTCCCTTCCTTCTTTATCCAGCTCGGGGTGGACGACTCATGGTCATCACGGCTCCCTGGTATACTTCCTTGCCACCGTGCCCTTCCACCCTCTGAAGAACTCTCTGGTAAACCCCAGAGCGGGTTAAATCCAGCTCTTCACCTCCTCCACCTCCGCCCCAGCAGCTGTTCCCAGCTCCAGGTGCAGGAGAATGCAGAGCCCAGTGGCTGGTCTCACTTTAAGTTATTATTATTATTTTTTAATAAATTTATTTATTTTTATTTCTTTATTTTTGGCTGTGTTGGGTCTTCGTTTCTGTGCGAGGGCTTTCTCTAGTTGCGGCGAGCGGGGGCCACTCTTCATCGCGGTGCGCGGGCCTCTCACTATCGTAGCCTCTCTTGCTGCAGAGCACAGGCTCCAGACGCGCAGGCTCAGTAGTTGTGGCTCACGGGCCCAGTTGCCCCGTGGCATGTGGGATCTTCCCAGACCCGGGCTCGAACCCGTGTCCCCTGCATTGACAGGCAGATTCTCAACCAGTGCGCCACCAGGGAAGCCCTCACTTTAAATTCTTGACGGCCCCTTGGGTGGGCCTGGGCACCGCCCACAGCTCCTCCTCTCTCTCCCCTCCTCCCTCTCCTGCTCCCACTCTGGCAGCCCCCTCATTCTCCCTCGCTCTTCCTTCCAGGACTCCCCAGCTTAGAGAGCTCAGCCACACACAACCTAAATGCCCTTGGATGCAACAGCTCCCACCCCACTGTCGGTGGGGGGCACTGGCCTCTCCCCTGAACGACCCCGCTGCCCATCCTCCTACCCCGAACCATCTAACACGTTAAGTCAAACCCAGGTGGGCCAACCTGCTCCTCCCGGCTTTCTCCGCTCACCAAGCACCAAGGGGCAGCTCCAGCACACCAGCAGATCCTGCCAGCTCTCCCCAGGCTCAAACCTCCGCTGTCACGCCCACTGCCACCAGCAGGCTGGAGCCCCATCGCCGCTCCCTGGGGCTGGGGTACCCCAGAGGAAGTCCTCACGATGGCCACAGGTGGGCCACGCTCTGCCCCACACTGCCTCTCCCACCTCACCTCCCAGGGTCCCCGTCGCCCCCTCTGCTCCCACTCCACTGGCCGCCCTGCTGCTCCTCAAACCCACCAGGCCAGGCACACACCCACTCCGCCTGAAAGGTTCTTCCCCAGGTATCCACACGGCCTGCTCCCTCATCCTTCAGGTCTGCTCAGATGTTACCTTACATAAAATAACTAATCAGGTCACATTATAAGCATTATCACGACGCTAAGGCATAGTGGCTGTGAGTCAGGCGCTGCTCTAAGAACTTTATGCATATTAACTTATTTAGGACAACTTACTCAACCCTGTTATCCTCACTCTACCAACGAGGAAATAGACGTGGATAAGTCGGAGCCCAAAGGCACTCAGCCAGTGAGGATGCTACATCCACACACACCCCTACACACCCCACTCGTAATTTCTTGCGTCTCCTGCTGTGTTTTTAGCGGTACTGCGTCTGCTCGCTCCCCTGTGGTCATGGGAGCTCTATAAAGGCAGGGGTCTGCCTGCTTTGCTCCCAGATACCCCTGAGCCTGAGGATGTTTAACACGGAGCAGGTACTTGGCACTGACCTGCTGAAGGAAGAAAGGAATCACAGAACCACTGAGCCACCTGCTGCCCCTCCAAAGCCTGCATCACACCAGCTTCTGTCTCTGAGCAGCCACATGACAATGAAAATGAGGCTCACGGCTCCCCGCTGGCGCCAAGGGCCATCCTTCACTGGCTGGAGGCACGTGGACAGAGGAGCGCAGGCCGGGACAACACCCCTGGGGAGTGGAGCAGAGCACGCTGAGCGCCCTGAGCCGCGTACGCGCGCTCTTCCCCAAGGAAACCCAGGGAGAAATTTACACGTTTTGGCTAAAGGCGTATCAATTGTTTCCTGCCTGTTATTTCCTTATCAAACTATCTGTGGTTCCAACCGCATTTCCCAAAATTACAGACCCAGCACAAATAGCCAACCTTGGCTAAACAGACTGAGCAAACCAGTGAAAGGAAATCACATGAACCTGCAAACTCGCCAAAGTGTCAGACACGCTAACTATTTCTGGCATTTCGTGGCACAAACACTACACTTGGGTTATTATTTATAAATCTTTCAAGCTACTGAAACAACACTGCTACTAAATAATCCTTAAAATCTTAGAAATTAAAATTTTACATTATTTCCAGTCTTGTCATATTTTTATTTTCTTTCTTTAGGATTCAGATTTTTGTTGTTGTTGTTGTTGTTTTTTTTTTTGGCCATACTGTGCAGCTTGTGGGATCTCAGTTCCCCAACCAGGGACTGAACCCGGGCCACGGCAATGAAAGTGCCAAGTCCTAACCATTAGACCACCAGGGAACTCGTCATATTTTCTTAAGAAACGGGAATTCGTAGTGTTAGAAATAACTGGTGATCAATCATCGTCATCACCATCTCAGGACCAAAGCGATGGCTCCTATCCTCTGCTTTTAAATGTAAATGAAAACCGCCCACTTTTCCCCTCTAACCAGCAGAGTCGGGAACTATGAAGAGCCCTGGGGTAGTATCCAGGGGGGCCACCAGCCTCGGATCCCACAAGGGGGAGGGCAGGGGCAGAAGGACCAGCTGGCACTGTCAGTCTGTCTCTACTTGCCACCAACAAAGACCCTGGCAAGAGGGAAAGCCGCTCACTAAAGACAATTTGAGACAGTTTTATAATTCCTGTTCGTGAGTTTTGTGTTCCAAATATACACTATACATGGCAAATATGCACCACCACGCTTTTACTAAAAGCAGGGAAAGGACGAGGGAATGACTTCTTGCACACAAATGTGCTCTGGGGGGGCAGCGAATTTAGGACAATTAAGTACTATTTAAATGAACTAAAATGTTCTGTATTTAGGGTGAAAAAAACCTCACATTTTCCACTGGGCATATTTGTTCTGTGCCTAAATAAGGACAACATTTTAGGGATTTATTTCACGTGTAGTATTTTGAAGGGAAGACTTCTGAACCTCACTGATCTAGCTCACTTGTCAGACAATTAATAAATAACACAGTGTTATACTGTGGAATCAAACATTTACTATTATTTGAAAAAGGTCTAAATAGCCATCATTTCCCTCTACCTTTTCTGTTGATCAAGCTACCAATCAACACAGACCAATATCTAAAAAAATATTTTGTATTTCAGAAGTTTATAGTATAAACCAAGTCCCAAATTGTCTGTGTTTAAGCCTCTCAGTGGGCAAATAACCACAAAATATTTTAGGAGGTGGACGGGGTGTCCTGGTTATTTTTCAATAGGGCTTCTCAAAAGCCTTTTCTTATGAGAGTAAAGGGTACTAAATAGATTATATATAACATAAATATAAGTAACAGGTTCATAAAACATGAAATACTTAGAAGTAAAAGTATCTACTGTCTGCAACTTATTCTCAAATGGTTCAGGAAAAAAAAATTTATGTAAGAAAGAAAAAATCATAAAGCAATTGTGGCAAAATGTTAACTACAGGTAAAGTTAGTTCTATTCCAACTTTTCTGTAAGTCTGAAACTGTTTACAAAAAAAACACTAAGGAACATGTATCAGCAGGTTTACTACACAAAAGAAAAGTTATCTAGGTTGTGAACTCTTTTCTGCACACTCTCTACCTTTTCTCACCTCTGATTCCCATCCCACCAAGCTCCTTTCCTAGTCGGACTTCTAGGAAAGCAGGCTCTCTCCTCCTACTCCCTGCTGCAAGCCGCCTCCAAACATGGCCTCTGTCGCCTCTCAACTGAAACCTTTCTCACCAAAGTCATCAACGACCCTCATCCCCAAATCCACCAACACACTTGCTCTAACCACACTGCAGCTTTTCTGGTAGAGATGTGGCTCCAACTACTGCTTCTGTGCTCAGTCTCTCCATGCACTTTTCTTCCTCTAACCCGTGTACTTCCCTTGTATTTCATACACCATGGACATTTTGCCCCATCTCCCGTCAATTCCCAGTGCCCTGCCTTGCGAAGGATGCTGAGGCTCCCCAGGCTCAGTGGGAGGCAGTGATGCTGGACGTCGGCCCTGGGTGGAGGGTGGGGAGGAGCGGAGCACGCCTCCGGGAACCTGACGTCCCTCCCGCCTCCACCTGGACTCTGACCTCCTGCTCCACAGGCTCTCTTTAGGGAAGCTCACCTCCTCCTACAATTTCAGCTACTTAGTTCCAATACCTGCCAAATGTTCTCTTTAAGGCACGCTTCTCCGCTGACTTCCAGACCTATGCTGCAAACCACTCAGGGGCAGTTCCACTTACTGCTCCGTGGGCATGACCTCATTCATCCACCACCAAAACACACTCTTTTCTCCATAACCCCAAACTGAGTTAAATGGCACTGCTGGCTTTGTTGTCCAAGCACAAGTTCTAAAAACTTCCCTGATCTCTACTGTTCCCTTACCTCTCACACATCCAAATCTACATAGTCAATTATCCTGTTTGTCTTTAGAAGCACCTTTCTCATTTCCATCACTATGTCCACCACGCTAATTTAAGTCCTCATCATCTGTCACCTGGATACTGCAATACCCTCCCAACATATCTCTGTACCTCTAGCCTCTTCCATCCCCAAGTCTCCACACTGCTTTACTAGGACTACCCTTGAAAAATACAAATCTAACTTAATTTGTAAAAAAAAATTTTTTTAACATCTTTATTGGAGTATAATTGCTTTACGTTGTTGTGTTAGTTGCTGCTGTATAACAAAGTGAACCAGCTATACATATACATATAACAAAAATATATTAAATGACGGGGAAAGTAACACAAGCCCAGATCATGACCCCATCCCACAGTTCTCTAGTAGTTTCTCACCGTCCGTCATCACCAGGCTGGCATCCCTCACTTTGGCCCCTCCCAACTTCACTGCTCATACCTTAGTTCCAAACATGACAATATCTTCTGTTCCCCCAAACATCAACTTGTTTCACACCCTTGTACTTTGAGTGGCTTTTCCTTGGCTGAAGAGTCCTTGTCCTTCAGGCAAACTCCTATTTACAGCCTTTTAAAACTATGTTCAAATGTCAAGTCCTGCAGGCAGACCTTCCTAACTCCCACCAAAGCTCCTCCTATCCAGGCAATTTCTATGTGTCTCCGGTCACACTATTTCACCATCTTTTAATTATAAAGCCATCTCTCTCCCCACACTATGAACCTGATCATAACTGATGACTAATCAAGTGAATTAATTTTATGTCCCTTTAACAACTCACATTGCTTCTGCTTCCAAGTTCTAAGGTTAACATTTAAGGCTACCTACCATGCATTCCTTATTTATTCTACTACCTATGTATCTGTATCTTCCATTCCCACAAACTGATGTACTCTCCAAGAGCCACCCCCAGGTGGTCAGCAAACGTTCTCCATCAAGATCTAGATAGTAAATATTTTAGGCTTCATGAGCCACACGATCTTCATAGCAACTACTCACCTCGACATCACAGAGCAAAGGCAGCCAAAGACAAGATGTAAAGGACGGGTGTGGCTTTGTTCCAATAAGATTTTATTTATAAAACAGGCATCCAGCAGCACAGTTTGCCCTGCTCTAGACTGATTTTCGCCTCAGGTTTGTCCACACTTCTCCTCTGGCCTGGAAAGCCTGCCTGAGGTCTATTCTGTGTCCACCCTCTGACCTCAGAGACCTTACACGGTGCTCCCTCCTCTACGTTTCCTCAGCACTTGACCGAAACTGCACCGACGAAAACGTCATCTGATGTTTAGCCTCTGCCATCCAGAATTCTTAATTCTCTCTGAACACAAGAGCCATTTCACCAGCTTACCAATGTAAACCCTCACAGGGCAACAGGCCCTGACTTCAAGTTTGCAAACGTTCAACCCCAGCACATGACCCTACACACCAGGGGCGATACCGATGCTGCTGGTCAGGTAACCGGTCATTAGCGCTGGTCGTGGAGGTTAGCTGACCTTTCCAGCCCATGGGTTATGCCTGGGCACACTTTCATATGGCTTTATTCAGATTTTTAAACTGTTATTTTAAAACCTACTTTCTTTATAATTGTTTCACTGTTTAAAAACTTTTCTATCTAAAACTATAAATGGAAACTTTCCCTTTCATATATTCTCTTGTAAGGTTGGGTATTCTCAGTATCTTAAACCCTAAAGCCAAGTTTGTTTTCCAGAGAAACACATTTTCTTTCTCTTTAATTTTACAGTGAGTCATTAACCGAAATTAACTTTATATAAAAGGCATCTACACTTTAAAATGAGATACGACAGGACTTCCCTGGTGGTGGAGTGGTTAAGAATCCTCCTACCAATGCAGGGGACATGGGTTCGAGCCCTGGTCCAGGAAGATCCCACATGCCGTGGAGCAACTAAGCCCATGCGCCACAACTACTGAGCCCATGTGCCACAACTACTGAAGCCCGCGCGCCTAGAGCCCGTGCTCCGCAAGAAGAGAAGCCACCGCAATGAGAAGCCCGCGCACCGCAACAAAGAGTAGCCCCCTCTTGCCTCAACTGGAGAAAGCCCGCACACAGCAACGAAGACCCAACGCAGCCATACATACATACATACATACATAAATTTTAAAAAATAGAATGAGATACGACAGATAAACTCCTATCAAGTTTCTGCTAATAAGTTACTGCTTTTTCCATTTAAAAGCTTAATTTTTAAGCTAAAGTCATATTCATACAGCACTAAAATAAGGAAAACAAGAAGCATACACAATGCAGACACACAGGAAAAGAAGCTCTGTGTAACTACCTAAGGCCACAAACACATAACATCTGGGAAAGCTCTTACTCATCCTGTCACTGTCCCTTCCAAAGTGAAAGTCATTTCAAAAAAGACTGTTTCTGCTTCTCTGCTAACAATAGTCTAAAAGCCAACTTGTTCCTGAGTCACAATGGCTCCATTCTGCAACACGGTGGAACAGGCTGTGTTCAGAAGGAAGGGGCCCGACACCTGTCGGTGCTGCAGAACCCCACACCCCACACCACGACATTCCCTACAGGAGCGGCCAGGAGCACAAAGCCCATGTTTCAAAGCATGCGATTTTATGGAAAAGTGCTTTTTCTCAGACTATTTTATAATTGTAGCACTTGGAAATCAGAATTAACTTCCTATATTAAATTTCCACTGCTAGATTTTATGTCCCTTTAGTATAAGAACTTTTATGAAATTTTACATTTCAAGCAATTTCAGTCAGTCAAATTTTAACACAGCCTTTTCTTTAATTAAAAAAAGGGGGGGGATGTAAACAAGGACCACTTAATTTTAAATATTACCGTATTTTTATTCTTCTAAAAAAGGGTGGGGGGATTTCCCTTCTCATCTTAAACATTTATCATCTTCCATTTTCTATTACAGGCCTAGTCTCAAGTAAATAATCTAATGCATGTTATTCATTTCATTCTGGCTCCTTAAGAGACTCTGTATTTCCAACAAATGGGACCTTGACAGGGAGGTGCTGCTAACAATATAGCATGAACTCTGGATTAGCAACCACAATACTCTCAGCTGAAGAAAAAGCACACCATTCTTCAACGCCTCAAGCCCACAGCTATACAACAGAAATAAAAGCACCCACCCTTAAACAACTTCACAGAAACACAAACCAAAATCATGTGTAAAAAGAGATGTCTTGACATAGCGATGCTACATGAAAATCCAGACGTTTCAGCTGAACTAATTTATAAGTTAGATGATCTCTCCAGCAGCATGATTAAAAGTGTTATTAACTAGCAAACACCTGTTGTGTAATGCTGATCGGAAGTACAGCTGACTAGGGACTGGGCCCCGGTGTGCCCAACTATGTGTCCCTTCGACTTTGGAACCTGCTTCCGGCTCCATCATTTCTGCTGCTTAGCATCTCTGTTTCCAAGAGCTGGACATCCTTTTTTTTGAGGTCTTTTTTTTTTTTTCTTCCCACAGGTGACTGCCTGGAGGAGATGTTCCAAAGTTCAAATGTTCAAAAACTGGATGTCAGGAACAGAGGTCTAGAACACTGGCATAAGCTCCACTCAGAAACCTCAAAGCTTATTGTAGGAGAGTTGGGAGAGAAACATCGTACGAGGCATGGGAAGGAAGGGTCTGGAGCAGGGGTGGCCTGCTCATGTACAGTCTTGTCTGCGGCTGTTTCTGCTAAGCAGTTAAGACACAGACCACGTGGCCCTTTCCAGAAAATGTCTGCTGACCCCTGTCTAGAGCTAAGGAAAAAGGCCAAATCTGGAAGTACATGTTTGGGAATCGTCTGGATAAGGGCATGCAGATGTCATTCCCCAGGAAAACAAGAATGTCTAAGGTCAACTGACTGTTAAGCAAGGTGTAGGAAAAAGGAAGCTTCTGGACCAGTCCCACGCCTGTCCTTACTCCCGACCCCCCGACAGCACACTTCTGCAGCCACTCTCTGCTAAGTAAAAAGTATACACGTCAGTTCTCATAAACAAGTGGTAAGAAACACCACAAAAAACAAAGAATAATTATGTTTAGCTTTTTGTTTCTTTAAAAAATAAAAAAGGCAATATTATTCCATCCTTTTATCCAT
Organism: Balaenoptera musculus; assembly: GCF_009873245.2. Taxonomy (NCBI): domain Eukaryota; kingdom Metazoa; phylum Chordata; class Mammalia; order Artiodactyla; family Balaenopteridae; genus Balaenoptera; species Balaenoptera musculus. The sequence goes on along the minus strand of NC_045786.1, from coordinate 18,652,974 downwards.
ATAAGTAATATAGGGATATATCATTTATTCAAGTCTCTTACCCTTCAATGTTAATTATCTCAAAAAAAATGTCACTCATAAGTGTTTGAAAGGCATTTATATAACCCAAATACCTGCTTTAACAAAATGCATGCACTCTGCTGACACGAAAGCCTGCTTCGTCCCCACCCCCCACTGTCCTCCCCTCCTCTGCCCACCACTGTACCACTAGAGACAGGGAGTCAGTTAAGCTGGTTGTGTACGGTACAAGTGAACAAAGTCCCAATGTAGCTAGTTATAGCAATCCTATAAAGGTAGGTATTTTGATCCCCATTTTACCAATGGAAATGTGGAGGCCGAGAGAGACCTGAACAACTGGCCCAATGTCTCAAAGCTAGAAACTGGCAGACCCAATACCCAAACCTAGCTCACCTGACCCCATAATTTATAAACCATTTTAATCTCCTACAGATGTAAATCATATGTGAACTCAGCATACTGGAGAAGCATAAAGCTACTTCCTCACAGAGCTGCCTCTAGAGTGCAGTGAATAAGGACAATTGCCCAAGATTCTTTCTCTCTGTAGCCTAAGAAAATCCCAGACCCAGGAAATGCAGTCATAGTCAGGAGAGGAGCTGGCAATTCCTCGGTACATCTGACCAGTCCCTAAATCTACTACCTCAAAGGCCAGGCAAATGGTGCTTCATTCAAGCTCCTGGTGCCATGCTGCTCTGTGGTCAATTACATTCCCCTCCAGGACAGCCACGTGTTCATCTAAACAGTTAACTTATCATTATTTTGATTGAAGACAGGAGAGACGGTCTGGATGTGTCCCAAGCGCTCTCTTCTCCACGGTTCCCTGTAGTTCACGGAACCACCACGCGGCTGCTCAAACCAGAACACAGTTCCCTTGCCTCATGCATCCAACACGTGCTGCCAATGCTACTAGCTCAGTCCTACCGTCATCACCTCTCACCTGCACAACTCACCCCCACATCTCCACTCTAGATTGTTCTATCTACTCTCCAGCTCTGAGAAGTGTTCCTCCCGCCTTCCCTCTCTTCTTAAACACCCTCCCTGGCTTCTCACAGCTCTTAGTGTAAACACCGAGAGGACTGCCGCATCCTATCTATCTGCCAGGCTTCGTCTGGCCCTGCCCGCCCCTCAGGGCTCACCCTCCGTCACCCTCCCTCCCTCTCTCGTTTGTGCCACATGGGCTTCCTGTAGCTCCTGGACGGCAGGCAGCAGTCCACATGCTTTCCCCTCCACTCAAAAGGCCCCGTACCACCACTGGTACCCACCCATCCCTCAGATCTCAGCTCAGCCGTCATGTCTGCAGTAAAATACACCCCGGGCCCAGGCCGTGCCGGTTCTCTGTTGCAGGCTCTCCCGAACGCCCCCGGCACTCATCACAGGGCTCTGAGCTAACACCCACAACGCCTCCCGACTATAAACAACACGGCAGCAGTGACAGCATCTGTTTTTGTTCACCATTTTAACCCAAAGCTTGGCATATAGTAAGTACGTCATAAATAGCTATTAGATGAATAAAAGAATAACATATAATCAGAATGTGCTGACTCACATACAGAAAGAGTGAGCCAATTTACGTTCCCACAGACTGTGAAAGTGACTTTCCCCACCTTCGCCACCAGGTACCAGGGAAGTTTCGACGTCCTGGTTAAGTGGCTGCTGCCAGGCTCAGGAGGGGCTGTGGTCCAGGACACAGCGTGTGATGCCAGGTTCCCTCACAGCTGGCCACCGTCAGCGCTTGACTTGTTGCCTTTCCTTAAATCTCAATGAAGGATGTAATTTGAGACTTGATTTCAGCCTGTTGCACCAAGACCTCTGACAGGCTCCTGCTGACACTACAGCTTACTCCTGGCAAATCCCAGAAGCTGATCTCAACTCCCTTGTAACCTATGTTATTTACTTACATATATGCTTCTGTGGGACACAACTGATTTCCCTTATATACATACGTGGAGAATGTGCATACCAATAAATATTGTCATATTTACACACACACATCATTAACATTTATGGAACACTTATTATGTGCCAGGCAAAACACCAAAGGTTTTACATGCATTATTTCAGTTACTTCTTACCAGAAGGCTTTCAAGAACATTCTATCATCGTATCCATTTTAAAATGAGGAAACTGGAAGTTAGAAGGCTGTGTAACTCGCCCAAGGCTACCACGGGCGAGTGGCAGAGCGGGCGTCTGTCTGCTGCAGACCCACCATCTCTTCCCCCAACTTCACTGGACTTCTGCCCAACTACAGCCAACCAGCAGGAGCTCAGCAGGAGCTTGAAAAGAAACATGTTGTTTTGGCCTTTTTTTTTAAGAGAAGAAAATACCATCTTTAGCTTAATTAGTCTTTCCATGCCAGGGCAGGCCCTGGCTACACACAGAGCTAGCACAGTGGGTTTATTCGGAGACCCATCTCCACCACGGAATGAACTCTCAGGCCAGACGTAAACACATACAATCATATGCATCAAAGAAAGGGGGAAAAAAACTACCAAGAGTAATACAATTTATTTTGTAAGTTTTTTGAAACTGGATTTTTTGATTGCACCCTTGCCGGACTCGATGGAAAACCACAACATGCACTTTGGAAGCAAGTATTTTAAGCACGGAGAAAACCACCACGTCCCTCCCTGGAAAAACACCCTTGACATACAAACCCTGGCGCACAGCAACACCAGGGCCCTCTCTCTGCTCACGGTTACGCCTTGTCCACCTTCATCCCTGTCCACTTTAAAAAAAAATCAGCTGGGGCTTCCCTGGTGGCGCAGTGGTTAAGAATCCGCCTGCCAATGCAAGGGACACGGGTTCGAACCCTGGTCCAGGAAGATCCCACATGCCGCGGAGCAACTAGGCCCGTGTGTCACAACTACTGAGCCTGCGCTCTAGAGCCCACGTACCACAACTACTGAAGCCCACATGCCTAGAACCCATGCTCCGCAACAAGAGAAGCCTCTGCAGTGAGAAGCCCATGCACCATAACGAAGAGTAGCCCCCACTCGCCACAACTAGAGAAAGCCTGCACGCAGCAATGAAGACCCAACACAGCCAAAAATAAATAAATAAATTTATTAAAAAAAAAAAAATCAGCTGTACTGAGGTAATCTGCATATAATTAAATGTATACCCATTTTGAGTGTACATTTCAATGAGTTTTGACAAATTTATACACTGTGAGACCACCAATATAATCAAGATACAGAGTATTTTCATAACCTCAAATGTGCTCATGTGCCCCCTTCCCAATCCACACACCCACCTTCACCCCCCGACACAGGCAAGCGCTGATCTGCTTTGTCACTCACTGCGAACTGGATTCGTCTTTTGTAGACTTTCACACAAACAGATGTAGAGAGTATTACTCTTGCCCACCCTTGACTTACACATCTTCTCCACTGTGCACTGTTTTGTGAACGCTGGTATTTGATGGATTCCAGCTGCCCTGTCTGATGCAGGACTGCTTTGTTCCAGTGATCCACGGGGTGGTGAGGCAGGTTCAAACCACACTCACACAGGCGTGCGTGTGCATGCAAACAGCCAAGCCCCGGCGCGCTGCCCGATACCCCAGGCCGGCTTAAGGGATCAAGCCTGGGAAGCCCTGGTTTAGTGTGAAACCCAGGAGAGTTCCCTGTGACACTGGCTGCTGCAAACTCAGACCCCAAGTCATGGCAGGTCCTCTGGTCCCTCTGGAGTTGCGTTAAGCTTAGCTTCTGTCTCATTTAACATTTCAACCCCAGTTTTCCGTTTCCTTTCCTTCCCTTTTTATATCTTCCCACGTGCGTAGGTGTCAAACAGAAAAGGCATGCTGGTTTCTTGAGTGGACGTGAGGGCTGGACAGTGACAGACATGTGACGGCCCCCTCTTCCCTTGGAGGAGGGCTCCTCCCCACCCACTAATCCATCCAAGGCAGCCGTGCTCACGTGGCTGCGCGTGAGACTCACCTGGGAAGCTTAAAAAATACTGACGCCGGCGTCCACACCAACAGCTCCCAATTCAACGGGTGTGAGTTGGGCTCGGGCCCGGCGGGCCGCAGAGCTGGTCAGGGAGGCTGCGAGGCGGCCAGAGGGAGCAGCGGGGCCCTGGGTCAGCCTCCCCCGGGCAGTGCAGCCTCCCCCTGCCCCGCCACGACAGACCCAACAGGGGCCCAAGTCCCTCACCCTAAGTAAGATCTGAATGCTTCGGTGCACCCAAGTACCAGCTGTGTCCCCCGACAAAATTCATGGCCTGCTGCGTGCCCCCCGTGCTGCAGCCTGAGCAGTGGATTTTTCCAGTGATGCTTAGTAAAGCTGTGATAGGGTCTGTCGCATTTAATTACTAACACAAAGCCCAAGATATTGAAGGGATCTGATTTCTGCTCCGCATAAGGCACAGATATACTTTTGAAGAGTGCGCCAATGTATCTTAGAAACGGCTTCTGCGACTGTGGTTCCAGCTGTCTGGGTCGAGACAGGAAGCTCCAGAGGCACAATGGCTTCTCCTCAAATAAAGGAACCACAAAGTGACGCACAGACGGGTGGAAATCTGGCTTCTTCCTCAGAACAAAATTTTGAAGTCTTCTCTGTCAGAGTGCTTGTCCACGCAGAAATGGCAATTCAGAATATTGCACCAGGGTGGAAGCGTTTCCAGAAAGATTTCTGGCCTCAACTTAACATTTTATTTTTGAGACAAAGAGTTCCAGGGAGATGGATACTGGCTTTAAAGTCAGTGAGACCACTGGTTCAGCATCACAGAATTTCCAGATAACTAATGCTGCAATATAACATACTGTTAAAGAAATTTTAAGAGTGTTTTTTAAAAGGTACTACCCACCGTCCTGCCTTCCTAAGCACAGTATCTGAAACAGCATTTTGCCTGTTCCCGACGCCTGTCCACAGTCGTCGGGACAGACCGCCAGCGACTGAGTGCCAGTACAGTGAAGTGGCTGCTGAGGTACGCTGGGCTCTCTGCACCAGGTCAAGTGGAGTTTGACGTGTGGAGTTTTTTGAGGCCTTGGTTTGTTGCGCTATAGTTTTGCCGTCTCCTTCTTCACCATCAGACTTCCCTAAGACCCTGCTGCCAACTGGGAAAGCAGGCAACACAGCATGTCTGCAGAGAAGGTTTCAGAGCAAAGGCCTCGGGGTTACTCACTGTGTGCCGCTGTGTGAGCGGGGTGTGTGCTGGGGCGGGAGAGGGGGAGGAGGAGCCAGGGTTTTAACTGAGCGGACGTCTCTGATGTGAGAAGACTGACTGGGCTTCCTGGGGCTTCTTGGCGCTGCTGGCTGACCCCAGGGCCGAGTCCTCCCAGGGGACAGCAGGACGCTGCAGGTCCTCCCGGCACCTCTCGGCAGCATGAAGAAGGAAGTAGCCTCCCAGAGGAGACCCAGGGTCAAGGTTGGCCATGGCACTGGCCGAGTTTGTTTTTAGTTTTTCTGCAAAAGCAACCCCTGTAACGATTTAAACATTTACACGATACAGAAATGTAAAAATTTATAAAGTGGAAAGTCCTCTATTATAATGTTACACTCCCTTCGCTCCCTTCACTACTGCTCTGAACTATCAAAACAAAAATTTTCCTAATCAAATCATTCGTTTCTCCCTCTGTGGTCTCACTGCACGTTCACTCTACACAATGTTATAAACAAACCCTGGACAATTCTTACCTTACTGTTCTTCAGTGAGCCCTTCTTACTCATTTTGGATACACTTTCGTGTTAGTACTTATAAAACTCATTTTAAGCCAAATACAATATCTCATTCTAGGTATGTACCATAACTTATTTAACTAATCTCCAATAAACAGTTGCTTTATTATAAACAATGCTATGATGAACACCCTAGACCTCTGCAAATGCATACAAGTATTTCCAGGATAAATGCCTTTGAATGGAAATTCCTCAGTCATAGGGCACAAGTAAATTTAAACAGATATTGCCCAGTTGCCTTCCAATCAGGTTGTACCAATTTACAGAACAACTTTTAATCTAATATGACACCAATGCGATAAACTTTAGGCCCATCCAAGGTTCCTGGCCAAAATGGGAGAAAACAATAAAGAGTAAGTCAAATAAATGGGAACTGCAATCCCGAAGCCCATCCTATTTGGAGGGAGCCCCCTCTCACGGGGGGCCTGCGATCTCCGGAGCAGAGGATCAGCGTGTGCCTCCCAGGCACCCAGGCCGCACACGTGACTGCACACGTGTGGAGTGAAAGCGGGGCACCCACGCTACTCCAGGAGCACAGCACACAGCATCAGGACCCCTGCAGAACCAGAGAAAACCCCGGAGGCTGAGGTCCCGGCCAGTTTACGGGGCTGGGAAGAAATCATGGTTCTATTTGTTTGTTTTCAGAACCGGTGCTGTGCCTGACATTTTTACTAACACTTTCAGAGCTCGTGTAGCTGGAGGACAAAGTGGATTAGACATTTCTCTAGAACTGTACCTAAAAGGAGATAGGTTATCAGCAAAGGAAATTTCTACAATCACACAATGCATGAGTTTCAAAGCATGAATTCTGTAACCTCTATGCATCTACTCAGGCACATTTTGGGACATACACCTTAGTTCTCAACACTCCTGAGAGTTTGCAAGACCAGGCTCTGGTCACACACATTGAGCGCTGGGTGGCCCTGGGCCAGCGCTCACTAATAGCAGACATACCTCCTCGAGATGATGCTGTGAGCGTCGGATGAGAGAACAAGTGAGAAAACGCTCTGTAAGCCACAAAGCACTGTGGAAATGCAAGGGGCTATTTACCACAATTATAACAGAGTAACTAACATTTGAGAGCTTATGGTGGGGCTCTACATGAATTAACCTGTCCAACGCTCACAGCTGCTCTGAAGGAGGTGGGGGGTGGTTACTACCCACGCTGGGAGGGTCAGGATGTGGAGGGAGCCCGGGAAGTCTGACTGCAGGGCCAAGCCCACACTCTGCTCCGCCACCTTGTTCCAGGAACATGCCTGGAACAAGGGTCACCTCCCCTGCCTCGGTTTCCTCATCTCTACGCTGAAGGGGGACTCGGGGGCCATATGAAGGGCTCTTCTCTAACCATCATGTCCTACTACGTGAGTTCTATTAGGTGATCAGAAAAGCAACCTTTTGATAAGTACAGTCTTACTGAAGTTCAGAAAAAGCAAATGTGAGAATTTTCAAAGGAGTACGCCTATGAAAGAGTGCTGCTGTTTTTAATCATTTGCCTGAGCTGGCCATGGCCAGTACTCCAGGAATTCGGGCAGGCCAAAGTTCTTCTTGAACAAAAGGTTTCCTTGCACGGTTCTCCAAAAGGACTCAGGCGTCAAAACCACGCTGAGGGGTCTGCCACCATCCAACACACTCGGGGGAAAGCTCCTTCATAAAACCTTGGTTTGCACCAAAATAACCCGCTGCTTTTAACCAGCCCCCTCAGTATACATGCCCCCTCCCCCAAAAGCCTCTTTTGGTAGAAAATGATTAAGTAAATGAAAGACTACAGAAAGCCGAACTGAATGAAAGACAAACATCACGCCAATGAAGCAGCACCGAGGAGGGCCAGTCTTATTTTAGGAGACTGAGGCAGGTGGGGGGTTCAGCATACAAAGCGGGCTGAAAACAGAGGTTCACAGATCAAGCGGTTTTTCATCCCCATTAATTAAAGCAGTAACCGCTGATGATTTAGCACCACCTAACAACATTTGAAGTCAGTTTCAAAGACTGCAATTAGATGAAAGCAGATACTATTTTATTGTGCTTTTAGAGAAAAATTTTTATAAGGGCCTTTACTCTAGCTAGACATTAAATGAGTCAACATTTGTTAAGAGATAAAGTAAATGGGAAAAAAGATATGCAAAAGATAAAGCAGTATCTTCAGGCTTAACTAGATGGTAAAAGTATTCTGTTTTGAATGGAAAAATTCTCTCCGATCCCTTTAGCTCTTAAGTGGAAAAAAGAAAAACAAAAAAAGCCTTGCTTCGTCCCAAACTGAATGAAAATTGAGAGGTCTCTTTTCTTGGCTCCATCCACCATAAACCCAAACTGACTAACTGCAAACATGAACTAGCATATTTCTCAAGTTAATAACAGTTCTCAACTTTTTCATAAAAAACATACTAACTGCCATTTTCTGAACATCTATTATGTGCCAAGCACCTTGCTACTGACTCACAGTTAATCTTCTCAAATGCCTCTGAGTTAGGTGAGGAAACAGATCAGAGAAGTTACAAAGCTTGTCCGAAGTCACACAATTAGGTAAGGGTTCAAAACACCACACCTGCCTGTATTAAAGGGTGGCTGAGCACACATGAGCGAGCTAGCCCACCCGGGGACCACTGCGCCGGAGAGCAGAGGAACCAAGACTCAGCAAGCGGTATACAGCAGTGGTAAGAGAACTGGCCCCAGAGCTAGGTGTCTACGTTCCAATCCCACTTCGCCGACTTAGCCGCCCAACCATCTGGGGCAGTGACCTACCCTCTCTGTACTTCTGTTGTCCCATCTGCAAAACAGCGAAAAGCACCCAAGACTGAGACCCACGTCTGGCTACAGTGAGCACCGTACTGGTGCTGCTGTCATGAAGGGAGATACCTGAAGGGAGTGCAGAGAGACTGCACTCAAACCTAGCAGGCTACCACGTGGGCAAGGACAGAGAGCAGAAGAGAAGAGAAAGCAGAAGGAGGAGACATCCTGCAGGACGACGAGTGACTGCACTCAGGAAAACGGGGTGGGGCTGCCCAGACCTAGAGGAAAGGGTCACTCAGACTCCAGGCTAACGGGGTCCAGCCAGGAGAGCTCGGCAGCACCTAGATAAGACTAGCAGGGCGGTTCTGGAGGACCAAAAAAAAGCCCAAGAGGCATGAAACTGGAGTCCCTGACAAGAACAACCTGACTCTTGTAAGTACCAAAGGGACTCAAAAGTCCTTGGCCACAGACTGCAGACAAGACAATGAAGGCACACAAGCAAGTTTTGGGTCATCAAAGTCAAGGGTCTAGAATAACAGGAAAGGGCACCTGGATAGGCCTGGAAGGCACCGGTCCCGTAAACCTGCGTCAAGCTGAGCAATGGGAGACAAGAGTTGGGATTTACTGAGTTAAAGAGAGAGCAGCACGAAACACCATGTTGTCTGCCCTTCAGTCTGGACACAGTAGCTTCCAGAGAAGACAAAGTAAAAAAGTGTCCATGAAACCAGGAATGACAACCTAAAGAAGAAATCTCCTCTCCTTACACTTGGCCTTAGAAAGACAACCCGAGAAAAGCACATGAGTGGGCTCCTCCAGAGAGGGCCTGGTGGACACCTGTGTGGCTGCACCCGTGTCCTCAGCCAGGTCCTCTGGACGCGGTCCTGCACCCAAGATCCAGCGCCAGAGCTGAGCAGGCGTCAGCACAAGGGCAATACAGCCCAGCTTAGACGACAGGCCTATCAACTCAGCTGGCTGCGCTATTAAGAAATAAATGGAAATACGCACATTTACATTTGACCATGACATGCTCAGATTTGGCTTAAAATGCTACAGGGTATGATTCCGAATTAGTAAACAATGACACATTTTTCACCGCAGTCAGCCAAATAAGATTTTGAAATGAGAATTCAGACTCATTTTCATCTAGACTCCAAATTAATAGTTAAGAACTTATTCTCCACTCATATTCAGCTTAGGTTTGACAAGCAAAGTTGCCAAAAGAAAGCATCTGTTTTTGCAGCTTGAGAGCTACTTTTCTTTTTTTTTTTTTAAAGTTTACTTAGCATTCAGTTTCTATTTTTTAGGTGAGACTTTGTTTTTATTTTCAAATGAGATTTTGAGGTAAGGTAGTGATTTTCCTTATGATTCAATTATCAGGGACCAGATAGGTGATTCTGGATCCCACACTCCACTCCCCAGAATCCCCATCACTGGTGTGGGTTTTACCTCGTTCAAACTGCTCTCCAGGCATTTCCATCTTTTTTTAAACCGCAAATTGAAGATGTGCCAGAAGAGTAGGTGTAAAGTCACCAAAAAGCTACCTGTGCCAAGTCAGAGGCATAAAAATATCATCCCAACATCTTCACACCTTCTAGAGAAACAAGATGCGACCAGTGAGAAAGACCCAGAATATCCAGGAGGACCTAGATTCTCAAGCTAGCTCCCTCCCCATTAGGAAGGACCACTGGGGCCAGATCCCACAAGCCGGCCTCCACTGCACACAAAGCAAACAATACCAGAACTTTCTTCCCACAGAGCAGGACATGAGTCACTCAGGCATTGCTCTATACACTCCCACATACAAACAAAAGATAAAGCAGGATGCAGATTTCTCTAGGGAGCAAAGTGGTTCAAATGAAAACTTTTGGAATTTATATACATGACAATGCTTCCACTATTTTAGCTATAAAAGACAGCACAGGAAAAATCAGGCAAGCACAGGCATAGGACCCCAGTTAAGAAAAAGATAAAATTAAGAACAGGAGTCACCAAACATTTCCTGTGGAGAAAAATAAAACTGAATAAGAAAGAAATCATTTGCAGGACCAAATGACAGCCATAATTCTTTCTTCTTTTAATTAGAAAATTTATCTAGGAATTAGTAATCAGTCAACCTACTTTCTACCTTCAGCAGAGTGAATACAGTCACAATGATGGGAAAGCATAAAAACCTAAAACATCATATATATAATTCATATATACGTATGTGTGTGTGTGTGTGTGTGTGTGTGTGTGTGTGTGTGTGTGTATGTGTATGAATGACTAAGGATGAAACTACTACAATGAATGGTGTGTCTATGGGGATCTAGTTTTGGACAGTCTCCAACTTAGCTATTCAATCACTCTCTCAACCTCTAATTTAACACCTAATATACACTGCAAAGAAAGGGAACGGTCCAATGAGCTCCAGCTCCTCTTTTATGTTCCCACGGCTACCGCCTGGGTGCACACCTAAGGCACACCTGCATTCATTATTTCAACAGGTTCCCAGTGAAACCTCGGGTCCATCCTGGACCACTCTGCCAGTGTTCCAACATCTCTAAAACACTTCTTCATGCCATTTCTTTGCTTAATTTTTTAAAGACTTACAGGATAAAGTCCAAATTCTTTAGCATCACATCACATTAGAGGTGCCTCACAATTAACCTCAACCTACTTTTTATTAACTTTTCTCCAAGAATTCCTGAATAATAGTAATAACCAACTGAACACTCGCAGTATGTCAAGACAAGCATCCAAAGGACTGGACATGCGTGAACGCACAACCACTTTTATGGCGTTAAGCACTATTAGTACCCCCGTTCCATCCAGGAGAAATCTGATAGCATGAAAAAAACTGCCTGGGTTTGGTCTCCTGTGAGGAAGCAGTGGGCCGGGGTGACACCAGCTGGTCAGACTCCAGAGCCACACTGGACCCACCACGGTGCCCGTCTCCACCCTCCAATATCCCACACGCCTGCGCTCCTCTCCACTCTGAGTCCCAGCAGTGCGTTCTCAGTTACCACTTATCCCACTTGCCACCCTTTTTATTACGCAGGACCAAGACCACGCCTGAATGCAGACAAGAGCTATGTAGCGTGACACTACGCAGCACACGGCCCGTGGAGCTGGCTGACCCATGCCTGTGTAGGCATGTATCTGCCCTGTCTGTCCGGTTCTTCTCCCTCCCGGGCAGCGAGAGCATCGTGCCACAGTAGGTTTCCCTGAAAAGATGCGGTGATCAAGCCAGGAGGCTTTCCTAACCCTTCCATTCCTCTGTCCCAAATGGAGGCAGATGAGGTACATGCTGGGTGTCGTTCAACACTCCGCCCAGGCCACGGGAGGAAGTGCCCTCTTTCCCTGCTCCCAGACGTTAGTGTCTGCAAGCCAGCACTGAGCTCTCTGCTACATCAACTCTCAGCCCTTCACCAAATTTGGAGCCAAATGATTGCCTGTGGCACAAAATTCATTTTACACTTAAGAACCTCAGCCTCAAGCTTTACTGGATGATTCTTTTGCAAAGGAGACACTCCAAAAGGCCACGGGTTTAGAGTTTTTTTAGACTGGCTGCAAATGGTATCAGCTGAATGTCACACATCATCTTGCTGAAGGCTTTTTGGAAACAGCTGATGAGAACAGAGAACAGAGAACAGATTGCCGCAAAGGTGAACGAGCTCTGGTAGCTTCCTCTTCGCTCTCGCAGCTCTGTCAACCCAGAGACATGCTGAGACCTTCGAAGCCTGGAGAGAGATCTCTTACCATTCCCCAGAGCACTGCGAAGGCAGCTCTGATAGCTGCCTCCCTCATTACTACCAGAGCGCACAGGTTAAAATAAATTAACATAATTCAAAGATGCAGATCCATTCCCTCAAACGCCTGAGAGAAGGCACACACCAAAGAATTAAAACTGCGACAACCAGAAGTTCTACAAAGCGTCCACTGTTTACAAACGCATCTGAGGAATTGGGGTTTAACTCTCATTAAGACAAAGAGAAACATGCTAAAATATTTTAATGGAAACTGACCATCAACTTTTCTTTCCCCCACAGATAAAAGAAAACTATAAATAGACCTAAGGATAATTTGTTAGTTCTTGACATACCCACACACAAAGGGCCAACAGCCTTGCGGGCACAGAAGAAAAGTGGATCACTGTTTCAGGCTGACAATGACGACGACGATGATGAGTACTGACCAGGTAACAGGCAGTATTCTAAACTTTAGTCGTTTTTTTTTAAATTCTAGTAGAGTTGATTTACAATGTTGTGTTAGTTTCTGGTGTACAGCAGTGATTCAGTTATATACGTATATATACACATACATATGTTATATACAGTTTATACGTGTGTGTGTGTGTATATATATATGTATACATCTTCCTCAGATTCTTTTCCATTATAAGTTATTACAAGATATTGAATATAGTTCCTTGTGCTATATAGTAGGACTTGTTGTTTGTCTATTTTATATATAGTATAAACTTTAGTCATTTAATAACCATTTCATCCTTACAACTGTCCTATCAGTGACCCCATTTTACTGATAAACTGAGACAGAGAAGGTAAATCATTTGCCCACAGTTACAGTCAGTGGTGGATCAAGAATTCAGACTCTGGTGCTGGAGCCCACACAGGCCACTACGCTCTGCTGCCTGTGGGACCAGCTCTTCCTAAACTCCCCGGAGGACATGCAGGATGAGAACACCCTCGTCAAGATCCACAAAGGTGACGGATTCTAATGCACCTGCCTGCCAGAAAAGCTACCATGAGGTCGAAGCCAGGCAGGCAGGGGGGCGGACGAGCGCTCCACGCGCTCCCTGCACCACCCACTTCCCCAGACCCCCGCCATGCGCTGGGGCGAGTGACTGGGTCAGGCCAGTGGACTGTAAGGAGGGACGCGTCTCACTTCCAACGTACCTCTTCCATCTCTCTCCTCCTGCTGAAGTGACCCTAGAGAGGATGAAGAAGGGTCACCTAGCCTGCATATAACTCTGTTCAAGCAAGTTGTATTAAACCCTGAGACTTGAAGGTTGATGAGTTATGAAACCTCGCATCAATGACGCTGCCTAATGTAAGAGGCACAAGGACATGTTCCTGAACTTGAATTCCGTTCCCTCTGTGCTCCGGCTGACTCTACCTCCCCCACCCAGGCTCCACCACGCTGGAGTTAGGTCCCACTGCCACCTGTGTGAACGGGTTTATTGCGTTCCCAGAGGCCACAGGGAGCGACCTCGAGAACAACGAGGCCAAGTAAGCAGGGGGTGTTGGGCCTCCTTCCAACGGGGCCCCACTCCAACCCCCGTCAAACACACCTGATGTCTGGAGCAGAACAATCACAATCAAGTAAATCACTGCAGCCTAGTTTCACGTGATAAAAAAGGCCGGGAGGCAATGGGGAACCTTACTGTTGCTCTGTGGTGCCTTCACTGCCATTTTCTCAAGTAAGTCTGGACATCACTTGGTAACGACATGGCACGGTACTTCTCCAGATCCATGACTTCTTTTATGACTCCTCCCAGATTCCATTTCTTCTCTATGGAAAGGATTCCCCATTCTTACAGACAACAAATGACTTGAAGAGATCCACGGGGCCTCCACGGTAATTCTCATCACCACTGGGAAATAAGTGTTCTGAGTCAACCCTGAAAAGGGCAAGACTAGATAGAGTGCTAGTGCTATGTACCGAGCTGATATCACATCTGCAGAAGCACACAAATGCCAGCTTCATCAAAGTAAACGGTGGGCGGCCGGGACAGAGGTAACAGCCACACAAAGCCCAACACAGACACACACCCAACTACCATAAGCTTCCCAGCCACGTCACACGACGCTGATCAGTACACAATGTTCACTAGTGTCATCAGTGATGCCGACAGTGCCGCGGGTGCCAGTTTCTCTTCCTTTTAAAAATCAGGTGCTAAAATGACGTGTAACGCTGTTCCTTAAAGAATTATGGGGGAAAAGCGACCATTTCTTCTTCACATCCAACATGACAACACTATATCACGAAAAGATGTCTTTTTTACAAAAACTGGTTTTTATTGACAGATATAAAATAAAAACTATTCCTCATCAGCTCTTCAGAGCTGGCAATGCCACTCGCCTGGCCCACTGAATGAATGAGTCTCCACATCTGAAGGCATGACAGGAGGGAGCGGGCCTGCAAAGTTAGTTGGAAGCGGGCAGTCCTGATTCATTATCCTGGTTTAAAACCCCCATCTGCCCACAGGACCAAGCTCCACTTCCTCTGATGGAACACAACCTGCCCCAAACTACCCTTCCAGCCACACTCTCACTCATGACCTTCCATGTCCCTCAAGACCAGCCTCATAAACCTGTTAGCTTTCTCCTTGAAACAAACTGCGCCTGGTCAAGTTCCAGCGCCTCTGCTCCTGCAGCTCTCCCTGCCTAGAGTGACCAGCTTAACCCTGTTCCTCTCCCTTCTTGGCTGGAAAAAAGCCTTTGCATCCTCCAGAGCAGTGTCAGTTAGCTCCACCTCCCAAACCACCCCAAAAAGCAGGTCTCGTTGCACACCTCCTGCCAATCAGACTGTCCCTTGTCCCGAAGTCCCTGGAATATGGAAGTTCTTGAGCTACCACTTCAAAGTTCAGATCACATCTCATCTTCACTGGCATCTTTTCTGGCAGCCCTTTTACCACGGACCTCAAATTGCTTGAAGGCATGTTGCCAAAGTCTCAAGACGAAGAGAAGCACCTCAGAGTTCTACTGTGCTGCAGGCAGCCTCTGAGACCCTCCCCTGCAATGATTCCCGCCTCTAAGAGGGCACTCACTCCCTGCATAATCCCCTTTCCCGCCTGTGGGTGGGATCTGTGATTTGCTCCTAATCCAAAGAATACAGGTGATGCCAGTTCTGTGATCAGACTGCAAAAGATGTGCCTTCTATCTTGCTACAGATTCTCTCTCTCTCTCTCGCTCGCTCGCTCGCTCTCGCTCTCGCTGGATTTGATGAAGTTAGGCTGTGAGTCAGCGTGGAAGCAGATCTGCCCTCAGTCAAACCTTCAGCCACCCCACTGCATCCTGCAGAGACACAGCTAAGCCACGCCCAGACTCATGACCCACAGAAGTTGCTATAATAAATGTATTTATTGTTACACTTATTAAAGTGTTTTAATAAACATGTTGTTTTTCACTGCTGAATTTGTGGTGATTTGTTACACAGCTGTAGAAAACTAACACAGAAGGGACAGGTTTAAAAGGGTAGAAATCCTTGGGCTGAAAGGTCAGTATCTGCAGCTTGATTCTCTAACAGAGGCTCCACAGCAGAAGGGAACTTGAGAGGTCAAGTTCAGCCTCCACTGGCTCCACATCTCCACTTAAGAAAGAGGGAGAGGGACTTCCCCAGCAGTCCAGTGGTTAAGACTCCATGCTTCCACTTCAGGGGCATGGGTTTGATCCCTGGTCGGGGAACTAAGAAGATCCCACAAGGCACGCGGGACGGCCAAAAAAAAAAAAAAAAAGAGGGAGAGAGCTCTGTCCTGAACATGACAACTCCCTATCTCTGCCCTCACTCTCCATCCAGTTCTGTCAGGCTGGTATGCAAGTAGAGCAGCGGGGAATGTCGAAGAGACCCAAACTGCTTGTTTTATATCATCTTCCACCTGGGGAGCCTGCCTCTTCCTTGGTTGTGCTCCAAATGTAAGACCCTTTTTGACTGTTTTGTCCCCAGCGTTTGTGAAAGCCTCTGCTTATTCTGGGCTTTGACACTGTTCTGCAAAGTCAGTGCTTCTCATGCATCTATGGTTTCCTCCTTCAAGGGGAATAGGACAAGGTTGATTTTTTTTCTTCCTTTGTGTTTCTATACCATCCAAGTCATGTAAGAATCACAGACAACTTTATCGCATAGGGGCAGAATACCTCTTATCTATACATTTTATTATTAATTTTTATTTTACAGTGAGTTCTTCAAAGCGTTCCCTATACTGTGTCTTTCTTTCCTAGGAATCACCTGTACATCAGTTTCAATTAAGACAATTTCTCTTTTCACGTTAGAATCACAGCACATTTTTCTGCTCCTGGCTCTGTTCCTCTCCCTCTTGCCACTCTGGCCCAGCCTCTAGAGAGCAGGAGACCAGCTGGTTTTCTGTTCACAGCCGTTACTTTCCAGCTGCCAACGGTTACTTCAGTGACTCAAACGTCTTGGAGAGTGTGGCCTGGCCTCCCCGTGCGCGGCTGCCCCACTTCAGACGCCCAGACAGCGGCTGCGGCCGTGGCTCCCACAGCCGGCACCCACGCCTGGCTCAGCATGGCGGGCTCTCCCAGCACGGGAGCTCAAGAAAAGGCAACGAAGGCACTGAAGCCACCACTGCAGTGACCTGGGCACCCACAGTCGAGCAGGGTCACCGTGGCAGATGCAGGACCCACCCTCCTGAAGGCAGCTGGCCACACGGCATCACGGCTCCCGATCTGGACTTGGGCCAGAAGCTTGGTGATTCCTGGTCATAATATACAGCCTAGCAAGTCCTTGAGGGAGACACAGTCTTCTCAACATAGTTTGCTTCTCTGCCTAGTAATGAGCTATGACGTAGGGTCAATTTGATTTCTGCTCTCATCTCTGTGCCTGGGTCGAAGCAAAAGAGTATTTTTGTTTTTCTCCATAACCAGAAAAGAACAAGCATTAAGCAGGGGGGCAAGAACACAAGTTGAGCCATTAATGATGAAACAATACAGTCTGTTGGTTTGTTTTCATCAATTTCTAATGTCAGTTTCCCTAGGCCTTCGCTCAGTCCATCTTCAACATCCTCGAGCGGAGCTGGAGATGTTTTTCATTCCTTTTCTCTTCTGAAAATAAATTTCCCTCACCCCATTTTTTTTTTTTTCACTTATTTTGAGTGGAAAAAATACTTCCGAGTGAGAATGGAAGATGCCTTTGCTTGAACAGCCACTCCCTGCCCCCCACCCCGCAAAAAACTTCGGGAAATTTAGAACTGAGCCTGCTCCTGGCAAAACAAATTTTTGCTATAGCTGTTCAAGGAGAAGACTGACAGGCAATCGTTTAATTCGGCAGTCACAGAGCTGGAAGGGAAAAGTGTTGTGTGGTCCTCTGGTAGATCCCAGGGCTTTGTTATCACCTCCCGAGCAATGAGGTGGTCGGTCCCAGAGCAACACACTGCAGCCTCCTCCCGGGAGCAAATGCTCTTCTGCAGAGGCCCGCCCTCAGCCCCCCATTCCACTCTTCTCATCAAACCTGCGAGGGAGCGATCACAGGGCAGCTGGGGGCCAAGGATGCGAAGAAGCACGTGGCTCTCGTGATAGAACCCCCCCCCCAATGGGAACGCACTCAAACACAAGTGCCGCCCGCCCGCTGGGGAGCGTGCCAGCCGGCACCTCCCCTGCCAGCCCTGCGTACCCTTCAGAGCACACAGTTCACAGCAGTCTGCGTTCCAGAAAGTACACACGCAAAAGTCTCTTTTCTTCTCCACCATCTTCTCCTTCCCTCAAAAGCAAGCAAGCGAGCGCTGATTAAAACAACAGATCACTACCACAGTGTGCCTCCTATTAAAAAGAAAAACCCAACAGCCCGGAAATTCATGCTGAGGTTGCCACAGCAACAGTTCCACAGCCCAACTCGCAACATTAACCATTCCAGGCCAAAATGCTGTAAAGATTCCCGGGGCGGGGAATACTCCCTTGTTTTATGATTTGAATTCTCTCCATTGAAAACACTGTTTAAGCACATACTGTACCATTAATATTCCTGCTCCCAGTTATCTAACAAACAGCAGATAACTCTGGAGATACCTACTGATAGTTCTTTCAGGTGGAGGACTGGGAGAGATGTTGGTTAGGAAACACTCTTAGAGTTCTTAGAACAAAAAATACGCTTTCTCAACAACACATATTCTTAACCAAGCACACGAAGTTATTTCAAGTAATCCAATCAGGTCAGCAACCAGGAGGCTCCAGACTGTGACGCAGTGTCTCCTCCCTCTGTGAACTGGCAAATTCAAAGGGACCCACTGAAGTGCTCTGAACATGCATTCCCAAAGGAGGAGGGGGAGGGGTGAGAAGAAGGTAACTGTTCGGCTTCCCCTCCCAGAACAAAACCCCAGCACTGTACCAGGGAGGTTCTGAATAAAATGCCTGTTCATCGCATTACAAGGACGAGTTCTTAGTGTCTCACAAAGGCCACCAGGCTTCCTCTACAAAACTGCCCACATCAAATACATATTGCTGGAAGGGAATCCAAATAGAAAGGAAAGCTATCCACGGGGCTGGAATCGGGCAAGAGAGATGCGGGCATGTCCAAGAGGCGCTGGTGAGACTCCAGCTCCACGTGTTTTCTGAGAGCCCCTATAAATAGGAGAACCATATGCCTGGCCTTCCATTCCAATAAAGCCCTATCTCCAAGGTTTGAGGCACGTGTCCTCAAACACCAGTTTGGAGGCTGATCCGGTGTCCAGTCAAAATGTTCCCAATCTATAGGAGAAAGCACTCTCAGGGTTCCCAGTGTAACGGGAGAATTTTCCCCCTGTGGCGTGGAAAGGAGCATATTACTGAGATCTGCTCAGGGGAGTCCAGCAACACATTCCCCTGTCGGTACATAAAAATAAAAGATCTATTACAGAAGAGATACAACCGCGTTTCAGTTGAGGAAAACAAACACAACAGCCTGTTTTCCTTTGCAGAAAGATGCTCCCCCCTGAAGCTAAAAAGCACGCTTCCTGCGTTGACCCACGCCGCAGGCAGGCGGGACCTAAGGTCACGACACCATCTTCCCACCACTTCAATACTCTAGTGCCCAGATTCAGTGGTGGGGCAGCAGGCGTCCAGGAGAGGGGAGCAGAGAAGGCAGTGGCCACGGAAGGAGCCCTGCGCGTGGACAGACAAGGAACCCGGGCAGCTGAGGGTTGGCAGCCAGACACGGGGTCCACGTTCTCCACAGCGCGCGAGGGAGTTAGTCTGACCACATTAGGGAGGGATATTCAAAACACGACTCTTGATTTCAGGATGCCTTTAGCTGCCTTCTGATCAAACGTACACAGCAAGCACTAAAGCAAGAGCTTGATGAAACGTGAAAAGAGAAAAAAACAAAATATGAAAGAAACACAGTCAGCCTGCAAGGGTCTCGAAGTCAATTTGCACAACACTGGTTTGGAACTCAAAATGCATTTCCACAGCAAGTCTGCTATCAGCCCAGGCTGTGATGGACTTAAGGACAGAACCAAAGGACCAGGGAAGCCAAGCGCTGTGTGTGTCTGTTCCCAGGCCCTCGAGATGCCTAGGCCGCATCAGTTGTGGGCCTCAAGCCAAACATCCTCCCAGACAGCTTGAGGCTACCTCACTCCCATAAATGCCATTTGGTTAAATGAAACAGTAAAAATGAAGCACGTTTTCAGCTGTTTTAGAGGAAGAAATACGTACTAAGGCATTTCATCTACAAATTTACTGAACTGGAAACTTTCAGATTTTTCTAGACCAAATACACTATGCATTTTGTAAAATACAGGAGAGCTCCAGTTCAAGAGCAGTTACAAAACTTATGGTCTTAGGAGTCTGAATTAAGGACTAACTTTGAGAGAACTGTGTGGCAGCTTATCTACCAGAAAGTATGATTAAGTATGATTAAGTGGGTGTTTCCTACTATATTTACACATCAGGAAGAGAAAAAAATAACAATAAAAAAGAGAGCCCCTGGGGACTTCCCTGGTGGCACAGTGGTTAAGAATCTGCCTGCCAGTGCAGGGGACACGGGTTCGAGCCCTGGTCAGGGAAGATCCCACATGCCGCGGAGCAGCTAAGCCCCTGCGCCACAACTACTGAGCCTGTGCTCTAGAGCCCGTGAGCCACAACTACTGAGCCCGTGTGCCACAACTACTGAAGCCTGCGTGCCTAGAGCCCGTGATCTGCAACAAGAGAAGCCACCACAATGAGAAGCCCGCGCACGGCAACAAAGAGTAGCCCCTGCTCGCCTCAACTAGAGAAAGCCCATGAGCAGCAACGAAAACCCAACGCAGCCAAAAAATAAATAAACAAATAAATTAAAAAAAAAAAAAGAGAGCCCCTGTCTTAAGAGATCTTATAGTTATTTTCTTCTAATTTTCTGCAGTAGACGTATATTACTTTTATAAATACAGAAAAAGTCATTTTGAAAACATTTTAAGGAAACATATAATGAATGGTACAGGAATTTAGAGAAGGCTGAGGTTCATATGAACAGGCTTAGGAGGGAAAGAGGAGGGCGTGGGAGGGGAGGGGAGGGGAGTGGGAGGAAGAGGAAGGGAGAAGGAAGGGTTGGGGGGAGGAGCAGACCGGGAAGAGACTCTCAAAAGCAACAGCTGAGGCTACCATTTATTGCAAGCTCTCAGATCCCAGGCTCCCGACAAGCATAATCTCATCTCATCCTTGCAGCCACCCAGCGGGGTAGGTCTTATAATTTCCATTTTAAAGGTAACAAAACTGAAAACTAGGGTGACTTGCCCGAAGCACACATCTAGTAAGTGGCGGAGTCTGTGCTCTTTCTACTCTGCTAGGAATTTTTCAAGTGGGTTCTGCGTTACCAGAGGGATCCTGGGACACTTGGCCCCCGTCACCGCCCTGAGCAGGGCAGGCTCTGGGTCCCATACAGCCTCACCTGAGCAGTTCCATCTTAACCCATTTGCTGTATCTTCAGTATCTGTGTAAGATAGCATTTTTTTAAAATACAGGAGTTCCCAACACTTCAAAAAATAAACAACAGTTTGAAAACCACTGCCCTATGCCACCGTGCCAACTACAAAGGCCCTGAGGGGCTGAGATATACTTGGCAGGTATATAGATATATTTATGCTGGACTGGGGACACGGAGGGAGGAAAAGGGCTGCGCTGGGCATGTGCTGGGAAACAGAAATGAGACGGAAACATGAGAGCTAGGAAGTTCCAAAGGATGTGGAGTGAGGCAGAGGTGAAGGAGCCTTTCTACTGGTGACAACCATCCACCTCCTGCTCACATAAAAACCAAACATGCAGGCCACCCTCAAAGCAACCAGCATTTAATAAAAACTTCAGAAAGCCCGTTGTTCTGTTAGGGCCAGCTTTGATTTAAAAAATGCAAATACCAAGACAAATGCAACCCATGTGCAACTCTATTTTAAAACCACCTGAATGTGTGCCAATCCTGCAAAAGAATGTGGGTTTTCTCAGCATTCCCACTCCCTATGCTGTCTCACCAGGTATGCTGGGCAAGTTTTTGGGGATGTTTCTCCATCCTAGGTTTGCCTCCTACTAATTAAACACTGAAAGGCAGCGCAAAGGGCATTTAGACAAGGTCAAACTTAACTGACAAGAATTCATCTTCAGCCATAATATAAAGAAAGATCAAATTATGCCATTGTGCTGATTTATATGGTATATTTATACAAACATAATCTGATAGTTCTCACAGTTTTAAAGTATTATCCTTAGGAGCAAGCCAATAATGAATGTTTGGTATGAGATTTTCCATTTTCCATGATTTATTAAGAAGCGATACTCTGTTTAGCAGAGAGCAGTTTTCAAATAGACAAGTGGTAATTCATTCTGTTCATTTGGTTTCACACTCATGACCAGTATCGGATGATGGGAATCCTCCTGAGAGATGGCTACAATAATGCATTCTACTGCACACGCAGGTTGTCTGAGCCTTGCATTCAATGGCTTTACAGAAGTCAAGAGATAAAAGGGGTTTTGAGCTCTCACTGCTTTGCTGTAAAAGTCACAATTCTCTAGCTCTTAAATTCGTTCTTAAGATCGGGGTGTTGAAACAGTTCTGTTTAGCTTGGCAGACACTTACTGAGCACCCTATATGTGCGCCAGATGCAGTGGAAATGCTGGGAATTCAAAGATGATACAGACAATGTGGTGGCCCTGGAGGAGTCTGTGAAATTCAGAGCAGTGAAATATATGTAAACGGACAACTTCTGTATAACTTAAGCACAGATCAGGGTACTATGGAAATACAGAAAGAGCCCCAGAGGTGTCCACATCCTAATCCCAGGAACCTATAAATATGTTACCTGACATAGCAAATGGGAATTTAAATTGCAGATGGAATCAAGGTTGCTAATCCACTGACTTTAGAATAGGGAAATTATCCTGGATTATCTGGGTGAGCCCAATGTAATCCACTTAGAAGTGGAAAACAGAGGCAGAGGAAATGTGATGAGAGAAGCAGAGTCAAGAGACACTAGGCTGCTGACTTTGAAGACAGGGAAGGGGGCCATGAGCCAAGGAATGCAGCTGGAAAAGGCAGGGAACTAGGATTCTCCCCTAAGGCTGCATGAAGTACCGCCAATCCCTCGATGTTAGCCTAGTGATACCCATGTCACTTCTGAACTAGAGAACTACCAGATAATAAATACACTTGTGTCGTTTTAAACCACTAAGAGTGCAGTGATTTGTTAAGGCAGCAACAGAAAATTAATCGACAGCCCTTCAGTGGGAAGATACAACTATTTATATGTGAAAACACTCATTCTTACCAATGTTTCATCAGCCACGCTCAGCAAGGAGGGTGAGGCTGTTAAACCTTAATGCTCGATCCAGAAGCACAAATGGCCGAGCCGCACACATTCATCGTGTTATAGTAAGTCTCAAGGGCCTGTTCTCACACACTCACCAGCCAAGAGAGCTGTCACTTGGGAGACAAAGTCGCCAAATACAAGGCCACAACTATTCTGCCAGCACCACCACTTTGAACATGTAAGTGCCACGTGTACGATGCTCACGTAGGCCTTCTGAAATGTCTGCTAGCAGAGTCTATTCTGCTGCAGCCTCAGACAACAGTGACTATAAATATAGCTTACTATGGAGCACAGAATTTAAATGTGATACCACAAAAAGCTGCAGAATCACGGGCCACGGAAAGTCAGCTCCTCTGGAATTGCTCTCCAGAGGAGTAGAAAATAGCCCCAAAGTTACCTGCCAGGCCACATTCTGAAACATTAAATGAAAATGAAGGTGGGAAAGCACAGAGGGACTGTTGCCCCTGGATCCCAGCCTGGTATTTGTCTGCCCACTCGAGACGACTCCGGGGAGCACAGCCTCAGCAGACCAGGGCCAGAGGGGAAGGGCCGCACCTAATTCAGTTATTTTCAGGAAAGCCGGGCTCCGGTATGAAATTCTACAGCTGTGTTCAGAATCCATCAACGATCTGTGGCTTAAAATATTATCTTGTGGATGCTGGCAGCAAGTTTAATTCTACGTGCTATATATTAACTACTAAATTTATTACACTGTCTGAAATTTTGTCTTACTTTTTGAACTTAGAAAACTGCCCACAGTAAGTTTTTAAATCACAAGCAAACTGTGTGCATATAATCACTTTTAAGAACATGTGTACCCTCCCCTCCTCCCATTTCTTTTTCACTTAATTTTATTGGAGTACAGGTGCTTTACCACGTCGTGTTAATTTCTGCTGTACAGCAAGATGACCCTCCTCCCTTTCCTTGAGCTCCTTCTTTTTCCTCATCTACTCATGGCTCCTCAGAGGTCTCACCCAATGTCCTACTTTGCACGTGTGGTCAGCAGGCTGATTAAAGCCGTTCCCCGTCCCACCACAGGCGGGACACTGAGCAGACAGTCTCGTTGCAGCTGAGGCGCTCCGGTTATCGCAGCGGTAGGGTCTCCTCTTCATCACTACCCTCCCCTGGTGCTCAGCACAGCCTCGCCAGTCATTGCAAACCCACATTTTCTCAGGGGAGTGCCTCCGACCCCTTGTACACTGACGGGGGAGGCCATACGTCATCAGCACACACAGCTCTCCCGAGAGACCTACGAGACAAAGAGTCACCGTCCTCTACAAGGGATCCCTTTCCACCCCAGCCCTGCCTTCTCACCAACACCGAGGAGGGAAGGAGAGGGCAGCCCCACAGACCTGACGTCATACAAAGACAAAGAAAAAAGAACTCGCAGGATGTGATAAATGACTCCTCAACCAGCCAACAAACACCAAGTTAAGTGCCCCCCGGGTCACCAGCTGTCCTTTTACAGGATCTCGATACAAATTTTCATCTAAATCTAATAGAATGTCGCATCCAAAGGTCCAAAAAGCACATCCAATTCCTATTCCTCTATTTCTCATTTTAATCAGACTGTTGGGAACAAATATATAAACAGACAAAGGATCAAAACACTTATGAGAATCATTAGTATAGATATGAAGTGATGTTTAGAACTCACATTATTTATGTTAAATTATGCCTTCATGTTCACTGAAATGGACAGTACAGTGCTAACCTTCTTCTTTCAAGTGGCTCAGCAAAGGGCCACTGTCACTCTCAACTAAAGGACCTAACATCTCATTGTTGGATGGAGAGACCACACTTTTCTCATCTATGGAGCACACCCCAATAGCTACATTGAATGTGATGGTTCTGATGATGCGTACTGCAAAGTTTTTTTTAACTTTTATCTACTATTAGGAATATCACAGTGAAACGAAATTTCACTTATTTTAAAAGAAAGATCAGGTGCTGGTGAGGATGCAGAACAACTAGAATTCTCAAACTTTGCTGCTGGGAGTATATATTCCACTCTGGGAAACTGCTGACAAAGTATTTCACCTATGAACTAAAATTTGCAGGTACCAAGCAACAATATTACACTGCAAGTTCTTTTAAACACAAAAACTCCAGTGGCCACACAGGAAGACAACCACCGTGCTATCACTGTTTACTCAACCTCCTGTTAACACAGTAGTAGCGCCAGGGGCTGGAGATGGCAAGCTCCAGAGTCAAGTCATCGTGAACTTGCCCTCACAACCAATGTGCCTGGGCAGCTTCGTCCACAGATATGGAGCCCGGTCCACTTCGGAGCCTCCCTGTGAACCCAAAGGGAAGGCTTATCAAAGTTAAACAAAAGCCTCAACAGTCTTTGCAGCAAATATATGGAAGCTAGACCACAAAAGATTTGAGGAGGAAGAGTATCTCATCACTGACATTGTTTAGAACAGCAGGCAAGAAAAAAAAAAAGGGAGGCTGACTTTTGGTCAGCTTTATCATAGTTTTTAAATTCTCTACAATGGACCCCTTTATTGCCTGCAGACGGGGAGGAGGAGGCCAGTCATTCCCATCTCCCTGTTCTTGGTTAATCACTGCCTGCCAATTAGAGTTGAAAAGGATAAGTAATAAAAGTGTGTTAATTTGAAGTTTACATACATCTGAAATTTCTTTATGACCCAATACTTCCACTTCTAGGTATCTATGCTGTAAAAACACGAAAACATGTGCCCGAAGAGACATGTGCAAAATGTTCATGGCGTCAATATTTGTATTAATGAGTAGTTAGAAAAAAAAAATAGGAGAATAGCTAAATAAAATGGGGTATAAGGATATACTGACTATTTTATAGCAATTACAAGCAATAAACTAGAGCTGTAGATTTTATCTACAATACTCCAATTTTTAATTCACATATTTGTATAATTCAGATTGAGTATTTTCAAATCACAATAATCAAAGCTATAAGTAAGCAGATTATTAGCCACCATCAGTTCTCAGCAGGCCTATGGCTATTACACACCTGGTTTTCTACTACTATCTTCTTGCCACAATCACTGTGAAATACAGATGAGCTCAATCCCTTTGTTGGGAGCAAAGGTCCAGGGATCTGACTCTGTGCATTAATGTGAGTTCCTAGAGATGAATGCCCTTGGCTGAAACGGTGGCCCCAAAGGAACTCATCAGCCATCTAAGCACCGGCAAAACTTCCTGAGACAAGCATGGTGCGGACCTGTGGGAGAAATCAGATTACCTTCCAAGGCATCCCCAGAGAACAGGACCGTCATGAGCCCATGGAAGTGCATCCTAAGGGAAGCTCCTCCTACAACCCCAAGCTGGGAGTGCCCCAGTCCAACCCCATGCACAGGAGCGGCCTGGAGCCGTCTCAGTGGTGTGCAAGCAGACCCAAAGGGACTCAATTTGCGTTCAAGTTATACTCCAGTGCGTTGTGATCTGCATCAACCCCACTTCCTCCACTGCAGGGTCCCCCCAGCTGCTTATCTCCTGGGACATTACAAAACCAAGTAGCCAACCTGCTAGAACACTAGCTGGAAGCCTCCTTTAACTAGAATTTGTGGAGCATGAGTTGTTATAATTCGTTGTTTCTTAAAGTGTTGTCTGTGCCTAATAAAAGAGGATTCTATAGTCAAGTAAGTTTAGGAAATGTTGCTTAATGTATATAATCTTACTCCCAACTCCCCACAATGTGTAATGCAAATTATCATATTAAAGGCTCAGCAGAGTTCTAGAGGAAAGAAGTCTGCTTTACTCTCAACCAGGGTTTCCCAAACTCACTGACAAAGGAACGTTTTTCCTACCTAAAAGGACTGTTTTTCAAACTTGCCTCATCTTAAGAATCACCTAGGACTACTGTTAACACGGAGGGTTCCCACTACCCAAGCACAACCCCTCCACCCCCAACCTCTGAAAGTCTTCAAGGGAAAGATCTTATCATTTAACAAGCAGCCCAGGTGGCTTATCATCAGACCAGTTTTGAAAATACTGACAAACCAGCATTGGGCCAGAAACACTACTTCCTGTTCAAATGCTTCTAAGTGATTTCCAGAGCAATTTCCTAATTTAAAGGCAGGATCCTGGGATCTACGATGTCTATTAAAGGATAAGCAATCAGGACTTCCCTGGTGGCGCAGTGGTTAAGAATCCTCCTGCCAATGCAGGGGACAGGGGTTTGAGCCCTGGTCTGGGAAGATCCCACATGCCGCGGAGCAACTAAGCCCATGCACCACAACTACTGAGCCTGCGAGCCACAACTACTGAAGCCCGAGCGCCTAGAGCCCATGCTCCACAGCAAGAGAAGCCACTGCAGTGAGAAGTCCGCCCACCGCAACGAAGAGTAGCCCCCACTCGCTGCAACTAGAGAAAGCCCACACACAGCAACGAAGACCCAACACAGCCAAAAATAAATAAATAAAATAAATAAATTTAAAAAAAAAAGGATAAGTAATCAAAAAGTACTCATTTGAGGCTTACATAGATATTGTTAAAACTCAAGTTACCACAGCAATTATTCAGAACACACACCAACAGAAGATTTTTGTTGGAGGAATATGTTATCACCAACATTCAGAATTAATAGGCACAATTCTAGACTTTCAGACTTTGCAGACAAACTTTTGGATGGTTTTATTATTACTATTAAATTTCCTACAGACACTGCACCTCTTTATCACCCACACCAGAGCAGACTACTCACTCCTACCACCCAGTCCTTGGTACACCACTGTCTGCTTCACAGGGTTCAAATGGTACTCAGAAGTTCCAAGCCCATAAAGCAGGTGGGTGCCAAAGAATAATGGAAAGAGAAAAGTCACAAGAAAATCATCATAAAAGAAAATGAAGTGGAGAGATCTCCTGGTCCCACTTCTAGTCTGACTCCAGCGGACTGTGTGAGACAAGCTAAGAAGTGTTTCCAGGCAGTGCAGTGGAGGGACTCAGCACACAGGCTTTGAAGGTTGGCTGCTGCTGTGTGACCCTGGACAAGTCACTTAATCTCTCTGGGCCTGTCAGTTTTCTCATCTTCAAGATGGAGATAAATAATATCTGCCCCATGGAGCTGTTGTAAGGTAATAAAAGGAAAGCAGAATTAAGTGCTCTGTATATAATAGTCAGCTGTACCTGGGAAATATCTTGAAATTATTGAATCTGGATGATGAATATATAGGGATTCATTATACTATTCCCTTTTGATGCCCTACACATACTCGCCTCAATGACTGGATGTTGGACTGACTCCAGGCATTCATTACAAAATACAAACCAAACTGGGACCAGCACTTCCAGATCCAAGCCCCCGATGACCCGAGGCTGGTGCCCTGAACCTTTCTGCTCTGCATGGATCAGAGCCCAGCAAAAGACACAACCATGATATGAGGACTGTTGCCGAAGGAGGGAAATCACCCCAAAAGGCTGAATGAACTGAATGCAATACATACCACAAACGACTCGAAGGCTGGAATTCCGGGGACAAGCTGGGAAGAAAGCCAGGGACCCCCTTCAGCACATGCAGGACTTTCAAGCCACCCAAGCCCGGGCGGGCAGGCAGGCAGGCAGGCAAGGAAGCCCTCAGCCAAGCTCACCCTCGAAACACAACGAAAGTCAAGCCAGTGTCCTTCCCCTGCTCTCCTAAGACACCTCTCGGCCTGCCCGACAGCCTGCCCCACACGCTCCCCACAAAGCTTCCGATGTCGTAACAAGGCTTGTCGGATGCTCTTCGTGTGTGTGTGGCCTCATCAGCCCCTGACCTATGAACCAAGCTTGGGCGGGGGCCACCCCACCTCCGCACGTCTCCTAGTGCTCCTTCCGACTTCAGTTGGAGTCTTTTCCAAGGTCACCATTTAGCACACCAGCTCCGCCAGTGTCTCACTCACAGAGCAGGCCGAGCGTGGTTACAAACTAACACGCGTCCGTAGGAAGCAGGAGGCCTGAGGGCCGGGGCCCACTCCTGGCTAACCTAGGACTTTAGACTGGCAGGTGTGAGTCTCACTTTCCACACCTATAAAACTCGGTAGTAATCCTGCCTCCCTATCGCACTAGTAAGGTCATGGTGAGGATCAGAATGGGTGGGACACGGGACAGCACACTGCAGGCTGTGACGCCCACACACGCTGTAGTTCCCTGAGGTGGCAGCCCCCTCCCTAACACCCCGCCCTGCTCTCTGCCCTCTTTCTGGCTCCCTTCTGTCTCTGCCCTAAAGGCTTAGATCACTACAAACAAACAAACAAACAAACAAACCAAAACCCCCCAGCTCTCCTCAGTACATGTACACCGCACCCTAGCATAAAAAGGGGTAACAGAGGACTTCTAGGGAGTCACCCATATAAATAGGTTAGCACCAGGCAAAATCTCTTATGCTGTGAAACAACGAATATCACACATCTTATCACAACCCCCAAGCCCAACAGCTGGGGTTCCCTTTCAACTTCTGAGCCCTCTGGAAGAAGGGAGTATTTTGATCACACCACAGAGAATCTGCTTACAAAGGAAAGCGGCTTCTCCCACTGAAAACAACACTGGTAATAAGGAAGAGCTCAGAAGCCAAGCAGACATCGATTCTGAAAAATCTAAATATAACAACAGTCACCTCCAGGTTAATTATCCAAATATCAGGGTCAGGATAAAGCGTACCAAAAAACTCTTCCAACTCTTTAAGGTAATGGCTCCAATACTCATGAACTTTTTGTCATCACATTAAAAACAAAAACAAAAAACAAAACAACTAAATACACTGCTTAAAGTGCTGAGAAACCAGGTCTTAATGGAGAAATGGATCCAGGTGGAACTCAGCCTCCTGTGGCTACTCAGCCTCCCGTGTCCCAGCTGCCCCCTCCCTGCACTAGCACCTGAGTTCCCTGTGCACATCCAAATGGACACGTGGGCCAATTCCTGGAAAGAGGTGACGGTTGGAAACCACACGTGCTCCGGCTGCCTGAAATGTCTTCATGAGCTCAAATGTCACCACAGAAACCCCTGAGATGTAGGTAAACAGCCAAATGTCAAATATCAAATTCTGCAGTTATCTCATGCCCTTGGGGAAAATGTCATTCACCATCAAAGTTATCAAGAAAGCACTAAAAGATGAACCACACATCCCATAAAGCAGCCTCCTTCCTTTTAACATCCAGCACAACAGGTAGCTATTTAACGTGACCTCCCCCAATACTAACCCACAGGAGTTCATGCATTAATCCCATATGTATCAGTGTCCTACTCTCTCTGGGACACTGTGCCCAATGCTGGAGATGAAGAAATAAGAGCCTGGATCAAAGAAGACAGAGCTATAAATAAAGCATTGTAATACAAGACAATAATACCAGTTGATGTATGTACTTAACATCTACTATGTGCTAGTCCAGCGGGCCTCAAAATGTGGTCCCTGAATCCCCCAAGAAGCTTTCAGGGGGTCTGAAACCATCTGTATTGTAATACAAAGAAGTTTTGGCCTTTTCATTGTGTTGACTTTTGCAGTAATGGTGCAAATGCAATGGTGGTTAAAACTGCTGACGCCCAGGCACAAATCAAGGTACACCAAACTGTACCAGTAATTCTTGTATTCTTCCCCTCACGCACTCACAGAAAGGGGGGGGGGGGAGAAAAAAAAGGCCAGTTTCACTTAAGAATGCCTTTGATGAAACAGTAAAGATAATTTTACTAGATCTCTACCCTTGAGTAAATATCTTTTTAATATTCTATGTGATGAAATGGCACGTATTTCAATGGTCACCTTGAGAAAAAGCTCTTAAGCATGTGGCAATTGAGTTGTAAGCTAAACTAGCCACTTTTTTCATAGAATATCATTTTCACCTGAAAAAAAAAAAGACAAACTATAGTTATTCATACTTGCCTATCTGTTAATATTTGAAGAGAGCCTGTTAACTTCAAATGTGCATTGTTAATGGTATAAAATTTGAGCTTTCACTTAGAAGTCAAAACTCTAGAAACTCATCTCTGCCACCGTAACCTTGATGATTTCTAATCATCAAGACTTTTCTGATGAGATCACAGGTGAGTCAAGTGTAATTTTATTTTTATTTTTTTAATTTATTTATTTATTTATTTATTTTTGGCTGCATTGGGTCTTCGTTGCTGCACGCAAGCTTTCTCTAGTTGCAGCGAGCGGGGCCTACTCTTCATTGCAGTGCACGGGCTTCTCATTGCAGTGGCTTCTCTTGTTGCAGTGCACGGGCTTCTCATTGCAGTGGCTTCTCTTGTTGCGGAGCACGGGCAATAGGCGCGTGGGCTTCAGTAGTTGTGGCACGGGGGCTCTAGAGCACAGGCTCAGTAGTTGTGGTGCACAGGCTTAGTTGCTCCGTGGCATGTGGGATCTTCCCGGACCAGGGCTCAAACCCGTGTCCCCTGCATTGGCAGGCAGATTCTTAACCACTGCGCCACCAGGGAAGTCCCGAGGCAAGTGTAATTTTAGATAGATTGGTAGAGGTGAGTGAAGTGTAATTTTAGGTAGACAGACAGACAGACCGATAGATGGATAGATGGATGGATGAAATATGACAATATTTAATTTAAAAGATCTGCATAACTTGGTAAACCAATATTTTCCAAATGATCAAAGCATGATGTTACAAAACTTTGGATGGGTAAAAGATCCATTCAAAGTACAAGCTAGATCAATACATTTTAATGTAACAGAATAAATGGTTTCAGATTCCACATTGCAACTAACCTTCCGTAAACTACCACCTGTCAAGTTCTGGTATAGTATCAAAGAATATCCACATTACATTAAAAAAAAAAGGCTATAGGAAAAATACAATCTCACCATTAACATCATACTCAACGGTGAAAGGTTGAAAGCTTTTCCTCTACAATCAGGAACAAGACAAGGGTGCCTACTCTCAACATTCCTATTCAACACAGTCCTGGAAGTCCTAGGCAGAGCATCCAGGCAAGAAAAAGAAAAGGCATCAAACTTGAAAAGGAAGAAGTAAAATTGGCTCTATTTACAGATTACATGATTTTTATATATAGAAAGTCCTAAAGAGTCCACCAGAAAACCATTAGATATAATCAACAAATTCAGTAAAGTTGCAGGATACAAAGTTGACACAAAAATCAGCAGCATTTTCTATACTAACAATGAATTATCTGAAAAAGAAATAAAGAAAACCCATTTTCAACAGCATCAGGAAGAATAAAATTCCTAGAAATAAATTTAACCAAGTAGGTGAAAATCTTCTACACTGAAAACTACAGGACATTGATGAAAGAAATCTAGAGGACACAAATAAATAAAAGGGTATTCCATGTTCATGGATTGGAAGAATTAATATTGTTAAAATGTCCATACTACCAAAAGTCATCTATAGATTCAATTCAATCCCTATTCAAGATTCCAAAGGCATTTTTTACAGAAATGGAAAAAAAGCCTAAAATGTATTTGAAACCACAAAATATCCCAAATAACCAAAGCAATCCTGAGAAAGAAGAACAAAGTGGGAGGCATCTCACTTCCTAATTTCAAGCTATATTATAAAGCTATAGTAATGAAAACAGCATGTACTGACATAAAACCATGCACATACAGTAATGGAACAGAATCAAGAGCCCAAAAATAAACCCCTGCATATACAGTCAACTAATATTTCTCAAGGGATTCAAGCATAAACAATGGAGAAAGGACAGTTTCTTCAATAAATGCTGCTGAAAAACTGGATATTCACAACTAGAAGAATGAAACGAGACCCCTATCTTACATCACTCACAAACATAAACTCTAAATGGATTAAAGACTTAATGTAAGACCTGAAACCATAAAACTCCTAGAAGAAAACATAGAAATAAAGCTCCCTGACATGGGTCTTGGCAATGATTTTTTGGATATAACACCTAAAGCACAAGCAACAAAATAAAAAATAAACAAGTGGAACTACATCAAACTAAAAGATTCTGCACAGCAAAAGAAACAATCAAACACGAAAGACAACCTACAGAATAGGAGAAAATACTTGCAAATAATACATCTGATAAGGAGTTAATATCCAAAACATATAAAAGAATTCAGTAACAACAACAAGAAAATACCCCAAGTAAAAATTGGCAAAGGACCTAAATAGACATTTTTCCAATGAAGACATACAGATGGCCAATAGGTACACAAAAAGGTGTTCAACATCATTACACATCAGAGAAATGCACACTAAAACCACAATGATATATCATCTCGTGCCTGTTAGAATGGCTATCATCAAAAAGATGAGAGATAACACATGCTGGTGAGAATGCGGAGAAGAGGGAACCCTTGTGCACTGTTGGTGGGATTGTAAATTGGTACAGCTACTATGGAAAACAGTATGGAGGTTCCTCAAAATATTAAAAATAGAACTACCATATGATCGAGAAATTCTACTTCTGGATATACATCCAGAGAAAAAGAGAACACACTGTTGAAGAGATAGCTGCAATCCAATGTTCATAGCAGCACTATTTACAATAACCAAGACATGGAAACAAACCAAGTGTCCACAGACAGATGAATGAATAAAGAAGTTGTGACATATATAAAATGAAATACTACTCAGCCAGAAAAAGGAAGGAGATCTTGCCTTTTGCTACAGCATGGAAAGACCACAAGGGCAATTATGCTACCTTTACTGTACCTCTGAAACTCTAAAGGGTGACTTTTGAATCCGTCTCTCCAAGTCTGTGCTATGACAGATGCACGGAGAGGAGCTTAATAAGCACAGGAAGTGCAGCACTCTGTATGCCTGCTGGTGCCTGTCACAGGCAGTCTTTTATGGGAAACCAAGAAGCACAGCAGAGACAACAGAAGAAAGAGAGATACTACGGATGAAAGTGAAGGAGAGATGAAAGAGTGGAAAAGTGGGCAGGAACCACAGAAAATGAAAGGAGAAGGGCCCCACAGTTGGGATTGCACACAATGTCATCGCTGGGGACTGGCTTCTTTCACTTAGCCCAATACTCTGGAGATGCACCCAGGGTGTTGCATATGCAGGTAGTTCGTTCCTTTTGATTGCTATGTAGCCTTCCATGATATACTCATCGACCCGTTTAAAGACGTCTGGGTGGTTTCCAGTTTTTGGCTCTTCCAAATAAAGCTTCTATGAACACTCGGAAGGAAGGAAGGGAGGGACGGAGGGAGGAAGGGAGAGAAGGAGGGAGGGAGGGGCACTGACCTATCTACACTCTTTCCCTGGAGCTTTTCAACTTCCTTTCTTAAAATCTGAACCCTCATTCTTAACCCTTATTCTTTTCTGTCAAATGACAAGCATCAGAGTACCTGCTCAGCAGCACTTTGTAACAAGTGCTGACAATACGCTTTTGTCTCCTTTGCATCCTGGTTTTAACAATCCAAATCTCTTCCATGGACAATGACTTCATTTTCTCCCTTTTTTGTCAGCATTCTCTTTGGCATATTTACCTATTTTCCAGAGACACATATATGAGACCTCTAGTTAGACTTCTGGTATGCTATGAACATAAACTGTTTCAGAATGCATATCTGACAAACCAAGAAACACTTCACAAAGATCACAGTTGCATCACCATTCAATGAGCTGCTTCCCAATGGCTAAATTATGAAACACCACCCCATCTGCACCTGCAAAACATTTCAACACAATCTCTAGGTTACAAGTGTCATTTATCACTAGCCTCTATGTCATGAGACATATTTTCAGCACTAAAACTTAATGTGCACTCATTCGTCACAAAGATGGATGAGAGCTAAAACCCAGTGTGACTGGCTATGGAGATGAACAGAATAGAATACTCTTAAAATATTTATATTGGTTTGTCGAGTTCTCATAGAGAAAGCTTCTTTTCCTGTTTCTCTGTTAGGAAACATCTGTATTCCTACTGAGAAAATGGAAGGATCAGCTATCCAGCAACAATGTCAAATACATTAAAAATTAATAAGAAAAAATTAACCCCACGGTACTATTCCTTCTCTGGTTTCATAAGCTATATAGTATGTATACTTCACACAGCTGACCTACTAAATGTGTAAGCCTCAGCATTTGTTCTGAAAAGGAAAGGGCCAAAAATAAATCATTTCAAGATGCCCAGGGTTCTATGGGCAAAGACAAAGCAGAGCAACTTTAATGGGGGAAACTTTAATTTTATAAGCTGCATCTCTTGCCATAAATGTTATAAATATCTAATTATGTGCTACTCCCAACTAGTTGCCAATCCAAAAAAAAAACACCTGTATAAAATGATATCACTATGTGTACACTACTTTCCTAGAATAAATATGTGCTTCCTTCTATGCAATCACCAGGAAAAAATGAAATCACTATTTGCATAGGGCACTTTACGAAACAAGTTAACACAGTCATAAAGAGCATCCACTACCTCTTTACTACACGACGTGCACAGCCATGGGATTGGAAGTTCAGAGCAGAATCCCGCATCCTTGCCCTCACTGCACTGAGGAGGAAGAGGGGGCACACTCACCCGCTCTCCTCTACCTCGTCATCCCTCCCAAGTTTCAGCCAAACGCTGTCAGGAAGCAAGGAATCTGTTATTAACAACTGTAGTGTGGACTACAGAGCATTTACTGCGTGCCAGGCCTGGGCCCCCCATCCCTAAAAGGCAGGTTTCTTTTATTTTTATTTATTTATTTATTTATTTTGGCTGTGCTGGGTCTTCGGTTCGTGCGAGGGCTTTCTCTAGTTGCGGCAAGTGGGGGCCACTCTTCATCGTGGTGTGGGGACCGCTCTTCATCGCGGTGCGCGGGCCTTTCACTATCGCGGCCCCTCCCGTTGCGGGGCACAGGCTCCAGACGCGCAGGCTCAGTACTTGTGGCTCATGGGCCCAGCTGCTCCGTGGCATGTGGGATCTTCCCAGACCAGGGCTCGAACCCGTGTCCCCTGCATTAGCAGGCAGATTCTCAACCACTGCGCCACCAGGGAAGCCCCTAAAAGGCAGGTTTCATGATCCCCACTTTGTAGGTTAATAAGGTGACAGGATGTAACCACCCCAAGCCACACCCAGGGAGACGCAGAGCCAGGATTCAAACTCAAGTCAGCCCAACTCAGGCTTATCCTCTGATATTTACATACATTTTCTTATTACATTTTATTACAGTTTAAATTATTCCTAGATTTAAAAATCCTTTCAGTTACAACCTAGCAGAGGAAATAAAAGCATGACTAAAAATAACCATAATTTTAAGAAATGTGTTTCCATTCTCTATGGGATGAGATCTACAGTTAACCAACACCTAATGAGCACAGAGGAGGAAGGCGGAGCAGGAAAGGGTAATTCCGGCCAAGGCCTGAGCCAGCATGAGCAAAGGCACGTCATCGGCAAACAGCCGGGCCTGCTGGGAGAATGACACACGGGACAGGGGGTCCTCGAAGGCAGACGAGCGATGGCCTGGGCACCACGGAAGGCACCGGGTTCACGCCTGAGACGGTGAGTCACCTAAGCTTTGTGAAGAGAAGAGGATAACACAAGACAGACCTTTGCAAGACTAATCTCTGCAGCATCAGCGCAAGCTACCCCACGCCCGCTAACAGTGAGACTCCTCTCCCACCGACAGAACCCAGTGCTGCCGCCTGCCGCCCGCCCTCTCCTCCTTCCTGACTGCCAGAGGCAATGGAGTCCCTGGGGGAACCCCATCCCTTCCCTCCTCCTCCTCCACGATGGCTCTTTTAAATTATTCTGAACCTTCTTCCCCTCTATACCAGCTGCATCCTCTGGGCCTTCAAAACACCTAAGAATCTGTCATTTGCGGGGAAAAATAAATAAATAAAACCTGCCTTTTCATTTTCAAATCTCACAAATGAGTGGTCTCGCCCCTCATTGCTGGGCAATTTAACTTCTGTTCCCACTGAAATCTTTACAGAACACACCAAACTGCCATCATTCGCTCATCAAATGCAATGGAACTCCCTCAGTCTTCACCCACTTGCCTGAACACTCAGTATTGTTGATCATCCTCTTCGTCTTGAAGTTGTTTCTTCCTTGGACCTCTGCGGCTGCCTCTCCTGGTTCTCGTCCTAACTCCGACCACCCTTCTCCACTCGACTTCCAAACCGGGTGGGTGCTGCATCCCCACGTCCCGTCCCGGGCCCTGCAGCCTAGGCCACGGGAACACTTATAACATCTCTGCCCTGTCCTAACCCTCCTCAGCTCGAGCCCCACATTTAAAACTGTGGGGAGGATGAAACAACCGGTCCCAACTGGGACAGACTTCGTTTGAAAGGGCAAGATGAGATGTTCAGAAAAGCAGGCAGAAGTGAAATTGTGGAAAGCCTCCCAGGTCAGGGAGGGTCAGCGAAGGTCACTGAGGAGGGAGGGACTCTTCAAACTGGCATTTGCAGGTTAGCCTGGCAGGGTGGTGAAGGATGGGTCTTGAAAGCAGAGGGGGCCAAGGAGACCACTGAGTCCAGCCTTAAGAAATGAGAGGGCTTCCCTGGTGGCGCAGTGGTTAAGAATCCGCCTGCCAGTGCAGGGGACATGGGTTCGAGCCCTGGTCTGAGAAGATCCCACATGCCGCGGAGCAACTAGGCCCGTGAGCCACAATCACTGAGCCTGCGCGTCTGGAGCCTGTGCTCCACAACAAGAGAGGCCACGATGGTGAGAGGCCCACGCACCACAATGAGGAGTGGCCCCTGCTTGCTGCAACTGGAGAAAGCCCTCGCACAGAAACGAAGACCCAACACAGCCAAAAATAATTAATTAATTAATTTAAAAAAAAAAAAAGAAATGAGAGCAGGAGCGAGTGTGGCGACAGTGGCAACAGAAAGGAAGAGGAGGTCCCCTCTCACCAGCCCGCCACCACTAACCAGGTACCATGTTCCTCCTGCGTCTCCTCGGTAACGCTGGGCAGTGCTGTTACCGACATCATCCACATACAGTCCCTGCTGTGAAGGGAGACACAGGCTAGGTGAGGATGACAGGAAAAGATATCCAGCCTTTAAAAAAAAAAAAAACCTCACAGAACAAAAAGTGAAATAAACTATCTGAGAGGCAATCAACAATGAACAGAGTTTAAGAGCTTCTATCCAAAGTAGTAACACTACCTGACCAAGTCTCCAGATAACCACACAGCAACAGAAACAGAAGATCCCTGATCAGTATCATGCAATGTCTATAACTAGCTAAGTTAGAACAACGTTCAACTGAGGCTTCATAACCAGCCCACTTCCAGGCACACACCAAATACGTATAAACGCCCGAAGAATATGGGTAGGGTGAAAGACAGAACTCACCTCCCCTCTTTGAGCATATGCCCTCAATAGTGAAATCTCGGGGTTGTAGTGAGGCTTGTAGGAGCTAAGGCTTTAGGGCAAATCATCTGAGCAATTTACTGAAAACACATATTCCACAGTTCCATCCTTACAAATTCTGATTTAGAAATCTGTGTTTTCAAATAGCCATCCAGGGAATTCTGATCCAGAACAGTGTACCAGTCACCCTTTTAAATGCTCTCAGAAGTGGTCTGCCAAGCCTAGAGTAACACAAGTCAGAATTCAAATGCACTTTATTAAGATATTTGGTCGCCTCTAATCTAATAAAAATATTGATTTCTCTGGGGTCCAATTTATGAAACTCACACAAATGTGATAACGTGCAGAAGCAGAAAAGTACTCCATCACACATTAGTAGGCTTCATCTCAGAAACACACCTCAACTGCAAATTTTCATATATGTTCAGCTCACCTAAGTCAGTTCAGGACACTAATAAAAATCCTGTGAAAATCTCAGGCAAGAAAAATTTAATAGGGGAAGGCCCAATGGAGCAGTTTTCTCAAATGGGTATATTAAGCTATAAAACAAAGAATGCTGTCCACCATCCAGTTCTACCTACAGTACACCATGAAAGGAATTCAGGGTGAAGATCAGGAATGAGGCACTCCATGTTCTGGGAAACAGGCAGAACAGGCCCTCACACAGTTAGGTATTTTTAGGAGAAAATTTTATGAACACAGATCCTGGCATCTTCCCATACTTAGAAAAGCACTAAAATCATTAACTGAGATATCTGTTGCTCATGACTAGCAGCAACTTCTACCGAGAGGTGTGCCTGATTACACACACCCTTCACCAAAATCACACACGTGCTTGTCTCTGTGGAGCAGGTCCTCAGAGCTATCCAAGAGGCTGTCTGCCAGGCTACAGTCCTTAATGGGACCACCACCCCACCCCAATCAAACTGAAACTCACAGCTCTAACGTTGTGCGTTTTTTTTCCCAAGTCAACAAAGCCAAGAATTTATTCTCTTATATTTTCATAACTCTTTTCCATAAAAAAATTGATTGGGGGCTTCCCTGGTGGCACAGTGGTTGAGAATCTGCCTGCCAATGCAGGGGACACGGGTTCGAGCCCTGGTCTGGGAAGATCCCACATGCCACGGAGCGACTAGGCCCGTGAGCCACAACTACTGAGCCTGCGCGTCTGGAGCCTGTGCTCCGCAACAAGAGAGGGCGCGATAGTGAGAGGCCCGCGCACCGCGATGAAGAGTGGCCCCCGCTTGCCGCAACTAGAGAAAGCCCTCGCACAGAAACAAAGACCCAACACAGCCATAAATAAATAAATAAATAAATATTTAAAAAATGGATGAGGAGCAATGACTTCATGCACAGATATTATACCCTGGAGACTCAAAAGCATATCACAGAATTACTCCGATTTAAAAAAAAAAAAATTGATTGGAATTTCTTCTGTGTTTTCTGAAAGCAAGAATCCAAGTTTTCAGGGATCACAGAAACAGTTCTGTTTAGGACTTGCCAGACACCACAATCTCCCTGGACTCTGCTGAGCCTTTCATCCTTGGCTTTCCAAATGTGATGAACAACAAATCTACCCCTGAAACCAGACAACGTTCACTCCCTTAACAGTTTGGCTGAAGCCTCTGGCGGAATGCAATATGGTGTTAATGGGTCCAAGGTCCCAGGTGGGATCTCTGTCAAGGCTCATCTGTCCTGCTCTGTTCCTCTGTCCCACTGACACCCGCAGGGGGAAGTCAGTACCCACACAGTCACCAGCACCTCAGACACTCTTAACTAACCTTGCCCCTATCACAGTGCAAGGCTATCTCTGCCTGATGATGAATTAGTCCAGAACGCTTTTTGTGCATTTGGCACTGGACTACTTCCACAAAGCAAGCTGGGCGGTGTCCATGATGTCAGACCAGCAGGAAGTTCCTCAAGATAACAGGCAGGATACTGCCACTCCTTCCCATACACCAGGAAAGTGGAAAACACTGAAGGGTTTCTCAATAGAGCGATGAGATCTCAGAATTCAGTGGTGGAAAGTACACCAGATTGGAGTCTGGAGAGCTGCTCGCCCAGCCCCACTGATCAGCCTTTCAGCAGCAGTCTTGTGACCTGGGATAACTCGGAGCCTCAGTTAAGGAGACAGTAAGATGATCTCTGAGGCCCCTCTGAGGGGCCAAAGCAGTCTACAGATTCAATGCAATCCCTATCAAATTACCAATGGCATTTTTTACGGAACTAGAACAAATCATCTTAAAATTTGTATGGAGACATAAAAGATCCCAAATAGCCAAAGCAGTCTTGAGGGAAAAAAACGGAGCTGGAGGAATCAGACTCCCTGACTTCAGACTATACTACAAAGCTACAGTAATCAAGACAGTATGGCACTGGCAAAAAAACAGAAACATAGATCAATGGAACAAGATAGAAAGCCCAGAGATAAACCCACGCACCTATGGTCAACTAATCTATAACAAAGGAGGCAAAGATATACAATGGAGAAAAGACAGTCTCTTCAATAAGTGGTGCTGGGAAAACTGGACAGCTACATGTACAAGAATGAAATTAGAATACTCCCTAACACCATACACAAAAATAAACTCAAAATGGATTAGAGACCTAAATGTAAGACTGGACACTATAAAACTCTTAGAGGAAAACATAGGAAGAACAGTCTTTGACATAAATCACAGCAAGATCTTTTTTGATCCACCTCCTAGAGTAATGGAAATAAAAATAAAAATAAACAAATGGGACCTAATGAAACTTCAAAGCTTTTGCACAGCAAAGGAAACCATAAACAAGACGAAAAGACAACCCTCAGAATGGGAGAAAATATTTGCAAACAAATCAACAGACAAAGGATTAATCTCCAAAATATATAAACAGCTCATGCAGCTCAATATTAAAGAAACAAACAACCCAATCCAAAAATGGGCAGAAGATCTAAATAGACATTTCTCCAAAGAAGACATACAGACGGCCACGAAGCACATGAAAAGATGCTCAACATCACTAATTATTAGAGAAATGCAAATCAAAACTACAATGAGGTATCACCTCACACCAGTTAGAATGGGCATCATCAGAAAATCTATAAACAACAAATGCTGGAGAGGATGTGAAGAAAAGGGAACCCTCTTGCACTGTTGGTGGGAATGTAAATTGATACAGCCACTATGGAGAACAATATGGAGGTTCCTTAAGAAACTAAAAATAGAATTACCATATGACCCAGCAATCCCACTACTGGGCATATACCCAGAGAAAACCATAATTCAAAAAGACACGTGCACCCGAATGTTCATTGCAGCACTATTTACAATAGCCAGGTCATGGAAGCAACCTAAATGCCCATCAACAGACGAATGAATAAAGAAGATGTGGTACATATATACAATGGAATATTACTCAGCCATAAAAAGGAACGAAATTGAGTCATTTGTTGAGACGTGGATGGATCTAGAGACTGTCATACAGAGTGAAGTAAGTCAGAAAGAGAAAAACAAATATCGTATATTAACGCATATATGTGGAACCTAGAAAAATGGTACAGATGAACCGGGTTGCAGGGCAGAAGTTGAGACACAGATGTAGAGAACAAACGTATGGACACCAAGGGGGGAAAACTGTGGTGGGGTGGGGATGGTGGTGTGCTGAATTGGGCTATTGGGATTGACATGTATAAAGTGATGTGTATAAAATTGATGACTGATTAAAAAAAAAAATCGTTCAGAGTTCCTATATACCCTTTGTCCAGCTTCCCCCAAAGTTAATAACACCTTATATACACAGTTTTAAAAACTAAGAAATTAACATTGGTACAATACTTTCAATTAAAGATTTTATTTAGATTAATAATCTTTTTTATTTTTTTACCTAGTATTATATATACTTAACTGGCCATTTATTTATTTAGTTAGTTAGTTATTTATGGCTGCGTTGGGTCTTCATTGCTGCACGCGGGCTTTCTCTAGTTGCGGCAAGAAACGAGAGTAGTAGTTGGGGCTACTCCTTGTTGCGGTGCGCGGGCTTCTCACCATGGTGGCTTCTCTTGTTGCGGAGTTCTGGCTCTAGGCGTGCAGGCTTCGGTAGTTGTGGCTCACAGGCTCTAGAGCGCAGGCTCAGTAGTTGTGGCACATGGACTTAGTTGCTCCGAGGCATGTGGGATCTTCCCAGACCAGAGATCGAACCCGTGTCCCCTACATTGGCAGGTGGATTCTTAACCACTGCGCCACCAGGGAAGACCCCTTAACTGGCCGTTTCTAAGCATACAAAGATTAGTAGGGGCAAAAGAGAACTGACAACCTCAAATCCAGAGAAGTTAACCAAAAAATCTTGATTTGCATTAAGTAATCCAATATCTTGACAGTAACGGCATACAAATGAGGGAGAATTCGTCTGTGACTTTTTATTTTTGAAGTTCAACATTTTTCAACTGGTGGTAGGAAGCACAGAAATGTTTCCTCACTTGTTAAGCATAAAAGAAATAAATCTAGGTTTTGGTTTGATTTTAAGATACAAGGCTGCAGTAAAAATAAGGCAATCACTCTTTGCTACACAAGTCTTCATATCATAAGGACCATTTAAACATAAACATATGTATATATTTTTTTCTTTTCTTTTCTAGCTGAGTATAAAATTTATGTTACTCTTGCTCTCAAATGTCCTCCAGGGAAAAAGATAACCTGTCCTACTTATACTCCATAAACCTCACCAGCTCAACAAACACTACTAGGCAAGTTTGAGATAGAACTGACTGTTAAGTACGTAACCCAGTGATAAAAATCTTTCACGTGCACTTAGAATTTTCCACCTCCCAGAGCACTGATGTTCAAAGTTCAACATGTTACAAAACACATTTGTTTAAATTGACTGATTGTTAAACACATGCTAATTGGCTCGTTTCAAAAGCACATACAAGGTGGTCTTGAACTTAAATGAGCACTAGGAGAGCTCAGAAAATGTCCACAGTTTGACAATTAGGGCCCAATTCTAACTTAGGACCATTCCCCAAATCAGATTTATACAGCTTTTGCTTTGGTAAAGTCCTCAATTTGTAAAAGAAGATGGCTTTTAAAAGTTCAAAAGTTATAAGAGTTAACAGGCAAATCATATAAAGAACCCAAAGTTTTGAAAAAACACAAACAGTAGCTGGAAAAAATGAAGCATAAAAACATACAATTCTCAGAGGTAAAATGTCTAGTAAGCATATTAATGTAGGTAGTGCTCCTATTAAAGCTGACTTTCACATAAGAATTCAAAACTCTTTAGAAATATGTCGTCTCTTGATATTCTACACTACTATGAACACACATTCAAACATGATCCTAATGTGTGGAGAAAAGGAAACCCTTGGTATACTGTTGGTGGGAATGTAAATTGTTGCAGCCACCATGAAAAACAGCATGAAGGTTCCTCAAAAAATTGAAAATAGAACTACCACATGTCCAGCAATTCTACTTCTAGGTATATACCGGAGAAAACAAAAACACTATGTCTGTCTGCACTCCCATATTCATAGCAGCATTATTTACAATAGCCGAGACATGGAAACAACCTATGTGTCCATCAACAGATGAATGGATAAAGAAGATGTGGTATTTTTATACAATAGAGTATTAGCCATAAAGAAGAATGAAATCTTGCCATTTGTGACAACATGGAT
This sequence comes from Balaenoptera musculus, assembly GCF_009873245.2. Taxonomy (NCBI): domain Eukaryota; kingdom Metazoa; phylum Chordata; class Mammalia; order Artiodactyla; family Balaenopteridae; genus Balaenoptera; species Balaenoptera musculus. Next base: position 18,609,213 of record NC_045786.1, on the reverse strand, counting down.
GGACCTTGAGGGGATTATGCTAAGTGAAATGAGTCAGACAGAGAAAGACAAGTACCGTATGATTTCACTTCTATGGGGAATCAAAAAACAAAACAAATGAACACATAAAACAAAACAGAAACAGACTCATAGATACAGAGAATAAACAGGTGATTGTCAGAGGGAGGGGAGTGGGGGGATGAGTGAAATAGGTGAGGAAGGTTAAGAAATACAACTTCCAGTTATAAAATAAGTCATAAGGATGTAATACACAGCATAGAGAATATATTCAGTATTATTGGAACATCTCTGTATGGTAACAGATGGTAACTACACTTATTGTGGTGATTGTTTTATGATATATAGAAATATTGAATCACTATGTTGTACACCTGAAACTAATATAATATTGTAAGTCAATTATACTTTTTTTTTTGGCTGTGTTGGGTCTTCGTTGCTGCATGCAGACTTTCTCTAGTTGCAGTAAGCGGGGGCTACTCTTCATTGCGGTGCACGGGCTTCTCATTGAGGTGGCTTCTCTTGTTGCGGAGCACGGGCTCTAGGCGCACGGGCTCAGTAGTCGTGGCTCACGGGCTCTAGAGTGCGGGCTCAGCAGCTGTGACACACGGGCTTAGCTGCTCTGCAGCATGTGGGACCTTCCTGGACCAGGGATCGAACCCATGTCCCCTGCATTGGCAGGCTGATTCTTAACCACTGTGCCAGCTGGGAAGTCCAGTCAATTATACTTAAATTAAAAAAATCATCCTAATGGTACATCTGACCACTCCACCACATCATATTTTTAAATTAGTTAAATGCATAACATTATATTGAACCAACTTAAAAACTTACGTCTGGTGGTCAGAAAGCAATCTTCTGGTATATCTAATTATATGCGGAACAAACAGGATGTAAAATTCAGTCAACTTTGTGTCATGCTAGCTTGAATAACTTAAAGGAATAATCAAAAGAACCTTTAGTTAAATCTGAATACTTGAATTTCACCCCTACTTGCCTCCTCTGTTTTGAATTATGGGTGAAGGGCTAAAAGACCAGAAGTCACATGAGAAACGAGATCAAAGAATCCCAAATCACCAAGAGCTGCTGCAAACACACATTTTCATCAAGTAAAATGACTATAAGTCTGGATCCTTTCATCATCTCTTTGACACCAATCTGAGGATGAGAACATTCAGATCCTTTCACATTACTAGACCTAGAAAATTACATTCTTAACAGGAATATATTAAAATGAATTTTGTAAAAACTAATTATCACTTAACACTGAGAGAGACTGTGTAAAACCTGTCTATGCCCCCAAAGTTTACCCTCTCCTTCCTCAAAGCCAATTCTTCCTCCTCCTTCTCTGGTTTCCACTCACCAACACAGCATCCTGCCGTCTCCAAGGATCCTGAATTCCAAGGCTGCTCCATTCATTCTCTCGGGTGGGCAGGGTGGGTGCTCTGAGGGACTCAGAGTCTGTCTGGGGCTGGGGGTGCGGCAGCAGGGCACGTCCATAACTTTCTTTCCAAGACCCCCATCCCACCTCAGACTTCCCACTGGCTCCAGTCTTTTCCTGTTCACATCTAGCTCCCATAGCTCCAACATATTCATCTTCCTGGGCCACTCTGACCAGCTGAGCCTACTACCCAAAACCAGATGCTCCTAAACGCGGCACTCAGGACAGCCTGACCTAGGATTCTCAAACAAATGCCGTCTAGGGGTTTAGGTCGGATATAAAGAGTACACTGGAGAGAAAAAATGGTCCCAAGAACAGCCTGATGCACACAAGAGCTAATCACAGAACAGATGTGTGGCCAGGTGGATCAGGACAAGGGGGCAGTGGAACAACCAGGTCAGCGACCGTCAGAGGCCGTATGACATCTCCGCGTGGAGGTGTCAGCCATATCACACGCGGAAAAGTGCAGAAGAACGGCCCCGCCACGGTGCCCCAGCAACCCCACCCCCCACACAGCCCCGGAAGCAGATCTGCCCTGGAGGAGCACCTCGTGCCCCTCCCGGAACACGAGAGGAGGGCCTGAGGAGCCCCAGGAGGCTGCCTTAGTCTGCTCCGGCTGCTGTAACAGAACACCACAGCCTGGATGGCTTATGGACACCAGAAATTGATCTCTCAGTTTTGGAGGCTGCAAGTCCAAGATCAGGGTGCCAGCACGGTGGGGTGAGGGCCCTCTTCTGGCGTGCAGGCTTCTGACCGTATCCTCTCCTAGTGGAAGGGGCAAGGGAGCGCTCTGAAGTCTCTTTTACAAGGCTCCACCCTCACGACTCAAGCACTCCCAAAGGCCCTGCTTGAATACCAACACAATGGCCATGAGGATTCCAACATGTGAATTCTGGGGAGACACAAACTCTCAGACCACGGCAGAGGCCAACTCCCATCGGCCCCCCGCCCTCTACGACTGCCTCCCGGATTCTGGTGGAGTATGGGGCCTTCCACACACTCCGCCCTGCTCCGAGTAGACATCCAGAACATAAACCCACACAGACTTGGCTTCAGGGCAGCGGGGTGCCTGCAACTCACACACTCACTGGTCCCTTTTATTTCAGTGTCACCCTTTCTGGTGTGTGGTTCACAAGGATTTTGGGACACCGGCTCCTTTGTCTGTATAGGTAATCTACCATCTAAATCTGAAAGTGATTTGTAATATCTTTATAGGTCAAACGGGTCAGGCCTTGGCCTTGCCTTGTCCTCTGTGTGTGAGCCGGTGAAGAGGACTGTTCGTTACCAAAGTCCGCCTTTCCGACCTCACTTGTTCTTATGCACAGACAGTCTCATCTTCCTCCACTAAACCCTCCACCCCAGGGAGCAGAGTGGGCGCTTGTCTTCAGTTTTTCCAGCTCCAGGTAGAAGGCTTTACACGTTGGCAGTACTCAATAAATACTGTCAACATCTCACTCAACTATCTTGTCCCTGAGCTACCGGCAGATAACCTGCCGCTCTCTGATTTCAAAGAACCAGCAAGCAAAATCATGCGAGTTTACAGAAAGAGAGACTTGCTTAAGGCCACATCTTCAGGCACCAAGGTTGGCTACTGACGTTACTGTGATGTTCTGTAAAGGAAAATATTGCATCCATATTTCTTAAGGGGGAAAACGTTTTCCAAACCAAGAGAAAAATTATTTCTAAAAGGCAAATATCCTGCGAGAAATTAAGGAAGTGTTCAAGGAATGAGGAGGACATATCAAAAGGACAAAGCTGATAAAGAAACCACTTTGTAGTTTGAAAAGGCTCCCACCAACCAAATCTGGGACAATCTGAGCAACAACAAAAAATAAGAAGAACATATTGCAACTCACTGAATAAAATAAGAATCCATGACTCCAAACTGGCAAATATATAAATGAGAAGGAAGAGCTCGCCCACACATCAGATGCCTACCCAAAACACGGGAGGACCTAAGTCACCAATGGACACTGAAGCTCACGAGAAAAAACTGATCAGAAACAGGGCATTTACATAGTCTCAATCTCCCCACAAATTACTACTATTAATGAAAGCTACATTATGCTGAAGAAACCCAGATGGTACCACTCCTTAACCGAGTATAAAGTCAACATCAGCAGCCCTGGGATGAACAGGACACGTGTGCCCCTGGATGTGATGCACCACGTCTGCGGTATTCCTGCTGAAAATGCAGAACCTGAGGCAAATCAAGAGAAAACATCAGACAAACCCAAACTAAGGGGTAATTTAAAAATAACTGGCCTGTGCTCTTTAAAAATACCAAGGTCAAGAACCACAAAACGTTTATTAGATGTGAAATGAATGCACTATCTCTACTCTTCTAATACTTACTGAGCACCTTCTATGTGCCAAGTGCTGTTCTAGGTAATGGGGATCAAGATGGACAGAGTCCCTACCCTCCTGGAGTTTACATTCTGGCAGGCGGAGGACGGCGGGAGGACACATAACAAATAGGCAAACAAGGTAAAGTGACAGAGAGCGATGGGGCTGGGGCTGGGGCTGGGGCTGGGGCTGGGGCTGGGGCTGGGGCTGGGCGGTGGCAGAAGGCTCCTCTCTCTGCTTGCACTCCTGCCCAGGGGCCAGCCCGGGAAGAGCACGCAAGGCAGGAGGAATAAAGGATGCACAGCCCTGACATAGAGGCAGGCTTGGCAGTTTGAGAAGCACCGAGGAGTCGCTAGATGAGGAAGGAAGTCTGTGCACAGGCAGGGGCGCGGGAAGGAGACTGTGTCTGAGCGAACCCAACTGGGGCCAAGTGGGGCTGTAAGCAGAGGGACAAGATCAACTCCACGTGTGTAAAGGGGCGAGAGACTGGATTATAAGAAATAACAGATTGAAGAGAATGGATCATAAGAAGCAACTAACAAGAAGAAGCTGGAGAAACTTGCTGCATTGTCCCAGAGATTCTGCAACTGCAGTTGACGGTCTTTTTCCCTACCAGATTCTAACAGGAAATAGCAGCGTCATTACCAAATCTACATCTACAATAATGGAGTACTGTGTGAGGAATGTATTAGGGTAAATAGTGGGAGCTGACTTTTCCAAAGGAGCACCAACCGGCAAACCTCGCAAAAATCAGCAGACTCTGAAACACTCAGAACACCCTCTGGGTCTCCACACCCACCTGTGCCAACGCCACTTGCCGGCTCTCCCCACCCAGGGACCTGTAAGGGCTTAGCATTCCCAGAGACCATTCTGCCAGTTTCAATTTTTAACCAACAGAGCAACATCCTAAAATGTACAAGCTTAAGTATTTACCGCATATTAATCTGCTTTAATTGCTGCCGCTATTGGACTGTTCAAATCAAACTCCAAAACAAAACTCAAAACCAACCAACCAACTTGTCTACAAAGCAAAAAGAAAGATACCTCTGGGAAAGGCTTTCAGTTCCTATCTTTATAACACAAAATTTCTTACGGCTAAGTCAAAGTATGCAAAAATGTCAATAAAAACCTTCTGTGCACCTTTATAATTTATTGAAATCAATTAAAGCCAAAAACAGTGTTATGAAGACACTTAAGTGGGCAGTTTTAGAACAGAACAAAAATGCTTATTTCAATTCAAGTTACATAAACTGCTAAAAAAAAAAATCTAAGATAGGAAAGCTGACAGATGTTCACAGTGTAAGAGCATTTTTTTTTAAGTGGATAAACCTGGAATTTATAAGGGGCAAGCTAAGAAAGAGCAAGAAAGAGAAACAGTAATTTTAGTAAGTTTCCCAGCTTTCAAATTAACAGATGTCTCAAAGACTTTTTATTTTAATTTCTTAATAGAGATAACCATGCTTTTCTGCTAAGGTCCCTCTTTTCCAAACTATTTGTGAAACTTACCCCTAACTTGAGTTTTACCCAAATTCATTCATTTTAGGTCTACTAGGGAATTCCTTTTCCTACCAGGGAAAACTGAAACATGGATTTTAAAAATACATATCTGAGAAAATTATTTCCAAATGCCCTTCTCTGAAATGTGCTTCCCCCAACCATTCACCACCCCCTGCAACCTCACCCTTTTATCCGCTTCCATAACAACAGAGGTAAAGCTTCTGTAGTCATGTCCAGACCCCCCACCTTGACCTTCATCCACCACAGCTGACTGGACATCTCTCACAGGGGAAGCCACCCCATCAGCTGGGTGGAGTGCATGCAATCCTTCCTCCTGGGAAACTGGAACACTGAGATTCTAGTCAGTCTTTTGTGGTCTTAGAATTGAGGGAGAGAGGGAGGGAGAGAGGGAGAGAGGGAGGGAGGGAGGGAGGGAGAAAGGAAGGAATTTTACAGAGAGAATAAAAATTGACAGAAAAATAAATTTGAGACATGGAGAAAGATAAGACCAACTAAGCCTGACAAGAGAATTTAAAAGTAAAATACTGAAGGGACAGCTGCCTCTGTTCCTACAGGCTGTCCAACTCCCAACTCCAGTTCCCTATGAGACTCAGGTATGCTCCTGGCCCTTGCTTTCCATGAAATATCTTCACGTACTTGCAGTAACTCTTCCCTCCTGCACTCCCCACCCATTTTGCTCAAGCAGTTTTAGTGGACTACCATTACATACAAGCAAAAGAATCTTGTTTAACGCCTGCGGTAAGCAGCCTCCAATATAGCCCCCCCCCAAACACCTCTAGGTATTCACACTCTTATGTAACACTGTTCCCTTGGGTGTGGGCCGGACTTGAGCAACGATGGAATGCCATTTCTAAGTCAGGTGCAGAAAGGCTGCGGCACCTACCCTAGGGGTCTCTCTTGCCCTCCCAGATCACTTGCTCTAGGGGAAGCCAGCTGCCATGGTGGGAGCCGCCCCTGGAGAGGCTGGCAAGGCAAGGAGCTGATGTCTGAAGCCAGCGGCCAGCGAGCACCTGAGGCCTTGGAAGGAGACTCTCTTCTCCTGGTTGAGCCCGAGAGGACCACGGCCCCAGCTGACAGCTCGACCGCAATTCTACCAGAGACCCTGAGCTAAGGTGTGCCGGAGTCCCGACTCACAGACACTGAGAGATGATGAACACTGTTGTTCTAAGCTACTAAATTTGGGGGTAGTTTGTTACACAGCCTCATTAGCCCACAAGCCACAACGAAGAGCCAGCGCAGCCAAAAAAAAAAAAAAAGATTAATCTCCTTTGGGGAATATTTAACTTTGTGGCAAGAACCAGTGTGAAAGGCCCTGACCCCCATCAGGAGACTTGCTCCCGCCTGCACACCACCCGGAACGAGCCGTGTAACGCTGGGGAGCAGCCCTCCCAGCAGCTTGGCTGCCTGACCTGAAGCGTGAGGACCTCGGTGGTACCTGATGGTATGAACACTCCGTGATTCTACGAAGGCTAATGTCTCATACCCAACAAAAACAGCACATTGCTTTTACAGTTCTCAAGACGTTATTCTGTCTTCCACGTTACAACTTTGAGTAATCATTTCCCAGAATCCAGAGTATATGCAAAATACTCAAGAAACTGCTCTCCAATGCACATCCATCCATTATGAAATCTTTTAGAACAAATGTCCCCCTCAGGAGCATAATTCATTAAATAAGATGTTTGGGGACTAAGCCACCGATAGGTTCAACATTACCTACTGACTTCAAAACGAAGTTATGCCCCAATGCACGCAGGATCTTTCTGAAGCAGTTCCCCTGCACCCTTTCCCGCCCCTTCCCCACTCCCACTCCTCTTGCCCTCAGCACCAGGCTGTCTTGGCAAAGCCTTCCCTGACCACATCCCCTCACCACCTAGGACAGAGATCATCATTTCAGCCTCCCTTCTACCTCTGTATATGGTATTGTAATCACTTATCTGCATATCTGTCTCCCTTAAAGGATCATTAGGTCCTTAAGGGCAAAGTCCAAGCTACATTGATCTTTGCATTCCCAGCATCCAGTGGGGAGCCTGGAACTGATTAGTACTTGGATTGACCAATATTTGTTGACCGGTAGAAGAACTGAACCTTAACCTCCAACAGGGGGCATCAAATTCCCGCTCGTATGCAAAATGCCAGCACAGCACTGCCCGCGATAGCCAGGGCTCTGAGCCCAGTCATCACAGGCACCACGAGTTCCCCCTGCAAGTGATGGAAAACAGACGTCTCTCGGCCAACACTTGCTGCTGAATTCCATTTTCTCTCCAACTCCTGCTTCTCCGTGGCTGAAGACAACACATTCTAGAAATACTTCTCACAAGGAATTTACCACTTGCTAGACATGTTAGTTTAAAAGGAAAGGAAGCCCCCCTAACTTCTCAGCTTGTCTAGTTCCTCACAGCATTAGCATTCTGCTTATGTGGCCTCTTTTATCTACAATGAGAATTCCAAACTAAACAACTGTCACCACTTCTGAACTCTGGGGAAAAAAAGGAAAAAAAAAAAAAAAAGCTTTCTGATTAGTTTTGCAGCCACAGTCATCCTACAAACTGATCCCACGCTCAGCAATAACCGGCATTTCAAATAAAAACGGTACTGGGAACGCTGTATTCTAGGTAGACTTCCTGGAACAAAACAAGTGAAATGAAGGCCAAGACATCATACCCCAAGTGTCTTATAATAATACCTGAAAATCAGGTAAATTACGTACACCCTCAGGAGCAAACCAAACAACATGGCCAACACAGGTATCAGTGATCACGCCTACCTGGCCAAAGGGCATAACGAGCAATGGCCCTAAAAACTGTTGGGCTGAAGACCTTCAAGAGGAGCACTGCTGTTTACTAAGAAAATAGGATTCAAATTCATATTGGATACCCCTTTATATACTGGTTACCTGTTCACCAAAAGAGGTCTCGTAAGGGCACCTAATAAGAAGCACTTCTGTTCATCGTGTCCCACGGTTTTGTTTTATATGCTTAAAACAAAAGTACTTAAAATATTCTATAATCATAATCTTCTGTCGCAAGTTACATTCCTGGTCCCCACGAACTGCTAAGCACCCCTACCTTAAGTGGTACAGAAGACATTTGGTCGTATTTCTTCTTGTGCAAACAGATTCTCTAGACAGCCTGCCCACAAAAGCAGCTGAAAGAACTATGACACACTTCGCTTGGGTAAAGCCAGACCTTCCTTCCCTGAAAGACCTCTTATTTCATGCACACGGGCATATACTGGGCCTGGTTAAACTTCAGATTCACTCTAAAAACAATACTGAAGGTCACTTCAGAGGGCCTCGGAATACAGAAGGAACAGAGAGAAAAGGACCAAGGTCTGGCTGCCTCCGCATGGCTCATCTCCGTGTCACGTCCAGACGTGCTACGCGGACCAGGAGGGGCTCGTCCTTGTAACTGCAAGCAGCGCTGCTACAGGGCTCCGCGCGCACGTGGACAGGCAGCCCCGGAAGCAGGGCCAGCCCCAGCGCTCCGTCCTCCCATCTTTCTGCCGGTAGCCTTTTTAATTCTGCCGTCGAGGCCCAGGCAGCCGGCTTCCCTCTGAGCTCCGCAGCAAGGCTGCTGACCACCTCGCTAATCAACGGCTGCACCTGGACAACGGGGACGCTTCCTAATCAGCGATCTGTGCTACACGGGCACCGCAGGCGTTGACTGTGCACCTTCAACTCTCAGGCTCTGGAGGAACCTCTTCAGCTTCAGGCGCCACTTCCATTTCTATCTTTATAGGTAACTTTATAACTAAGGGATTGACATTTTGGGTTCAAATATTCATAGAGGCAAGGTTTAATTGTCAGGAATACAGCATCACCACATTTTTTGGAGCTTTCTTCACCTAGGCAAGCTACAAATCAAGACTTGAATTTCTAAACCTCAAATCAAATCAAGTCTTGAAATCAAATGACCTGTTCATCCCCAAACTTTTTTCCTTAAGAGTATAACAGTGCAACACAGATACGACACCCAGAGGGGTTTCCCCCAAGTTTTCTATTAAGCATGACCTTGAATACCAGACCCTGAATCAAACACCTTTTCTGTTCACCCACCACCTGCCTCAGGAAGCCAGGTCACCCAGCTGCAGTGATGAGATTTGAAAAGGTCCACAAAAATACAAAACTGCACTGAGCACTCAAACCAAGCCAAAGCGACGTCAGAAAACAGATCAGAGCTTTACCAACTCAAACAGACCATCTTTCTATTCCTCCTCAAAACAGACTCTCAAAGGAAAGCCCACTGTGAGTACTAATAAAATATGAAAAACCCACACAAAAAAACTAGCTGATTTTAAAGTTGAAGTAAAAAATAAAACTGCTGGCTAAAAGAAAAATGTACCACGCCTCTCAGTATTGCACTAAAAAGGGAAAAAAGAAAGGGGAAGAAAAAAAGGAGAAGGCATACGGAAGACAAACGCGTGACTTTTTAATTTGAGCAAAGGAATCACACACCTTCCAGGTGCACCCAGAACACCATGGCCCCATCAGCTCAGAGTCAAGGGCACATGTTTCTGTCCACAGTACCACGAGTAGCCCTACCTCAGAGCACATGCCCGTTCTAAGGAGTCCAAATGAGCACAGAAAGCGGCCCTGTGGGGAAACAGCGGGGTTGTTCACACGGTGCCCCTGGAGCCCAGCATGCCTGCCCGTGGCCTCGGACATGTGACAGTGACAAACGTGCAGAACCGAGACAAAGGGGAGATGGCGCTGCCCCCTCGCAGGCTGCGGCCCATGCTCACCCGGCTCCACCCACTCTTCTCTTGTCCTCACACTCCGTCCTCGGCTCCCTCCATCCTTCCCTCTGCTCCTGTCACAGTGCCTTTTTACCCCAGACACAAGAATAACTTCCATTTTCGAAACACCCAACTTAGGCTTCAACAAAGGCTCCCCCCAGAACATTCTTGGTTAAATGAGAGGCAACGATGAGGTCCAGTCGTCCAGTGTCTCCTGGTCCCACACCGGAAGCCCACAGGGCCTCTCCCCAGCAGGCCATCCCCACTGACACTGAAAACCACAGCCCCGCGCACCGTCCAGCCCCAGTCATTCTCAAGGGCGTGAGGCACCCAACGTGGCCCAGAAGCAAAGGCACTGACCACTCGTGGGGCTGTGCCCGCCCAGGGGTCTTGCACAGGGTCGTCCCCCCCTCCCACCCCCACCTCCTCGAGGCCGCCGCAGCCCCTCCGCACACGCTCTGTTCACGTCCTGCACTCCCCAAACCCAGGGGCCACCGACAGCTGCAAAGCCAACGACTAAGCAGCGTCCCTCCCGCTGCGGAGGAGACGCTACACAGCGCACGGGGCCTGCACCCGGGTGCAGGGCTCAGACAGAACCACCAGCCTCCACGGAAGAGAACAGCGTGCACAGCAAGGACCCGTGCTCTCCTCCTCCAGTTCAGGGCTGTGCGGTTGATACTTCAAGTCACCCTTCTGAAAGGCAGCTTTGCTATACTTCCTCCAGACTTCCGACAAAATGCAAGACACAGAAAATCAGACATTAGATTTACCTATAGAAAAGAGTCAAATGTATGCTAACATTAAAGTGAATGAATAATAATACGTCCCTCTTCATTGGCTTTAGCTCTCGAAGACAGAAGGCAATCTCCAATTCTGTAGAAACCCTGTTTACCAATGCCTTTCAAGCAAAGGAGTAACAAGAACTACACATTAAAATAACAGCCCATCACTTACACACAGCTTGAGGGGGAAAAAAAAAGATTATCCGCATAAACTGACAAAAGTAATGCTCCCTATAAATGAAGCACTGCTTGATGAATGTGTGAGTTCGAAATTTTTGAAGCTGAATTTAAACACAGCATCACAACTTCGACTCTCATCCTAGATTTCGGCAGGACACACAGGGAGCCCTAAAACCTGGACTCGTAAGCAACTATACAAAATGTAGATCCACATCTAAAAACCAGAGATAGTTCAAAGGACAATTGCGATTACACTTAATTCAATAGCTGTCATCAACTAGTATCCTAAGTCAAGGTTCATTCCTGGACAGAATTCTAAATGTGGAGTGAAACCTTTTCTTGAGGTGAAGGACAGACCTCTTAACCTATCCATCCATGCACTAATTCCCCTGATTAATGCTAAATTTGCAGAGTGAGACAAGAGTTTATCAAATATAATCACAATATCTTTAATAGCTTCTCTTTCCCCACCAGGAACAGAATCATCCATCCACAAGAAAACTTGCTTACAAAATATTTCAAACACTACACAGTGTTGCAACACACAGCTATATTACATGTGAACTCCCATGCAGAGTATTTCCTATTCATCCTCCTCAGAGACATAAGGTCTATAATCGGAGGTGTCCAAAATAGAAGTGACTTGCATTTCACCATCCAACTAAGATTTCTGTAAAGCTCACGAAGCAATCTGGCAAGGATGTAACTGCAGTTGCTAACAATTATCTTTAGTGTACTCCAGCTGTATTTCTCTCAGTACCAGGAGCCAGCTGACATGTCTGCGGAGGCTGGTACATCTCTGCTGAGCATGGCACTCACATCTATCACACTCAATGAGCCCCCACTATACAGCCCGAACAGGGGACAAAGACCACAAAAGAATGACCCAGGAATTAAAATTACATGTTAGGTAATGTGTCTACCAAATAATGAAATCAGGTTGAAATTTTTTTTTTTAACCGAAGTAGGATAACCACAGGAGTCTAGACACTTATCCCAGAGATGTTACCATTGCCCAAATATTTTAGAACTCCTTTTCAGTCCAATTTTTGAGCCATATGAAAAACAAATAAAAAAACAAAGTTTCTTTATCAAGTCAAAACTGTTGTATAGAATGTCAATATTCTGACAAAGGCGAAGAATAAAGGATTTCAAGGTTTTCCACTCCAGTATTTAAGTGTAACCTCCCCAGCAAGGCAACAGAGAAGCCCAGAATGTAGCAATTTGGAACTGACCGTCCCTGAGATGATCTCTCTTCTCAGAGTCACGAAGAGACTTTCTAGGCAAAACCTTGCCAACTGAGGAGCCTGCCAATTTGTCAGCTGTCAGACCAACCACGCTCGATTTTAGCTTCAGCACACCCTTTTTTCCAAGCTGGCAGAGAGCAAAAGAAGCCCCTAGAAGAAGCAAGGAAGGGAGCCATACGAAACAGCTACCAGCAGCACAAGCAGCTGAGAAAGGGAACAGAGGGCGAGGTCTCCTCTGGCCTCTCTGCAGCTGTGGACCCAGCCAGTCAGATTCTTCCTTGAAAAAGATGGGCACAAACTGCCCCAAAAAAACTCGCGCAGGGCTTCCTGAGCTTATTTTTCAGCCCATCAATTCCTCTTTATTTAAAGCAGTATTTTAATACAATAAAGCACCTGTATGCATGCCTCAAAAACCTTCTTCTTCGAAGAATTTTTTTTTTTAAATCCCTGGCCTTACCCTCTCTGTCAGGGCACAGGCTGACGTTCCCAGGAACCCGGCTCCGCGGGCAGCCAGCCAACCGGCTGGCTGGCTGGGGGGACCGGGCATCCCCAGGAGTCGGGGAAGCTGTCTCAAATACTCATCCCACTTTCACTGCGTGGCATCATGGTATAACTTTGGAAAGACGCAACCCAGAAGGGCAATAAATGCTAGAAAGAGGATGATTTCTATTCCAAATTCTACTGCCAGCAAGCTTCCACTCAAAGGTCACAGAACTCTGCATAACCTCATCCCACCCAGCTCTAAAATTCCACTTATCCTTCCAGTACTACCTTGAATGCTTGATATGTTGGTCGGATGAGCCCCTCGGCTTCTGGCTTCTCTGTCTATGGAAAGTTCAAACACAGGTTGCTGTAGCTCTTGCAGCACACTGCATATTTAATCCAAGAAAATCAACATGAGCGCCATGTTCATAATGACATACATGCATCTAGTACTTTCTGGTTTATTAAGCATTTTAGTCTCATTTTAGGTCCCTTGGGTCATATGTCAAGGCAGTTTTTTTTTAAATATATTTATTTATTTATTTTGGGCTGCGTTGGGTCTTCGTTGCTGTGCGCGGGCTTTCTCTAGTTGCGATGAGGGGGGCTGCTCTTTGTTGCAGTGCGTGGGCTTCTCACTGCAGTGGCTTCTCTTGCTTCAGGGCACGGGCTCTAGGCGCAGAGGCTCAGTAGTTGTGGCTCATGGGCTCTAGAGTGCAGGCCTAGTAGTTGTGGCACACGGGCCTAGTTGCTCCACGGCATGTGGGATCTTCCCGGACCAGGGTTCGAACCCGTGTCCCCTACATTGGCAGGCGGATTCTTAACGACTGCGTCACCAGGGAAGCCCTCAAGGCAGTACTTTTAAGCACCCTTCTTTAAGCAGAGAGGAAAGTGGCTCAGTAGCACAGAGGCCCCGCAGCAAAGGCAGAGCCACGTCCGGAGCGCAGACCTCCTGATTACTGGGCTCCCGCTCTTTGCCCTCCATCAACTTCACAGACCCAGAGGCACATTCTGTAAACCCCCTGGGAAGAGCCTTCTCTCATTCTTCAGGAAAGGTAGGCTAGGACAACAGTGAGTCTCGGAGCACAGAGAGGAAATGATCTCCTACCCAAGACTCCCAGCAACAAACTCAACATTTCATGATGACGCGAAAGGCTGCAGGGAGAGTGAGCTCTCTCCCTCCTTCCAGCTACCAGCTGAAAATGATACTGAAAGCACGAGAGGCTCTAACATCAACTGTTGGTGCCACAGACTTACCCTGGGCGCTAGATGTTGAATCATTAAAGGATCTGTACTTTGAAGTATGACAAGCATGATACTGTGAATTGCTCTCTTGTGAAAAATACCAAACACTGCTTCCTTAAAGGTAAGTCCAACACTATATGCTTGGAACTAAATCTCTGACCCTGCGTGATTAAAACAGGATTTCAAAGCTGCTCACGTGGTTTGCCTCTCATTATATATTTCCTTTTGGTTCTGCCCTTTCCTGGATAGGAATGGATTTAATCTTTGTGTTGTTAGTTTCATCTAGCCAGAAATGTGAAAAAAATTCATCTCCTTAAGATGATAGAAACAATCAGCTTTGTAGAAAAGGGTGAGAAAATCTACAATTCCAAAAAATTATTTAATCTTCACTCCTCCCTAAAAGGAGCAGAAAAGTAAAAATCCTATTCGCAAAGTATTGCTAGCCAAAAGCACACAGGCAACAACTGAACCTCTGAAAACAAGAGAGGCATGGGCCAGGCACAGATCACTCCCTCCCTAAGTAGCTATCACAGGGTAGTTGAGGTGTGACGCTCTAGCAAGTAAGGATAGACTGGACCCCAACTCTGCCACTAACTAGCTGTGGAAACTTGAGCAAATTTCTTAACTTTTCAGGCTCGATTACCTCTCCTGTAAAATGAGGAGAAAGATGTGAAGAGATTCACTACCCTCTTCCAAGATCTGCATGACCTGCGCAAGAGACTGCACCTCTCCAAGATTCAGCTTCCTCATCCGTAAAGTGAGGGGATGGGAGCAAATGACTCCCTGATTCTAAATTAGGGAGGAAAATAAGTGAGTGGAGTGGAGGTCAGGGGGCCACAATCGTTGCTCCATGGAGCCACCACTGTATGCAATCAGCCCACACTTGGTCAGAACATCTTCACAAACCTTGCAGGCAGCACTGCTAATAAATTTTAGGCTGGAAGCAAAGTCTACAGGCATGGTTTTGCCCGTCAGGCTGGAAAGGTTAAAGTGGGGCCGAGACTCGAGAAAAAGAACGCAGAAGACATCAATTTCCATAGGCTGCAGACAGCGCAGACACCAACGGCAGGAGTCCAAGCTCCTGCTCCAAACAGGCATTTAGGTCTGTTACCAGCTCTCTTGCCGCCCCACCCTTACAGCAGTGGGCTTCCCCAGCTACCCTGCCGAGCCTGGGGAAGCACCTCAAGCTTCCAGCTTCCCTGGCCCGGGAGGTTCAGATACCAGTGCCGTATATCCCAGAACACATTTCAAGTTTAATCCAAGAAAGTCACATGAATGGCTATGTTCATAATCACATTTGTTTATCTAGTGTTTTTTGATTTATAAGCATTTGAGTCTCACTTTGATCCTTAAGGACGTGAGACCACAGCTAAAGCCATTCATCTGAAGAGACATCTGAAATAAGACTAAACATATCACGCTGTTAAAGAGATTTCCACTAGCCATTGGTTTCCTTTCAGTTTGGGTGTGTTTTTTTCTTTTGTTATGCTTTGAAATCTTTCTTCAGTTTCATTTTCAGGATATCACCTTATCTGCTTACCTCTCAGGTTAAAACGCAAACCAACCAAAAAGTTTCACATCCACTCTGCTTTCATTATTACAAGCCTTATTCATTCCCTACTTCCTTCTGCTTCCTCTCACTCAATAAATACACACACTGATGCTCTGACTGTGATGTCTTTCAGTGGCTGGCTTCACTCATTCATTCAACAAATATTTAAAGCGGGTCTTCAAGGTATCAGACACTACTGTAAGCACTAAAGTTACATCAATGAACAAAACAAAAATGTTCTAGTAGAACTTATATGCTAGAGTAGAAATATTATTACAATATATACATATATGTGTATACAATGTACTACAGGTGACATGCAATTAAGAAATCATACTGCACAAAATTTATATTAGGATTGCTGATGGGGTAACCAGAGGAACGTTAAAGTGGGGTGATTGGGAAGGCCTCACTGAAAAAGTGAGGCTTGAACTAAGACTGAAGGTGGTGAGGGGGCTGGCCAAGAGGACACATGGAGAAGAGCATTCCAGGCAGAGGGACAGAGCAGAGGTCCTGGAGTGACAGCATGTCTGGTGTGTTCAGGGAACAGCACTGAAGGAGGCCAGTGTGGCTGGAAACAGCTAGTGATTGAGGAGGGCAGGCAGATCACAAAGGGCCTTGGAGACTACTGGAAGGACTCCACTGTCAAGTTCACGGTAAGGCTTTTACTCCATGTGACATAAGGAGTCGCTGCAGCTTTTTGAGCAGAGGAGTGATGTGTTAAAGTTCTGAAAAGGATCTCAGCACAGCTGCAGTGTTGAGAACAGACTGTGGTGGGTAAGGGGAGAAGCAGGGAGACCAGTCAGGCTGCTTAGATTGCTACGCAGGAGAGGTTTTAAGAAGCGGTCAGATTCTGGATATATTTTGAAGGTAGAGAGTCATGCCTTCCTAGCAGACTGGATATGAGATGAGGGAGCTATTGGATTGTCAAGGATGACAGCTGATCCCTGGATGAAGTGGCTCCCAGTCATTTTGAGGTTTGAGTTTGTCAACCCAAACTGACACTCTGGTACAGATGTTACAATTATCCTGATTTATTTGGTCTCACCGAATTTTAAATTCTCTTTAGTCCATTCCTCTTCTTCTCCTCCCACAAAAATAATATAATCAGGTAAGTCCAGCATGTTACAGATGGAGGAAGTCCTTCCCAGAGAAACCATGGATACAACGCAGTGACACACAGCCTACCCCAGAAGGCAACCCCACACTAGTTAATATTTAGTTAATATCTGATGACTAGTCAAGCAACAATGGAAAGTTTCCACTAGTCATTTACTGGCTCCATGACTCCATTTCTCCTCTCTGTCTCATTTCTTGGTCTTAAAGTAAGGATAATATTACCCCCAGGGTTACTGTGACGACTGAACGAATGAGCTGATGTCGAGCGTTAAAGCGGCATCCAGCACAGAGTAAGCAATATGTAAGGGCTGTGCTTATTACCATCACTGTTGCTAAGCGTTTTTGTTTTTTCTCAATCCCACAATAATTTTACCAGGAGTAATACCTGGGTAACTGATGAGTCTAATATAAATTTCTAAAACAGGAATAACCTAACACTAAGGTACACTAAATACAAAGGCAGGCAAGTTGCCTGTGGGCGTCACGGAAGCCTAACGCAGTCACTGAAATTCTACAAACATTACCTGCTGTGTTTGGGCAGGGAAAACATGAACCTCATATCTTTGTGCTCTGAAGAAACTAACCTAACCCAGCTCCATGAATTTCTCTGAACCTTCCAAGACTAGCTGTCTGGAAGATCTTTCAGGGTATAAGAAATATGGTACGTAGGCACTTCAGCTTTTGTTACCTACTAAAATCAAGAACTCCTGAGATGCAGTTTTTACATGTTTACTAATCATCTAACAATCAGAAGTTAAAATACAGATATATATGTACATCTATACACTACAACTTAAGCAAATCTATTCTCTTCTCCCAGCCTCGGACAGAATGAATTTCCACGGAAAATGCCCCTGAACAACAGTGACACTTCCAAGGCTCACCCAGCCAGCGATTTTCAACCCGGCTGCATCTTAGAATCACCTGGAGCGCTTTACACGTACTAATGCCAAAGCCCAGTCCTAGATTTCTGCTCTAATTGAAACCGTTGAGAATGGCTGAACAGGTAAATACTACAAGTATTATTGACTGAATGTGGCAGACAGAACATTGTTTAAATAGTGAATTAGTATTTCTGGGTTTAAACTAGCCTCATACCAACTGGGTTCTGGGGTGAGAAGCCACTACAACCCAGATTAGAAATCATCTACAGCCCAAATTAGAAATCCTCTTAACCTGCTCTATAGTCTCTCAAACCACCCCAAACCTCCAAAACAAGAGCTGCTGCTCTTCCAAATGTTTTCTCAAAAGCGAATGAAGACCAAAACTTAGATTTCTTCCAAATGAAAGAACACAACACTACTCTATTTTTTTCTGGCAAAATCTTTCTAAGCCTTACTGCTGAATAGCTGATTACAATTACTTTTATTTTCCTGTTTCCTTACTATAGGCAATAATAACGTGCAGCCTGGGTCTAAGAAATGAGAGTATTCTTTTTGTTTGTATTATTTTAATCCATTATTTAAAACACAATGCCTCTACCTGATATTAAGGCACAACGTAAGGGAGAAATTATCTTCAACGTTCCAACATTATATAGGACTAAGTGATGATTTTCTACAACAAAATCATTCATTCATTCCTTTAAAACACAATACTTAGTGTTTATTACACGCTGGCCACTTCTTTCAGGTGCTTGAGCCCATAGGAATGATCACGACAGACCGACCTTAATATCCTGCTAGATGCTTTTAAATGCATAAATTTTTTAAAAAGTACGGTTATAGTTCAAAGGCAACTAAAGAGTAGGTCAACATAATGGAAGTCTAAAATAACACCACTAGAAATGTCATACTGAACCCTAATTTACTAAGTGCCTACTATAAACCAGGCATTGTTTTAGTCTTTTACATATGGTACTCATTTAATAAAGTTGTTGTCCTAAAAAGAAGAATTTACTATTTAGAAGAAATTAAGTGAGGTCAAACAATGAGAAAATTCTTCCCTTTGGTAGAGTTTAAATTTGGCTTTGCACACTAGATGGAATGCGCCATCCTAAAAGCGACAAGAATAAATTACGATAGACTTGTGCCAATTCATTCACACAAGAAATTTTTTCAGATTAGTTCAACCACATCAACTGTGAAAAGATTCAATGGTTAAAAAAAGTCAAGTTGTCATAAAAATATATTTCCAATTTCAAATTTTTAAGGTGAAAATTTATAAACTGTATGATGCATAAACTACCCATCTGTAGATATTAAGTCACGTAGCTTATTGATAAGATGGTACTAATAAAGATACTGTTAAGACCAATAAAATAAACAACCATTACTAGGCGCAGCGATCAGTCCTTTAACTTCCTTTACAAACACTAGTCCAAACCAAAAGTCATTCAAATCAATCAGAAATTCACGGGACTGTAATTCAGCCCTAAGCAAAAACGAGGGGACTTATTCCAAAGCTCTCTGCAAATCACTGTGATAATACTGTAAAGAAAAAAATTTTAAAGCATTCAGGTGAAGCTCTCTGACTGCAATCTCTCAGCACCCCCCCCCGAAAAAAAAGGCTTTTTGTTGGTGGTGTTTTGGGGAGGTTAGTTTTTTATGGAAATGGGCTGAGGGCCAGCAAGTGGGGTCAACTGGCGAGTTTCCGGGCAGCTGACCCAGGCACCCAGTCCTCGGCCTGCCCAAGGGTCCCCATACCCTTCGCCTTTCGGAGGACGGACGGCCTCACCCTTCTGCGCGCAACTAGACGGGCGGCTCCGCCGGACAGACGGCCGGAGCCCGGCCTGGACCCCGCCCAGGCCCGCTCTCGGGGGCGAAGACCCCGGCCCGCTCGCGGGGAAGGGCCGAGAGCAACGGCCGCCGGGCGGGGTGCGGGGCGCGCGCTCAGGCGGCGCGGGGCGTCGGAGGGATCGGAGGGACCCCCGCCCGCCCGCCTCACCGTCGATGTTCTCCCGGTCGCTGATGTGCTGCAGGTTGCAGCCCGTGTCCTCGCGGCTCAGGTCGGCGTCGGGCCGGCAGGACTCCAGCCGCGAGTGGGCATTCCTGCGGAGCTTGGGGCTGGACGACACGCAGCACGAGGCGGTGTTCCCCATGGCGGGCGCCCCGGCCCCAGCGCGGCCCCGGGTCAGCAGCGGCGGCGGCGGCGCGGCCTCGCCATGGGCGGCCCGGCTCCCCTCGCCCGGCCCGGCGGCCTGTCCGCGGCGGAGGAGCGCCCGCGCCCGCGCGACTGCGGCCGCCCGGCCCGGCTCACCCCGCCGCCGCCATGGCGGGCGCCGCGCAGCCGCCTCCGCTACCCGGTCGGTCCGGCTCCGCGCCGGCGGCCGCAAGCGGTTCCGGTTCAGGGGGCACGGCCGCTCGGGATGCGGGGACGCGGGGACGCGGGGACTCGGGGACGCGGGGCGGACGCGGGCGGCGGGAACGCGGGCGGCCGTGGGCGGTGGGAACGCTGGCAGCGGGGAGGAGCAGCGCCAGGCCTGGGCGTGGGCGGCCGTGGGGACGCTGGGCCCGGCCCCCCCCGGCCCCGCCCTCCGCGCCCTCCGCGCTCCGCCCCCCGGCACCGCCCCGCCCTCTGCCCTGGAAGCGGATGCGCGACCGAGGAGGGGGCCCTCCAGCGGGCGCGGGCAGCGCGGCTGCGTCGCGAGGGACCGGTGCGGGGAAGAGAGGTGCGTGCGGCGCCTGGGCCGCGGGGTGGGGGCCGCGGGGCGGGGGCCGCGGGGCGGCTCCGGGCTGAGCGGGGGCGGTGGGGTGGAGCGGAGTGAGGGGCTTTTTTTCTCCTTTATGCGCTGAGAGGCAGCTGGGCAGAGTGGGAGCGCTCTCCTGTCCTGAGCCGCCTATCGTCTGCCCGGAACGCACCTTGGGCCAGGGCGGCGCCGCGCTCCCCGCAGGTTACCGTCAGATCCGTTCAGTAGTGCCTGCTCTCCTGTTCACCCGACCTCGTCGTGGGCCGTGCATTTGGGGACTCTGGAGGGTGTTCCCCGCCCCGCCACCCCCAGTGCATCGCTGCACCCTCGCCTGTCGGGGGGACAAAGTAAGGCGGCAGAAACAACCCTCCCACGCTTTCCAGGTGGCCAGGGGAGGCGTGCTGAGGGGAGACGCGGGGACAGAATGCTTTGAACAGGAGAAACCTGGCGCAACCCATTTTCCATATGAGGAAACTGAGATACAGAGACACGAAGTGTTAGTGACGGACGCAGGTACTAACTGAGAAGTAAGGGAACTAATACCCAGCATCAGCAATGTGTGTAATCTTGCCAAAGGCAGTGTAAACATGATTTTGTCTAATTCTGGACGACTTTAACCTTTTTTTAACTTGTGCTCCCCCTCTGTCTCTCAGTAATGTTTATTACATTTATTAGTCCGCATTTTAAAAAGTTCCGTGCTCTGAACTGTATTATTGCCATTTGTTGGGTTAAGTGGTGGGTGTCCTTGTCCTGAGTTGGCCTGCTGGTCCCCTCTGCAACCATGACTGTACTGTAACGGGGATTGATGGGCGGCCAAAGGTAGGACGATTTACATCCCACCCCCTTACCTGTGAGGTCGATTCTGGTATCATCACTCTTTCCTTTTTGTATGTGCGGGAATGGCCTCCCCCTCCTCAGAAGAGACTGGCTGAATAAACTGGGAGCTAGTACTCTTAGAACAGGGTGCGGTCCCAGAAGGCAGAAAATCGGAATAGAGAATGCACCTGTTAGTAGCCCCAGATGACCCGCCTGTTGGTCATAAAAATAGTCCCCAAGAAATTAGGGAACAGGTAGATCCTGTGGTTTGGGACATATTGATACCAGGAAAGGCAAAGCATGTTCCCCCAATAGAAATAGAGGAAAAGCCTGGGGAAAAATACCCTTGGCAGAGGCACTGTCCTTTAAAGCCTGAGGTCTTGAGGCAGGGGAAGGGGTGGGGATGGGGGCCAACCGCTGCTCACCAAATTCCTAGAACCTGGGCTCATTCGGCCCTGCTAGTCCCCTTCTCTAATTCTCCCTGTCCAAAAGCCTCCCGGGGATATGGGGATACCGGTTTGTGCAAGACTTACAAGCGGTGCATGAGGCAGTCACCCATCCCATTCACCCAATGGTGCCAAACCTGTACACCGTACTTAAATGCCAGGGGATGCTCAATACTTCTCTCTGTTAGACCTCAAGGATGTATTTTTCTGTATCCCCCTACATCCAGACTCCCAGTACCTTTTTGCCTTTGAATGGAAGGAACTTGACACCCGGGAAGCTATTCACTACACTTGGACAGTGCTTCCACAGGGCCTTCGGGACAGCTGCTGTCTTTTTGGAAATGCGTTAGCAAAAGAACTGAGGGAACTGAGCCTGAAAAATGGAACTCTGTTACAGTATGTTGATGACCTATTAATAAATAGGTAAAGAAAGATTCAGATCAGAATACCGTTAAGGTCCTAAATTTCCTGGCAGAAAGGGGATATAAAGTCTCCCCAACAAAGACTCAGATTTCACAGCAAGAGGTTCAATATTTAGGGCTTGTTTTGACCCCCATCGCATGAGCCCTGGCCATAAATCAGAAAACAGCCATTAATGCATTACCATCACCAACCACAAAGAGACAACTCCGAGGCTTTCTCAGAATGGCTGGGTTCTGCCGTATCTGAATTCCAGATTATGGCCTTATAGTCAAACCCCTATAGGAAGCTCTAAAGGGACAAGAAAGGGAACCCCTCTAATGCAGTAGGGACCACCAGTGGGACTTTGAGACTCTAAAGATTGAGTTGAGTAGGGAACCAGCACTAGGGCTTCCAAATTTAGACAAACCCTTCACCCTATCGATGAGAGGTCAGGGATAGCACTAGGAGTCCTGACCCAAAAGCTGGGAGCAGATCAAAGGCCAGTGGTTTACTTTTCAAAACAACTGGACTCAGTAGCCCCGAGATGCCCCAGCTGCCTACAGGCGGTAGCAGCCACGGCCCTACTGGTCAATGAGCCTTCTGAGCTCACCGTGGGACAATACTAGATGCATCAACTCTTCATCAGGTGCAATCTGTGTTAGAAGCCAAAGGACACCATTGGTTAACTGGGGGAAGGTTAGCAAAATATCAGGCTCTCCTAATGGGTACCCCCGATATTACTTTAAAGGTGTGCCAAGCCTTAAACCCAGCAACTCTTCTCACAGCTGTTGAAAATGGAGATTTATTGCATCAGTGTACACAGACAATAGAACAAACTTATTCCAGCAGATCCAGTCTTCTAGATGAACCCCTTGACAACCCTGAGGCTGAACGGTTCACTGATGGGAGTAGTTTTATAGAGATGGGAACCCGAATGGCAGGATGCTATAGTTAGCTTAAATGAAATCGTAGAAGCCAAGGCCCCACCACCCCAGACTTCAGCCCAGAAAAATATTTTTACTGATTCTAAATATGGATTCCATGTGCTACACGCTCATGCTGCCATTTGGAGAGAGAGAGGAATGTTAACTGCTAGAAATTCTTACATAAAACCTAAAGATTTAATCTTGGCTCTTTTAGAAGCAGTGCAGCTCCTGACCCAGGTGGCAGTAATTCACTGTAAGGGCCATCAGAAGGACGGGTCCTTTATAAGCCAAGGAAATAACAAAGCTGATCAGGCCACAAAACAGGCAGTTCAGTCGCAAGAGCCTGACCAAAGCATGGCCCTAGTGATTGGCCCCCCTGAACTCCCTGGCCTGCCCCAGTATTCCCCACAGGAACAAGAGAATGCTGAAAAATGGGGCTATAAGAAAGAAAGCACAGGCTGGTATATAAAGGATGACAAGTTTCTTATCCCTGGGGCCCAAGAAAGGAGGCTCATTAAGGTTTTACATGGTGCCACCCCCTGTGGGAGGAATACACTATGGGACTTGATACAAAGGACCTTATCAGGAAAGGGACTTAAAGGAACAATAAAACGAGTGACCCTTGCCTGTGATTTGTGTGCCCATAATAATCCGCAAGCCCATCCAATCCCTCCTTCATTACTCAAGCCACTTCAACCCCGTGGGACATACCTGGGGGAAGATTGACAATTAAACTTCACCCAAATGCCCCCACAGTCAGGATATAAATATCTTCCTGTGTCTGTCAGTACTTTTATAGGATGGGTGGAAGCCTTCCCCACTCAATCTGAAAAGGCCACTGAAGTCTGTAAGTCCCTCTTAAAGAGACGATTCCTCGGTTTGGGCTTCTAAAATCCCTCCAGAGTGATAATGGGCCCTCTCTCATAGCAAAGATCACCCAAGGCCTATCGACCGCCTTGGGAATTAGCTATAATCTCCACGCCTCTTGGCACCTCCAATCTTCAGGAAAAGTAGACAAAATGAACCATACTTTAAAGAAAACCTTAACAAAACTTTGCCAAGAGATTCATGAGCCCTGCTTCCTATTGCACTCCTCAGGGTTCACATAGCCCCCAGGAGTCTCCTGAAGCTTAGACCATTTGAAGTGACCTATGAGAGGCCCTTCCTTACCACTGGTATGAGGAAGTGAGCCAGAGGCTACTATGTGTTATTAACCTGGGACAGGTCCAAAAGGCAATCTTGGACTAAGCCAAGAAGGCACTGCCAGGTCCCACTAGGGATACAACAGAAGGGGCAGCCCCTCCACAGATTAACTTCGGGGACCAAGTTCTTCTTAAAACTTGGAAGGAGGGATCCCCTGGAGATGAACTATTACCAAAATGAAAGGGCCCCTGTAGAGTAATTTTAGCCACCCCCACTGCCATTAAACTTCAAGGAATACCTAGTTGGGTACATTTATCTAGATTAAAACTCTTGCCTCCAAAAACCCCACAGGCCACAACAGAAGAATACGCCTGTGAGCCAGTAGAAGACCTGAGATACTTATTCAAAAACCAAGCACCACTAACAGATGAGTAAAGGGTGATGTGGTAGGCTGGACTTCTGTTTGCTTACTTTGTTATATTTTTGCTCACATCTTGCCGGTTTGCTCAACCACCCCCACTGAAAAAGCAACTCTTTTGTCCCTCCTGGGTCTAGAAGACCAGAACCAATGACAGAGTGGAAAATGTGGGTACTTCTCTTGGCCCTTCTCCTAAAGAGGGGCTGGGGAGGAAATAATAAGGGAAGGGGAACCTGGAGAGAAAACTCAGTCGTCAACCATTCCAGCATTTTGGCCTCAGGAAATAATCTCTCTAACTGTTGGATCTGTCATCCCCTCGCACAAGAGGGGGTTTCTCGGCTCCGGTTTGTGCCTGTAGATGAGGACATTAATCTCATCCTGACTTCTGAACCCATTAGGAGCACACTGCTTCTAATAGTGGAACTCGAAGATCATGATGATATCGGGTGTGTAGAGCTTACAGACCCTTGGAACCAAACCCGTCTCTGGATCAAGCGGCCCCTTCTCTGCACAGGGCAAGGAAAACCCTGTTGCCCCTGCCAGACAGATACCTGCCTTACCGATACGGGAAGCTCACTCTCTATTTATCCTATGTCATTTTCCACTTCAAGCTCCTCATGCACTCCTAACCAGACTCATTGGTGTGTGGACCCATCTCTGCTCTCCCCAGGGACCCAACCCAACAGCTCTTGTACGCACTGGAAGGGAACAGCAGCCCCTTCCTGGAGGCTCACCTATCAGACCCCATCTGCCTTCAGTGATGAGGAGGGAATAGAGGAAAACTCAGAACTAGATGGAGGACCACTAGACGGAGGGCCCCTGTCCCCCAGATGCAATAATGCACCTAGCTGGGGTTCCCTTTTACGTCGATGGTTTAATTCCACTTCACCCCGCCAGGCTTGTACCCCCGCTGGACATCTGTTCCTCTGTGGTCCACCGCAAAATAAACTACCCTTCGAAGGGAACCCAAATTCCTCCTTCTCCTGGCCTCTCCGAGCAATGGCCTATCCATGCTTAGACAATGTTCACTTCCGGGGAGAATGCACTTTGGGACGACTGGGCCCTAAAGGACAAGGTGCCACCATATATAATAATGCCACCTCTCAAAACAGACATAGCTGGGCACTCAGACTAATCCTGGCAGGAATTGGGGCGGCCATAGGAGTGGCCGCCCCTGGGGTGTTTTTCCCTATCACAAAACAACCTTAAGAAACCTCACACAGGCCATAGAGAACCTGGCCTCAAAAACTGGTGATGGGAATTCCCTAGTGGTTAGGACTCAGTGATTTCATTGCCGAGGGCACAGGTTCAATCCCTGGTCACGGAACTAAGGTCCCGAAAACCTCACTTGGCGCAGCCCAAAAAAAAAATGGTGATGCCTTTAAGGGGCCTCCAGGAGTCCCTAGATTCCTTAGACGATGTTGCGTTTGACAATAGGTTAACCCTGGATTATCTTCTGGCTGAACAAGAGGGTGTCTATGCAGTAATTAACAAAACTTGCAGTACATACATCAACAACTTGGGGGAAGTTGAACTAAATATTCAGGAAATTTATGAACAAGCTAAATGGTTACATGGGTTCAGCTACCCCACTGCCCAAACTATATGGGACTCAGTTAAAGGTTACATCCCTGGCATTACTTGGTTCCTGCATCTCTTGGGCCCTCTAGTGGCAGTAGTTCTTTTGTTATTATTCAGACCCTGCCTGTTTAATCTTTTAGTTAGATTTATGTCTTCCAGGCTTCAACAGTTCCAAGTGAGGCTCATGGTGGCCCAAGGATTTCAACCCGTTCCATTAGAAGGTGACCCGTGTCCCTGTAGGTCCTTGGAACAGTCATCAAGGGACTTCTACACCTCTAGGGTAGGCTAGGGTCTGTGGCCCCTGTTCAGCAGGAAGTAGCTCCAGAAGAAGAGACATTTGGCCCCTTGACCCTTAAGAATAATGGGTGCAGGGCTTTCCTGGTGGCATAGTGGTTAAGAATCCGCCTGCCAACGCAGGGGACACAGGTTCGAGCCCTGGTCTGGGAAGATCCCACATGCCACGGAGCAACTAAGCCCGTGCACCACGACTACTGAGCCTGCGCGCTAGAGCCCGCAAGCCACAACTACTGAGCCCGCCTGCCACAACTACTGAAGCCTATGTGCCTAGAGCCTGTGCTCTGCAACAAGACAAGCCACTGCAATGAGAAGCCCGCGCACTGCAACAGAGAGTAGCCCCCACTCACTGCAACTAGAGAAAGCCTGTGCGCAGCAACGAAGACCCAACGCAGCCAAAAATAAATAAATAAAATAAGTAAATTTAAAAAAGAATAATGGGTATAGAATCCCTCAAGGGAGAATGAGATCGGCTGGGACCTAGGGTCATCTACCAGGACACTTGCACCTGGACAGCGCCTCCTTGAACAACAGGAAGCTGGCAACCATAAACGGACCAAGGGGTAAAGCTTCCTTAAGCAACAGGATGCTGAAGGCCGTGAATCAACCACAAGTGATTAAAAACAACCTCATGCCTGTGCAGTAGGGGCGATGTTGACAACTACACAACCTTCCTGGTGGCGGTAACGAGCAAGTCTGCCATTTTGAGGTGCCAGCACAGAAAGTGGGAAACTGCACATGATCTCTGTATATGGCACTGCCAAGAAGGATGGACAAACTGCCTAAGCCATGCCCCCTGTCTGGCCTGCAGATGCACCCCCACTGTCACCCCATCAAAGGACCCAGGGAGCTCTTTGTGAAGGAGTGGGCAAGGACACCTGGTGCTTGCTTTCAGTTCCTTATGCTGCAGCACAAGCCCCCATAAAGCCACGTCTGAAATTCTCATCTGGCCTCTTGTCAATTTCTATTGATTAAAGAGTCCAAGGGTGCAGGTTGGTAACACTTGGAATATAATTGATAGCAAAATGCTGATACCGAGGAGATGAGGAAGGAAAGTTCTAAAGAACTGCGGCCCCAAAGAGGTGGGTAGGTAGCAAGAAGATGAAATGATTCTCTTTATTAAGGCAGTTCTGACCTTCTTGCTTCCCAGGAAAGCTTGTAACATAATTGTAAGTCAGTGAATATTCAGATTTTCAGGGCTACAGTGCATGGGTAAGATGGCTGAAAATTGGGAGGGGGTTACCGTATTGTCTGTTCTGATTGCTGTTTTGTGATTTGAGTGTCGTATGAAAGGAAACATCCAGTCATTACCATACGTGTGCAGCATATCCATGCAGGCACATTAAATTTTTATTTAATCATAACAATTATAATATTAATGATACGGTTTGAAGGGCTTACAAGGAGACACAGAATGGCACTTAGGAGACAGCATGACTGTCTGCAAGCTTCTCGTGCTGACAGGTCATTGGCAGAACTAGATGGCAGTGTTAACCGAGAAAAGCATCTGGAGGAGGGGGCAGGATAGCCACAGACTGTTGCCAAAGGATGGATAGGTACTGGTCTGCAGGGACTTTTCTGCACTCCCCCCCCCCTTTGATGTTCCCACCTTATTCCCCTTAGGATTGCACCTGTTGGGCTTATTCAGGAATATGACTTCTGGTCAGCAGGCCTGGAGAAGAAAGATAAGTACGAAAGCCTTGCCAGTAATTTACCAGGGTGTCAACCCCACCCCACCCCTGCCAAAACACATGCACACACACGTCAAAATCCTCCAGGCAGAGATGCCTCCTGCTTGACACACAGAGACACTTTAGGAAAGGCTGCAGAAGCAGTGGGATGCCAAGATGGTAATGAAAGGTGTCATTTCTTGAACACCTGCCAGATACTAATTTTTTTTCACAAGCAAGCCCACCCTATTATTCCCCATTTTACAAATAAAGACACTTGAATTCTGATAATTAAACCTGTGGAATGTCAGACTACTGAGAAATGGCCTAAGTGGGGATCTAGTCCATGAGGTCCCCTCTTAGCTGCATCCACCCCACCTTCCTGCCCCCCCTCCAGGAATCACTGAACCGGAGGAGAGCCGGGAGGCAGATTGGAATAATGAGGGAAGGAATCTGCAGACGTTTTGAGTAGAAAAGAGACTCACTGTAGTGAGTCTGGCTTGTCTTCTTTCTTTTTGAAGGAGTTTGGGAGTGACTGCTTAGGACTAGTTCTAGACTTGAAGAGAGGGGAGCCTTGTTATTTCTGTGGGTCCAGCCCTCCCGACCAAAGGCAACAAGGTTGAAGAGAAGCATTATTCAGAAAAAATTTGTGCCTTTAGCCACAGTATCTACCTTGATGTATTACTTGGGATTCTGAATGTAGGGACACTTCCTCAGTATGGATCTAGCCCAGGTTTGGGGCTGTAAGGGGAGAGGGAAGGTGAGCACTGTGGCCTGAGACCCCGTGCTCGAACACTCAGCCTTCTTAGAAAACATCCAGCTGGATCGACTCAATCACACCCTGCTCTTTGAGCAGAAAGAAGCATTGGGGAATTATTTTTCTTCCTCTCCTCCATAATCGCTATATAAGGTTTTGGTTGTTGTAGAGAGGTGCATTTGGAACTTGGGTGAATAACGAAGTCAGTGCTCTTCAAACTTTTTAGCTATGGCAGCTTTTTTTTTAAGAAGGTTTTGAAAGGAATCACAGTATTTAAAACATTAGCAATATGACTATTAGCTTAAACAATTTATAAATATCTACTTATAAAAACAAATCAGTGAGAATAGGCTAGCTTGATTGAATCAGGGAGAGCGTAATTACAGTCTCTTCAGCCATACTCATATCCTTGAAATATGAACCAATCACTTGCACAACTCCCTGAGTCACCTCCTAGAAGACAGAAAACACTGAGCCAAGTTAACTCAGGAAATGGACCTTTGGTCAAAAGAAGGAAAATGGCTAAAAGCTCGGACCAAATACCTGCTCACACTATATCTGCTCTTCCTTTATCACCTGGTCGCCAGTTTCCTGTGCCAGTCACTCTGACATTTGTAAGGCAGATGTGGAGTAACCAAGACCCTTTGCTGTGCCACCAGTGCTCTTCCTGTCACCACCTTATTCTCCAATGACCCCGCCCCCAAATTAGGCCCCCAGAATACTCAGTGGTAACCAGCTACAGGGAAGTATTGACTCTGATAGCAACTTGACTTTGACCAACATAAGTGATTCATTTATCAATAGAATATTTCTTGAAAGTACCAAGCCAGGGACCTTGGGGATGCAAAAAATGGATAAAATATAGCTCTCACCCTAGAGAAACTCATAGTCCAGTAAGGTAAACAGTCAAAAGAACAGGTTTAGAACATGTTAAGTGATTGCAGTCACTTAGTGGTAAAATCTGAATACTTTTATTGCCTGTGGATACACCTAAAATTCCACTATGAGAGATTTATTCCTATGAAGTAAAGAATTATATCCAGAGACCCTCTCAGAGTGAAAACTCCCATAAGCAATTAAAGATGGCTAGTAGACTGAAAGACTAATGCCAAGCCTTTTGGACCAGAAACATCTGCCAGATTCTGAGGTCATGCTCCCACTCAGCAGAGAAGAACGCTGCAGTGAGGAAAGGAGAGGGAGAAGACAGCACCGTGCCACATAGTTCCTATCCGTGAGCAAAACCTGTGTTTATGGGATAAATAATGAAGCAGGGACAGCCATAGTCTCTGGGTGTGGGCGAAGGCCCACGTGGGAACTGATTTATCTGTCTTCCTCACCACTGAAAATTCATCTGTCCCCAGGCTAACCAGCCTTAAGGAGTCCAGTCTCTCTCTTGCCAAACTATCTTCTTTATCCCTCCTACTCACCAAGAATAAAAATGGTAAGTGTATGTGTGATGTCTGAGAATTAGGATGTCCTCTGGACAAGGCAGATTCCAGCACCTCACAAAGTCAGGCGAGGCTGCATCCCTACCCAGTGTCCGTTCTCCCGTCTCCCTTAATACAGGGCCCTTCACCTTGTGAGGAACACAGTCTGCCCACCTCAGAGCCCACAGCTGGCCACGCAACCAAGTCCAGCCAAAGATGTGAGTGGAATCTTCCAGGAAAGTGCTCTGAAAAGGCTCCCTCCTTTTTTTCTTTTTGGAATGGGGCTGGAATTCTAGAGAATGCACTTTTAAGTACCAGGTGGCCTTAAAGAGGGAAGCCTTGACCTAAGATCATGTCCCTGTGCTCTTTTGCATGAGAGAAATAAACTCTTATATAAGCCACTGTTGGGAAGGAGCCCTGGTCCGGGGAGATCCCACATTCTGTGGAGCAGCTAAGCCCATGCACCACAACTACTGAAGCCTGCACGCCTAGAGCCCGTGCTCCGCAACAAGAGAAGCCACCACAGTGAGAGGCCCACGCACCACAATGAAGAGTAGCCCCCGCTCGCCGCAACTAGAGAAAGCCTGCACGCAGCAACGAAGACCCAACGCAGCCAAAAATAAATAAATAAATTTATTTTTAAAAAAAAGAAAAGAGATATACCATAAGCCACTGTTATTTTGAACTCCTAAGTTATATGCAGCTAAACCTAATCCTGATCTGGCCAGGATTTGATATTACTCTTTGATTGGAGTTTCATGTATTCATGTTGACAATTTTCACTGATTGGTCCCCAGATAATAAGGGACTCTGACCTAGAACTGTGGGGTAGTCTTACACGCTTGGCTCCCCATAGTAGAGTCCTGGTTGGAGTGGGAAGATGCAGTAGGCAGGCTCTGGAGCCAAGGTAGGATTTTGGTGGCAAAGGGAACTTTTTTTTTTCAGCTGCGCCCTGCAGCTTGTGGGATCTTAGTTCCCTGACCAAGGGTTGAACCTGGTCCCAGGCAGTGAAAGTGCTGAGTCCTAACCACTGGACTACCAGGGAATTCCCGACAAAAGGAACTTATTTCTCTAAAAGGCAGATTAGTCCCCAGAGAAATTAAAAGAATTAAATAGCTGATACATTATTTTAATATAGCACTCCTTCAGCATCCTCAGAACTAGAGCCGAGGGTTCCTGTGAGTAGGAAACTCCATGAATAGACCCTGGTGTATATGCTCAAGAGCCACCTGATCCAGGAAATTGATTCTTTCCTGTTCAAAACCTTTTTTTCTTTCTGGACCTCCCTTCATGACTCCCCTACTAACTACTTGGAAAGGGAGTCCGAAGATCATTTCTGCCACTTTGTACTCCTCCCAGCACAGGCCAGAAGGCTCTTTAGTCCCATGTGGCTGGCGTTGGGGTGTTGGCAGGGGATTCACTGACTGTCTCCCAGTAGCCGGGTACTTCCACATACCTTTATCTCAGTTAACTGGCCTCAGTTCAGACCCTGTTCCAACACGAAAAACCCAGCAGCATTTTTTTTAAATTAATTTATTTATTTTTGGCTGCGTTGGGTCTGCATTGCTACGTGCAGGCTTTCTCTATTTGCGGCGAGCAGGGGCTACTCTTGGTTGCGGTGTGCGGGCTTCTCATTGCAGTGGCTTCTCTTGTGGCAGAGCACGGGCTCTAGGCGCGTGGGCTTCAGTAGTTGTGGCTCGTAGGCTTCAGTAGTTGTGGCACACGGGCCCTAGAGCACAGGCTCAGTAGTTGTGGCGCACGGGCTTAATTGCTCCACGGCATGTGGGATCTTCCCGGACCTGGGCTGGAACCCGTGTCCCCTGCGTTGGCAGGCGGATTCTTAACCACTGCGCCACCAGGGAAGCCTCCCAGCAGCATTTTTAAAGTAAAACAAGGATAGTTGATGAGTTGTGTTAACTTATTGTCTCTACCTCACATTTTTAGCCTCCAAGAAACTCAAAACACCCTGCAGCTATAGTTCAACATTCAAATAGGCCTGGGGTCCCCAGGAGCAGCGAGGTGGATGCTGCTGAAGTGGGCAGTCTTGTCACCACCCTGCTTAAAATCTGTCAACAGCCTCTCACTGGTTTTAGAATAAAACTCCACTCCCCCTGACCTTCAAGCCCACCCTGCCTCCCTCCAGCCCATGAGAACTTCTCAGAACTCACTCCTTGCCTGCCATTCCCGCCTCTCACTTTACTCATGACCACATCCCCCAAAACCCTCTTCCTCCTCCCCTGCCCCAGCTCCACACGATTATAATCCTTCAGGTCCAGCACAAGCACTGTTTTTTCTCAAGCCCTCATGATGCTGGAGATCATAAACTCAATAGATTTTATCTAAAACCACTTTTCTCTTCCTACTTTTTTATGGGTTTTTTTGTGCATTAATTTGCTTGATCCTGCCTGCTGAACTGTAAGCTTCTAAAGGGCACCCATGCTTCCCAGACTCCTCAATGTGCTCACCAGGTGCCTGGCATCTAAGAGGCACCCCAGGACTATATGTTACCTGTAGGAGGTTAGACAAGAACCAAAACAGGCTCCTTTTTCACCCCCTCGGTCTCCTGGTGTTCTTCTTTCTCTCCTTTATTCTCAGCAACAGAAGGACAGGGAATTATTTGGGGACAGGGGAGGTTGCTAGCGATGACTGTAAAAAGCTAGAGTTGTCATGGATAATTCCCTTTGATTATATGTTGAAATTTTTGAGAAAATATTTTTCTCATTCTCTGCATTGTGAAGCTTCTGGTATTTATAGAGGTCTTTTGGCAATAAATAGTGTTTATTACCTTTAATGCTTTCTCTCGAATGTAATTAACCAGGAAAAGAGCCCTTGTGAAATGGAGTTGTACTTCTCAGAGCCTAGCTCTGACTGCATTAGGAAGAAAAACATCAGAGTGAAAGTATAATTCATTAAGTTGTCTACTTCAAAGGCAGAAATCAGAATTCCACAGCTCAGGTTGCCATGCCTTATGTCTTCTTCTTTTTTTCTTTTTAACCTGAAAGCACCCAGATCCTCCGGAAGAAAAACGTGTACGCCGTGTGTGTGTGCGTGCGCCCACCTGCACGTGTGTGTGTGTGTGCTTGCAAGCGGCACATACGTACTAATAAGCCATATTTCTCCAGTTGACCACTTTTGCCAGTTTGTCCCAAACAGTGGTTTGCCCCTGCCTAGAGATACTTTTTTGGGGGGGGCCACACCGCACGGCTTGTGGTATCTTAATTCCCGGACCAGGGATTGAACGTGGGCCCTCAGCAGTGAAAGTGCCGAGCCCTAACCACTGGACCCCAGGGCATTTCCTGGAGATACTTTTTATTATTCCCACTGGGGAGGGGCTGTACTGCGTCTAGTGGGTAGAAGCCAGAGATGCAGCTAAACACCCTACAGTGTGCAAGAGAGCCTCCGCGGCAAGGGCCGTGCAGCCCACAATGGCAGCAGCGCCAAGGTTGAGAAGCTCTGTCCGTGCAGCCCACAATGGCAGCAGCGCCAAGGTTGAGAAGCTCTGTCCGTGCAGCCCACAATGGCAGCAGCGCCAAGGTTGAGAAGCTCTGTCCGTGCAGCCCACAATGGCAGCAGCGCCAAGGTTGAGAAGCTCTGTCTAAATCTCCCAGTTATTCGCTTCAAATATGTCATTCATTCCTTCCTTGAGAACATACTTTTCATAGCCTCTGAAGAAAATAACAGCAATTACACACTGTCAAGAACTCATTATCTAGTTTAGCTTTCCACTGACAACTTTGTAAGAGGAAAAGTAACATATTTTCAAAAAAAAGACTGTTAATCTCAAAACACTTCTTAAGTGTGAAAAGACATTTTCTTATTATGTGAGTACCTATATAATATCCTCAGTTTTGCCTCTTAG
This sequence comes from Balaenoptera musculus, assembly GCF_009873245.2. Taxonomy (NCBI): domain Eukaryota; kingdom Metazoa; phylum Chordata; class Mammalia; order Artiodactyla; family Balaenopteridae; genus Balaenoptera; species Balaenoptera musculus. The sequence continues at coordinate 18,575,202 of NC_045786.1, read as the reverse complement.
CCTACAAAGGCTAAAGATTTAATATCTGGCCCTTTACCAAAAAAAAGAAAAGCTCCTAATCTAGAAGACTGTGGATGTTCTGAAATTTGCTAGGAAACCTCCTTAAAAGTGACGCTGAAGGACTGCTGGCCGGGGAAAGTTTGGTTACGTATGAAGTCTGATTAGTCCGATTTAGCAAATGAAGCCCATCTACAGTTACATTATTTAATCAAAATAGAATTGGGGACTTCCCTGGCAGTCCAGTGGTGAAGACTCGGAGCTTTCACTACAGGGGGCGCAGGTTCGATCCCTGATTGTGGAATTAATATCCCACATGTTGCTCATAGCCAAAAATAACAAATTTTAAAAATAGAATTGGACTTGAAGCTACATTTATCTGCTATAAACCTAACACTGTACAATTTTGTTTCAGCAAAGAACACCACCTGTCTCACGTCAACATTGCCAGTTTGAATTTTTGTTAGTTTTACAGTTTTGTTTGTATCCCATTTGTACATCATGCTTTGACTTCAGACATCAATGTCATGGAAACAGTGGAGTGTCCAGAAGAGGCTGTATCAGGCAGAGCAGACCTGGACAGAAGTCTGGTCTTCCCTCTTCAAATGCAGGGCTCTTAAACTTAATATGCACTGAACCACCCGGAAGTGTTTCACATTCAGGCTCCCAAACTTTTCTCCCAAAGACAAACATGAGTTGATGGTTCCTATAGTCACGGCTTTGTTCTGACCTTCGCTTTAGACCCCAAGAGGATCTTTCACAAAGCTCCAAGGCAATTTTCTCTATAAGAGATCCCCACCATGAGTTAGGAAGAAAGGGAGCCCACTCTACCTTAGAATTCATTGTTACTGTAAATCCTAAAGTGCACTTGTTTGCAGAACATTCTAGAATACAGCAGTGCCTTGAGCTATTTCATTTGTAACCAACTAGCAGTAATTCAGGTTTAAAGATACAACTACTGAACAAGGGAACTTCCAGTTGAAAAAGAAAATGTGGCCAAGATTCATTCTCTATCAATCTAGTTAATTTTTAAAAAGCTTTAAATAACATAAACAATCTCAGTAGTCTTACATTTTAGTGATTTTCTGAAATATTCACCGCAGGTTCAAACATACACGCAAAAGCCCTTGCTTCATTGCCTGCAAAACCAATAAATATCTTCATTTTAGATAAAAATCATTAGTCCAGCACAGGCTTCGTGGTTAGTGTAGAATGTGTACTACTGAATAAAAGTCTCAGTGCCAGGTGCCAAAAACCTAGTGTCTCTAAAAAAGACTTTCAAAAACCAAGTCACCTTAAGTTCAGGCCACTTCCTAAGCTAACATTGCTGAGGAAACCAGGGTATTAACCTGTGATTTTGACTGAATATGTTACACAAGCTACCCTCCAGACCCCACAGCCCACTGCCCATTAAGACGTAAGACAATTTATTATAAACAAAAGCTTTTTCTAGGAAGGGGAAGATTTTTAGACTGGAAAATGACAGGACAAGGCTCACCTGGTAGCGAAAAGCTCCAGGGCAGGGAATTCCAGTCCCAGCTCAACTCCTGAGTGGATGTGACTGAAGGGGGCTTGGGTTCACCATCCAGTTTCCTCACCGTGAACCTGGAATGACAACACACCCAACTTCACAAAGGAGCCAGGACGTGGAACGAACAAAGTGACAGCAGCATTTTCCCAATTCAAGATGGGAAAGCATAAAGCAACTATACTCCAATAAAGATTTAAAAAAAAAAAAGAAGATGGGAAAGCATAACCTCATTGTGTGCGATGTCCGCACGTACCTTTCAATGACCCTCTGCCATTTTAACTCTCAGTTACTTATTTATTCTCAGTCTCAGTACCTTCTGTTCAGATCCCTTTGGGTTCCCTAACCTCGGCTTTGGTCTCTGGTGGTGAACCCTGACCAAGCTTTCCGACAAACATTTCTCCTGCCTCCCAGCTCACCCTCCATCCCCAGCGCCCTGGCCTGGCTTGCACAGACTCACCACCATGCGTCTGCAGCCCGCCAGCTATCTGCAGGATGGCCCAGTGGTTCTTGCCCGGGATGAAGGGCACACCTCTCCCTGACCCCCACTTCCTCCCATGTGCAACCCACACGCTGTAATAATGCCCCTTGTGTGTCATAACTAGGTCATGACCCTCCTCAGGCCATACGTCACCTCCTCACTTCTTTCAGCTCCCTGGTGCTCTGTATGTAAGACAGTTCAATATACACCCCCAAATGGTAATGATTTGTTAGACCTGTCATTCTGCAATGGTTTGGAGAATGTTTTCCTAGCTTAGTGGATTCCCTCTTCCCTTAATCAATAAACGTTTCATGACCATACAAACACCATTAGCTGAAAATATTATTTTGGTTTAGTATACGTCCTTATTACATCATGATTAAATTTGAAAAGGCCTCTGTATGATAATTATACATGGAAACCACGACGTCTCACTAATGTGGCATTATAGGAAGGGGTCAAGGCCATAAAAGTGAACTTCCTGGATAAATGAAAATGACCTCCTTAAGGACCAAGCCCTTTGAAAAATTTCACAATTTTTAATGGAACTCTTTGTTTTGGAAATCATACTAAGATTAAACACTTCAATACTTACATAATTATCAATGGATGTTTTTCTTACATAATTATCAATGGTATAAGGATGCCTGCCTCCTTATACAATGGAAATCAAACATAATTTAACTTTTTCATTATATTCCAGAGCATCATTAAGAGTATCCATTATTGAACATTGTAATAATCCAGTGCTAGTTTTGCTTCTTGTAACTCTTGTCACTCAACATTAGATTGCCAGATGACACTTCATGCTGTTGTTTTACCCGCTGGTCCCTTCTAATTCATTGCTTCTAATGTGCTCCAGACCAGCACACCAGGAAATCAAACTTAGGAGTCAGAAACATGTTTGGGCACTGCTGGTGGGAATGTAAAATGGTGCAGCTGCTATAGAAACTAGTATGGTGGTTCCCCCCAGAATAAAAACAGAATTATCATATGATTCAGCAATCCCACTTCTGGGTATATATACCCCCCAAAAATTGAAAGCAGGGTCTCAAAGAGACTTTTGTACACTCCTGTTCACAGCAGCATTATTCACAATAGCCAAAAGGTGGAAGCAACCTAAGGGTTCATCAGCAAATGAATGGGTAAACAAAATGTGGTGTATACCTACAATGGAATATTATTCAGCTTTAAAAAGGCTGAATTTTCCCCCAGAGTCCCTACATTGTCCTGGACAGAGTGAGCTTTCTTCCCTCTTGGTCATGACCTGTGCGTGTCATGACCCACCCCTCACCCCGGCCCCTCCCTCTCTCTGCTTCCGGGAGGGTCGGAAGAGGAGAGAAGGGTATTTAGTAGTGGGAGATGGAGTAAGAGGAAAAACCAGCTCAAGGGGACGAGCAGGGGAGGGCTAACAGCCCCCCATCCCCTCGTTTGTGCCAGGCAGGACAGCTAGGTCAGTGGTCATGTGCACGTGTATATATTATGACCCCATTTTACAGATGAGGGAAATGAGGCCCATTTCCAAATGCCAAAAATGAGTGAAGTAAGAGAAACAAAGACACCATTGTGAGTTCACTATTCTCAGATTATATCTTTCCTAATTTTTTTTACGGGTGGGGAGGGACAGGTGGGGGAAGGTTAAAAAAAAGGGAAGGAAGGAAATTCTGACACATGCTACACATGAATGAACCTTGAGGACATTGTACCAAGTAAAATAAGCCAGTCACAAAAAGACAAATAGCGTATGATTCCACGTATATGAGGCACCTGGAAAGTCAAACTCATAGAGACGGGGCTTGGGTGGGGGTACTGGTTGCCATGGGGTGGGGAGAGGGGCAAATGGGGAGCTGGTGTTTAATGGGTACAGAGTTTCAATTCTGCAAGGTGAGTTCCGGAGATGATTACACAACAATGTGAAAGTAATTAATACTACTCAACTGTACACTGAAAAAATCTTTAAAAAAAGAGAAACAAACATGCATTAATTCATTCAATAAATATTTCTTTTGTGCCTACGACATATCAGGCCTGTTCTTGATGCCAGGGCTAAGGGGTCTTCCAGCGTTTCCATTCCAGTGTATAGTATATAAGAGCACATGCACCTTTGCGGTCCACCTAATAAAGTGCACAACTGTAGGACACTGGTTTTCATAAAATAAATGATTTACCCAGAATGTCTGCAACCTGACCTATTTGGATGAAAACTATATTTGAAATTTAAATATCTTAATTCTAAAAGAGCATAATGATTTTTTTTTTTTTTTGGCCACATTGCAGGGCTTGTGGGATCTTAGTTCCCCAACCAGGGATCGAACCTGTGCCCCCTTCAGTGGAAGCACGCAGTCCTAACCACTGGACCCCTAGGGAATTCCCATTATGATTAAAACTTTTAATTTTAATCTCTCGCCAACACCTTTTGGGTGTGTCTGCTTAGTTTTTCTTTCTGTTCTTGATTAAGGAATGGGATGGGAGAGACTGAATGTACACACAGACGATGGACAGGCCATCCATAGCAATAGTAGAGCTCTGCCCCACAACCTGCAGCCACCTGCCCGGGACGCCAACCGCTCTTCCACAGTAACCAGCCCAGGAAGCCAGCCTCCTGTAAATCAGACTTGCAGGAAGCAAGATTGCTGTCTCTAGCAGCAAACCAGGAAGCTAAGTAATAACTTCTGTAACAATTGGCCCCAAAGGGCCAGGGCTTAACAACTGACAGCCCTCCCTAAGTTTTGTTCCTGCTTCCAACTTAAAACCAACCAAAGAAAGCCAAATCTGCTCCCCTAACCAATCACTTAGGATGCCCGATTCTAGTTTATCCACCCTCAGCTGCCCCCTGCCACCAGCCGAGCACACCTGAAGCCTTCCCTTTCTGCACCTTATAAGGCATTCCCACTCCTCTGCCCACCTTTGTCTCCACCAAAACGCAAGTGATAGTGGCTAGCTCCCTTACTATAGCAAACTCAGAAAAATGGCTTTTGCTTTTCTCATTTCATTGGTCTTCGTTTATTTCTGCAGATGTTTACTGTATAAATGCAAAACGCTATTCAACCTTTTGTAGCACTTAATAACTACCAAAACATAACTGTTACAACCCCAGGTTCCTAGCAAGATCACCAAACTCACCCATTACCTCTCACACCGGTTGCCATGGTTGCCACGACACGAACCAGCCATCCAGCACGTGCCATAATCACCACGTGCCTGCCCTCGATCAAATAGTTCTTTCATTATGACAGTGCTGAAATTGTTAACAATGGGTAATCATTTGAAAAATTCTTTTAGAACAATTCTTTTGCCATTTAGACTCTTCTACTGGACTTACGACAGTCACTGAGAAACAGAAAACATCTGTTTGTTCTAATGTTTGCAGACAGGTGGAATGGCCCCAATAGATAACCCCCAAATAGTTAGGGATGTTTATACATCCTACTTAAGAAGGTACATGTATTACTGAGTCCAAGCTCGTACTGCTTGCTGCAGGACAGGCTAATACATTGAGAGACGAGTTGTCGGGGCAAGGAATAACTACTTTATTCAAAAAGCCAGAAGACAGGGAAGATGGTGGATTCGTGTCCCAAAGAACAGTTTGCCTGAGTTAGAATTCAGGCTTCTTTTATACTAAAAGGGGAGGGAGTAAAGTTAAACACTTCCTGGTTTGGTAAATTCAATAAATATTTCTTTTGTGCCTACTACATGTTAGGTCAGCCTCCAGAGGGGAGGTGTTACTTTTTTCCTCCCTGTAGTCATTCACAGGTCGGCCGGGTCAGCATGCTTCCTGGGAGCTAAACAAAGGTACTTAAGCTTAATGCTCATTACCTGGGAGGCAGGATTCCCAGAGATGGGCCATTATGTATAATTTAAGCTTATAGGCAACATCCCTTTAGTGATTAACTTGTAATAGAACACAAAGTTTCTTCCCTATTACACAGGTTAGGAGCTATTTCTGTTTGCTTGGATCTAACTACTGGCTAAACATCAGGCGTTAGAAAGTACTTGATAAAGAGACTTCCTTGGTGGTCCAATGGTTAGGTCTTTGCCTTTCAATGCAGGGGGTGCAGGTTCAATCCCCAGTCGGGGAGCTAAGATCCCACATACCTCGTGGCCAGAAAACCAAAACATAAAACAGAAGCAATATTGTAACAAATTCAATAAAGACTTTAAAAATGGTCCACATCCAAAAAAATCTTAAAAAAAAAAAAAGTACTTGATAAACCTGGCTTGACTGAAGAATCGTAATGGGTGTTATTTTTTAAATAGGTGATGTACTTTTCTCCCTGTACCTCCATGTATGTGACCTGCCCCTATCCTGTTGGCGGCATCCATTTGTCTCAGGCAGGATTATGATCCTTATGGAAGGAAGGCAAAGAAAATATGTCATGTTTGCGCAGTCTAGTCTTTGCTTTTGAGAATTGTTAAGATCACAAACTTGCCAAACAGGCTTTCAAAGAGACAGGACTGTCTAAATCCCAAATGCTCCATCTTTGTATTTCCAGGAGCAAATAGGGCTGGCTTGTAGATTATTACAAGGGCATAATTTTTAACACTGATGATCATTTGAAAAATGTAAAACAGAATTTTACTTTAAACCAGGGTGTAAGGGAGTCCTTGAAACAGGAAAGGAAAAGAGAAAAATCCCATCTCTTTCAGGTCTGGGAAGAGGAAGCAGCAGCAAAACGAGTGAGTCCTAGTTGGTCCCCATCTAGTCAGAGAACTACGGGAGGGTGACATCTCATGTGTGGAGAGGAGAGATCTTGGAGATTGCCTACCCTATTTTTCTGGTATTTTCCTCAAAGACTCACTAAGTCATCTATCAAATTCGATTCTGGTTTACAGTTTTAGGTTCAATGCATTACATCATCAATCTTAGGGGCTTGTTATTCCGGTATTTCCTGTGAGTCTGCACCTACTCCCTGCTGGTCCCCATCTCCATCCATGGCAAATGGGAAAGGTTTAATGCAAAGAATACTCTTGTTGAAAACCGTATGTTGTTTGCTACCTTTTTAAGACATTGAATGTGTTAGTTATGTTATTTCAAGGAAGTTAAAAAAAAACATATCTTTTAGAAAAGTGATTAATTCTCACGTAGGACTCATTCTGACACTGTGCATTGACTCATCAGCACAGGAGATAGGCTGTCATTTATCAATTTGGCTCCCTCTAGTGGTTAGTTTGCAAATTTTAGTAGGTTCTCATATATTCCTTAAAACCCCTTTTAAACCACAAAGCAGTCATTTTTCTTAGGAAGGTTTGGGGATAAATGATTGAAATTAAGAGAATATATATCTTTTCAGCAAATATGATACTTAGTCATACTTAGTCATTTTTTTGAAGAATTACTAAGGTTTCTATATAGGGTTGACAGATTTAGCAAATAAAAATACAGGGTACTCAATGAAATTTAAATTTCTGATTTAAAAAATAATTTTTTTTTAGTATAAGTATGCTCCAAATACATTAATCTGGGAATCTATATATTTGTGTTGTGTTTTACATCTCGTTTAACAAATGAGGATTCTGAGGATCAAAACTTCCAACTTCAAAGCATTTTTCCCATTTTACTATGGCTTGTCCTTGTTTTTTCATTCGAAATTTTCCTCAAAGTTCCCAAAAGAAATCAGATCAGAGGTCTGATCAGATAACATTTGAGTTTAAGCTCCAAGGATCCTGAGATATCTTTAACTTGACCAGGTGAAATGATCTCCATGCAAGGCCCCAGGGGACCCTCGACCTCTCCCTGAACCCTCCCCACTTGGCCCCTGGGGCTCACCTGCCGGTTCCAGTCACTTGTCGAGGACAGAGCTTCTAAGTGGGGGCAGGGATTTAACTCAGAGGGGCCCCCAGTTCTCAGCTCTGCGGCGGGAAAGGATCACCCAGGTGACGCCCACCCCTCACCCCCTCACTACACCCCCCTTTCTAGTTAACTGCGTGGAGCAGGAGCCCAGCCTTGGTGTTTTAAAAAGCTCTGAGGTCTGGGGACTTCCCTGGCAGTCCAGCGGTTAAGACTCTGCGCTTCCAATGCAGGGGACATGGGTTTGCTCCCTGGTCGGGGAACTAAGATCCCACATGCAGCTCTCAGGTCTGGTTTCAAAGCAGAACTTCTCAACTTTGGCTGCGTCTTAGGGTCACGGGGTGGAGTGGGGCTCACCAGGTGGCCAATTAGATCCATCACATTAAACCTTCCCAGACAGTTCCAAAACTGAGAAGCACTGCTGCAGGGCAGGGAATGGCAACGTTTTCTGTAAAGAAGCAGATGGCAAATGGCTCAGGCTTTGCAGGGCATGGGTCTCTGTCATAAGCACGCAGCAAAAGCAGCCACGGAAGACACATGGACAAGCAGGCTCTGCCGAGTTCCAGGAAACCTTGAATTCCAAATGATTTTCACACATCATGGCATATTATTATTCCTTTGAGTTTTCTCCATCATTTTAACATGTAAACACCATTCTTAGCTCTAGAGTAGGAATCGCCAACTAAGTCTGTAGGCCAAACCCTGCCCACCACCTGTTTTATACCAAGTTACTCATCTTTTCTCTCCCCAGCTTCCTCTGGTAGGACTGTGAGAGAAAAGAACCTTCGTGTTCTATTACACGTTAATCACTGAAGGGATGTTGCCTGTAAGCTTAAATTATACACAATGGCCCATCTCTGGGAACCCTGCCTCCCAGGTAATGAGCATTAAGCTAAAGTACCTTTGTCTAGCTCCCAGGAAGCATGCTGACCAGGCCCACCTGTGAATGACTGCAGGGAGGAAAAAAAGTAACACATCCCCCCAGGAGGCTGATGGGAACCAGGAAGTGTTTGACTTTCCTCCCTCCCCTTTCAGTATAAAAGAAGCCTGAATTCTAACTCAGGCAAGCTGGTTCTTTGGGACACAAGTCCACCATCTTTTCAGTCGGCTGGCTTTCTGAATAAAGTCGCTATTCCTTGCCCCGACAAATCGTGTCTCAGTTTACTGGCCTGTCGTGCAGCGAGCAATACGAGCTTGGACTTGGTAACAGGACATTTCCATTAATTCTTCTTGGTAGAGTAATTCATACGACAGATGCTGTGATTCATCGAGTCCAATGTTTTGTCTTTCCACGGTGCCATATAGGGCTTTTATGTAAGTAATTGGCTTATATCCTTTGGGAGTTCTTTTTAAAAGCAAATTGGTATTATTACCTTGTATCTATGAATTGGCATAAAATTAGTGTACCATTTTAACAAAATTGTTCTTTAACCAGATAATCCATTAAGAGTTTTCCTCTTAACTGCGCGGTAGTCTGGGCACAATAGCTATAAAGAGAAATCCACTTGCCTTTGTGACACCAGGAACTCATCCCCGAGTTCTACTTTGGAGTTACATATGTGCTCATCCCCCGTGAAGGAGCAGTAACTGTGGTTGCATTTGAGTCCTGGGCACCTCACTGAGTGTTCTCACCTGCGCGGTGTCCAGAGGAAAATGTGGCAAGGAAACATGGAGAAATTTGCCTGGGATTTGGGGTTTTTTTTCTTCTAATACCTGTGTATTGACAGGTCGCATCTCCTCCTTTCAAGCAGTAATATTTTTTTCCTCTAAAAAATAGATTAAATATTCAGCCCTAAACAAAATTTATGACATTTGAGACAAAAGGTGAATTTGAAACTGCTAAAAATTTAGATTTTTAATTACTTTTACCATGCTTTCCAAGCTTTCAAAAGAAATGGATGAATCATTCTGGCTTATGGGAAATGGTTAAGGTATTAGGTGTTGGAGGGTCACAGAATATGCCACCCCACAGTAGGCCACTTAGGCATAAGGATCATTTTGAGCTGAAGGCGGCTGAGAAGAAGCAGCTGCTCCCCCACTTGCCTAAAAAGCAGGACATAAATTTACAAAGGTGTCCCTCTCCACTCTCTGCCAGGAAGGACAGACGTTAATGAGACAACTTTAGACCCTTAGTCTGGAATCAGACAGCACCAGAGGAAGCAACATGACAAACTTTACTAATTAGCCTGGATCTACTATTGGTTCCCAGATATCTGCCTTCCCACAATTTGCCGCCCCTAGACTCAAGGTCCTTTTCTTTTGTCTTGTCACTTCCCTAAATTTTTAGTGTTGCTTTGCCAACATGCTCTGTAAGCCCAGTTCTAAGTTCCCTTTGAGTCGTTTGTCTCTGAGTGCCCCCGTGGGTCAGATGCACAAGCTAATGAACCTCTGTGCTTTTCTGTGGTTAATCTGTATCCTGTCCGGCCAGCTCAAATGAGCCCAGCCAGATGACCCAGGAGGCTAGTAGGAAGGAGAATTTCTACTTCCCTACAGGATCTTGAAATAATGCTCTCTGCTTCACAAAGGGGAGATTCCTGGGTCAGCACAAGTCCAGCCCCACACACGTCCCCTGGCCTGGGATGGGGGTGCTGATGCCTCCAAAGAGAAGAGTCAAACCAATATCTGGACCATGTGTCTGTGCCCATTGGGATGTACCTCTGTCCCCTGCAGGATGGAAGGGGGTCCCATGTGGTCTCCTCAGGAGATAGCACCAATTAGGGGACACGGTGCTGGTCTCTACCATCAGCAGATTGGATATTTTGTTGTACAGGTTACTAGATCAGTCCTGGCCAGTGGGTGTATTAGTTACCTATTGCTGCATAACAAATAACCCCAAAACTTAGTGGCTGAAAGCAACCTTTGTTACAGTTTCTGCACATCAGGAATCTGGCCCCGGCTTACCTGGGTCCTGGAGCTCAGTCTCCCATGGGCGGAGTCACCTGCCTGGAAAGAGCAGCTTCCAGGCTCACTTGCAGAGGCAGTGCTTTTCTGAGGACTCTACCTGCTGCCCCACCAAACAGGAGTGCTTTCCGCTTTGGCTGTTGGAGACACAACCATTCCCAACCCCACTGAGCTCCTTTCCGTGGTCCTTTCCTTGGCTGGTCTGACTTGATAGGGGGCCTCTGGGGTCTGGGCTCCTCTGCGGCTCCCTCTTCTCTGGACGCTGCTACCTTGGCATCACCCAACCCTCAGCTGTCTCCTCAACATAGGGAGATCGCTGGCTAGCTGTTGGATCCCCCTCCCTGCCTGGGGGCCTTGGACTCCTCCCAGACCGTGGGCTGGGGCAACCGCAGGGTCACAGAGAACGTCCCTTCCCTCAGGGAGCCCTGTGCTCAGCTGCTGTGTCAGGCAGGCAGATTGATCTGGTTCCTGCTGCTCCGTCCTGGTCAGAGGGCACCTCTCCTGTATCCTCTTTAACATCTGTGCTGCCGGACTTCTGAATTCACCAGTCTTCTGGTTGCAGAATGCTAGCTCCTGGTCTGCAGCTGTATTTCCTTCATTACTGATAAGGTGAAACAGCGTTTCCTGTGTTTGCTGGCCAGACACGTTGCCTCTTCTGTAAGATACTCATGTCTCCTGTTCCTCTTTCTTTGCATTAACTTTTCTTTGCCAGATAGGACTTCTTTCTATATGTTGGATATTGCTCAAAATTACATATATTGCAAAAACGAGCACCCCATTCATGTTTTAGATTTTTCACTTAAAAAGAGAAATTCTTAACTTTAGTCAAATCCATCTTTTCTCTCATGGTCAGTCCATTTGTGTGTTGAAGGCAGCATTCCCTGCCCCTCTTCTCCCACTCCCAAGTGGGGCAGACGTCAGCCCCTGGTCACCCAGCACCCCTGTGAAGCAAGTCCCCCCCCCCCACCCGACTGGAACTCACCCTGCAGCCTGGAGCGCGGAGCCGGTTCTGCTCTCCTAGTGGCTCATCTGTTCGTGCATTGGTGACCTTTATGGATCATGGATCCTGAGCCCTCCAGGTCTAAATTAGGGAAGCTTTCCTCGAGCTGTGCTTTCCACTGGAGCTCTCCTTACTGCCCTTTTCCACCCAGAGCCCAAGGCCAGCATCTGCCCAGCCCACCACCAGGCCGAGGGCAGGTGCCCCCAGAGCAACACCGCTGTGGCCACCCACCCCATTCAAGGCAACCTTACCCCTCAGCGTGCCACCTGCTCCGACCTGGCTTGTGTTGTTTTCAGGGGGTGGCCCTTGCAGAGGGTGGGGTAGACAGCTCCAGGGTTTAGTTGGATGGCAGTGGGGGGGTCTCAGAGCACCTAATGGAAGTGAAGTCCACACCATTTTTTATAGATGTATACACGTAGATGCATATGGGTATAATTTTTGTAAAACTACTAGATCGTATGTTTGAATTGTGCTGTAATTTTTGTTTTCCTGCAAGCATGTCTTGGAAAGCATTCCTTGTTGGTATGTATCATGCTTATATACTTTTAATATTATAATAGCATTTAATACCCTGGGTGCACCATATGTTATTTAACCATTTGGGTATCGTTAAAAGACATGAGGGCCTGCAGCATGAGGGCCTAGGAGAAATTGACAGGGTGCCACCTTAAATACAGAAACAGAACACAAGGACCATTAGTTGGGCTAAGTTCCCAGGGTTTGGACACGTGTGTGCATGCGAACGCACACACGCACACACAGAGGCTTTTCTTATAGGAGGATTCTTTTCCCAGATAGGGTCAAGCAGTGTGAGATGCACACCTCCCTCTGCTCAGGGGGCCATCCTGGCACCTAGAGGGATTTCCAGATGCACGAAGGCCTAGGCACCCATTCTACACCCTTTTCAGAGGACCCCAGAGGTACATAAACAGTATCCAGACAGTTAAACAGGACACCCGCAGACACGTCCTAAAGCTCGCACAGCTGCCCATCAGTGTCGTGACCGCAGGGTGGGGATTCTTCCTGACCACTGACACCATGCAAGTCCACAGACACCACTTGGGTGGAGAACACTCGGAGCATCTCGGCTGCTGCCCTGTCAGGTGAGTTTGAAGGCCCCTTCTCACGCTGCTACAGTAGGGCATAAATAATTTATCGATCCACTTAGATCTTAAAGGCATTTGCCCTGTGTCCAGAGGGGTCCCTGCCAGCTCTCAGCATCTCAGGTTCACATGGGATTGCTGTACTGATGCACACAAAGCTTCTAGCGTAGAATGGAATGAACAGAACAGACGAAGAGCTTGGTGTGTACTATTAACCATCCCAGTCTTTATCACGAAACCCAGCCCAACCACATACTGCCTCAGACTCTCTCCTGTAACTCCAAATTGTCACTTAACTGGTGACAGTGGTTGCCTCCCGGGTGGCTCTGAGCCAGGGATGGAGACAGACTTTTCACTGTATACCTCTGTATCCTTTGAATTTTGAACCTCAAGTACGTCTTACCAATATTAAAAAATAAAGTATTTTTTAACATGTTAATTTTTGAAAAGTAAAAAGAGACAATTCGGATTTTTCAAAGGTTACACCTTCCTTCCTTCGGGGGAGTTGGCGAGCTGAAAGGCGAGCTGAAAGGCGAGCTTCACATGCCTTCCCTGTGCACCCCATAACTGCGGGGCTGTAGGCAGAAGCCATGGGAGGGCAGAGAGGGAGAAGGAAGGGTTTTCAGCTCAGGATTATCAGGCTCTGACTGCTTTCTGCACAAAGACCCAAGGAATTCCCATTGTAGATTCACAGAAGGGCTTTATCTCCAAATCTGACCGATGGTCCAGGGAAAGTAAAGACCTGGATTAAAAGCAAGAACAAAGGGCAATGAAGTATGTGTAGGTGTAGCCCAACCCACAGTGGCCCAGCTTCTTGGTGCTATTTTCCAAATACATGAATTAAGCAGCAGAGTTAGCAATTATTCAAATAAGGGACAAAACATCTCCATTAAAATATTCATATAATTTAAACAATGAAGGTTTTGTCTTAAGTCCCAATATCTATTCCATTTCTTCTATTTTTTTTTTAACCCAACAATGTGTTAAGGTACTTTAGAGTCCATTGTGGGGTGAAGGGGTGAGGGCTGTTGCTGGATTTTTAGTTTAACATTCTATTTTATTGATAGAAACCAAGCTTCTCAGGACCAGATCAATAGAAGGGACAAATAAGCTTTGCAGTGTTTCTCCCCTGGATCCCCACCAGCTTGGAAAGGGCATCAGGCCCTTTGGTTTATTTTATTTATTTATTTTAGTTATTTTAAATTTTTATTTATTTATTTGGTTGTGCCGGGTCTTAGCTGAGGCAGGCAGGCTTCTTAGCTGTGGCATTCGAACTCTTAGTTGTGGCATGCATGTGGGATCTAGTTTCCTGACCAGGGATCAAACCCGGGGCCCCTGGATTGGGAGCACTGATTCTTAATCGCTGTGCCACCAGGGACGTCCCCAGGCTCTTTGGTTTAGACAAGCCTTCATGCACGCGCAAATCCTTGAGTAGCAAATATGATATGAAGAGAATCATACTGCTTTTTTAAAATACCTCTTTGATCCCCAAATAGACTTAATAACAAAGGGTCTTTTAATTTCTGAGTATGCTCTTCATTCCCAAGCATATGATTATGTCAAATGTACACAACCAAAGATTCGATAGTTCTGATTTTTTTTTCTAAGTGTGGCTCATTAAAGAAATACAAAAAAAAGAAAAAAAAAAAAGAAAAAATGTCAAGAATAGAATTCTCTGGGAGAAAATATTTGCAAACAAAGCAACTGACGAAGGATTAATCTCCAAAATATACAAGCAGCTCATGCAGCTCAATATCAAAAAAACAAACAACCCAATCCAAAAATGGGTGGAAGACCTAAGTAGACATTTCTCCAAAGACATACGGATGGCCAACAAATACATGAAAAAATGCTCAACATCACTAATCATTAGAGAAATGCAAATCAAAACCACAATGAGGTATCACCTCATGCCGGTCAGAATGGCTATCACCAAAAAATATAGAAACAATAAATGCTGGAGAGGGTGTGGAGAAAAGGGAACCCTCCTGCATTGTTGGTGGGAATGTAAATTGACACAGCCACTATGGAGAACAGTATGCAGGTTCCTTAAAAAACTAAAAATAGAACTACCATATGACCCAGCAATCCCACTACTGGGCATATACCCAGAGAAAACCACAATTCAAAAAGACACATGCACCCCAATGTTCACTGCAGCACTATTTACAGTAGTCAGGTCATGGAAGCAACCTAAATGTCCATGGACAGATGAATGGATAAAGAAGATGTGGCACATATATATGATGGAATATTACTCAGCCATAAAAAAGAATGAAATTGAGTTATTTGTAGTGAGGTGGATGGACCTAGAGTCTGTCATACAGAGTGAAATAAGTAAAAAAGAGAAACACGAATACCGTACACTAACGCATATATATGGAATCTAAAAAAGCGGTACTGATGAACCTAGTGGCAGGGCAGGAATAAAGACGCAGACATAGAGAACGGACTTGAGGACATGGGGAGGGGGAAGGGGAAGCTGGGACGAAGTGAGAGAGTAGCACTGACATATATACACTACGAAATGTAAAATGGATGGCTAGCGGGAAGTTGCTGCATAGCACAGGGAGATCAACTCGATGCTTTGTGACGACCTAGAGGGGTGGGAAAGGGAAGGTGGGAGGGAGGCTCAAGGGGGAGGGGATATGGGGATATATGTATACATAGAGCTGATTCACTTTGTTGTACAGCTAACACAACATTTTAAAGCAATTGTACTGCAATAAAAATGGGGGAGAAAAAAAAAAGAATAGGACTTCCCTGGTGGCGCAGTGGTTAAGAATCCGCCTGCAATGCAGGGGACATGGGTTTGAGCCCCGGTCAGGGAAGATCCCACATGCCACGGAGCAACTAAGCCCATGCGCCACAGCTACTGAAGCCCACGTGCCTAGAGCCCGTGCTCCACAACAAGAGAAGCCACCAGGATAAGAAGCCCACGCACCGCAACGAAGAGCAGCCCCGCTCTCTGCAACTAGAGAAATCCCGCGCGCAGCAACGAGGACCCAACACAGGCAAAAAAAAAAAAAAAAGAATAGAATTCTTTCTGGGACCTCCCTGGCGGTCCAGTGGTTAGAACTCTGCCCTGCACTTTCACTGCCGGGGGCGAGGGTTCAATCCCTGGTTGGGGAACTAAGATATTGCAAGCCGCGCGGTGCGGCCAAAAAAAAAAAAACAAACAGAATTCTCTCCTAGTTTTCATGAAATTCTCAAATTACAAATGATACTTTACCATTCTTTATATCACAGGAAGCAAAATAAAACCAAATTAGTTAACTGTAAATGGGCATGAACCATCTTAGTGGAGTGGTGGAAGTGTTCTAAATCTAGATTGTGGTGATGATTGCACAACTAGGTAAATTTGCTAAAAATCATTGATTTGTACACTTAAAATAGAGGAACTGTGGAATGTGAATTACATCTCAGTAAAGTTACTCCCAGGGCCCAAATTAGCTGCAGTGCATCATATGACCACAGAAGGTCAGCAAAGAGTTTTCCACAAACCTATCTCCAAGGGGGACATCATCAACCACTGGCTGCGGCTGCCCTTCACCACAGAAACTCCTCTGTCCTGGGTCTCAGGGGCTTGAAGTTACCAAACACCAGAGTCAGGTATCAGGAATAAGGAAATATTTTCAAATATTGGCTTATGCAAATCTACAATGATCGGAGCTATCAAATCGTTTAATCCATGATATATACAATTAAGTAAAAAATCTCACACCACAATAATCTTCAATAAGCAAACTAGAAATTCAGTCCTATTGGAAATATTAAAGTCCTTTAAAACTAGTTTTGGACTAATTATACGTTCTAGTAAATATTATACAAACTTTAAAAAAATTTTTTTTCTTTTTTTCGTTTTATTTTAATTGAGCCATGTATTCTTTTTTTTTTTTTTTTTTTGCCCGTGCCGCATGGCATGCAGGATCTTAGTTCCCTGACCAGGGATTGAACCTGTGCCCCCTGCAGTAGAAGCCTGGAGTCTTAACCATTGGACCGCCAGGGAAGTCACTAAACTTTGATTTTTATGGCTATTATAATTTACATTAAAAATGTAAATTTAGGGGCTTCCCTGGTGGCGCAGTGGTTGAGAGTCCGTCTGCCAATGCAGGGGACACGGGTTCGAGCCCTGGTCCGGGAAGATCCCACATGCCGCGGAGCAACTAGGCCCGTGAGCCACAACTACTGAGCCTGCGCGTCTGGAGCCTGTGCTCCGCAACAAGAGAGGCCGCGATAATTAGAGGCCCGCGCACCGCGATGAAGAGTGGCCCCCGCTTGCCGCAACTAGAGAAAGCCCTCGCACAGAAGCGAAGACCCAACACAGCCAAAAATAAATAAATAAATAAATTTATTTTAAAAAAAAACAAAATGTAAATTTAAAAAGTACAATTTAAAAAATTTCCATCTAACTCCCTTTCAGTTAGATAAAAAAAGTAATCAATAAAACCTTTCAAATAACTAATTAACATGGAGAAATCTTCTAAAAGGAGTACAGTCTCTCTCTCATTACTAATTTATTTCTTTCAAGAACATAAAAACAGTAAATCGGATTATGGGAAGGTAAACCTCCTAAGACACTGAAAACCACAGCCATTTCTAGGCTGGCAATACTTCCTCTTAGTGCAGCCATGTTAAGATGAAGAAGGGCGGAGACTTGTGAGCTGGAAAATTTTCAGTCAGTCACATTTTGAGCATATTTATAAATAACTGTAAGTGAAGTAACATTCGTCTAAATAAAGTCTTCATGTGTCAAAATCTTAACCTAGGTGAATCAGATCAAAGCAGATGCCTCTGCCTTCATTATGGCCAGTTTCAGCCTAAGGCCATTTCGCTCATGAACTCTGGTTACAGGCAATCTGAACGATGCTTTCTTGGGTTAATGACTTCAGTACCGAGAATGTAGAAACTGTGCTCATAGGGATAAGAAACTATAGGGTCTGATGAAATATTACTCATATTTACTCTCCTCAGAAATTTGAGGGTCAGTCGTTTCTTCACAGTATCACTAAATGCCAAGGTCAAAGCAGAGGAACAGAGGTTGGGCTGGTTAAGTGACCCAGGGAGTTAGTGGAAGAGCTGGATCAGCCATGAGTCCTCCATTAAAACAGACAGCCATTATTCATTCTACACGTTGTATCATCTGTAACATTGCTTTTGGTTTTGTTGCTGTAGTTTAGTCAGGATGAATTTTTTTTTCTTTTTATTTATTTTTATTTTTGGCCGCTCCACAAGGCCTGTGGGATGTTATTTCCCCGACCAGGGATGGAGCACGGGCCCTCGGCAGTGAGAGCATGGAGTCCTAACCACTGGGCGGCCAGGGAATTTCCCCCAGGATGAATTGTTAAAAATAACCACTGCCTGACTTGAAAGCTTTGAAATCAAAGTCATGAGACACTGAGGTCTGGGATACTAAATGCTCTTATGGCACTGGTTCAATCCCTGGTCGGGGAACTAAGATCCTGCATGCCATGCGGCACGGGCAAAAAAAAAAAAAAAAGATACATGGCCCAATTAAAATAAATAAAACAAAAAAATGAAAAAAAGAAAAACGATTTTTTTAAAGTTTGTATAATATTTACTAGAACGTATAATTAGTCCAAAACTAGTTTTAAAGGACTTTAATATTTCCAATAGGACTGAATTTCTAGTTTGCTTATTGAAGATTATTGTGGTGTGAGATTTTTTACTTAATTGTATATATCATGGATTAAACGATTTGATAGCTCCGATCATTGTAGATTTGCATAAGCCAATATTTGAAAATATTTCCTTATTCCTGATACCTGACTCTGGTGTTTGGTAACTTCAAGCCCCTGAGACCCAGGACAGAGGAGTTTCTGTGGTGAAGGGCAGCCGCAGCCAGTGGTTGATGATGTCCCCCTTGGAGATAGGTTTGTGGAACTCTTTGCTGACCTTCTGTGGTCATATGATGCACTGCAGCTAATTCGGGCCCTGTGAGTAACTTTACTGAGATGTAATTCACATTCCACAGTTCCTCTATTTTAAGTGTACAAATCAATGATTTTTAGCAAATTTACCTAGTTGTGCAATCATCACCACAATCTAGATTTAGAACACTTCCACCACTCCACTAAGATGGTTCATGCCCATTTACAGTTAACTAATTTGGTTTTATTTTGCTTCCTGTGATATAAAGAATGGTAAAGGATCATTTGTAATTTGAGAATTTCATGAAAACCAGGAGAGAATTCTGTTTGTTTTTTTTTTTTTTGCCGCACCGCGCGGCTTGCGGTATCCTATTTCCCCAACCAGGGATTGAACCCTCGCCCTTGGCAGTGAAAGCGCAGTGCAGAAAGTATTCGAGTGATGAGTTACAGTGAAAATGCCTTCTGTCTGGGGCTTCCCTGGTGGCGCAGTGGTTAAGAATCTGCCTGCCAATGCAGGTGACACGGGTTTGAGCCCTGGTCCGGGAAGATCCCACACGCCGCAGAGCAACTAAGCCCGTGCACCACAACTACTGAGCCTGTGCTCTAGAGCCCGTGAGCCACAACTACTGAGCCCGCGCACCACGACTACTGAAGCCCGCATGCCTAGAGCCCGCGCACCGCAATGAAGAGTAGCCCCCACTCGCCGCAACTAGAGGAAGCTGTGCACAGCAACAAAGACCCAACGCAGCCAAAAATAAATAATAATTTAAAAAAAAAAAAAGCCTTCTGTCTAAAACACTGCACGTAAGTCCTCCTGTGCTCTGGTGGCTGAGGCCCGCCCGGGTGGGTGGCAGGTGCCCCGGCCGCTCCGCAGAGTCCGCACTGCAGCCCAGGCTTCCTCGCCCTTCATCACCATGCTGGGTGCTCCGGGGACCCATACTGGCAGAAAATATCACCCATGAGTTTCTGTTTTTGTTTTTGTTTTTAGGTTCACTAAATTTATTTTAAAAATCATGAAACGTTTCTTACAAAAGAGCAATACATTCTGCACACTGCTCTGAATAGCTGCCAGGGACATATGGACTATTGTTACTTCTCCTCCCTATCCCACCCCCCCAAATGTTACAGTGACCACAAAGCAAAGCGTTCACAATAATTACATGGGGGGATTTTCTTTTAAAACCACCAACGATGAACAAAAATTAAAATTCACTCACTCTGCTGTTTCAAAATTTCAATGTTTTTGCACACCCTCCCCCAACCCCCAACCCTGTTTGTAAGGAACTAAAACATTACATCTGGTGAACAGCAAAGATTTCACTACACCTCAAATGCAGAACACCTATGAAGCAGAGGAATGTTGGCTTTTTAAACAGAAGCAAATAAAAAAAAGAAAGATGCAGAACTCCTTCAGTTCTTCACTAGTCTTAGAAAAACTTTCCAGAATACTGCTTCACACTATAAAAAAGAAAAAATATCTTGCATTAGAATCCTTCAACATCTGCATACTGTTTCACACTGTTCTGCAGCAAATACTGTGCATTCTGTATCTGGTCCTGCGTTCCTGTAATGGTAATGATCCAATCTTTGGACCCCTCTAAAGGCTCATCAATTTTGATCGAAGCTCCTGACTCATGACAGATTTGTTTCATCCACTGACCACCTTTGCCAATAATAGATCCAGCCAGATCTTCGGGAATAGTTACTTGTGTAGTAACAATAGATCCACCAAGATCACCATATGAGCCACGACCCCCTGCATAGGAATAATCATATCCAGAGCCACCCTGTGGTTCATAAGCCATCTGCCACTCTGATGGGCTCCATGTATCTACTGCAGAGTCCCCAGTTTCATCAAACTGAAACCAACCATGCCATCATAACGGTCTCCAGGTCTTCCTCTTCTGTCATAGGCCATTAGATCTCCTCCTCTGGGTGGTGGTGGAGGAAGAGGAAGGTTCCAAGCTCTGCCACCACCCCAGCCCCCTCGTCCAGGAGGAGGTGGAGGAGGTCCTCGACGAGGGCTCCTATCATCATAATCTCTTCTGGATGGAGGCATGGGACGCCCACCCCGACCAGGAGGCATTCTGTCAAAACCACCTCTTCCCGGCATGGGAAATCCCACGGGACGTCCACGGCGGTCATCAAACATCATTGTAAAACCACCATAATCATAGGTTTCATCGTAAAAATTTGGATCATAAGGCTGAGCACGTCCTTTGATGGGAGACTCTGATATAAGATCAAGGATGATCTTTATGCACTCTACAACCCTAACAGGTTTTCCTCCAATAAGAACAACTCTGTCTCAGTGGATTGAGGACAACGTTCCTGGAAAAGCTTGATTGTTGTGTGAGTGTTCCTTGAAGTTCTTTGATTTTAGCACCTTTGACCCCAATAATTCCTCCAGCCAGACTCTGATGGATCAACAGTCTCAACTGGCAGTCGAAGTCGCATCCTTTAGAGTGTTGGTAATTTAAGCATTCCACAGCATCAGATTCGAGCGGGAGCTGGCTGGTGGCAGTGGGCGATGGCAACTGCGGGCCCTCTTCCAAGGTAGGGATGATTTTCTTCAGAATTTCTCCAATTGTTTCAGTATCAGCACTGATACTCAATATGCGCTCGGGGCCACTGCTGTCTGGGAATAAAACACTGGCATTGTAGTCTGTACGGAGAGCCTTACTATTCTTGCCTCCTTTTCCAATCACTGCCCCAGCATTCTTGCTCTGAAGCAGAATGCGTAATTCAACCATCTCATCAGTGTTTCTAGATCTTTTAAAAGTTTGTTCCTCTTCCATATCTGCAGCAGGGCGCTTACCAAATTCGCCATTGGTTTCGGTGTTGGGAAAGGTTTCCTCTGGCTGTTCAGTTTCCATTTTCTTATATTAAAGGGACACACCAATCAGTTATCAAATATATCTATCCTTGCAGGGCAGAACTGAAGTGTTCTGGGCGGGACCAACTGACACCCTAGTGCTGCAGTAGCGGGGCAAGGCTACCGTCCCCATGCCGCCGCACCGCCTCAGCCGGCCACAGCTAGACAGAGAACGAGCCCACCCATGAGTTTTTGAAGTCTTCATAGACTAAGAATGTTTCAAAGAAAAGGAATTACAGAAATAGCACATACACTATGTAGGGCTGTGGCATTAAACCATCTTGTGTGCTCAATAAATGCAGGCTAAGAACAGCCACTCGAGGGCAACCATGGCTTAGAGGGAGATGGGGTAAGGCCTGACCCAGACCACGTGGTCAGTGTTCTCCAAAATAAGTGTCTGCAGAAACAGGCGCGGTACTGGCCAGAGATAGGAATGTCCAGAGCTGCTGAACCAAATCTCAACGTAGGGAATGATAAACACAAATAGACACATGGGCACACTCATGTTGTCCTCTATCTAGAAAGCCCACTTTCAGGGAACTCCCTGGCAGTCCAGTGGTTAGGACTCCACGCTTCCACTGATGGGGTTCCATGTTCAATACCTGGTCGGGGAACTGCGTGGCCCAAAAATTAAAAAATAAATAAAAATCCCAGTTTCATTAAGAGCCTCCTTATCTGGGCTACTTACTTCCTCAAAAGTGTACCAATAGTTACTGTGTTTTGAAAGGGAAGAATTTGGGAATTCCCTAGTGTTCCAGTGGTTAGGACTCAGCGCTTTCACTGGCTTGGGCCCCAGTTCGATCCCTGGTTGGGGAACTAAGATCCCACAGGCCGAGCGGCACAGCCATAAATAAATGAATGACTAAATAAAAGGTAAGAATTAAAAAATCTATTCCCAAGTCAAGCCCGACACTAGTCTGCCATGTCAATGCTTCCCAGAGCTCACCAGACACTAAAAGCAGGACCCATCAGAGCTCACCAGACACTAAAAGCAGGACCCATCACGAGCCTCATTAAGAGCCAGCTGTTCTAGAGACACTGTACCATGTGTCAGCGATCGATGGGTCCATCAGGGTCCTGCATCCTCCCATTGGGTCCAGCGTCCTCCCATTGTTTCAGGGACAACAAGAGCTAATGTTTTCGAGAAAGCTATGCTTTCACCAAAAGCTGGTCGAAAATCCAGTTTATAGAAAAAGAGAGGCATCATGGGGATATAAAGATGACTACACTAGCTAAGAGGTCTGAGTCTCTCCATTCCCAATAACTATCAACATTTAAGTAAATCAACCTAAAATCTGGTATCCATGCCTATAAAATTAAGGGAGTAAGTTATACCTTTATGACCTCTTTTACCTTGAGGATTCTATTTCAGTGTGTACATCTGTAGCTTTGATATCCCAACAGCTAGTCCTTAAAACTGTAGGATCATTTTCTCCTGATCGGCATCATGGATTTTAAACAGCAGAGAGAAAGGATGCCTACTTTTGTCCGTTAGAACAGGAAAGGTTTGGGTGTTCTTAAGTCCACCCGCTTGGACCACAGAGCTGTCTCCACCAACCACCTACCTGGCCAGCACACACCCCCTCCGGCCACCTTCCTGCTTTGGGTCCCGGCTCCCTCGCTCCCTGCCGGGTTTGCTCTTGGCCCTGAGCCCTAACAGCTTTGTGACCTTGGGCAAGTTACTTACCCTCTCCAAGCCTGCTTCCTCATCTGCAAGATGGGGATGATGATAAAAGCACCAACACTGACGAGAATTAGATGTGATAAGCCCCGTATGGTGCACGGTTTGGTGCCTGGCACAGGGAAAGCACTCAGTAAACTGCAGCGATTACTTTTGATAATGACAACCGCGTGGTTAGAGCATCCACAGGACTCAGGACGTAACGGAAGAGTCTATGAAGTGCCAGCAAAGGGCCAGTGCTGCCAGGGCCCCTGGTCCTCTCCTTCTGGACCCCTTGTCACTTGTAGACTTGAAGGAATGAACATATGGACTGACTCCCTGTGTCTCTTCCCAGAAACTCCTCATCCCACAGCCCTGAAGATGGGGCAGGAATCTAAGGAAACAGGTGGCATCATCAATGAATCTCTTTCACAAAAAAGAAACTGGTGGGCTTCCCTGGTGGCGCAGTGGTTGGGAGTCTGCCTGCCAATGCAGGGGACACGGGTTCGAGCCCTGGTCTGGGAGGATCCCACATGCCGCGGAGCGACTAAGCCCGTGAGCCACAACTGCTGAGCCTGCGCGTCTGGAGCCTGTGCTCCGCAACAAGAGAGGCTGCGACAGAGAGAGGCCCGTGCACCGCGATGAGGAGTGGCCCCCGCTCGCCGCAACTGGAGAGAGCCCTCGCACAGAGGCGAAGACCCAACACAGCCAAAAATAAAAATATAAATAAAATTAATAAAAAAAAAAAAAAAAAGAAAGAAACTGGTGACAGTGGTTGCCTCCCGGGTGGCTTGGAGCCAGGGATGGGAGACAGACTTTTCACTTTGAATTTTGAACCTCAAGTACATCTTACCAATGTTAAAAATTGAAGTATTTTTTAACATGTTGATTTTTGAAAACTAAAAAGAGACAATTTGTATTTTTATTGATTGATTGATTGATTGATTTTTGGCTGCTCCCCGCAGCAAGTGGGATCTTAGTTCCCTAACCAGGGAGGGAACCCATGCCCCCCGCAATGGAAGCGCGGAGCCCTAACCACTGGACCGCCAGGCAAGTCCACAATTTGTATTTTTAAAAGGTTACACCTTCCCTCCGGGGAACTGGTGAGCTGAAAGGCGAGCTTCACGTGCCTCCCCCGTGCACCCCATAACTGCAGGGCTGTGGGCAGAAGTGGTGTAATCCCCTGACTCAGGATCAGTAATTTCTATCTCCAGAAGTCCAGATGCGGAAACTCTTAGGATTAAAAAAAAAGCCACAGATGCAGTGACAGCTCTGGACTCTGCGCAACACTGTTGCACAAGATGAGCCATATTCACACGGCTTCCAACATACCACCGCTCTGTCCACCAGGAGGCTGTAGGCGGCATCTGCTAAGGCTGGGTGGAGAGCTAGCAAATCGTGCTAATCTAGCAGCGAAAGGTTTGCTTCCAGGGACAAATCAGATGAGCCGGCATCTGGAGGAGTCCCGTGCGGCTCCGACAGCCTGGCCCCAGCCCCAAGTCGCACAGCTTTTCCCCTCTCCCCACCAGCCGCGGCCTCAGACATCACCCGTATGGCAGACGCCGCCAGCTGCCCACACCCTGCTCTTGCAGAAACCAGTTCTATTCCGCACCGATTGGCCATATGCTTCGCAGAAGCCTGGAACCCTCCCTGCCCCAGGGGTTGAATCCTCACTAGTAATCCAGAGCTTTTAATTCCACTCTCCTTGCCAGCGAGCAGTTACGAAAGGAGTACGATGAGCGAGCGTCTAGCTGGTGAGACTCGGAGGGCGTCGACTGCTGAAGGTCTTCTGTGCAGGTTTCCCTTTGCTCTTAAGACAGGACAAACGGAAGAGGAGCTACCGGCTGCCCCTCTGGTGCCTGCACCCGGGCAGCAATGTCGGGATCGGGGGACCAGCTACACAGGGAGCCAACGGTCGTGAGGCCGGGTTGAGACACTGAATCTCCTACCTCTGCGCCTGGGGTTTTGTGAGGTGATAACACTTCCTCACTGTTTAAGCCACTGTGGAGAAGGGGGGACATCAGCTATGTAGGGCCCCAAGTAGTCAGATGCAATCTGCTTCCCCTGAGACGACAGAGTGGGGTACACACGTGCACGCACGCTCTCTGTTACACCAAACCAACCCCTGGTGAGTCCTAACTTCACCTCCCCCGTCTCCTTGACTCCAGCTCCTTGGAGGGGCGTGCCTGCTCTGTACCCCATCTGGGTGCACCACCCCGCCCCCTCCGCCCTGGCACTACCACTCACTTCCAAGTCTGTCTCCTGCAGGAAGAGTTCATCTGACCTCGCCTACAGCTTCCTCCAGTTCTAACACAGAGCGTCTTCTGCCTCGACATCCCTGGGTTGCCCTCTCTGTGTCCACATTCTGAGCACACGTCATTTATAGTGACTGACCGACTGATTAACAGAATGAAAGGATGAGTGAACTGCGTGAACGATGGATGAATGCATGAGTACAAAGCACCATTTTCCTTCACCTGAAACCTGGGGTTTTCCTTCCCTCTTTTCTTTCTTGTCTTCTTTCCTCATCTTACTTCTCTGTAGAACAAAAGACAAAAATTGAGATAAAAGATATTCAGAGCTCAGACTCTGCAGGATGAATAAGTATTTCTAGAGAAAGCCTCGAACGGCACGCCCAACCTCCTGGGAGTTACAGATAAGGGAAGGGGATGACGGTGTGGGGATAGCGCTTAGACTCCACACAACGGCCTCCTGCTCTCTACTCCCCCCACCCCAAACAGCTCCACACAATGACCAGCTCCACTACTGAAACTAGGGGAGGGGCAGCCTTAACAGGTCAGGAGTCACAGCAGAAAATGCAGCGAGTCTAGCCCATAGGAGGCCTTCAACAGATGTCCCACCGGAGAATGAGGTGACAGAGCATCTTGTGGTTAGGGCTTTGGGCTTATACCTTGAAGTTTTTTATTATAAAAGCAGGATAGGGGCTTCCCTGGTGGCGCAGTGGTTGAGAATCTGCCTGCCAATGCAGGGGACACGGGTTCGAGCCCTGGTCTGGGAAGATCCCACATGCCGCGGAGCCGCTAGGCCCACAACTAGTAGTTGTGCACCACAACTACTGAGCCTGCGCGTCTGGAGCCTGTGCTCTGCAACAAGAGAGGCCGCGATAGTGAGAGGCCCGCGCACCGCGATGAAGAGTGGCCCCTGCTCGCCGCAACTAGAGAAAGCCCTCGCACAGAAACGAAGACCCAACATTGCCAAAAATAAATAAATAAATTTATAAAAAAAAAAAAAAAAAAGCAGGATGAAATGTGGATACCAGTAATCACCCGATGTAATGAATTTCATCTGAATGTGCAGACTCAAAAATATTTGACCTAAAAGTAGCTGTTTTGAAGTGGAAAATAAAATTTTGGGTTGTTTTAGTTTTTACTTTAAAACTCCTATGGTTGTTAGCCAAAACTCAAAATAGAGGGCCACCAGCAGGAGATTTCCAGACCATCTGCAGAAAGGCCTACTCCATCATACCAGCTGAACCTCTCATAGCTGCTCTTCTGTGTAAAAGCCCTGGGGCCGAGCTTCTGATGAGATGGCAGAAAGAACGCTGCAGAGATCACGACCCACTGTGGAAATCGGCAGTGGACCCCCTTGAAGGTATGCAAATACAATTCTAACTTAAACCTTTAAATCAGGACAGATATTAAAATTTGCGTTAATGTTCATCATGTAATAGCAAACCGACACTAAAAACTTCTGCAAGATCTTTTATGTTACACAATAGAGTAAAAACTGTAGTATATGTTCAGATAGTTAAATGAGCACCAAACACTACAAACTGTAACCAACATGGTTCTATTAAAAACTCTCTTCAACTATGGCATTCAAGGACAGCAATACAATATTTTCTTTACAAAGCAACCAATATAAAAATCTGCAAATGCCATAAATTCATTTATAGGCTATTATTTTCACATAGGCATGTCATTAGATTCTTTCAATTCTTTCTTTCTTTCAGTTCTTTCCTGAGGTATTTTTTTGTGGTTTACTTTTATTGTACTGCTGGATGCATTATCTTTGATCATCCTTTCCTAAAATGATTTTTAAAGACCTGCAAAAAATTTTTATTGCATAGGACACTGTTCATGACACAGAGATCAGGAACTGCAAATATGTGGCACTGGAACAAGCCTTACAAATGCTGCATTTTAAGAATTTGTTACATACCTTTTTTTTTTTTTTTTTTTTTTTTTTTACAGTTTTCCTCTTTTAAAAAATTGAAGTTACAGCTGAGAGTTAACTACGTACAGTGAAGCAGTTTGGGAATGTTAAGAGATTAGAAAATACGATGAATGATAAAGGGAAAAAAAAAGCCATAATTCTTGCCGGCTTTATATTGTATTGCCTTCAAAAGCAACTGTACATATTGCAATCAGTTCATAGTTAAATATTTCTACTAATCTGTTTTAGGAGAGCAAATGTCTTTCAAGGTTTCCAGTTCCTCTATGAGCTTCTTGTTCTGAACTTCCAGCACTGCAACTCGACTCTCCAGACATTTGACATATTCTTTCTTTCGACGTCGACATTCTTTAGCAGCTTCCCTATAAGAGAGTAGAAGCAAAAGGGCAAAAACAAAACATTTTTTTTTCACATGCATGCTACTGACAGGGAGGCTGAAGTAAGCTTGGTAAATGTGATCGTGGCGTTCCAAATCCTGGGACAACATTCCCAATGCGATTCCAAACCCTAAGCCAAACTGGGTTCTGAAGGGTCACAAGTGTCCCTTCCACAAGTCCACATGGCAATTAGTAAGACTGCTGCATCTCCTGCCTTGATTAGACCTCTGGGCAAACAAGGCCCAAGTCAAAGACAGTCACTCTACTTTACGGCAGTAAAGATCTTTGAGGGCCTTGAGTTCCTCAATGAGAGTCTTGTTCTGGTTTTCAAGCACAGCCACACGGTTTTCAAGACATTTGACATATTCTTTCTTCTTCCTGCGACACTCCCGGGCAGCTTCCCTGGAACCAACACAAGGCAAATGACAACAGGAACAACCTCTCAGCACAATCCAGAGCGGCTAGTGAGCTTCTGCCCCCCAGACTCAACTGCCGGTCAGTCCTGGGGGATGTCTGCATGGAGCCGCACAACAGTTGTAACCGAGCACGTGCCTCGTTGGGAGGTTACCCTAAGACAGCAGGAACGACGGCAGAGCACAACAATTCGCCTGGCATCCGTTGTAAATGGTGTTTTCTTAGGGCACACGTCCCACGGTCACAGTGACCAGCAAGATTTTCAGTAACCAAAACGATAGGACCACATCCCCAAGTGGAATTTCTACAAAAACATTTACAGATCTTTTCAATTCTCTTAATTATTTTTGTCCACCAAAAGCCACATATTCCATCACAATGAGTTAACTTTATTTGATCAGAAATGATTAGAAAAATTAATCCTTAGAAACCAGTGTCAGCACTGGAGATTTTAATTCTTCAAGACTAAATCTCAGTAAAACAAGATCAATCATGACTGCAAGCCAACAGTTTGTCGGCTAGAAAACAACATGGATAAGAATAACAATAAACAAATCATGCACATTTTCATAAACCAAAATGGAAGGGACTCTGCTTCTGAAAACTAAGGAAGGAGAGAAGAGAGGGTACAGAATACAACCCTCAGTAATTCAGATAACTTAAACCCAGAAATGTGAGAACACCACAACTGAAATCATGGAAAGGACGCGAGAGATGCACCTGCTAACCAGGATTTAAAGCACTGCAGACACGCCCGGAGAAAGGCCAGACCAGCAGCCAAAGCAACACACACAAACAGAGGAGCTGAGTTAGTCATTTTCACACATAACACCGCCAAAAAACAATGGACACGGCCGACATTTTCTTTCTTTCTCCTTTTTTTCAGGGTGGGAGGGGGTGGCTACTACATCATTTAACTCATCTAGAGAATATACCTTCTGATAACAGCTTTATTTTGGAGTGTTCCTTTGAGAATAACTGCCTTTGGGGTAGCCATCATATCAAAAAGCCTACATTGAAACAGGTAATTCAAATATATATACGCAAAAGTTGTGTTGAATGTCTAATCGCCAGTTACTGTAATGCCAGTTAGCACTGCTGCAATTCTGGACTAGGAGTGACACAGGCAACACATGTGGCCAATTCTGTTTTATTTTTAGGATAGTTGATGCTCACTAACAACTGGTTATCTGTGTTTTCTCTGTGGGAAGCAAGGGTCAGCAGAAGAGAGCCCTTGAAATCCCAATGAACTGCAGGAAAAGGTCGAGCCCTACTTCCCAGCCAGGAACAAAGTCGTCACCCTGTGAACTTGAAAGGTTCTCAGACTTCTCAACTGGTTAACAGAAAAATTAACAGTGTAAAAGTGAACACAATCTGATAAGCACAGATGAATTTAATCTAAATGATGCACACGGCAATGCCAAGAATAAATCCAAGCACACTTATACATTTGCCAGTTTGGGAACACAATTCAACTCTTCCACAAAGAAACTAAAATACATTTCTGAATACCGAGGTTTTTGTGATTAAATCATTATATTAAATTCTAGATCTGGAAGGAAGATAGTCATTTTACAAAACAAGTTACTACTAAATGAAATTTTAAATGTCAAATAGAGGTGTTGTGGGATGTCTAATGTTTCAAGTTTAATTTACCAAGCTGTGCTATTTCTTGTGAGTATGGATACTTTGTGTCTCATGCGCCTGCATGCATGTTACCAGAGTCAAAATGTTCCAGGCACAAAGCTTTGGATGGCCACACCAGTAGGTGGTACATTCCTATGTAGTCTCCGCTATGGAAAACACCTGTTTCTTCTATTAATAGTTAGCTCCATTTTCAGGCCTTGCATTTGTCTGGATATACCCTTAGCATGGAGAGGAAGTACATGGCAAAGAGGAAAAGCTGACAAGGTTGTTAAAGAAATAACAACTGTAGCTGGATTGGCAGAAATACAATTAAGTATCTATTATGAATGCCAGCCAAAGAATTTAGCTGAGAGAATGTATAAGAGGTCTTTGACATTAATAAGTAAATCCTACATACTCTGCATAAAGCTAAATCTGCAGTTGACACCGGGGTCTCTTTGAGGTGACCCGGTGTTAGTGCAGTGTGGGCTCTGGGGAAAGACGGCCTGACTGCAGCTCCAGGTTCTGTCCAGTTTGGGCTGTGTGATCTTAATCAGCTTGTTACCTGACCTCTCGGAACCTCAGTTCCTCATCAGTAAAGTAAAGGAGAATAACCAGACCTACTCTCATGTGAAAGCTATGTGCAAGTTAAAAAAACGGTAGAAACAAGCACTGAAAACTTGCTCAGCAGACACTGAGCAACCGAAGAGCCATTTATCATCTGCTTTTCTCTTGTCCTGCTCTGAAACTGAAATTTGGAAGCTAAAATAGACCCTTCTCAGAATCCCGTGCCCCTAGGGACTCTCTTGATTATTTCTAGCCAATGAAATGTGCAAGAACACGTGAGAAAATGAGAGAGGGCACTGGAAGCGTATGTACGACAGGAGGCATCTCTATGCGGTGGGGCTGTGGGTAATTTTAATTCTTCCTCTTGCTTTGTACTTGCCCCCAGCTAGAATTTTTCAGAATAGATTGTACTTGGGTATAATAGAGAAAAAACAAAGTTACAAAATAGATAAAAGAAAACTACATGTAAAAGACTTAGAAAATTCTGAACTCACACTCATATTTATTTTGCTCACAAAGAAGCTAAAAATTATACTTATCACCTACTTCACAAAGTAAATACCAAGTACAAAATGAATCTTTATTTGTAATAAAGTCCTTCCATTATCATTTAAAAAATGAATGTATCTTTTAGACATTACCCTAAAACACATGAGGATGTACCGCCTGCTGATGAAACAGTTTCATGCCTGCAACTCTGACTAGAAGACTTACTTATCAGCACATGCAGAGCACAAGCCCACATAAAATGCCACACAACATGTAACTTGGGAGAAATAGCTGAGGAAAAGTTAATTTTTTAAAAGCCCCACAGTAATAAATGATATGTCCCCTAAGTGGTTGCGGTTTCTAGTGAAACATCTTACCTATTTTTCATTAGCCTCAGCTCTCGTTTGCGTGTTGCTTCCTCTGCTAGTTGCTGGGGACTGTGCAGGCTTCCTGGCGAGGCAGCCATCATTACTCCCTGTGGCAAAGCAGTGGTCGGAGCTCGGATCTGGTAAGTCGGCATGTCACCAGTGGTGGCTGCAATGAAACAAAATATCACATGTTATATAAACAACTTATGACTTGATATTTTACGTAAAATTGACCTGGAGATAACATACTTCTTTTTACATGTTTTAAGAGGTGAGCTTGCTAATGTTTAATATGATTATTCTGAGCATTATAGAAATTTTAGGTATCAAAGATCCCTTCAGCATTTGGAACAATGATACTCAGCATGCTCTATACATTTAATTGAAAGGTTTTTATCAAAGGCTAAAGTAGAGAGGCTTTTCAACTGATAGCTCACTTAGCCTAAAATCAGTGGTGTGCTGATAAATATTTAACCACCAGCTCTCTAGAGGGGAAAAAAAAGCCCTGGTCCGTAGTGTTTATCATTCCCATGATGTAAATGCTTTCACCATGGCCAATTTTAAGCTACCAATATAACTTCACTAAATGTAGAGTTGGAAAGACATACAACAGTAAGTAGCACACCATACAGACAAAATAGATGTAAATAACCTCAAGAGCATAGATACATTAGAAATGATGAGTTTTAAGTATTTATTAATGTTGTTTTTAATGTAATTTGTTAAATATATATGTATTTATGTCTTTAGTTTTTAATAATGGCTGTTTTTGCAACCAGTTCATAAAAATCCTGAAAACTTAATAATTGGCTCCAGCAAATGAGTGGGAGTTGGCCCTAGCACACCACTTCAAACATTTTAATTAAGAAGAACATCTCCATCCTCTGAATACCCCAGCTAAGAGATTTTCCTAATCCCTGCAGCATGCCTGAAACAGCTCCTGAATGTCTTTAAGTGCAAGTCTTATTAACAGGTGATGACTGAGGTACTGGAAGGAAAATACTAGCTTACTGTATTTTCAGCTTAAAAACAAGGACAAAATAAGAAACAGGAAAGCTCTACTTAAAACTGATTTCTCTAGGGAAGGATCATTTTTGTCTTTCTTAGGTTTCTTGGGCTAATAATACATTTCTAAGTATTCATTTTTTAAAACACATTTTCTAATTATAGTATAATCACAGTTAAATGACAGATTTAAATATTTATTTAGTATTCAGATTGAATACTGAAAGTAAGTCCTCAAAGTGTAATAATTTAATTTCAAAATTTGTCTATCTACTGCAATAAACACAGGTTCCTAGGAAGGACAGATGGATTTAAGTGATGAAACATGTTTCTACCACCAATGTGTCAACTTTGAGAACGTATGGTCCAGAATTAATTTGATGTTTTGATGAGATATTGCAAAATACATGCTCTCTCAAAGCTAAATGCAAGAAAAAGGTTAAAAAAAGTTATCAAATCTTATAAAAATTGGTCTGATCCGAATGCCGATCAAAATATGAAATGCATCACTGCTGTATGTCATTAAAATGTATTATACCTATTGAGTAAGAAACAAAATTTTACCCAAAGGGAGACAAAGACTTTTTTCACTTAAGTGGAATATTATCACTGAAAATAGCCAAGCAGTTTAAAATGTGAATCGAAAATTGATCTATGTGCTTCTTTTGGGTAAATGCCAGGTTTTTTCCCTCTAGGGCTCAAGAGTTAGGTGAAAGAATAAAAATATGGCTTTGGGTGAAGATCACTCAAGGTCTACATAAGGTTTACAAAAATACCATTTATAAGGTTCTTCCTTCTATATATAATTTAATAAACAAAGGTGATAAACAGTAACTGTGATAGATATAATGATCACTAGCAAAATCTCTATTAATAAACTTGGGAAAAATCCTAAATTTGTTTTCATAACTACTTAAAATACTGTACACACATACGTCTCATTAGGTGTCATAGAAAATTTTGAAATATTTAAGAAGATAACTTTAAAAATCAGTTGTAAACTGTTAACTTACTCAAGATTTTTAGAAAATATTTTAATCATATTGCCAGAGGAGCTAGAACAGTGCACAGAACAACATGGTTCTCTCCTTTCCTCTTTATCCACATCAAGGGAAGGTGGTTATGGGATAATAAAGGTTAAACAATGGAACCCGCTGGAGACGACAGAGGCTTTCTAAAATTGGAACAATGGCCAGCGACAAATAAGAAGTCCATGTGTCGTCATGCTGACATTTGCCGGCAGCAGGGATGCAGACCTTGGTCTAGGGTTGCTCTTGCCAAACACTGTTCACAAAGAGTGCAATACAATGAATAGAAAGGTACAGAGGGGTTTGCTGTGCTTGTTCGAGGTTTGTGTGTATCTGCTATTCTTTGTACTGTAAGTTAGAGCAGAGTGCTTGAGTAACCATTTTTTTAAAAAAGGAAAAAGTGGGGGTGGGCAGGAATACTTTGCAGGTGAAAAATAGAGTTCATTCACTGGTCTTAAAACCAGAAATGGTTCTAAACTTGTGCCTATTTCCAAAAGCTGAAACTACCCTCCAAGGACCAAACTTGGCACCATGAAGAACAATGGCACTTTCAAAAGAAGTATTCTTAAAACATTTTGAGCAATAGCTCAGGAAAACATATCGCTTTAAAATGATAACTTGGAAGGGAATGATATATTCGGATGTATTAGTTCTGGATGTTAGCTAACAAACTGGGTTTTACTACAGTTTTTCATACATAGTATATATTCATTTTATCTCCTTCAACAAAAATCAGTTTGCAGCTCATTAGTTCAAGCCAGAAACAGGAATTAGTATATATTAGTAGGAATTTGTATAAATTTCTATAATATCCCAATGAATCTATATGACGGTACTATTCTAATGGTCACTGAATAAGTATCAGTGGATGAATTCCGTATATTCAAATATCATCATGTTAGCAAGCATGTTAATAAGACATGGGCAAAGAGAATCTCTTGAGGAAATCCAAATGTCAAAAAGTTTCATTTTTGAAACAAGTTATCAAAAAGTTTTTATCTTAGCTTTAGTTTCCAGTGTTATGGATGCAGTGGTGATTGAAAGCAGGTTAGCTATTGAGGATCACAGTTGAGAGAACCATACTACATTCTTCGATGACATATTCTGATCCCTGTACTCTTATAAAGGCCAATTCCTGTTCCATCTTAACTACTGAAAGTGTCCAAATTATTTTTTATGCTGGAATTTCACTGTATAAATTATTTCTGAAAATAAATGGGCCATCAGTGGGGGCTTCAAACTCATGACTGAAGAAGAATAAGAAAAAGATATTTATACACTAATTTTATTCTAAGGCAGCAAACTTTAAAGGCAAGTCAGGGATATTTTTTTTACCCTAGACTCTAGCACAGTCCTCGGCATATAATGGGTACTTTGTAAGTTTACATGTGCACCACAAAGTAAAATTTGAACTTCTCAAGGTTTTGCAAAAGCCCACTGCCATTTAGAATGTTTAAAATAAGCAATCTTATTATTATAAAGACTATAATTAGCTATTGTTATTATAGCTAAGTCTTTAACACTAAGCCATGGAAAGCCCGATAAGATGCCATGTATTTATTCAAACTGGCCTTTCTTGATAAAAGGCATTATTTCTTAAGTCTTCCCTTAAATATTACTTATCTACCCTGGCATTTTAGAAGCAGAGGAGTTGGAATTACAGTGTGATTCCAACCATCTAACCCCTGACATGAAAAAAAAAATGTTTAGGTTTAGTGTCAATATTTCATGGGAAAGAAAATTCCTAGGACACTCAACTCTGGTCAGTGACTTCATACCTCTCTTTGCAAGCTTTAAACACGGTACAGCAGAAAAGGCATGGGATTTGGAGTCTGGGTTCTATTCCAGCTGTGCCACTTACCAGCCATGTGACTTGGGGCAAGTTCAGTTTCCTCATCTGTAAAATGGGGATACATGATCTCATTTAATACTCACAATAAACCCTGTAATGTATGTCAAAGTGTCTAGCACAGTGCCTGGCACATGGTAGGCTTTCATCAAATGTTATTTCCCTTCCTCTTCCCTTCCTTAAGTTCTGAAAGACAATGTTCCAAATTATGCTTATACTGTATAATTAAAAGACATATAACAACCATATTTTCCCCTGGAGTTTCCCTTCTAACAATCCTGGGTAATAGAATGACTGAAACGTACGGCTCTTATTCCTTATTTTGTTTAAAAAATATGCCCCTTAAAAAACTTTTAAAATTTCTACTATATTTTATTATATCCCTTTAGAGAATAAATCATTAAAAGATAATATAAAATGTCCTTTTTAATGTGCATAATCATTTAAAAGAGAACCTCGAAGATGGAGGATCATAAAGAAACACGGTAACAATCTCATCAGACTGGTAATAAGAAAACTGAAAACCTCACAAGTGAAAGGTGTTTGTTTCTTTCTAACCAAGAAAGAAACAAGAAACTCGGCCAAATGCCTATCTTGATAGCTTCCAAAGTGAAACAATTTATCAACACCCCAAATGATGGTGATATTACTTGCTTATTGGTTTATTGAGATCTCTGAGCACATCAGCTGAATAGAAACATTTTTCTATGTGCAGTTCCTCCCTTCATATGTCATTTTGCTCTGCGTCACTAATCCCAAACACACTGAAGTAACAAGCAATGGAGGTGACTTAGGAGCCGTACTTGTTAGCAGGGGCTTCTTTCCCTGGCTCCAGCGAACCAAGGACATCTTCACTTTTCCTTTTGATCCTCTCCTCCCCGCCACCACACCAGTACTCAAAATGCCCAAATCAGGCTTGTCCTCGCCTGGTGTCTCACACTGTCAAAAACTTTCCCTCCTCCATCGCTCCACTTTTTCCAGGAAAATGAAATCCTATATAAATGTAACTAAGTACTGAACATTTTCAAATTTGCTACAATTACTATAACAGACAGACCACGTGGAATTAAGCCAGTACTATTTTTTATTTTAAGTTACACATATAAGGGACCTTCCTGAGTTGTTTATTAAGTGAAACTCTTAAAGTGACAAAAAAAAAGTCTATGTAAAAAGATGAAATTATGAATATTGAAATTTAAAGTTCTCTATAATAGCAAATATATGCTCTATTGTCCTATGAGAGTAATAATAAATATTCTAGAAAAAATCCATTTTGACTACTTAACATGATGCCAACTTCATTTTGCATGTTTTATAAGCAGTGTGTAGTATGCTATTATAACTCATCTAACTGTAGCATTAATTTACCAATGTCAGGTGGATTTTGAGGAGCAATGTAATATGGTGTGAACAGAACCAGACAAGGAGTCTGAAAACCCAAACGGGTTCACCACTTGCTAGCTTTGTGAGCTAGGAGAGCCTTTACCCACTCAGATCCCTGTTCAGTTACATGCAAATGAGTGTAACAATATCTGCGCTAAGTGCCTCAGTGAGAATGCATGGAAAGTGCTTCTCCTCTCGGGTATTTAAACATGGTTTCTTCAGTGAGGCCTGCCCTGATCCTTTAACCCATATTACTGCTTCCTGTGGGTCTCTCATGATCTGACAGCTTCTTTGATAGCACTCACCCCATAAGTGATTTTTTTAATTTTAAAGTTTACATAAATGCAAAGCATCATCATAATTATTAGGCAACATATTCATATAGGCATATAAAACTGGACAAAGTGAAATAATTATCCCAAATTATATTTCATTAAAAATTTTTCAGAAACAGTGAGGAAATAACACAGTGGCAATTTCAGTATACCTTCCACACAGGTTTGGAGTTTTATGGAAACTTAACGTAGATGAGTGACTTGTTGTTTTCATTTCCAACGTGATTATAACTTGCTTCGCTACCAACTTCAAGAAGCTGTTATAACTTGATCCAAAACATTCCTTTATGTGAGAATTTCCAAATAAAAACCTTTTCCAGCAGCCTCTTTTCACAAAGGTGAAATGCATCCTTATTCTCATGCATCAAATATTAACTAAGATACTGTTTTCCAAATTTGAATAAGTTGTAATGTTTGTTTTTTAACAATTCAGAAATCCAGGCTGAATACAATTCATCAGAGTTTTTTAGACTTGGAGACTAAAGGGTATGGAACTAGGCTCGTAAACATAATCAGCTTATGAACAAAGCTAAGAACTATTTCTAATAAAACTTTAAACTATACCCAACAGAATCAATAATATAATTCTATAAACCATAGATATTCACTTTCACATTCGATTCCATGATCCTATTAAGCAAATGCTCCTAAAACCTTTACCAGGCCAGTCATTATTTTGGAACCTGATTTTGGTCCAGATCAGCTTTTCAAACTATAAGTTGTAGACCATGAGTAATTCAGTAATTAATTTCATGGGTCAAGAATAGCATTAAGGGGGCTTCCCTGGTGGCGCAGTGGTTGAGAGTCTGCCTGCCAATGCAGGGGACACGGGTTCGAGCCCTGGTCTGGGAAGATCCCACATGCCGCGGAGCAGCTGGGCCCGTGAGCCACAACTACTGAGCCTGCGCGTCTGGAGCCTGTGCTCCGCAACAAGAGAGGCCGCAATAGTGAGAGGCCCGCGCACCGCGATGAAGAGTGGTCCCCGCTCGCCGCAACTAGAGAAAGCCCTCGCACAGAAACGAAGACCCAACACAGCCAAACATAAATAAATAAATAAATAAATTAAAAAAAAAAAGAACTTGCTTCCTTAAAAAAAAAAAAAGAATAGCGTTAAAAAAAGAATGGAATAGACAAGTATGAGTACATCACATAGAGTAAGGATAAGCACTATTTTTGAAACTTGTTTTATATAAATGTACTTGTTTTATATAAACACACACACACACACACACACACACACACACAAGGTCTACGGCATCATGCTGTAAAATGTGGGTCATAGTCAAAAAGTTTGCAAGTCAAATATCTAGCTCAATCCACTTGGTTCGCAATCTACACGGGGAGGGGGCGGAACTGGGACTCCAAAGGTGGGCCCCAAAGCTGCTCTACTACACCTTCAAAAGGCCCCTTAAATCCTGTGCTCTTTGGGCTCCTCGAAAAAGCCAATAAAATATGCTTTTCATTTTCAAATAACATTTTAAATAAAATTGATTCCGTGAGAACTGACCAGATTTCCAAAAATAATGATTTCCAAAGGCACAATGAGGTCTTGCGAAAAAAGTGACATTTTAAAAATTTCAGCGTTCTGAAAAATTTAAACTAGAATGGGTAAATCATGTATAAGCATTATGGGTAAAACTGTGAAAAAAAATATTTTCAAGGATAGTGGTATGTTCACTCTGTAAACATAAACGCATAAAAATGTTCATTTATTTTCAAGCAATGGTTAAACATTTATGTAAATTTTACTTTAAAATTTTATATTTAAATATATTCTGGGTATTCTCAAATCATTTATTTTTTGTTATAATTCTCTCTCATGTTTGGACATGAAAATTGGAATTAAAGGCTTAGTAAAGAAAGATATAAGGGTGGGAGGGAAGGAGACGCAAGAGGGAAGAGATATGGGGACATACGTGTATGTATAACTGATTCACTTTGTTATAAAGCAGAAACTAACACACCATTGTAAAGCAAATACACTCTGATAAAGATGTTTAAAAAAAAATAAAAAGATAAAAAAATAAAAAAGAAAGATATAAACCAACTAATAATTTTTAGAAAACACATGTATGCACAAAAATGCCTTTTGGTTCTAAGAATCATATGACATGCAGTATCTGAGATTATTTTAAGTCCATCTATATCTTACAATAAATATGTTATCTGACGGCTTCTGCCTTCTATAGCCCCTCTAAAACCTCACAAAAACTTCTCTGAGAAAAACAAATTAACACAGGCTTTACTTGCTCAAGACAATGGAATGTTCCCATCCGGAAGAGAGCCGAGACCCACTAAGTGAAGAGCTAAGGTGTGGTGAAGCTGTTCACAGTCACCCA
Source organism: Balaenoptera musculus (assembly GCF_009873245.2). Classification (NCBI taxonomy): domain Eukaryota; kingdom Metazoa; phylum Chordata; class Mammalia; order Artiodactyla; family Balaenopteridae; genus Balaenoptera; species Balaenoptera musculus. The sequence continues at coordinate 18,536,004 of NC_045786.1, read as the reverse complement.
CTCTTCAGGAATTCAACTGCGAGCTTAGCACCGGGCTGGCACTCAACTGCCGGTAACTAAGTCACCAGCTCTACCTGTAACTGAGGGCACCACCCCCGGGAAGAACGGCAGGTGGGGCGGGTGGGTGCGGGTCGGCCACGGAAAGATGCGCACTCCCCGGACCCAGCGCTAGCGGGCACTCCGGCCCTGCCAGGCGCCTGCGCAGGCCGCTCGGCCCCGCCAGGCACACACTTACCTCGAGCGGAACGTTAAGGCGAGGCTCACGGGACCTGCTAGGGGTCTACGGGCGCCGGAGGAGAGGGTGGCAGCCCCCACCTGCGCGCGGCCGAGCGGAAAGAACTGAGTCAATCACAGCGTGACTCGGGCTGACGTCAGCGTGCTGCTTGCCTGCAGTTTAACTTTCCACTGCCCGCCGCACCGATTCCAGGAAATGTAATGACGTCGGCCCTTTGAACCCGGTTAGCTGAGAAGCAGACCATTTTAAACAGGACGGAAGGAACAGCAGGCTCACAAACACCCCTGACGCGCTGGGTTTCCTATTCTGTCTTGCAGCTACATTTGAACACAGCAAGAAAATCGGAAGCTTACTTTTTTTTTTTTTTTTTTAACAACTCGAACAGAATGTGTGTTTGACTTGCAGCTGCACTGGATCTGCAACAGGTTGCAGATGAATCAACAGCTTATTTTAGTAGAGCAAATGGAGACAGAGAGAGAGAGAGAGAGAGAGAGAGAGAGAGAGAGGATACAGCCTTGGTCAAGGAAGCAGCACAGTACTGAGCAAAGAAGCGGTTACACTCAGATGCCTTCACAGAGTGCCGAGTATATTCGGTTACAGATTAGAAGGAACGTCTTACTCCTCAGCTACTAGAAAGTTAATACTTTTTGAAACATTCAGAGGTTCCTAAATAATTGTTCTAAACTTCAAAAACAATCTTGCAGAATTTCAATCCCTCTTTAAAATTCTTACCTGTTTCGTCTCCAGTTACAGCCATGATGGGCTTCTGCATACAGAACTGTCTTGCTTCCCCTATCACAGGACCACATAAAGTGTTCCAAACCAGCAAGCATGTGCAGGGTAAGTAGGAGTACTGACATCACAATGACCTCACTAGCCTATCACTGCCATCAATTTGCTTTGTCACAGACGAGCTCACTGAAACCAAACCCTATAAAAACCCTTCCTGTAATAAATCATCTCAATGTTCTTGTTTCTCATTTTTACATAAAAATCGAGTTGGGCTCTGGCAAAAAATACATCTCATTAGCATTAAAAGTTACATGGCTATTTCTCATGGGGCTACTTTTAAATTATTGTTCTGTCCAAGGTTTCTAAGTAACCAAAGTAGGCAAAAAGCTTATATATTTTTCATAACTCATAGGAGAAAAAACACAGATTAAAAAACAACTGACGGGCTTCCCTGGTGGCGCAGTGGTTGAGAATCTGCCTGCCAATGCAGGGGACACGGGTTCCAGCCCTGGTGTGGGAAGATCCCACATGCCACGGAGCAACTAAGCCTGTGAGCCACAACTGCTGAGCCTGCGCGTCTGGAGCCTGTGCTCCGCAACAAGAGAGGCCACGATAGTGAGAGGCCCGCGCACCGTGATGAAGAGTGGGCCCCGCTCGCCGCAACTAGAGAAGGCCCTCGCACAGAAACGAAGACCCAACACAGCCAATAAATAAATAAATAAATAAATAAATAAATAAATAAAAAAGATATTCATCTGTTTAAAAAAAAACAAACAAACAACTGACAATCAACCCAGAAAAACGCTGTGAAACACACAGAAGTGTATTTCAGACACTTCCAAATTCACCAAGAAATACCCAGCCACCTTAGTTTACTTGACACATTTTTATTTGCTACAATGACATATAATCCATCTGTTTCTAAGATGACATAGAATTTGCTAATTTCACTTGAAGGGCATACATACTGAAATTTTTAAAATTCACTGTGCCAAAAGCAGTATTATATAGCATTCCTCCATAAAAATTATGGAACCACATGAATTTGCTGATATTTAACATTTTGGGGCCACAAAAACAACAATTTCATGTGGCTCAATCTAATGCACTATTTTGCTCAATTAAAATCCCTTGAAAGAATTTTGTGATTTAAAAAAATTCATGGGGCTTCCCTGGTGGCGCAGTGGTTGAGAATCCGCCTGCCAATGCAGGGGACACGGGTTCGAGCCCTGGTCTGGGAGGATCCCACATGCTGCGGAGCAACTGGGCCCGTGAGCCACAACTACTGAGCCTGCGCGTCTGGAGCCTGTGCTCCGCAACAAGAGAGGCCGCGATAGTGAGAGACCCGCGCACTGCGATGAAGAGTGGCCCCCGCTCGCCGCAACTGGAGAAAGCCCTCGCACAGAAACGAAGACCCAACACAGCCAAAATAAATAAATAAATAAAATATGTTTAAAAAAAAAAAAAAAAGAATTCATGGACTTCCCTGGTGGCGCAGTGGTTAAGAATCCGCCTGCCAATGCAGGGGACACGGGTTCAAGCCCTGGTCCGGGAAGATCCCACATGCCGCGGAGCAACTAAGCCCGTGCACCAAAACTACTGAGCCTGTGCTCTAGAGCCCGCAAGCCACAACTACTGAGCCCACGTGCCACAACTACTGAAGCCTGTGTGCCTAGAGCCTGTGCTCCGCACCAAGAGAAGCCACTGCAATGAAGAGTAGCCCTCGCTCGCCACAACTAGAGAAAAGCCCGTGCACAGCAACAAAGACCCAACGCAGCCAAAAATAAATACATTTATTAAAAAAAAAATCAAATAGATTATCTTTTAAAAAAATCATAAATGAATCACAGTTACTATTCATAAAATTTTTAAAATATATCCAATTTCATTTGGATCACTTAATGAAGGTTCAGCACATGAAGAGCTGGATCACTATTGGAAATTTAACGATTACAAAGTTAGACCAAAGAGCGGCACATGTTCAACAGTAAAACAGACCACAGCCCAGGGGAAAAAATGATCTGCATCTCTACTGCACAAAAATAAGTGACATGTCACTGATCTTGTATCTTGATCAATGGGTTTACAAAGCCCATTCCCTGTATGATTAGGATCCAAACCATTCTTACGTCAGTGTGAAAGGGCATTCCACACTTCTTGCCTTATTCAATGAAGTACCTCTAGTAAGGCAGGGATTTCACATTCAGACGCTTAGGAGGCGAAACATGAGGGAGGATCCATGTTTCCAATAATTCTCCAGGGCACATAAACTGAAGACATCCTGGCTAAGTAAAAAAGTCTGGGGACCAATGGAGAGTCCATGAAGGATTCTTTTCCATCCCAGCCACACCTAAGGGCTTGGTTCCAAGACTACTAGTCAACTTTATTTCAAATTTGAGAAAGTTCAAATTGATTTTAATCTCAACATTTCTTTACGGACTTCCCTGGTGGCACAGTGGTTAAGAATCCACCTGCCAATGCAGGGGACACGGGTTCAAGCCCTGGTCCGGGAAGATCCCACATGCCGCAGAGCAACTAAGCCTGTGCGCCACAACTACTGAGCCTGCGCTCTAGAGCCCACGAGCCACAACTACTGAAGCCTGCACGCTCTAGGGCTTGCATACCACAACTGCTGAGCCCGCGTGCTGCAACTACTGAAGCTCGTGCGCCTAGAGCCTGTGCTCCACAACAAGAGAAGCCACCGCAATGAGAAGCCCGCACACTGCAACGAAGGGTAGCCCCCGCTCACCGCAACTAAAGAAAGCCTGCGCACAGCAACGAAGACCCAATGCAGCCAAAAACAAATAAATAAAATAAACAAACAAACAAAACACATTTCTTTAAATTGGCTCTTAAGTGCTCAATAACTATTAGTGGTAAAAAAGGGTAAAGGAAGGAAAGGAAGAAGGGGGGTTGGTTGCTTGGCTGACTAGTGCTATTGGTACGGTTTTAATAAATCCCCTGGACCAGATAAACTCGGTTAATCAGCACACAGGAATGGTAACATTTTCACAGAGGGAGTGTATTTCACTGTCATTCACTAAATGGTTATTGAACATTTATCATACGTTAGGGACTGTGCTAGGGACTAAAGATCCCTGTCCAAACAGAAGTCACCATGTGGGCAGGACACAGACAGTCACAATATGGTGGGATACATGCCCTAAGAAGGTGCAGGGGTCACACCAGCCAGATTTGGAAGGTAGAGGAAGGCTTCCTAAGGAAGTACTGTCCCACATGAAACCTGGATAATGCACATGATTGTGGAGGTGTTCCTGTCAGGGCACATGGCTCTGCATAAGGCCCCTAGAGCGGAGAGGGGCCATGGCATATCACAGGAAATGAAAGAAATTCTGCACAAAAGAGGGAGAAGTTGAGGGAGAAGCCTAGTAAAGGAAGTAAAGCCTGGATTAAACAGAGGTATGGTCTTTGTTAGGAATTCTGACTTTGTCTAACAAGTAACAGGCATTCACTGAAGGATTCTGAGCAGGAAGCTGACGCAATTACATGCATATGAATTTTAGAAGCCCCACCCCTAAGTGTAGAAGTGAGCGCACAATGGGGAAAGGGAAAGGCTGGAGGCAGAGACTTTGTTTTTAAGAAATACTAGTAGCTCCCAGAATCATTGGGAGGCATCAACAAAGGGAGCCTAGCTAAACTTTCAGGAGCAACTCCCAAAAAACCAGGCCAAAAAGGGAGCTGCTATCTCTGGCATGATTAGGACAATCAGGATGCTGTCCCACAGCTCCCAGCTTCAGTGCAGCCGCCTGGCAGGGACTAGGGATCACAGTAACACAGGTCAGAGGGGATGGCAGCCGGAACGAGGACTATGACGGTAGGGGTGGAGAGGACTGAAGAGACGTGTGCTACAGGAAGAAGAATGGATGGAGAAGGGGTGGGAGAGTGATGGGTGACACCCAGGTTTCTGCATGAAGCAACAGGATGGAGAGTTACTGAAATAGGGTAACAAAAGGAGAACCGGGGTGGGAAAAATGGATGTGGGGTTTTGGACTTCAGGCGTCGGAGATGTGTGCCATGGGCAGGGATGAGGTCATCCAGGGAGAGCAAGCAAGCCAGGTGGAAGAGGGCGCGGGATGCAGCCCGAGTACCACCACCAGCACCTACAAGCTGGGCAGAGGCAACTGGAAGAGGGGGTACAAGCATCCAGGAAGTGAAGGAAGCAGAGGTCGGTAGTGCTAAATGCTGCGGAGGGATCGATCAAGATGAGGGCAGAGACTCACAGAGAAACTGCTGTGACCTTTCAAGGGGATGACAGGGTGGAAGGTGGACAGAGTAAGACAAGAACACCCACGGACCCCGCTATGTTTAACAAAAAACTTGAACCCCTGGCCACAATTATTTTTAAGATGGAGAAGGTGAAGAGAAAAGAAAAGGAAAAGAAAAGGCAAGGAGAAAGAACAAGAGGAATAAAGATTGGAAAGGAAAAAACAAACATCTTACTTGTATTTGATACAAACATTCATGTAGTATCACAGGGAGATTCACCAAGATTCAGCATATTATTAGAAGTAATTAGAGTTTAGAAAGGTTCATAGATAAAAGGTAAACTTAAAAAGATCAATATTTCTCTATACCAGCAACAACCAGAAAATGTAACAGAAAGCTACCACTCATAAGAGCAAAACAAACAAACAAAAAACACCCCAAAAACCAAAACCCTAATGGGTTAAACATTTAAGAACTAACTGAACAAAAAGTATGAGAGACCCCCATGGAGAAAATTTTAAACTGTTAAAAGAAGTTAAGATCTGGATAAGTGAAGACATTCTGTGCTCTGTTGGTGGGAATGTAAATTGGTGCAGCCACTATGGAAACAGTATGGAGGGTCCTCAAAAAAATAAAAATAGAACTACCATATGATCCAGCAATCCCACTTCTGGGTATTTATCTGAAGAAAATAAAAACACTAACTCAAAAAGATATCTACACCTCCACGTTCACTGCAGCAATATTTACAATAGCCAAAACATGGAAACAATCTAAGTGTCTATCGACAGATGAATGGATAAAGATGTGGTGTATATATTATACAATGCAATTTTAATCAGCTATAAAAAAGAAGGAAATTCTGCCGTTTGTGACAACATAGATGGACCCTGAGAGTAGCATTATGTTAAATGAAATCTGTCAGAGAAAGACAAATACTGTATGATATCACTTATATGTGGAATATAAACAAACAAACAAACAAAAAATCCCAAACTCATAGACACAGAGAACAGATTGGTGGTTGCCAAAGGTTGGGAATGGGGGGTGAGCAAAAAGGGTGAAAGGGGTATCAAAGGGTACAAACTTCCAGATATAAAATAAATAAGGCCCAGGGATGTAATAATGTATAGCCTGGTGACCACAGTAAACAACACTGTGTTGCATATTTGAAAGGTGCTAAGAGTAAATCTTAAAAGTCCTCATCATAAGAAAGAAAATTTGTAACTATATATGGTTAAGGATGTTAACTAGACTTATTGTGGTGATCACTTATTGTGACTATACAAATGTCAAATCATTATGTTGTACATCTGAAACTAATAAAATGTTATGTGTCAATTACACCACAATAAAAAAAGACTTCAGTTCTCCCTAAATTAATGTATAAATTCAATGTAATTTCATCATTGGTTTTATTATTATATTACGTTATTATTATTTGGGAACTCAAACTTATTCCAAATGCATATGAGAGAACAATAGTTCACAAAAGCCAAAACGGCGCTAAAAAAAGTTAAAAAGACAAAAAAGGGGCACTTTTCCTGTGACAACAAAACTAGTGTGGTGCTGGCACGCAGAACAGAGAATGCTGAGACAGATCGGGGCTGCATGAGGCCTACTTACTGCACAGTTAAGAATGCCCATAAATCAATGCGGAAAGGACAAACCGTTAGCAGGGAAAACTGGCTCCACATGCGGAGAAAAAATAAAAATGGGTTCCCACTCAACACTACACACAGAGGTGGACCGCAGGTAGATTAAGGACATAATGTGAAAGGTAAAACCATAAAGCTAACAGAATCAATGCAGAAAAATATCTTTGTGACTTATGGAAGAAAAAGAGTTCTTAAAACCCCCAAAGTATAAAACTTATGTATGTATTATCGATGCAGAGCACAAAACATTTTTAAAAACTCTCCTTCTTAAAGTATCAGTAGTTTTTAGTAGATTTTCCATATAAAAAAAAAATAAAATTGGAAGAAATGAGCATTCTTTATGATTTTTCATTTAGACATATAGGGTTCATGAGTACTGGGGAAAAAGAATGGGTACTTTAAATTTATATTTAAAAGAAAATATTAAAGCACTGGATAAGTACTATGGATTTTTTTTTTACTCCATAAATGTCACCACTTTAGCTCTTCATACACTTTTATTATAGTCCATATAATACCGAAGAGTAAAGCTCCCCAAATACCTAAGAGTAAAGCTAATTATCAAGAGAGTCATCAATTATAATCTGCTTTTTTCTATACTTGCAAGACTTTCAAACTAAAAGAACTGATTTTACTTCCTTTGAAATTAGTGCAAATAGACCAAGGGGAATAGAATTAAACTAAAACACAGGATTTTTAAAGTTGTATTGAACACATTATAGTTATTTGAGCACAAATGAATGAAATTAAAATAATGTATAATTCAATTTTAACTGAAATCTTAGGTTACCCTAAAAACTTAGAGCTACATCCCAACTGCTTTATTTCGCTACTCAGCTTTCATTAAGAGGTAGAACAGGTACCTCAGAATTCAAATATACTAAGAATGGTCTAAAGAAAGAACAAAATCAGCATTTGTTTTGAAATGAGATGTCTAGAAAGCAGACTTGAGTGTAACAACTGGGGAAAAACCCAAATTCAGCGCCTCAAGGACTGGATACTTAAATCTTCCTACACTAGGTACTAAAAACATACTCAGTACATTTCTAACCCCCAAATGAAGAATATTTACTTAATTAAAAACTTCAATCATGTTTTCAACTCCTTTTTTCCATTATGCTACTCTGAATTTAACTTTTCTTTAGAGCCAATAAAATCTGCTAAAAGTTGAAAATTGTATAATTTATTTAACTTATTGTTTAATATACTAAAATATTTCTTCTCCAAGCCTTTTTAAGTCCTCCCTCCCTCCCCTGAAAATCTACCTCCTGTATATTTCAGAAAACTATGAAATCACCACTAAATGGAGTGCTATAGTAACCCACGGGTATTCTAAATGTATTAGATGAATGACATATACCTTGAACCACCACCTGGCTGCCTGGGACAAAGAACTGCTGTGTGCCATCTGCTGACTGTGCTGCGTACTGTACAATTGTAGCACCTGGCGGAGGAGCTCCTGAATTTGTCATTGTTAATGCCTGCAGTCCCTGAACACCATCAGATCCTGGGTTAGAAATCTGGATTGTTCCACCTTGGGCTATAGCAACTTAACAGAAAAAGAAAAGAAAAATTAGAGAATTTCAAGATTCATTTTTAATAATCCCATATAGGAAGAATATACTCTGGATCTATTTATTACCAAAGCTTCTCATTCTCAAGTTACCCTTAATTCTCTATGCTGAATTGGTAAGGGGCTCCTCCTTCATGGGGCAACACTCTGAAAAAGCTCAAAACACTTGAAAATATCTTATATTCAGAACTGTTTGAAATACACAGAACTCATGGAGTTGTCCTCCTCTCTGGCATCCATCCAACTAAATTATTTAAGAGGAAGAGTGGAGATCAGACAGGGAGAAAGTCCAGGTTTTGATTTTCTCCAGTCTTTCACATATTTTTAGTTATAGATAAACAACATTCTTCTAACATTTAAGAAATGGTCAGTTAAATTCCATTGAGCATTATGATTACAATGAATTTATAATTTGTTCAGGTAACTACTCGTCTAATTTATCATCAAAAGAAAGTAGCTTTTAATGAAATATATATATACAGTATATAGCTTTAAAACATATTTATTAAATATACATTTCTATATATTTCTATACTTATTAAAACCTATGTATATTTTTAGACTTGAGGTTTTAAAGCTCAAGTCTACAAAACTGTAACCTTTGCCATTTTGACTATGTCAGGAGAATCCTGAAATATAAAATGTTAAGTTGGAAAGAACCTTAAAAGGTAACTGTATTGAAAGACTTTGTGCTACATTTACCTCTACAAAGTGTCTTGAACTGTAGCTAATGGCAACAAATATGAGGTAGACTTCCTTTAAATACTGAGACTTGCCAGCCATGTTTAAAAATTAACTTATTAACAGAAAGTTTCAAAAGAATAATTGATCAAATGTTATGTTTTTAAATTTCACTCTAATGGACAAATAAGTACTATTTAAAATATCTGAGAGTTCTATATACTTTAACATAAAGATGACAACTCCATGATTTAATTTAAACACTAGAGGTTAAGTGGAACAAGGGCTATTCTTTAAAAAAATCACATATAAACCAGCTAGTTAGACTTTACAATGAAGATAAAAATGACACATAATCAGAATAATGCGACACCTATAATTCAATGTAAATGCCTTACAGGAATGCTGTAGTAGTGTCTAAAATATAGTCTGAATATTTCTGAGTCATTCCCTAAATTCGTAACGGCATCTAAGCAAAGGTGACAATCTGATTGAATAAAACTATCAGAACTATTGGTAAGATTAACAACCACCACCACAAATCTGCAGTTCTAGGGCCAACACAGAAAGATGGGTTAACATTTTAAAAAGATTTCAACACAGAGGCGCTGTCTGGTTTTAGTTTGTTGGCAGGCTGCTATACGATTGACAGAAACTAAAGAATCAGTTACCAAAATGTCAACAGCGCTGTGGTTGAGAAACTCTGAAGCAACCTCACTTTATTTGTCTGGCTCATCTAGAGCATTATATTCCGTACACATTTTAAAAACAAGATTTCACCATGACTCTCCAAAGATTTCAAGGGTCTCAGGACTCACCCCTTAATAATAAAAGGGTTTGAAAGAAGTCTGAAAAAGAAGAGATATTGTTTCCTTGGATCTTCAAGGCTGGACATGAATGAATTTCATATGTTATCATATATTTGAATGAATATTTCCAGTTGATAGTTTGTTGTCAAAGAAACAGTGCTTTAGAAAGAACAGACATAGGCAGTGTAACCACAATGTTAAGAAGCACAAAGCCTAGCATACAGCAGGCACTCAATAAATATGATGAATGAATGGCTATCATTTCAAGACAGAATATATAAAAACGACTTAAGCCACTTGTGAATCCATAAGAGTTAAATGAGGGCTTCCCTGGTGGCACAGTGGTTGAGAATCTGCCTGCTAATGCAGGGGACACGGGTTCGAGTCCTGGTCTGGGAAGATCCCACATGCCGCGGAACAACTGGGCCCGTGAGCCACAATTACTGAGCCTGCGCGTCTGGAGCCTGTGCTCCGCAACAAGAGAGGCCGCGATAGTGAAGAGGCCCGCGTACTGCGAGGAAGAGTGGCCCCCGCTTGCCGCAACTGGAGAAGGCCCTTGCACAGAAACGAAGACCCAACACAGCCAAGAATAAAAATTAAAAAAAAAAAAAAAAGAGTTAAATGAAGTATGGTTTCAAATTATAATTATAGAACTTAATTTTCCATATGGACAATACAATTATCAAGTTTTTGAACTAGTAAAAATTCTGAGTAATTTCTTCAAAGGATAAGAACCATGAAATAGGTAGATAAAAATCCTTACTTTCTTCTTTTCATACTTCATTTTTTTCACTTTTTTTTTTCATTGTTTCCCCATAGTTCCAACCAAACTTCTTTGCTCTCATACCGTGCAAAGCTGATATATCAAGAATCTGTTCCTCTTATCATTTTATTTTCTGGTCATCATATAATTAGATGTGGAAAATAAAAGACAAACACACGCATACAGAAGTTGGCTCTAGGGGGGAAATGTTTCTACTGATGAGTCTTGTCTTTTAGCCTAACTTTTTTTATACCAAAGGCACTCTTGATTTTGGCACTATCAAATGACAGTAGACCCTCCCATGTAAAAATGTAGCCTCTCAGTTGACAATATTCCCAATGTGTGAAGATTTCCCAATGCTTCAGGATACGAGAAATAGGCTCTGTGGGTGTGTGTGTATGTATTCAAAAGATTTGAGGACGAAACTTTTTAGGTTACAAAATATTCAAGGATAGCATAATTTTTTTTAATAAATACACATCAATATAAATAGCAGGAAAAACTAAAATGAAATTAACTGAATGAGTTTAGTCATGTCTTGTTTTAGCTAATTATTTTTTTTTTTTAACTTATGGAACTTTTCTAGCAAACATAAAAGGTGAAAGAATTTTGTGTCATTTATTTTCCCTACCCACTCATTCCAAACCTTTTTCTGTGTCTGGAGTATTTTAAAACAAATCTCAGACATCATATCTGGCAAATCATTTTAAAATAAAATCACTGGCCCATATCAAGGCCATTAGCAACCACTGAAAATAAAACAACTTTGTATTTCCTACTAATTTTACCTTGGGGACCTAGGTTTTATTAATGCTTTCTTGGACTGATGCATGCAACTGAGGCATACAAGCTTACACGTACGGCCACTTTGTTGTTTGTAATGAAGAGTCCACACAAGTCTATGAATACTGATTAGGATTCAAGCAGAAGTAAAAGTGGTTTATTATTTTAGAGTATATGCACACTTATTTTCCTCTTTTAAATAATCCTAATAACACTGCAGTTTGATGAAATAATCTAAATTGAATTACAACTGAACAATTAGATTATATAGTCAATTAAATTCTACTTCAATGTCCATTATTAACTTATTCAATCCTGATAGTATGTTATCTGCTCATAGTAGGGATGGGTAGAGGTTGAGCTCTGTTGTCCTAGTTGCTCTGGGACGTACCTAACTTTTTGTCCCGTAATGTCTCAGGTGAGCTATACTCCATAATTAAGTAGGTCGCTCTATACGCACAAACTGAATGTTGAACACACTGACCTTATGTTAAAAAAGTTTGTCTAGAGAGAATGTAATTCGTTAATTAACTAAGTATTTTTCTACTAAGTTAGTTTTAGTGGTTACACAAATGTCTTCATATACATTCTTATATAGTTATGATATTTAGCCTCAAATCAGAATTAACCCAAGTATGGTCTCCCCATCCCCAACTTACCACAGACAATGGTAACCAGGATGCTATCATATCAACTAGTCTAGGCAATAAATTCTTTAAAAATTCCTGGTATAAAAAATTGTGTTTAAAAAAATCTGCTACTTCTACTACTCATTGCCATTGAGCACTTCTCTCCTAGAGCGATTAATATCACTGAAGCAAGGAAAATACTACTTATAGGATGAAAATTCAAGAGTTTTGATAAAAAATTTTTTTAATTAAAAAATAATATTTAAAAAAAAATAATAATAATATTTTAAAGTCTTGTATAATCAATAAAGAAGGAAGAAGAGAAAAATAAGGGTGGAAAACTGAAAAAAAAAAAAAAAAAAGAGTTCATGACCAAATGAGGAAGCAGAATTTATTTAAATTAAGATTTTATCTGACCTCTTTTCATGTGATGCTAACATCTTTTTAACCCTAAACCTGTATATATGAGCTAATTCAAACACATAAACATGTAAATGTTTAATTACTTATGATTTAAAACCATCTTTATTCCAAATTGCAATAAAAGGATTCATAAATAAAACTTCATCGGATGAACTTTAAAAAGGAACAGCAGACCTTATTCCAGTGAATTCTTAGATTGAAATTCAAAAAGTGAGCACAAAACAGAAGCTGTGAGTACCTGTGCCTTAAAGCCAAGAAGTGCCTACCTCTTGAATAAAGACTAAAGAATAAATACTAAAGAAGAATAAAGACTAAAACAGCCTCCTGCAATAACAAGAACAGCGACACCAAGGTTAAAGAGCCAGATTTACATCAAGTAGATACTGTCCTAAGTTTGCTTTGAAAGGTACCTTGGGAGCATGTAAGAAAAGTCACTCCTAAGAGCAGTAAATGCAACTGCATTTACTTTAGAATGTGCAAGCCTATCGCGCAAATTCCTCTTACAAAGAAATGGAATCAGTGTTTATTCGTTTGAGTCTCCTGAGAATTCTGAATTCTTCAAGCAGTCCACAAAGTTCACAGATACCTTTCTTCATATGGTGGATTTAGGATTGACCCACTTACCTATAGTGTATAAGATGCCAGTAAAGATGAGTTAATAGAGACTCACTCTACCAAGATTCTTAGTAAAATAAAGTAGGAGCAAGCAAAGAGACAGGGATATTTAGGAAAAAATAATTTGAAGTCTTGGGTGACAGTCCTTAATTGGTAAGGGAAGAAGTAGGGTAAAGTAGACGGGGGATTTTAAAAAACCCCAAAAAAACATCTTTAGAGAAAATTTAATGAATTAAGAAACTTCAAACATTTAAATTTCTTTACCTGCAACAGCACATATAGAAGAACCACAACTTCTACTGTTTGTGAATTCACTCCCATTTAATGCATGTCTTGAATGTCATGTAGCAAGTAACATTCTTTGCTAATTCTAAGACTATCTGAACCACTATCGTTCAGAAATATTCTCTTGAGACAAAACAGGTTTTCTTTGACCAGAATGACTTAATTGGCATACAGCAAACCTATCACTAAGATCTGTACTTCCAGCAAAATTTCACAAGCGGAGGTCACTTTCTTGGTGTTGCAATAATGAATCCCTGCCTATTTTAAGTTATTTTCCCTACTCCGGGAAATAGCCTGTTCTAAATTTCACTTCTTATCTTCGTGATTAAAAAAAATAAGTTGAAAAAAAAAATAAGTTGAAATAATAAGGTCAACTTCCATCAAATATCTCACTTTCAACTACTAAAAATGTGACTACCTGTATATGAGAAAACCTGAATTTTTATTTTACTTCAACTTTGACTCACAAAGTTGAACACTCCTTTTACAGTTCTTTTGTTTTTAACTCCAACTAACTCATTATAGCAAATTAAAAATAAAAGATCTAAAACAATAATTTCTGAAAAAAAGAAACAAAGTAAAGTTTGGGAGAAAGTCATCCATGGATAAAAGTTGAAGAAAGATTTAAAATAAAAGGCTATAAAAGGGTCTCAAAAATAGGTACATGCAAATACACAGAAAAATCTCTAGAAATTCTAGTAAAATAAACTCTATTCTAAAAACCAAAGGACACCAGTAATTGTTTCTATTTCTAGATATTTAAGAACATTTAATCATTAATTTCTGTTAAGTTATTGCTAGTAAGAAATGGTTGATGAAAATGGATCTTGTATGTATAAACATACATTTAAAGCAAATGCCTTCTAAAGAAAAGTTTAAATGTTAGTATGCACTTTTCAAATGAAAGAATTATCAACATAAACAAGTGTCACTAATTATCATTTTTAACATAGGCAATATCCCTTCTATTGAACCAATAAAATGGCAATTTTTAACCTGTGGACAGCACATGTAGGACAACCACAACTTTTTATTAAAATAACTGCCAGGATCATACTGTATGGGTCCAAATTAAGAAAGCTAAGTAAGAAATTGTCCATGACTTCTGATGTGGCAAATAGAGGAATGTCTAACTTCTAAACATTCGATTTTCCAGTTCTCAACCAGAACTCCTGACTCCACTCCCGCACACCCACATACCCCACACGCTTACATCGAGCTCCCAGCTGCAAGCACGTGCTAAGAGCACAAGAAATAAAGGCTTTGATGCTGGCTGGGGGGAACAGTTTAATGACTGGGAGTGAGACACTGCCACAGCTGGCTTACATTTCTCTGTTTCATGTCAAAAGTAGCACGTCTCTCTTCCCCAACAGGTAAAATCTGTTATCTTCTTTTGTCCTCACATTAACCTCCGAGTTTGGCAATCTAGTATTATTCACACTTCAAAGACTAAAAACCTGAGATTCGAAACTATCTCACTCTGATCCACGTAGTAACCTGCAGGACCAGGTGCCACCTTCCCCACGTCATCTCCAGCTTCAACATCCTCTCCAAATTCTCAGCTAATAATCTAGGCAAATTCACCCACAGCATCCTCACCCATGTCACTTATAAAGAGATCAATTCCTAAGCAGCATCAGGATATGCCAGAGAAATGTTTCAGACGACAGACAGCATCTTAGGTCACCCTCCAAACTTTAAGATGTCTTAGCATTATTTCAGCAGTAATTTCCAACCTTTTCATGACACAAAACAGAAAATGATAATAGGTGTACAGCACACTGCTCAAGGCCAGAGCTGACCAGCCAGGAGGTTCTAGCAGCTCCAAGCCCTGCCCAGCCACACCAGTTCTAAAACTCCCACCATCTACTCCCAGTGGGCCAGACAAAAAAGGCACAGAAATCAGCGAAGTAATAAAAGAGAAATGAAGGTGAAAACCTCAAGGTCTAACTTTGACAGACCATGGGGAATTTTCTTCTCCTAATGTCAACTTTGGACATATTCATTCAGCGCCCTGTACAGGGTGTGGACAAATTATATGCCAGTTCTGTCAGGTATCAGCGTAGGAGCTACCCAAAGAACAGGAATCACCAGAGCAGAATTCGTTTAATACTGCAAATCTACCACCATTAAAAGAAAAACTCTAAAAAACTAATGACTAAGGCTTCCCCATAGATTATAGCTTGCTTTAGCATCCAGGTCGTAAGTTAAGACTTGAGATCTTTTGTAGGTATTGTTACTTTTTAAAGGGAAAACAGAAAATACACCTAAAATCTTAACACTGTACTTGGATCAACACAGTAATTAACGTCACACATATTCCTATACCTAACTAGCTTTTTAAAAAAAAAAAAACTTTGTTTCTGTCCTTTTTCTCTCTTTTCCTCCCCACTTTTCTTTCTAGCTCTCATTTTAAACTAAAGCATTTTTATAAATAAAACATTCTTGATTTGGGAAAAGACTAGTGCTTTAACTGAAGCAAAAAGCACAGAATTAACAGCCCATTAAAATGCACAAGACTAAATGTGAATGTATCTGTTTATTTACAGCTTTCAGTACTTAAAATTTCAAATAAAATGATCTGTCCAATTGCTTTAGTTTAAAAAAATAAATCATTTTTCCATTCTCTTCTAGAAAAAGCTGCAGCACAAATTAACACAGTAGAGAGTAGTGAAAACAGAATTACATTTAAAACATAGTTTAGAAAACATATGCACCTCTTTTAGATTAGTAAGTATAAAATGTAATTGTTGGTAACAAAAGCCAACAAGAATGAAATACAGACATTTATATCTTATTATGTTCACATGCATCATAGAGACAAAAACAGTAAGTTTTAAACTTTTACTAGATATGAATATACACATATAAATAAGAAAAACCCTCCCTTTATTTTTACCCCAAAGTTTTCTTCTATTTTCAGTAAAAAATTTTTTTACTTTTCAAAAGTATATGACAACTATCAGTACAAATCTCTCACTTCTTTAACATGTACTTTTCACACTATGATACACAGTTTAGGTATCATGATGCATTTTAAAATGGGTCAGTTTAGTGTCAAAACCCGAGCTGCTTCAAGGAAACTAGAGAGACTTAAAGTTAGCAGTACGTCATATGGAATTGCAGCATACATACTGTATTGCCCCGTGCTAGTCTGATATATGCTAGTCGGCAATGCCATGGCAGCGATATTCGGTGACGTTCCTTCTTCCTCAGATTTTTCTTCTTCAATCTTGGGAACACCAGGCACATCAGAGGAAAGTTCATTCAGTATTTTTCTAAAATATAATTTAACAATATAAATAAGTAAGATACATGAATGAGATTTAAAACAGAACAGCTATACTGAGAGAATCTGATGTATAATTATTCTCTTTTTTTGGAAAAAGTATCATTACAGTAGGAAACTTAACTTACCGGTAAGAGGGTCTTCGTGAAAGGATTTCTCTGCGTTTATGAAAATCAATTACTCTTTCTGATTCTGCAGACTCATCTGTCTCTGCAATTGTTGCTACCTATAACACAAGAGTTCCTGAAATGCATCATAAAATCCATGGTATCTCCTTCATTCACAACACGGTGCTTAAGGGTCTCTCTGTGTGCAGCACTAAGCCGGGCGCTGGGGACAGAACACACTGAGACGCACTAACCACACTCACAACCTGGCGCAGAGGAAGAGGAAGCGCAGACAACAACACTTAGCTGTAGAACCAGCCTGTGTGCAAAGGATGGCACAGATAACAAATACTGCAGAAATGCAAATGAGTGTCAGGCAGCCTTCAGGAAAGCACTCAGTGTAAGATACACAAGACCTAAGATCCAACCCTGAAAATATCTCATAAATCCAGCAGGGGGTGAGCCAGTGAGTGACAGAGGCAGAAAACAATACCACTGCTGACTTACGCTGGGTCTTCAAATTAGACATTAGATAGGTCTAAAGAAGAAAGAATATTTAGGCAGGTAAACACGTGGGTAACAAGCCTGGTTAAAGTTACAAGAAGTAGGTTGGGTGGGCTTGATGGCATCAGGTCTTGAAGGTCAAAATAAGGAATTCCTCCTTAAAAGAAAGATCAGAGTTTTAAATACAGTTTCATTTTTTCAAGTAATAGCATAATAACAAATAGTAAAGAAAGTCAGGAAACTAAAATAATGAATCTCTCTACAACATGACTGCTCTCAATATATTCAGCCATCTATCATAGGGGCTAGGATAGTTCTGAGTTTGCAAAACTCACTTTACTTAATATTACAATTGCATGGGAATTTGATTTGGGCACAATCAAAAAAGCTTATTAAAATACCAACAATGCAGGCAGGAATATATACTTCCCAAGGCACACGGATGTACATATATGTTCACCTACACGTATGACCATGCATCTCTGGTCATGAACACCCTACACATAAGCACACTCATCCATGAGGAGAACTTATCAGAGAAACTGTCGCTGCAAATCAGACAACCATATATCATCACCAAATATTTATCACTTTAAAGTGGGCTTCCACACATCTCTCGTACAATCATAACAACTCCCTTATGCAAGGTAGGCTTTATTTTAGAAAGTGAAAACTGAAGTTCATCATTCGACAGGTAGGAATTCTAACACAAGATCCACAGACACCTATCTCTACAAAGATAATCATATCATCCATTTAACAAAATCCAAAAGAGCCTACTGAATATGAGATAATATTTTCTTCCAGTACCAGCAAGGTTAAAACTAAGTAGAAATATTGATATCTGCACCCCAATAAAAGTCATAATACAATAAGGAGAGTGGAAAGACTTTCTTGCTTTATAATTAGGGTCAGAAAGAGTCAGAAAGTCCTGGAATCAAAGTTCATTGCAGGAAAGAAAAAAAAAGACAATACTGAGAATCACTCTTACATTTTTGAAAGACACAGGAGAGACACCTGTGCTGAAAAGATAACCAAGCTTTTAACACACGTGGATTTCAAGTGTCATGTTGCAACTCTCATCCTTATTCTGCAACAAACTGGATTCAAATATGCAGGAAAAGGATAAGACTGATTAAGTATAAGAAACTACATTTTCCTCAGAGATATTTTTGTCATCAATTAGGTTCAAATAGTTTCAACATTTAAAGGACAAAAACAGGGCTTCCCTGGTGGCGCAGTGGTTGAGAATCTGCCTGCCAATGCAGGGGACATGGGTTCGAGCCCTGGTCTGGGAAGATCCCACATGCCGCGGAGCAACTGGGGCCATGAGCCACAATTACTGAGCCTGCGCATCCGGAGCCTGTGCTCCGCAACAAGAGAGGCCACAATAGTGAGAGGCCCACGCACCGCAATGAAGAGTGGCCCTCGCTTGCCACAACTAGAGAAAGCCCTCGCACAGAAACGAAGACCCAACACAGCCAAAAATAAATAAATTAATTAATAAATAAATTAATTAAAAAACAAACAAAAAACAAAAAAAACACCTAGTTTCTAAAATAAATAAATAAATAAAATAAAGGACAAAAACAAACTGACCTTAAAAAGGAACAGACATAAATTCAGTAGAAGAGAAAAGTATGCTTTTAAAAATGCATACTTAATAATTTACATCTGTTGATGCAAAGAAATGTTTTAGCTTCGAGAAATGTTAAGAATTTATGACCAACTTTGATGACAATAAATAACAAAACACATCTCTGGATCACAACCACAACACTAACCACGTCTAAAAAAACACCAAGGTTTAACCTGATGTATAAACGTTAACACCAAGTAACAATAATATCATGTCACACATATTGAATTAACAATAAACCTAAATTTCTACACTCTAATGTGAGTACTGGTGAAAACAGCATCAGTACTACAATATTTACATTACCATGTTTATCAGACATCTCCAAAGAATCCTCAAAATACTTTTAAGCATCTTTGGAGAGCAATGCTAAACAAATCTAAGTTTGAGCAGAGAGCAACAACTTAAAGGAGAATGACTCAATCTGTAAATTAAGAGCTAACAAAACTACAACTCGAGTCAAATCCATGTATCTAGCAGGGCACAATGCACTTCACACATAAAAAGGAAATTTGTCTAAATGTTTAATAACAAGATTTGAGCATCAAAGCTACACAAAGAAAATGAGGATAAATGAATTAGTAAAAGAAAAAAAAAAAAGCTCAAGAAAGTCCAAGACAAATCATCTGGGAAGGAAGCTAACCTGAATAGCTTGTATTTGTGGTGACTGAATAACCGATGGCTGTGGTGTCTGAAATACTCCCTGGACATGTACAGTTTGGCCTGAAGGTAACTGTACTAGAGTTACAGCTGGGGAGCCTCTTCCGGTGCCTGACCCAGCTACAGAAACCTGCAAAAATGATCATCATTGAAGATTAAGGCTGGACCTTTTCTTAGTTCTTTATGTTTTTCTTAAAGAAATACCATTCACTATCATGACTGGCCTATTTTTCCTGCTTCTAAGAAACGACAAGCAAGCCAGGGTACTTACCATTAGGAGATGGTTACCATCCTGGAACAGTCATTCTCTGATGTGACAGATACTAAAGAACCCATGCTCCTCACTTTCGGTTCCCATGCTTTGGTGGCTAAGAATGTTCCAAGCACAAAGTTCTAAAGCAGTTAAACTACCTCACTACGACCTCACGACTACTAACAGTGAAGCCTTATTTAGGCCAGAGTATAAACCACCCTCCCTAACTTCTTAAGAGTAATCGGAGACAGAACTTAAAGATGGTAAATTATTTTTTAATAAATGAAACTTCTGACATATGATATTATAGTATTACTCCAGACACAAGCTAATGCCTTGTCTCTATCCTGATGAAAACTGCAGTTACTTTTATGCCCTAACAGTCACAAAAAGGGCACAGGCCAAAGAAATTCCAGGACCTCTCATGCCCCTCGCATCTCCGAACCAGAGAAAGCTCATGCCTTGGAGCCTATGTGGCCCTGGCACACTTCTTTCCCCCCAACTGGAGCATCCAGAGGGGCCAGAACCATCACTTGGCTTGCACAGACAGGAGAGAACAGCCATTTACCAGCTACCTTGGGTGCTTCTGACAAAGATCCCTACCAGTAAAACACAATAAAACCTTCACTTCTCTGGACTCAAAACCTGCCAAATTTCTAATTACTACACAACTGTCCTAAAGGCCAGTGTAATCTTACAAACTTTGCCTCATTTTACTAAGTTTCACTATTCATTATGACTTAACTCAGAACACCGAAGACTTTGGACATGAAAGAAGCTACTAGTTTCTATCATGAGTGGTGGCAGACCACAGAATCTAAAACAAATTTTGAAGAAAGCTTCCATTGGACCTCACTTTAAGGAAAACCAATCATTTCCAATCTACTTACTCTAATACTTTAAAAAGAATTATTAAAAACTGGGTTTATAACAAATAATTAGATTTATTTAAAACATCATTCTCTTGGAAGGCAAACTTCTTCGGCAATCCAAAAGTAAAAACTCTTCTATCCACGCAAGAGAACCTACGCGGAGAGCATTGCACTAGGTGCCCTAGGGTGGAAAGCAGAATTGCTAAAGCCAACACCTAAGAAACAACAGCACACAAACAGTACAGAACTAATTGCTCCATTGTCCAGGTCATGAAAACCACAGGAGCACAGAACAGAAAGATCAGTATGGGCCTGAACAACAAGTGGAGGCCTTGTGTACAAGCTGCCGATTGAGCTGGGCCTTGCTGTGACCTGGGTAACAGCTGGACAGAAAAGTGAGAAACCGGGCTGGAGACACCCAACATGTAGCCCACGGGGCAAATTCAGCCCACCTGCTCCTGGAGTTTTATTGCCTACTTTAGACTTTAGGGGAAAGAAAAAGGGCATTCCATAATGGAGCCAGCAGATTTAACAACCAGAAGTTTAAAAACCACTAGATTTACTCTACAAATGTTCCCTGCATGAATTATAAAAAAGGATCCATCTCTTTGTGAACCAATTGCCAAAAGGTATTCCTTTGCCAAATGACTAATTCTCAAACTTTTTAGTCTCAGGACACCTTTCCACTCTTAAAAATTATTGATGACCTTAAATAACTTTTGTTTATGTGATTTATATCCAGCAGGATGCTGTAAATGCACAACCAGCTCTTGGGAAGGGAGAATGCTATGGGTAACTTTTGCAGATTTCTGTAATTTAAATACTCCTACTATGGCAGATTTCAAGCTACCAACGGGTGACACTGAACACAAAGCTGGAAAAAGATGTACACCATCGGCTCTCACAAGCCAGCTCAGCCCACTGTTGGTTATATGTACTGATATTTACCACATTAGAAATTAAAACTGAGAAATGTTTAAAATACTTAGTAATTCACTTAAAAATAACAATAATGCCATTACATGCTAACATAAATAACAGTTTATGAAGACTACTTTCAAGACAAAATAATTAATGATAAGAGTGTCAATGTTTTACATTTTTACAAATTCTTTTAATGTCTGGTTTAACTTAAAACAGCTGGATTTTCATACCTATTTCTGCACTGAATCTGTTGCAATATGTTATTTTAATTGGTATGTGAATAAAATATGCCTCTTACACATGTATGATTAGAAAAGGAGGAGTATTTCAATGGCTTTTTCAGAGAAATGTGGGTATTCTTCTTTGATACTACACCAAAACTCAGCAAGTGGCTGTTTCTTAAAGGTTAGTGGCCATGTGGAATCTGAAAACTTAGTTACGTTAAAATCCATTCATCTATCTTATACTTAGACATTGATCTATCTTATACTCTTTAGCCAGGCATGATTTTGTAATGTTATGCGGTAGTTATTTGGAAAATACTGGCTCACTGAGTTAAGTAGATCTCCCAAATGCTGACACATTTCATGATACACTATCAGAAAATCACATTCATTAAAATCAACATCAACTTCATCAGAAAACTATAAATACTGGGAAGCTATCAAGCTCAAAATGGCAGATGGAGATTTTCCAAAATTCAAAACTGCTGCTTAAAAGCCTGAATTTTATCATTGGCAATAAACACTGTTAATTGTTTTCCTTGACGTGACAAGCTTACTTCATTTTTTTTTGAATTTTTGAATTTCATTTTATTTATTTTTTTATACAGCAGGTTCTTATTAGTCATCAATTTTATACACATCCCTGTATACATGTCAATCCCAATCTTCCAGTTCATCCCACCACCACCCCCACACCCCGCCACTTTCCCCCCTTGGTGTCCATACATTTGTTCTCTACATCTGTGTCTCTATATCTGCCCTGCAAACCGGTTCATCTGTACCATGTTTCTAGGTTCCACATATATGCGTTAATATACGATATTTGTTTTTCTCTTTCTGACTTACTTCACTCTGTATGACAGTCTCTAGATTCATCCACTCATTTTCTCTTGAGAAAATGTTTTTCAAATACTCAAGTTTGAACAGTCATAGTTTGGCTATTTGCCATTATTTCAAGAAAAATGATGTCCTGTTTGGGGGGGGTGGGGGAATGCAGCTAGTTCTTCTTGCCTCTCATTCAATAACTCAAGTGTTTTTTTCTCAAGATCACCATTGGTCTTCAGTACGCGGCAGAAATGCTTTCAGTGAATGTCCCACTTCCACAGCACAGAATATTAAAACAACATGTACTCGAGGGTCAAGACTTAATACAATTGGTAATGTTTGCTGATTCATCAGGGACAGTCTTAAGTGAAACTGACATTTAAAAAAAAAACTGCAAGTTAATGTAGTGAAGACCACAATGACTACTAACACAGTTTGGCACCACTGCCACTGACTTGATCGTGCTAAGGTGCCAACAGTTTTACCCCCCAACTGTTTTTGCACCATCAGGGCAAATGCCAATACAGAGAAAAAAAGAAAATAAATCTTAGTATTACTGTGAAAATAGGTTTGTCATCCCAAACCTCCAGGCATGATTGTGTAACACCATGTGGGAGTTATTTGGAAAATACTGGGTCCTTGGAGTCTCCTCCAGGCTTCCCTGTACCACATTTTGAAAACTACTGCTCTATCCTCTATCCTACGCAGCCCCTAGGTAGGCCCTGCTCACAGCTCAGAGCGCAGAGTGCTGAAGCAGGCGGCAATTTCAGCTCCACCACAGCAGCACAGCCAAAACCACCATATATAGTAACCCTGATAGAGCATTCGTATCACAGAGATTGAGCAAAACAGAATATACATTATAGCCAAGAGTACTACTAGTATTCTTACAGACTGGACCTGTGGCTTGAGATGGCAGATAGTGCCACATTCACTTTCATGGGGAAATGACCAGCTTCAAAGAAATTAGATATTTTGAAGAATTGAAGAACAACTCAAGAAAGATTCATGGGGTTTTGATAAGTATAAATCATGCTTTAAGTTGCTCTAATTGTCTTACGAGTGTAATTTTCACGACTTCAAATTATTAAACAATGCTCTATCAAAAAGGCTTCGTGAGAAGAAAACCTGCTGTAGAAAGGGAGCTGTACCCACTAGTACAAAACTGTATTCCTAGAATTCTGGAGATGAGTTATACAAATCTGTAACTACAGTGAAAACTCTTACATCTGAACTCTGGGTAGTACAAAAAGCTCACGAGACAACTCTTTAGTTAAACTGTTGAAATAGAGGCTGAGAAGCAGCACAAGTGACATACCCTAGAGTCACAATTCCAATGTATCCTTAAAAAACATCAACAACACTCTTAGATCTAGAGAACCTGTCAGGCATTCTACATTCTTACTGGTTTTGCCAAAACTGATCTGTGACTAGCATTAAGCTTATAACTAACTGTACTGGTAGAGTTAACAGGATAAACATCATCATTCATAGGAAAAAAATTCATGTGGCTCCCTACCTTTAACATCTTACCATTAGTATTATTCTATTGATCACATGAGCCACAAGTAAATACAGGGCACCCCTGAAGTAGGATGTGGTCCACAGATGGCACAGAAGGAACTCAGGCAATGATTCAGGAACATGCATGGTGGCCCCAAAGCCAAAAATGGGTAAGTAAAGAAACATCTTTTTGTTTTTGTGCAAGGTGGCAGATTCAGTTTTAGGCAGGCTAGGGTGAAAGCAATGGGAGGAAACCAGGTGGAAATGTTTAGTAGGCAAGGAGAATTACGGGACTGATGCTTGGGTTAGAGCTCAGGAAATAAAGATGTGAGATACACTGACAAAAAGCAACCTATAAAGACTACTATACTTACTTTATTCACAATGTGCAAATAGAATACTAAAGAAGCTCTGGAAAGAGAAGGGAATTAAGTCTCTCCTAAAGGACACTACTGATAGAGACACAAATTTTAGTTCACTTGAACTAAAATATGCATACTTCACGTAGAAACAGATCTTTCTTATAAACACCATATATTCATTCCAAAACTTTTTAAGAAGTAAATCTCACAGAAACAAGTCATACTTATGAATTAACTCATTCTTTTGTTCACTTAACAAACGTTTATTGGAAGCCTCCCTTGTGGACCAGTCTAGACAGCAGGGATATAGCAGTGAACATGAAAAGTCTGCTCTCCTCAATCAGGAGACAGAAAGCAGATGAAGAGACAAAAACATAATTTGGGGTGGTGCTAAATTCTCAAAAGAGAAACAAAGAAGGGTAACTGAGGAGGCGGCGGGAGGGTGGAAGGAAGCTACTTAAGGTATACCTACTGAATAAAGAAAAGTGGGAAAGGAAGCCATGGGAAGATCTATCTATATTCATCACATTCCAACAACCAAGCAGGCAACTGCTCAAAAAACAAGCACATAAAATGGATGTATTTTATATTTCATAATTTTTATACCTCTTTTTATGAGGCTCTAAAAGTGTGTATAATGAACTCATAGTAGACATAGTTTACCTTTTCTTCCTGATCCCCTGCACAATAATCCTCTTCTATAGGATGCCTGAAACATAGATTATGCTGATGCCACCACATCCACCAAAAACCCCACTATAGACAGTGGTTAATCTGAAGAAATAAATTAAGATGATGCAATTGACAGCCTTACTTGGCTTTGCAATTTAAAAAACCCTAATAACAACACATAACTGGGAAAACCTCACAATGTTGTAACACAGCATTTGATTAGCACCTAGTGGACTTGCTCCAGTCTGTAGCTAGGTTCCCTTATGATGGGGTTTATGATGTCACAGTGCAGCTGCAAATGTCACAGAGCCACTGAGCCTGCATTTAAGACAGTTAATAAAGGGTGAAAAAATGTGAATTCACGGTATAGCAGACTTCGCTATCAACTCTGCTGCCTGAAAAGTCAGATCTATATATTACCTATTTTAATTCCAAGGACTACAATGAAAAGCCAATTAACACTCTACGTGAGAAGCTGGAAAACTATACTGATTTCTGTGTATTAAGACAGGATTCTCAAGAGTCTGTTTCTTCTATGGAAAAAAAAAGTGTTTAAAGAATATTTCAAATATTTTAAGGCTGAAAACAGGAAAATAATACTATAAATGTGAACACTTTAATAAAGACGCAAAATATTTCACTTCATTTTTTTAAAAAGTTGTATTTACTTGTGCTAAATGAAGACAAACACAAAAGGAAAAATGTAGAATTGGTATCATTTTAGTGTCTTTAGTGTTTTTCTTTCCCATATTGAGGTTCTTTTTTTTTTTTTTTTAAACAGTGTGGCTAACAAATTGCCAAAATCAATGGAGTTAAATTTTGCCTTGTGAATATCAACTGCAAACACTGATAACAGAGTTGGCCACGTAAGACTGATATTTTTATATCTACTATGTTAAAATTGTTAGAACTATAATATGATCCTTGAATCCTTTGTGTGTAAGGCATGAAGAAATACTATCTGAAATCTATAATCTGAATTTAAAAAGGGAGAAGTGGATTCTGTTTCTGGTACTGTAATTATAAATGGCCAAATATTACGTCTCTTTAAAAAAATTCCCCTCTTGAAAGCAAAGCAAATGTTGGAATCAAGTCATTCTTAATTATATAGTCTGATAATACTTCCAATAAGCAGTGGTGATCACTGTGATGATCAGTGATGACAAAATCAGGGGTTCTTATGCTTTGAAAAACAATCCCTAGTGAAATTTTTCCCCAGCTAATCCTTATAATTTCCTATTTATAGTACTTGGAGCATCGTTTTACATTCTAACCAATACTAGATGTTTTACTTATATTTATAAAGACTATGAACATGATCTTTATAGAAGTCAAAAATCCTTTAGCTCTAGATGTTTAAAAATCAATCTTATATCTTGGTTTCAGTAAGACTGAAACTAAAACTGATCATAATTTTCTAGCCAATTGCATTACAAAGTAGTAAATGTACATAGTGAAGTAAGTTGCAGTGAGCCAAAAATCCTGAGCCAAAAATGGCATTTACCCAGCAGATGTCTTACAAGGGCAAACATTGGACTCTTAACAATGATACACATCATTTCTAGTAATGAATAGGAAATGCACGTGCCAAAAGCCAGAAGCTACAGAATGAATGCCTAAAACCACTTATTATCCAAACTACATATTAATCTATTTCTGACCAAAATCAACTCAGGAATGTCTATGCAGGAAACTGCAATTCACTTGAATTATTCTACCTTAATTCTTCTACCAATCACTTGGTATAAGTCCTAAAGAGTACTGACTAAGCAAAAGCAACCTTAAAAAATAGTAATAATAAACAAAATGTGGTATATACATACAAAGGACGAAGGAATTCCTATCGCATACTGACTATATAGCTGAACCTTCAGGACATTATGCTAAGTGAAATAAGCCAGTCACAAAAAGACAAATATTGATGATTCCACCTATATGAGGTATCTAAAAGTAGTCAAATTCATAGAAACCGAAAAGTAGAATGGTGGTTACCAGGGGCTGAGGGGAGGAGTAAAAAGGGAGATGCTATTTAATGGGTATAGGCTTTTAGATTTGCAAGATGAAAAAGTTCTAGAGATCTGTTTCACAACAATGTGAATATACCTAACACTACTGAACTGTACACCTGAACTTAAGACCGCAGATTTTATGTATTTTTTTTCCACACACAAAAAATAGCAATAACTATTGTCCCACATTTGGTGGATATGATAATTAACTGTCTTATTGCCAGGAAGATATTCAATAAATTGATTTTACCAAAGGCAATGAGACTGACTTCCCCATCAGTTTATGAGACATAATTCTAAAGCTCTGGGTGTTCCCGTACTCTTGGCCCCAGAATTACTGCTCAAGACATAGACTAGCTATTGGTGCCAGGATTTATATGGACCAGTTATTAATACATCAAAATGGATAAAATTTAACTTTTCTATGCTCTTCATATATCCAAGGTCAGAAGCTGAGTTGGGATCTAAACATGATACTATCTTATCTGCCGCTACATAATGAAGGAGTAACAGTATACAGTATATATGTATATATACAATAGTTACTGCATACTACCGTGCATATATATATATAGTATTATATATACAGTAGCTAGATGTAGCATATATTTATGATTACTCTTTGCAAACTATGCATTTTCCCAGGTAATGCTCTCTGAAATGGTCTGGTTCAACACTGAGTACCTATGTATTACAAGTAATAGAAATGCTTAATGAATTCTAAAGCCAGGTGCCTGGGTTCTGCCTTTTATTAACTGTGTGACCTATGACAAGTTATTCACCCTCTCTGTACCTTAGTTTCCTCAACTGCAAAAGAGAATGAAAAAAAAACAGTACCTTTCTACAGAGCTGTTGTGAGAGCTGAACTATATGTGTAAAGCATGGAACAGCGTCTGGCACATACTGAATATTCAATAAACGCTCACTCTTGTTATTTTTATTATTGTTACACTTCATTTAAATAATTTGGTCAAGAATGTAGAGCTTAAAAAAAAAAAAAAAGAATGTAGAGCTTAATTTACATGTATTGATATTAATCCTTTGATTTGGAAAGATTAAAATA
The DNA here is from genome assembly GCF_009873245.2 of Balaenoptera musculus. NCBI lineage: Eukaryota > Metazoa > Chordata > Mammalia > Artiodactyla > Balaenopteridae > Balaenoptera > Balaenoptera musculus. The sequence continues at coordinate 18,507,685 of NC_045786.1, read as the reverse complement.
TTTTTAAAAGTATTCCTCAAGATTAAGGTGGGGAAAGAAGAATCAAGGATTTGCATAAAAGTAGAAGTCAAAATCTGAATCAGTGACAAAACATGGCCAGACCAAACTGCATCCTTAAGTTTTTTCAGTTTTAGTCCAAAGGTCAGAGTTTATAAATAGAAAAGTCTAAGAATTTAGCTCCTAAAAAAACAGTATGATAGGGCTTCCCTGGTGGCGCAGTGGTTGAGAATCTGCCTGCCAATGCAGGGGACACGGGTTCAAGCCCTGGTCTGGGAGGATCCCACATGCCGCGGAGCAACTGGGGCCGTGAGCCACAATTACTGAGCCTGTGCTCCGCAACAAGAGAGGCCGCGATGGTGAGAGGCCCGCGCACCGCGATGAAGAGTGGTCCCCACTTGCCGCAACTAGAGAGAGCCCTCGCACAGAAACGAAGACTCAACACAGTCATAAATAAATAAATAAATAAATAAAAGAACGTGAATTTCTTTAAAAAAAAAAAACAGTATAATGAAACTTGGTCTTACCATGAAATCGAAAATCTAGTAATAAATTTTAGTTTAGACTTTCAGAGCCAAAATATTGTGAAGGAATGCTTGCAACGTTTTAAAATTTCTAAAATAAATTCAAAGTACAAAAATTTAGTATAAATAAAATTTGGTATAAATAAAATATACCAATTTAAATACATTCATGACATTATATCAGAACTTTGCTTATAAAACAACTACATATCAGCTTTTCTTCTCTATACCCACTGGAGGCCTATTTAACCATAAATAGATTTATATTACTTTAGAATGAATTTTTGTTACAATATATTTTTATAAATTTATTTACTTTTGGCTGAGTTGGGCCTTCGCTGCTGTGCGCGGGCTTTCTCTAGTTGTGGTGAGCGGGGGGCTACTCTTTGTTGTGGTGCGTGGGCGACTCATTGCGGTGGCTTTTCTTATTGTGGGGCACGGGCTCTAGGCGCAAGGGCTTCAGTTGTTGTGGCACGCGGGCTCTAGAGCACAGGCTCAGTAGCTGTGGCGTACGGGCTTAGTTGCTCCACGGCATGTGGGATCTTCCCGGACCAGGGCTCAAACCCATGTCCCCTGCATTGGCAGGCGGATTCTTAACCGCTGTGCCACCAGGGAAGTCCTGATACGATATATTTTTAAACTAGCATAAGCCACTTCATCTCAAAGCCTGGCCACTACTATTCTAACCATCTGAGGTTACTATAATGAATAAAGCAAAACGTTTATTGCATGTGGACTTTGTGTCAAGCACGGTATTTGGGCTTCACATAAGTCATCTCATTTAATGGTCAACTGATGAAATTAGCATTTCAATTATTTTAGGTAAAGAATCAAAGAATTCAGTCTAATAAGTATTTACTTAAAACTATGTATAAAAATTAAGAAAATAATTTTGTGTCTTTAGTCTTAATCTACTTCATTCCATTACTTTTAAGTAAACAAACTACTACTACACTTAATTCAAACTGTGTGTACAGGTATAAGTTAGGGCTCTTTTTCCTTATACCAAGTACAAAGCAGTAAACAAGCCCTTACAAAAGGTAAAACTAGAAAGTTCTAAGGACCTGGGAGACCAACTTACACTGGCAGTACCTATCATGGTATATTAACATATCTGATATCAAATAAATACCCATTATTTTTTAAAAGGTATTTAAAAAGAGGTCTATTGCTGTATAAACATACCTACTGAAAGGCAAATGTCTTTCCTGAACTATTTCTGCTTGCACCATTGTCATCTAATATTGTCTCTACTTAGTATTTTCAACCCCATAACCAGGCTTTTCTCTTCCATGCCTTTTTGCAGAATGACATGTTATATCTCTGATAGGGCTCAGAAAACTCACATTTCTGAAGATCACTATTAAGATGTTGTCATCACTATCAATGAAGTGAAAATTTCCCAAAGCCTCTGTGTTTTCCAAATGTAATTCCTTTAATAGTTTGGGGTTTACAAAGGTTGTAGTAGCAAAAAATTGAAATAAGGCAAAGTAAATAATCTCTGAATCTTATTCAAAGAAGGAATTATAAAAATTAATGCTCCATTTTTAAAATTTCAATGTCTAGTCTATTATTTTTGGTTTTGTTTTTTTTATTGCGGTAAAAAATACATAATATAAAATTTACCATCTTAACCATTTTTAAGTGTACCGTTCAGTAGTAAGTATATTCACACTGTTGTGAAACAGATCTCCAGAACATTTTCATCCTGCAAATCTAAAACTATATCCCTTAAACAACAGTCCCCTTGTATTTTCTCCCCCCAACCTACTCTTTAACTAGAAAAAAGTCAGAGAAAAGGATAAAGAGAATAACTGTTTATTCTCAGTTATTTTTCCATTACCACTAGTGACAAACTACCTGTTACTAAAACTAAGAAGGAAGACTTGAACATCAAACAAAAAGTACCCAAATCTCATAGAAAATCATTACAAATGACAGAAAATCTCTAACAGTCTCTCAAACACTAAAACAGATTTGTATGCATTTTTTTTCTGATTATAAGGTGTATAAAAACAAAACCTTTTTCTGAAATTTGACTTTGACTGCTTTATACCTACTGAAATTACCTTTGAAACACTGATTTTCATTCACAGAAAAGTATCATTTAACACACTGGGATGAAAGCACAGAGTATATTCTAAAGCCAAAAGCCAACCTTTAAAGAAATCTATTAGCTATTATACACAAAGTTATCAAAATATGAGTACAGATTATATAACAAATTCTTATTCAAAATGAATAAAATGGGGACTAATATTAACAGTTCACAAATTATTTTTACTTATATCCCTTCAACCTTGAATTACCTTCAAGAATGAGTTACATTTCAAAGCAGTACATTTTCTTGAATTAGCTGACTAAGCAACAACAAAAATTTAGCATTTACTGAAAAAAATTCACTGTTCTATTTTTTTCCTCCTAACTTTTGTTAATTTTTAGAGCTAATTCTAAGTGAATACAAATATTATGTTCAAAAAATGTAAATTAGGGCAATTAAAAATAACCAGGGGAAGGAATACATAAAATTAAGGAGCAACAGAAAGTCAACAATAAAATGAAAATTTTTATTTCAAAATCTTAGGAGGAACATTTTCTCTTTCAGTAAGAGCCCCTCAAGTCAGGGAATCAGCATACTGAGGTTTAAAAAACAAGATTCAATTAAACACTGAGCTTGGACTTTCCTGATGGCGCAGTGGTTAAGAATCTGCCTGCCAATGCGGGGGACACGGGTTCAATCCCTGGTCCGGGGAGATCCCACATGCCGTGGAGCAACTAAGCCCGTGTGCCACAACTGCTAGGCCTGTGCTCTAGAGCCCACAAGCCACAGCCACTGAGGCTGCGTGCCGCAACTACTGAAGCCCATGCGCCTAGAGCCCGCGCTCCACAACAGAAGCCACCGCAGTGAGAAGCCAGAGCACCGCAACGAAGAGTAGCCCCCGCGCACCGCAACTAGAGAAAGCCTGCGCGCAGCAATGAAGGTCCAATGCAGCCAAAAAAGAACCAAGACAAAACACTGAGCTTGAACTAGATGTACTCAGCCGACAGTAAATATACCAAATCAACCTAACATGATACAGACCAACTTTAATATACAAATATGATGTTGCTAACCAATTATCAATAGCAAATGTTGCTTGTATGTTGCTTGTTCTGTTTTGTTTTCTGATAGCCACCCATATTCTTCCTGGTCCTACTTAGGACCAAGAAGATGGATTTTTGGCACAGCTGGCCAAAACAATGAGAAATGCCATTCCAATTTTCCACCAGTTTGAAACAGAAAACACACAAGTCATACACTGAAACCTATCCCTTGTTAAATCATTCCTACTCCAATCCCTCACTGCATGCCAGGCCTGCTTTCTTCTAAGATGCTTCTTTACGTACTGTTTGCATTTACAGCAGAGAGGATAAGAAAGGAGGTTAGCAGAGTATAATCTCTGAACAACATTCCCTAGTGGCTTACTCTGTTCCAGAGTCTCCTTGTTTCCAAAAATACAGAGGTTCTCGGAAAGGTTAAATTTTATATTAGAACTAACTCTCTCGAGGCACTACGCTGACCCTGATGATCTCAAGTTTCCTTCCAGCTCTATGACCCCTGTGACTCTGCTCCCTTCACCTTTCCTTCCTATCTTTGCTGAAACTTTGAGAATTGGCCATTTACAAAGTAGGGTTATTTAGCTTTCCGACTTGAGGTGTCATACTCAGGCCACAGGCTGCACCAGCAGCTATAAGGCACGAAGCTCCAGATAGCACATCCTCTTCTGAGGCTCCATCTGGATTACCACGCTCACCCTGAGTTTCATGGCAGCATTATCAATTCCCAAGAGATGTGGAACAAGAAAAGTTCAAGGTGCTACCACTGTTGCCTTCAGAGTAGATTACACATTTGTGAGATGAACAGGGAAATTTGAGTATGGAGTGCATATTATACCAAGGAATTATGCTCGATTTTATTAGGTATGATCATGACATTTGGTTATATAGGAAAATGTCCATAACCTCTTAAGAGCTGCATACCCAGAAGAAAGTAGGAATGACATGACGTGATGTCTGAGATCTGTAGAGCTGCTGAAAATTCTTCGACAAAAAGAAAAAAAAGAAGATAAATGAAGCAAGTGCTACCAAATCTTAACAATTTTTAAGTTTCTACATATATATGCGGGAGTATTATTCTACTCTTGTATATGTTTGAAATCTTTCATCACAAAAGAAATGCTAACTTCCCATTACCCATTTAAGGATAATATTATTTCCAAAGGCTGTAAGTATGACTTTAAAAACTACCTGTATATACAGTAATTTTGCTTTTCACCATTTTGGTTTTGGGAAAGGGTTTCCTCCTGGCTCGATTATATCAAATAGACTCTTCCATTTGCCACCAAGAGTTTTCCCAGGGGAGGGGGTAGAATCTAGTCTTATGTGTGTATCAACACATACACTTACCAGACAAGGTTCTAGCTTCAATTAAAAAAAAAAAAACCTACTTAAAAACTAACTCGGGCAAGAAGAAATCCAAGTCACAGTACTCAGCCTCGATGATCTGCCACTCCAGCCTCTAGCCCTTTGACGCTGTCACCACGTGACTTCCATTCACTATTGGATACAATTAGAAGGGAAAGGCTCCACTGATATCTGGGAAGTTATAAAACAGAAAAACTGAAAACTGAGAACTCCAGCCTCCCTCAATCAGTCAGCAGAGCAGAGATGTGAGGGCCAAGAGCAAACTCAAGTTTTCAGATCTTCGTAACTGGGACAATTTTCAGCGTTCACTTGATTAGCAGAAGCTCTGGAAAGGCCAGGATATTCAAAACTACCACTATCAAATGACCAGAGGCAAAGGATCAAACCCGCTGAACCTTCGGGTTACACCCTGAACCTTCTGGTTACACCCTTTGTTCTGACACTACTTAATGATAATTAGACCATGTAAAAAGGAAAGTAACTTTTATAAATTCCTCTTTATACAAACCTGAACTTAAGTCTAAAACATCTGGGAATTCACAATCCTCTAGTTTAAATGAAGTAAGTGGCAAGTACATACAATGACATTGGGAATAATTCAGGAGAGTCAGTCATTTTTAACATACATTATAGGCTTAATAAAATTTCAGTTTGATTTCCTAATCCTTCTATTATATAATATTGCATAATAATAATGAATAGTCATAAATAAACAGCTTCACGCATCACAAGAATCTAAATTAATAATTACGTTTAGAAAATTTTGACTGCTAAGAACTGTGTCCTAATCTGCAAAATATCATGATCCATAGAGGATTTATGGCCTCATATCCATGGAGGAGAACTCTTAGTTAACCAAAAGAATCAATGACTCAGCATACAGATTTCTTCTTAATCTCTTAACATTCCTAGTATGTGAAAGACAAAAACCATAATTTATTTTTTGATCAACTATTTTAAATATAGAGAAAACAGAATAACATAGCAGGTCTATGAACTTGCTATCCAGATTTAATGACTATCAACATTTGGTATATTTGAGATTTTTAAGGAAGTAATAAACATTGTAAATGTAAACCACAGCCTTTTTCTAGTTCTGTGATTCAGCCTTCTCACAAGTCTCTATCTCCCCCTTCTATTTTATTTAACACTCCCAGCTTTCTCACACCCCAGTTCTCACTCCTTTGTTTCACAGACCCATCTTTGTCTATTATTTCACAGAAAAACTTCTTGAAGAATCTATACTTCTGATTTCCTCTCCCTCTTATTTATTCTCTAACCTACTAAAGCTAGGTTTCTGTTCACTGGACTCCTATTCAATTCCAAAACCTCATAAATCCAAGGTTATTTTTTGGACTTCATATTACTTGACCTCTTTAGCAACTTCTGACTGAGGCTCACAGGGCTGGGTGTCACCCAGGCTGAAGATACTCAGAACTGCCAACTATCACTGTTAGACAATGGAGATCTGTTGTTTTGACTGTGCAGGCCCAGAAGGCCGGAGGAAACTGCATGTGTGGAGAACAGGAAACCAGTACCTAAAGGGAGAGAAGTGGCGGCAGAAGGAAGATTTGCTTTCAACTACCACTTCAGCAAAAGGGCAGAATTAGAGACCAAGAATCATAGTTATAAAAACTCTAGAACACCCCAAATTCACCAAAAGATATATGTGCATTCTCTTCTATTTTCACAGACAAAAAGACTAAAGGATAAACACCAAAATGCTAACAATTAAATTTCTGGATGTTAAGACTATAGTTAGCTTTAATTTTCTTCTTCAAAATAATACACATTTTGTCAATTCTGTACAATGAACATGCATTTTTTTAATAAGAAAAAGGCTGCTTTCTTAAAAAATAGCAAAGGTCTGAATGCCTGTTTTCCGGGGTAACAAAGAAGGGTGTTGCCATGGAGATGTAGCTCCACAAAGCACTTGTGAGGAGAAAACCCCAGGGAGCAAGTGGGTGTCGGGAACTTGAAAGAGGAAAGAAAAGCAGGCCGGGTGCATGGGTGTCTTGGGAAAATAGAGGCCTCACAGGAGCCAGTCTGGCCGGAGACAACCCAGGAGGTGCCTGGCGCTCCCGAGGGCTCTCCAGGCAGCCATCTGGTCCTTTCTATTCTCCCTTCAGGATACTGCAGGAGTCTCCACTGCTCGCACCCCACATCACCATGATGCCACTCAAATGGTGTCCACCCCCGCCCCCTGACCCGCTCCCAGCTCGCTGACGTCCCCATCCAACCCGCGCACAGTCGCTGGTGTCTTAAACACAGTGAACACTGGAAAACGTCTCAGGAGCATTTAGAACACAAGATGGTCCACGCTCCCAAATGTTTACCACCGTCTGCTTACCCTGACCAGCTCAACTTCCCAGGCCAGACACGCGGCTCCACTTGGCCTCAACGCCTGCAGCTCCCACCCCCATCCTCTGCCTCTGTGCCTCTGTACATTCTTCCCTGGCCTAGAATACGCTTCCCTCTCCTCCACCCGTCAACCTCTACTCACGCTTTGTGTCCAGCTCAAAAGTAAAATCCTCTACAAAGCACTCCTGGTCAACTGGCTGCTTCCCCTCTGCACGCCTCAATCATTCCTATGTAGCATCTCACAGTACTTCATTTTTTTTTTTTTAACATCTTTATTGGACTATAATTGCTTTACAATGTTGTGTTAGTTTCCGCTGTACAACAAAGTGAATCAGCTATATGTATACATATACCCCATATCCCCTCCCTCTTGCATCCCCCTCTCACCCCACAATACTTCTTACACAGTGAGAATTACCCCTCAAACACCTCTACCCCACTAAACCGTGAGATGTCAAGGCCAGGAGATACATACCCCACACATCTAGAATAGTGCCTAGATACAGGAAGGATTCAGTAAGTATTTGATGAACTAAATAAATGTGATTGTTTTACTACATATTTTTATAGATACCTAGAAATAAAGTTAAGAGCTGAAAAACAAACACTAACTCATATCGGTGGTCTCTAAATGAAACTAATTCAAAGTCTAAGACCTAACTAAAAAGAAAGTAAAGATTAAACCAAATATACACTGGACAAATGGCAAGATTTCTGCCATCTTTATAGCTAAGAATATAAAACTACTGAATATTTCAACGTGGAATTACTGACCTTCTCGAATAATAAATTGAGGATTATATACTATGGAGGGGGTTTTGTTTTTCCTTTACATAGTGTCTGTTACAATGCAAAAGTAATTCAAAAATGTATCTTCTCTTCGAAGTCAAATCAGTAAGAATGGCTGATAACCGGGGAATAGGGGAAACTTAAGACCAACTGCAAGAAAACAGAATCTGCACACAATTCTCATTCCCATACAGGCTAATTTTCATTGGTGCCTGCCTGTTGCCTGCATTAAGTTTACCTGAGCTAAAGTAGGGATTGAATTTTGACCAGTCTGCGTCTGCATGTGAGCAGATTCGCTCTCTGCCACAGAATCTGGTATACTTCCATCCTGCTGAGAGTCAATTGTTTCCATGGTCATTTGTCTGGAAAGACAATAAAAAGGAAGAAGTATTAAGGCCCTATCTGAAATACCTGTTTTCACTTGGCTTTCTGATTGATTTTCATTTCTATCATCCAATTGTACTACTTTATATTTTCAAGAAAGAGACTCAGTGGCAGAGTCCTAACTCTCCAAACTTAAAGGCACCTTCTCTGCTCACTGGGTATGAACATTACCAAGGGAGCACTACAAAATGTTCCATGGAATTAGTTTATTTAAAAAATTTTTTAATCTTATAATAAAGCCTCCTTGATAATTATTTTAAGCCCTCTAGCATAAATGTGATAAAGTTAGGTTTTATATTTTACATGAAGCTTAAATATTCTATGACTCTCACGGCCTAATAAACCTGCTTTACATTATGATGTAATATGAAAGAACTTCCACATTATCTAAATTAAATGTGTTACGATATAAAGATGTGTCTGCTTTGTCAGCACTAAGTAGTTTCTAATAAATAAGCCTGTTAAACTGAATCACTCAGAGTTGACCACTTGTCTTGCAGCTCTCCCTTTACTTAAAGAGGAGAATCTAATTTTTCCAGGAAAAACTTATGCAATAATATTTTTGCCTATAATTTCAATTTAAGTTAATGATTTCTATACAGACTCTTTCTAGATAGATGGTAAACCATATTATAACGTTACCCTACTACTAGAAAATATAAAATACAAACAAAATAAGCAAAATCAAATTTTAAAAACTTATAGGAACTACTCCCTGCTATTGTACATCTTTTCAGTTGTCAATAATATAGTGTGTTTTTTTCACCTTAGTAGTCTAAATATATATCCAAAAAGTATGCAGGTAACTTAGAACTTTGAATTGAAATGTCCAGATCTTTTTTCCCAGATTTAATTAGTAACCAGATCCTACAGATCCTTCATCTACTTAATACCTTCTTTTGCATTTCAACAAACATTACCTGAATCCAAGTCTTCTGTTCTCAAAGCTGTCTACTACAGTCTATACTACACCTAGAATTACTTCTCCCTATTCAGACGTTTTAATACTTACAACTGAACATGACAATTCAGAGCAATTATAAAAATAAAAATCTAGAGTCTACTATGAAAAAATGTCTTTCCCTCAACATTCCCCAATTTCTTTATCTCTTTTCTTATTATTTCCCAGCATGGACTCTCCAATTCTAGGTAAGTAGAGGCCATCTCCCTGCAAAAACTGCCAATTCCTGGGGTTCTACTTTTGCTGTGAGCAGTTCCCAAAGAGAATACCTAGAACATTCAATTCTGCAGGATATGAAAAGGTATTATCTGAGAAAAGAGAGTAAGGGGGAAACGCTTAGTTAGAGTTTGAAATATCCGGGATTAAAAGGGTTTCTTTGCTGCAGAACTTTCTCAGAAGCTTGAATATTTCAGTGTGACTTGAGAAGGGTGGAGGGTGCAGATCCAATAGGCAGCATTTTCCAAAAGTATCTGACTCCCCTAGACCCTCTTCCCACAAAGCAAGTCCTAGCAGAAGTGTTTTTGGAAGAACTTGAGAAATGTTGTCTTATGCTATTTCTTACACCATTATTAAAAGCTCTCTTTAGGCTCTGCCAAGAACTTGAGTCTCCACTCAAACATTACACGCTGAAAGGCCTTCCCCACTTCAGAAACATTCCTTTAGCACCATCTACAATACATGACAGGCCCTGAGAATACAAAAGTTAAGTCACAATCCTTGCCCTGAAGGAAATCATTCACCACTTGGGCCTTGGTTTCTCAAAGCATTGTCCTCGCACAACCTGTATCAGAATTAACAAATATACTTGTAAAGACAAAAAAAAGGCAGATTCCCAGACTCAACCCCAAATCTACTGATTCAAACTTTCTGAGGGGTCTGATTTTTTATATCCTAGAGATTCTGACATATATTAAAATTTGAGAAAAACTTAGCTTATTGGTAAATTCTATCAGTTAGACCAGTAATGAACACTTAAATTGTGTGAAGGATGTTATGTACGAAATGCTTTGGAAAACACAGGAAGGAATGTTGACGTCGGCCTGAGGATGGGGCCATATGAGTTGTATACTGAAGGATGAGAAGCATTTCACCAGGTAGAAAAGGACAGGAGGACCATGAGAGGAAGGAAAATACGGAGCATGTCTGGAAAACAGAGTAGCCGACTGTAGCAGGGAATCTGGTGAGGCGTGGGGGAGCCCTCGGGGAGCCTATCTACATCTAGGGGGGAAGAGGCAGAGCAGACAGGTGGAAATATGGCCAGAAAGGCTGTGGGGAACCAGATTAAGAACTGCTTTTAATACTCTGGAGAGAAGAAATGTCCACGTCACTCAGATGCTCCTCTACTCTAGGTCCTTCAGCATCCATACTGTACAACGTTTCAACTATTTGATATCTTAGAATTCAGTCAAGAACGAGACAATAACCAAGAGTTACCTGTTAACAGGCAAAACAAATGGCCCAAAGTTCGTAAACTGAAACTTCTAAAATGAGGAGTACCTAGTTGGTACTCTAAATCCATTCAATTTAATTTTAAATACAATTCTCATTTATCTGGTTTCTAAACATACTGGATATAAGAAGTGACAGCTGGAAATAGGGTAAGGGGAGGAGAAAATATACAGAATATAATAAACAGGTCAAGAATTCCAAGTGTGACTGTGGGTGGGAATGTAAGTTGGTGCAGCCATCTTGAGAACAGCATGGAGGGTCCTCAGAACACTCAAAAGAGAGCTGCCACACGACCCAGCAATCCCTCTACTGGGTGTATATCCAACCCCCCACACTAATTCGAAAAGACACATGCACCCCAATGTTCAGAGCAGCACTGTTTACAACTGCCAAGATATGGAAGCAACCTAAGTGTCCATCAACAGATGAGTGGCTAAACAAGATGTGGTCTATATACACAGGGGAATACTACTCAGCCATAAAAAATGGAATTTTGCCATTTGCAATAACATGGATGGACTTGGAGGGTATTATGTTAAGTGAAATCAGTCAGACAGAGAAAGACAAATACTCCATGATATCACTTATATGTGGAATCTAAAAAATACAACAAATTAGTGAATATAACAAAAAAGAAACAGACTCACAGATATATTGAACAAACTAGTGGTTACCAGTGGGAAGAGGGAAGGGGGAGGGACAGCATAGGGGTAGGGGATTAAGAGGTACAAACTATTAGGTATAAAATAAGCTACAATGATATACTGTACAACACAAGAAATATAGCCAATATTTTATAATAAGTAAAAATGGAGTAGAACCTTTAAAGATTGTGAATCACTATATTTGTACACCTGTAACTTATATAATATTGTACATCAACTATACTTTAATAAAATTTTTAAAAATTATTTAAAAAAAAAGGAATTCCAAGTGTGTAACAATTTGGGCCCATACAGGGTAAAGTCTCCTAGTTCTTTATATTCAGGAAATTGAAGAATTTATGAGTTAAAATTCAATAACTGATATTTACAATAACTATCCTGAGTCATTAAGAAAGAAAATAATTATACTTTGTATAATTTAAGGAAAGAGGAGTATACATAATAGAATCTAGGAAGACTCCCACCAAAAAAAGCACTAATGCTTAAAAAGGTAAACTTAAGCTATTCAGGAGTTGTTTTTTGAGATATAATGAAAGACTTCATAAGTTATTAAACATTTCAAAATGTTTTACACATGAAAGTGTTTTATACACACTATTTCATGCGCTCACGTTCACTGTTCTCTTTTTTCCCTGGGTATTCCCCAGAGTTCAATCCTTTGCCCTTTTACTTTTTTCAGTCTACATACTATGGCTTCCTCAATCCTGTATGCATTTGATTCCCAAATCTGTATTTGTGCTTCCCCCTCCTAGTGAGCATCTTAACCTGGAGTCTTCACAGACACCTATCCCTTCCCTTATATTCCTTCTTTCAGTCAAGAGTATCACTATCCATTCAAGCTCCAAAGTTAGAATCATGGGTCTGTGAGTCAGTACCACACCAACTACCAAAAAACCCATATAGCTAAATACCAGCCAGATCAGGATGCCATGAGGCCCTGAGCCTCCTAGTGAAGAAAGGCAGAAATGGAAGGTTAGCAGCACCACCCTCCCCCCCTCCCCCCGTTCATCCTCCCTGCCACACTTGGCATCATCCACTAACCTCCTATCCCAGCACTGGACCAAGCAGCTGCACTGCTGCTCCTCACAACTGCTACCGTCCACTCACACATCACAGTAAGGTCCCCTGTAAGCCATGATGAAACTGCAATGCCCCTTCACCTATGCCAGAATCATATCCATTAACATCTCACATTCTGGTTTCCCCAGCCACTGTCAAAGATACAAGCTCCTCCCACATTTCATTTTCACTCTCATAACCAGTGCTTCCTTTCCCCCCATAATACAGTTGCTCGCTCCTGTTCTCCTCCGAAGCCTTTGCAATGTGCTGTCTGGAACTCCCAAAGACCCCCACACCCCCGCTCAAGAGGGAGCTGTTTGTCTTCCCACACTGAATCAAGATCCCAATGTTGACTTGGCATCCTCACTGATCCCCACTATTTCCCAGCTGTGCTTCCTCTGCTCCTTCATAAAGACTCTTGTTCACGGAGCCTCAGGGTAATTGGGTGTACCATCCTATACTACTCATCCATGTGATAATCATCAGCTTCTACTTTCAAGGATTGACACTGAAGACTTTGGCACCTGACTTAAAAAAGCTTTCCTCTCCACCATTCTGTGTTATGTTCCACCCTCAAAACAAAGGACCTATCCCTCACCCTGATGCCTCAGTTTAATGACTTTCTTCCCTCCCCTACAGCCTTCTACTTGAGGGGCTGGCCGTACACTGGACCTTGTCAGTGTCCAAAACTGCTCCACCTCTGAAATAATTAATTCTGACATCCCACTCTACCAATATCCTATCCTCCCAGCTCACATCCACCCTCAATTACTCCCATCACACCTGTATTTCCACCACACTGATCTCCAGACCACTATCTTCTCCCTTTCAGTCAGCCTCCTCCTTTCTTCACATCCCGTCCTACTCAGCTTAGAATCCATAGTTTCTCATTTTAACTGTTGTTTCCCAATACCATAAATTCCCTTGCCCCTTTTCCTTCTGTTTTATCTGCTTAGTAAATACCAATCTCAGATAAAACCAATTCTGTCTCCTCTATGCCTGCACCAATGAATAATACTGAACAAAATTAAAAAACAGAATATTATTAAGGCTACTGAATCCAGTTTTCAACCTCAAATAAGCAGCAATCTTACTGCTTCCCTGGAAGCTTACTCTCCCATTCTCTGTTACTGTTTCAAGTCTCCCTCTTCTCAAATCCCTGAGCTCACCTACTATCACATTCCATGTGAGACCTTGCCTCCTGTTTCAGATGAGAACCCCCTCAACTTCCTGCCACCAAATCAACAAATCCACTTACATCTACACCTGCATTTTCCCTTGCTTCCAACTCCCCAGACTTAAATTCCTGTCTGTCCTTGGGATCCCTCTTCATTAGGCTATGGGGGCATTACACTAACAATTACCCTCTGCCCTCCCCAGTGGCTTCCTCCTGCCAAGATTTAAGCTTGTTCAAGTCTCCCCAACCACACACACACACACACACACACACACACACACACAACCACTGAACCAGAAGTCATTCTCTAGCTGCTCTCTCAAACCTCTCTTCTTCCTCTCACTGCTAAGCTACTTTAAAGAACTGCCAACACTATCTCCATTTCTTCACCTCCCACCTACTCCCAGACAACCCCAAACTGGCTTCTGCCTCACTAAGACTTCTCTACTAAGGGTAATCTATCTCAGTCACTGAATCCAATATTCATTTTAAGTCCTATCTTGTTTGATCCCTCAGCAGCACTCAAAACTGCTGACATCTCCCTTCTTGGACTCTATCTTGAGGTCACGATACTGATTTTCTGCTCTCATCTGATTCTCTGACAATTTCTCCACAAGCTCCTTTGCCAATTCCTTCTCCTACTCGGTGTTAACCTTCAACACTGCATTCTTCAGGACTCTGGTTAGCCTTCTGGCCTCACTCTCAAATCTCTCCCCCTGTGTAATATCATCCATTTCTCTAGATTCAAGCACCAGCTTTAAGCTTATGACTCTCAAATCTAGATCTCTGGCCCAGAGGTCTCTCTTGAATTCCAGAATCATATATCCAAGTGCCTATTTAACACCTCCAAATAGATGTCCTGCAGCTACCTCAAACTCAATGGGTCCAAAACTAACTCCTTTTCTTCCTCCACAAACATGTTCCTTCTCTGAGTTTCTTACCTCAGGAAATGGGGCCCCACCTTCCATCCATCTGCTCCAGTGGAAACCTGAGTGTCATCCCTGAAACCCTCTCCCTTTCATTCCCTACAGCATCATCACCAGGTGGGATGATTCTACCTTCTAAAGAACAATTCAGTCCTCTTCTCTGCCACCACTGTCCTGCCAACAGTTATCCTTTTGAAACATATTTCTGCTTAAAACTCTTCAGGAGCTTACTATTGACTACAGGATAAAACTCAAACTTCTCACAATAATCATAACTACAACTACCGTTTGTCAAGTGCTTACCATGTGGTAAATGCCTACTAATTTTCATTCTTAACAACTATATAAGGGCAATATAGCTAGTTCTTCTTTTAGAGGTGAGGAAAAGGAGACATAAAGAGGTGAAGAATCTGATTTTACCACAAAGGTACTGAGTGGCAAAGCCAGGTTTTGAACTAAGGTCTTTTTCCAAAGTTCATATTCTCAATTACCAAACCAAACTGCCATTCAATTTCTTTCACAATGTGACCTCATTTTATCTTTACAGCCTCATCTCCAGTCACCCCATTCCTTCCCACACTCTGCATTCCAGCCTCCTTATGAGCCATTTTTTGGTCAAATACACATCTTATTCCCCCAGTTCTAATCTTTTATATCTGCTCTTCCCTGTTCCTGGGATGCCCTTCACTCCTTCTCTGTCCAACAGGCACATTTCTACTCGTTCTTCAAAGCATGGCTCAAGGACACCATCTTTCAAAGCCTATTCTAATAGCCTTGGGCACAATTACTCTGTTCGGAGTTCCCGAAGCATCTTGTGCAATCCCCTCCATTTCAGCACTTGTCTAGCATATACCACATCTGTCCACAAAGTACTAGCACAGTGTGTGCAACAGAGACCACATCTTAGATTTCAATGTATTCCCAGTGCCTAGTACAGAATCTACCATAATCGTTAAATAAGCCAATTAATCAACTGTTCTGGAAGACTATGCAACTGTTAGGTGTTACTAAAATGATAAAAATAAGGTTCAGAGAGATTAAGTGACTTTCTACAGAGCACACAACAGACTGCATGATAGAGGGTGAACAAGAGGTCTTGTGACTGTGACCTCAGGGGTCCTTCCACAGCCAGTGCCCTGAGCAGTAGTCCCGTTTAGACACATCTTAAAAAATGCTGTGCTTTTGAGTATGCTGCAACTGTTGTCACAATCTTCATTCAGATATGCTTTGTCTTGCCCACTAGGATGTAGAGACTCTAATCTTATCCCATTTTATTCTCCTGGACTGCCTCGTACAGTGCCCAGTACATGTCATTCAGTAAAAGTTTGATACTAAATCAATTTATTTGAAGTTAAAAATCATCTACAGAAGAGTAAGGTCAGCACTACCAATTTACACACCCTGTCATTTTCAACTAAGTTCATTCTGCTGATCTATATCCAACTGTTCTCCAGTACCACCTCCTAAACCCACTAAAAACCAACCCAGGCCAGGACTCAGGGCCGAAGATTCAATTAACATTTAAGTGCTCAACATGGGTCAGGCACTGTACTGGGTATTTTCAAACACTAACTCAGCAGGAAATACAGGACCCAGACCTCAGCTGGAAATGATGTACATCAGCACGAACATCTGTAAGTCAGCCTCAGTTGTCCCGATGGAATTTAAAAAGTGTAAGAGAAAGATCCATTTTAATCTTGCATTGTTCACTTACATACTTTATAGTGAAAATTAAAGAGATGTACATACAATATTTTCCCCCAAGTCTCACTTTTTGTAACAAATTTTTTTGTAACAAATTTTAATCATAGTTATACTAGTATTAATAACCTATAAATTAATTATGTAATATTTTAACCTTAACAAATCCAAATTAGACAGAAAAAGACCAATTAGGAAATATAAATTACAGAATATTTAAAAATAAAAACATGAGATAAAACAATAAAAAAAACTAAAACAAATTAAAAAGTCCGTTAAGCACCATAAGCTAACAGTAAGCAAAATACTGGCAAATATTCAGTTCTACAATTCTAAAGAACAGATAAGGATTTGCTAAAATGGGCATATTTAAACTTATAAACGATTAATGGAAGTAGCAACATTCTTTTCTTATGAAAGCTAAATATTTCTTCTGAAATCTTTTTTATATTATTGGCAAACCATTTTCCTCAACAGAAAAGTAAATGTTATCCCAATATTTTCTGAATATATTGGGATTCAGTTTAATAAATGTTAATTAACTAATGTTTTAAAAGAATAGGACCCATTCAGTAGCACAATTTTCAAAGACTTCCAGGGTGAACTACTTTTAGGGGTGGGGGGTAGAATTGTATTTGTTTGCTTACTCTGTTATTTTCCAGGCCTTTAGTAGAACATCTATGTCATACTGCAAAAACTCCCCAAAATACTGAACTACAACAAACAGTATAGTACTGTCTGTATATGATTTGTATAATATACATTCAAGAAATGAATACAAAGGAATATATCTGTAAAAATGATATTTACAATTATAGAAATATTGAGGTAATTAATGACCAAAGTTATTTCAGCATACCTATGTTTCAAGAACACACAAGATATTTAAATAGAAGAAAAAACCAGAAGAAAAAGGAAAAACATTTTAAAGAAATGCTATCATAAGTACCCAGGAAAGTGTTTTTAAAAGATAGGAACAAAGAAAAGGAATACAGACCAAAAATATCTAAATGAAAAATAAGATAAAGGCAGTTTCCTCATTATAATTAAAGTGTACAATGAACTACTAACTTCTAAAATCTTACTTAGTTGTATACAATTTGCAAAGACAAATTACACTGCAGAGCAACTATATCTACCCTTGTAAAAATTTTCACCTCTTTTAAAAATAGGATCCAGCAGTAAAAGGAAAAATTATTAAAGTTGTTTCTATTATCTATTTTGAAATAGTTTTACCAAAACTGTCAAAGAAAATTCATTTTCTTTTTGACGCTAGACCCAATTGATGAACCAGAATGTCTCTGATAATAACTAAAAGAAAACCTGAAAAATAATATTTGGATTTCTGTAAAACGCTGGTAGAGACTTCCCTCTGTTTTACAACTTCAGGTACAAGTGTAAGCAGGAAAACTAAAACTCTGTCCACATCCTTAAGTACAATCTCCTTTCTGACTGGAAAGGCCAGCGCTTAGAATGAGCTGCCCGTGAATGTCCACCTATCCTCTGCATTGCCTCACACAGCACATGGTGGAAGAGAAACTCCCTAATTGAGTAGCTGAGCAATTTGGGTACATATTATTATATTTTTTATTATAATGTGTATATATACATACACACATACACACAAATATGTATGGTACATAGATATACACCATTAATTTATCCATCATTTTAACTTTAAGCTCTCTAAGTAGAACTTTCAAAAGAATAGAAAAATAATATATCCACCTACCTTAGATTTGTTTTAATATATTTTTTCCTGCCACATTTGCTCATTATTAAGACATTTGTAATCAATGCTTTGCTCCTTCGTTTTCTTCTTTACCCTGCAGTAAAATTATAATGTCGAGTTGGCAGATCGTAAGATTTTATTTTAAAAAAATTAAAATCTCTCAAAACTACACCAGAATACCCCAGAATACGCTAATTTCCATAAAACAAAAAACAGCACAGAAAGGTGAAAACAACTCCGTATTTTTTTCAAACTTACTTCTATTCAATTTCCTTATCTTCTTAGGAAAAAATTCAAAAAAAATTAAATCATGTGCTACTTATCATTTTCCACTGAAGAGAGTGCAGTGCTGCCTAAATCATTTCACACACACTACAAATCGCTCATAAGTATCAGCTCTATTTTAAAATAATAATCACTTAATAAACTGAATGAATCTATCATTTTCTCAAATTTCATTCCACTGAAACAAATTTGTCAACTATTTTTCATTTACCTTAACTTCAAAACTGGGTTTTGTCAAAGAATTTTAACTGCAAACAAAATAATAACCGTTCCTTTAAAATCTCCTCTGATAGCCTTTAATCCATTAAAAAAGCTGTTTTAGACGCTCTAGCAATTAAACCCCCTTTTTTTTTTTACTAATATCTCTTTAAAATACACATTTGACGTGCTAAATGAAGTAAAGTTGGCAAAGAAAAAGACAAAAGGAGAGCAGTAGCCCTCAGTTTGTTTTAGATTTGAAAGGACCAACACCCGCATCCCGAAGTTCCTTCCAGGCGTCTATGCCAGCAACAGAGGTGCTTGGCAACAAACATGCTATTTCCGGGGTTCCCTCCTAAGTGGTCCCTCTAAAATGATGTCACACCATCCCACCCAATTTGGAAACTGAGTCAGCAGTCAGGTGTGCTGCAACTTACTACGGGCACCAGGACAATGGTTACTGTTACCACCTGCCCCCACCCGACCATAGGGACATTGAGGAAAGGTAAGGCACTTGAACCAGGCAACCTACAACATGAACAAGAAACAAGGATGGTGACATTCCTTCAGATTAAACCTTATTCTGTGTTATATTACACTGGCATTTTACGTGAGGACATCTTATCTTCCATAACAACTGTGTAACCATGAGGGCAGGGGCTACTGATTTATTAAACAGTGATTGGCACCCAAGATACCCCAGCCCTTGTGCTTGGCACCAAGACACAGATAACAAGATGTCCCTGATCTCCAGCAGCTTGGTTTCTAATGAGGGAGACAGATGTTTAAACAAGGAATAATGATAATATTATCTGAATAATAATGATGAGCACGGCACCATATAAGAAGAGAGAAGTAACTCCCGATTTCTCCTGGAAATACCATATTCTTTGGTTTAATTTCTGAGTAAGTGATACATTATGATTTAGAACTCAAAAAGGAGAAAAAGGTATTTGGTGAAGTCTGGGAACAGCCACCCATTTCCTCTTCCCAGAGGCTGCCAGCATTGAAGACAGTCTCAGCTTCCTGCCGCCCCGTCACAAGACATCAAGAGAGCAAATGACTAGCCTCACAACAGAATAATGACCATCAGATAAACCTGATCCTGACTCAGGCTTATCAGAGAATTATTTCATTCCAACTACTCTCTAAGAAGTCATCACTGATTGATCGCCTGCTTGCCAAATCTTCAAGAATGATCTTTAGTCCCTATCCTCCTTAACATGCCTACAGCATTTCCTACTCCCCAAATTTCGCCCTCCTTGAACTCTTCAGGACACCACGTTCATGTTTCCCCTTCCAAGTTATCCAGTCCTTTGCCTTAGTCTCCTTTGGCCCACTCTTTAAGTACTGGTATTCCCAGGCTTCCAGTCACAAACACCTCCACACTCTCCCCCTAGGCTGCCTCATCCCGCCTTGATGTGTCTCAAATCTCACCTCCAGCCTGGACCTCTCTCTCCTGAGCTCTAGCCTGTATGTATCTGCCTATTCGACATCTCTTAACGGTTTCTTCAGAGATCCTCAAGTCTAATATGTTTAAAACTAACCTCAACTCCCTTGCTCTGCATCTCACCTCCTGCTGTACTTTTATCTCGATTGGGGAGTGACATCACCATTGGCTCAGCCACCCTATCCAGGAGTCCTCTCTCTTCATTCCCCACTTCCCTTGTCCCCAGTTCCTGAGGTGGCAACACGGTCTAGTGGTCGTAGCATAGCAGTGTGCGATATAAACAGCGTGGCACTGGAGGTTGATCTGGGCGTTAACCTGAGTTCTACCACTTATTAGCTATGGTTTTTGCAAGAAAGGCAAAATAAAGACCCCACTGCAATTAGCACGGTCAAAACAAAAAGAAAAGAACGTGGAATAAAGGGTAGTACACCTCTAACGGAAGCAGGAAGAGAAAGAACACAGAAAAGTATAATCTGTTTCTTGAGTTCTGGATGAAGAAAGGTTTTAGCTCTTTGGGAAAGTAGAAGATCCTCAGAGGTTAACTATGATTTAAGTAGCAACAGCAAGTAAGGTTTGAAAGAAAGTAGGAGAAGAATATGAAGTTTATATTGTAAAGCTGGTCCTCCTCAACCAAGTCAATTAAGAAACTGGGAAAAGGCAGGCTAGCTAGGAGAGAGAAGTACAGTTGACCCTTGAACAACACAGGTTTGAAACAGTATGGGTCCACTTATATGTGAATTCTTTTCAATCAATATACTGGAGGAACTTCCCTGGTAGTCCAGTGGTAAAGCATCCGCCTTCCAATGCAGGGGACACGGGTTCGATCCCTAGTCGGGGAAATAAGATCCCACATGTCATTGGGGGCAACTAAGCCCACACACCACAACTAGAGAGAGAAAACCCACATGCCGCAACTAGAGAGAAGCCCACGCGCCACAACAATAGATCCAGTACAGCTCAACAAAGGTCCTGCGTGCCGCAACTAAGACCCGATGCAGCAAAAATAAATAAAAATAAATAAATAAATAAATAAAAATATTGGAAAATTTTTTGGAGATTTCCAATAATTTGAAAAAACTCACAGATGAAACTCATAGCCTATAATTATTGAAAAAATTAAGAAAAAGGTATGTCATGAAAGTGTAAAATATATGTAGATACTAGTCTATCCTTACACAGGTATAAGGTGATATTTAATATAAAATAATGTGTTAGTTTTCTTACTGTTTTATAACTTTGCTTTCAAAGAACTACATTACCGTACAGTATTCCTCTCTCTCATAATTGGAGGAACTGCAAATCAGCTATCATCACAGGTAAGTGGTTTTTTTTAAAAAAACATAACAATGTTTCCAATACTGTATTATGAATATGACTGTAATACTGTATGCCATAAATTTCTACAATGATTCATTCATTAGTGTTTGGGCTAGGCTACCGTGAAGCAATCATATCAATTACACTAGGCAATCATATTGCTGCTTCTTCACTATTAATGTATGAATTGTTATACCTATAAATAAATACAGATTTCTTTTTCACATTATCTTTTCATTTTGATGTCAAGTGTCAGTAATACATATTACATCTGCAGTGTTTTGTATCACATGACAATACTGATGTAGGTACAGACAAATGATTCATCTCATGAACTTATGGTATTGATAAATACAGTACAGGACTGTAAATGTATTTCTCTTCCTTATGATTTTCTTAATACCATTTTCTTTTCTCTCGCTTACTTTACTGTGAGAATACAGTATATAATACATATAACATACAAAACATGTTTTAATTGACTGTGTACGTTATTGGTAAGGCTTCTGGTCAACAGCAGGCTATTAGTAGTTAAGTTTTGGGGGAGTCAAAAGTTATACAGGGATGTTCAACTGAGCAGCAGTCGGCGCCCCTAACTCCCACGTTGTTCAAGAGTCAACTGTAATTACAAAATGTCACGTATGTGAAGTTGACAGGGATGAGCCTATGGTTATTATGCATTTTAGGTGAAGGAGATGAGTACAGGAAAAACAAAGCAATACAGTAGTAACAGGAAATCATGCCACTTTCAAAGTTTTGTAATCTTTGTGAAGTAAAGTTAGAATAACTTTCAAATAACAATTTTTACACTTTTGTGTAAAAACAGAAGTGGCCAGGAACAGTTCTTCTAAATAATTATTTGAAACACTTGTAAATACTGCCTTTACTATTTAGAATATGAATCATACAGAAAATCAGGCAGCATTCTAATACAGATTCAAGGCCACTCCAGTTTAATTGTTTCAGATACCCATTATTATTTAAGAAATCTAAACTCTTTACTAAAATCACCAAAGGATTAACTATTCAAGCATCTCTTTTTCAGTTCATTCCCCACCTGGTGCCTGCTTTCATCTATTTCAGTCAATGAACAGCAGAAT
This sequence comes from Balaenoptera musculus, assembly GCF_009873245.2. Classification (NCBI taxonomy): domain Eukaryota; kingdom Metazoa; phylum Chordata; class Mammalia; order Artiodactyla; family Balaenopteridae; genus Balaenoptera; species Balaenoptera musculus. The sequence continues at coordinate 18,485,146 of NC_045786.1, read as the reverse complement.
CCTCTGCTAAGGAGGAAATGAAAAATGAAATTCAAATAGTCATGGCCTATCTCCACCTCTCCAAACACACCCCGCCCTGCCGAGCCCCCGCCCCATTTCATGAAGGGAAACATAACTTTCAATCTACTGGGGAAGTTATTTGCTTGGCTAATCATTGTAGGGCTTTTCTTTCAACAGAACACTCCATTACCGCACTTTAAGTACATTTCAAAACATTTATCTACACATAAAGTACAGCTGCATCGACTACTAACTAGCAAATCTGGGAAAGAGTATATAAGACACTGGAATTAGCTAAGGTTCACAGAAACGAATTTCAACGTTATTATACTTACCTAGGTTGGTCCTATCTTGTGTATATGAACAAAACTAGTATCTAAGTGTAGAAACATGCCTAAATAAGTTAAATTTAACTCCTCCATCAATTTTAAGAGGTGCAAAAGCATCCCAAGTGTCTTTATGCGTGATATATAGTTGCTCCAATTCCAGAGCTGGAAGCTTTCATCATAATCAATGCTAGGATATAAATTCCTAAGCATTTCTAGGAAAAAAAATAATTTTGGTGCTACCAATGGAAAAAAAAGAGGATGTTTGAGAATATGAACAAAACTCTATGACATCTGACATTCTGAGTTAGGATCGTCTAATTTTAAGTCTGCTAAGTTAAAAAAGCAAAAACAAAAAGTTCACTAAGATAACCTTGAAGAAACTGAGTTTGTTTTCTGGAATTCTCAAAAGTAAACAATGTCAGAATCACATGAACCCCACTGTTAAAATTTCACAGGGTTTCATTTTGACATTTGATTGGTCTGGTTGTACTTTTCTGTTCAGAAAGTATGCATGAAGATGCTTCCCATTTGGGGAGAACTGAGAGACTTCAAAAGAGCCTCACAAAAAGTTGATAGTAAGGTTTTCTTGGAGGCAAGCGTCCTTCTTCACCAGTGAGAGAGTTATTTAAACAGTCCTAAATAACCTACTAGCTCATGCCTTCCCTCAAAATTGTTTCACATATACCTTGCCAGTAATTTCCCATAACACTCCTGGGAAGGTCAGTCAAGATTTGCAAACTAGATATTTTTAAAAATTGCTATAACTGGGCTTCCCTGGTGGCGCAGTGGTTGGGAGTCTGCCTGCCGATGCAGGGCACGCGGGTTCGAGCCCTGGTCTGGGAGGAGCCCACATGCCGCGGAGCGGCTAGGCCCGCGGGCCACAATTGCTGGGCCTGCGCGTCTGGAGCCTGTGCTCCGCAGCGGGAGGGGCCGCGGTGGTGAGAGGCCCGCGCACCGTGATGGGGAGTGGCCCCCGCTTGCCGCAGCTGGTGAAAGCCCTCGCACAGAAACGAAGACCCAACACAGCCTAAATAAATAGATTAATTAATATTAAAAAAAAAAGGAGTATCATTAATAATAACTAAGTATTAAATGCTTATTAAAAAAATTTCTATAACTGCATTATACCAATAAGACTCGGCTTGTCTTCATGAGTAATATTAAGATAAATCCCAGCTAATGTCATCCTTAGGTTTTCCTCTTCATTCTCCCTTATTGGCTACTGGATATCCTACAGCATCATTAAAAGAAAACCCATGAATGAGAGATTTACTTTTAAGAACAGGGCACTCTTTATTGTGTGATTCCCATGGTGAAAAGTATTTTAAATACCCTGTGCTCTTTAAAATGAAATTAACAAAATGATTTTAAATGTTTACTTCTACATATGTATAATGGATGAGAAACACTTTCCTTGAAATCTATATTTTTACAATGTATATACTTGTACTGATAATATTGAAATTGTATTCAATGCACACACTACTATTATCAAAGTTGACTTTTATATATGTCGACATCAGCTCAATAAGTAGAAATACTTAACAGAATTCAAAGACATTTCAGGTTTATTTCCTTAATGACCAATACTGATTGCGTGTCAAAACATCAATGGTTCAACTGTTAAGTGTTTGCATTGTTCAGTTTTATGTTTAAAAGTCTACCTAAATGGGACAAGACATTTGAGCACTTTCCAATAGACTACCCACTTCAACAATAAACCTGACTTACTTTTCTGGCCGAATATTAACCTGTAGACAATACCAGGTTGGGGAAAACAGGATCAGGAATATACGTCTATACTGGTAAAGATTCAGTCAGGATTCCTTACGTATGTTAACAACCTGAAACTCTTCCCTACTTTTCATGAAATGTGCATAATTTTAAACATGATTTCATATTTTAATCATGCAGTGATTTGCCCTAATAGGAAATTAGAGTAGTCTATGGAGTCTGGAGTTTGTTAAACTCACCCAATTTCAGTAAACTGCTGGGACAATGTGAAAACAAAAAGACTAAAGAGCTCCTTTGTGTTTACACATTCAATAAAAATTTATTCATACACTCTTATAAAATGTGTACACAAAACATCCGTGTAATTACAACTTCACACTCACCAAAGCGACTCCAGGTTGAACAGCCGGTCACTAGGCAAGCATTTGCTTACACTGAACTATTTACAGATGCACCAAAAATGTTTGTCATTACCAACACTTAACATGACAATGCTTTCAGTGTTTACTCATCCAGGATCAAATCCATTGAAAAGCTGCGTTTGGATCAATAAGCAGCTTTTTAAACATCAGTATCTTAATACTTAGCATAAGTTGGCCAAAACACATTGTTTGCAATTTGCCTTTCTTTGGGGGAAAAAAGTTCCTTTAAGTTCAAAGTTTCAAAGACTACGACTTTGAAGGGAAAGCAGCTTGTTATCCAAAAGTAGGATCGAGACTAGGAGAAAAACATGGTACCCACAGGGAAAAAACTAGAGAACACGAATTATTCATGTAATCTAACACAATCTTCACATTGGACCTCTAGCCCTGCGCATCTCGGTTTGGGTTTGTTTCCAAGGAGGGTGGCTGCACTCCCAGCAGCCTGGCGAATTAGGCAGGAAAGGAAAAGTTGTTCGGAAGCTGCTCCGGTGAGCCGCCCGGTTACAGGGCCTCCAGTGCGGACCGAGGCTGGTCCCGCGGGTCAGCATCGCTCTGACCTCGGCCGGCCGGCCGCCCCTTCCCGAGCCGCGCAGGGAGCGTGAGAGGCTCATACTCGGGACCGGGTCCGGGTCCCGGCGGGGACCGCGGGGAAGACGTCCGAGGACGCGCGTCCCTCTCAGTTCGCGCTCCGGCTCCGGGGGCCTTGCCAGGCTGGCTGGTCCTGGCGCAAAGGGGACGCGGGGAACAAGGGCGGCGCGCCTTCCAGCAGCGCCGCGGCAGCGCCCCGCTCGCTCGGTCTCGGGCCGCGAGGACCGGGAGGCGGCGGCTCTGGCGAGCGACGGGAGAGGACGGAGCCACGTCGCCCGCCTGTCCGGCGGCCTCCCCTCCCTCGGAGCCGGAGAAGTGGCCCCTCGGAAAGCGCCCGCCGGGTGCGCGGGGCAAAGAGCGGGGGCGGCCGGGGCTAACCGTTCCGCCCTGCCCCCGCTCCGGCGCCCCCGCCTCAGGCTCCGCTGGCCCCGCCGGCCGGCGCGCCACTTACCCGCCGCGAAGCGATTTACGTAGCGGGCCTCGTCACTGCTTACGGACGCGAGGAGGTGGGACGACGAGCCCCACCGGGACCGGCGCCGGCCCACGTCGCCCCACGTCAGCACTGATGCGGCCACCGCGGCCTCCCCGCCGAGCGCGACCCAACGCAGCGTCGCAGCCGCCCGCCCGCGGCCTCGCGTCCGCCCGCTCACCCGCCCAGCTCCGCGCCGCACCTGCCCCTGCCCGGGGGACGCCGGGTGAATCCACGCTCGAACCCCGCCCCCTGCCGGCCGCCGGAGGGAGTGCGGCGCTGACAATCCAACAATTGAATGGAACGGGGCGGGAGAGGGGGGTTGAGGGGCGGAGCTGAGGGTGGACTGGGGGCGGGGTCTGAGGTGGGGGAGGAGGAGGTTGGGGCCTTAGGATGGAGAGGAGGAGCGTGGCTGGGGGCGGGGCCTGAGGGTGGGGGACGAGAAGGAGTCGGGTCTGAGAACGGGGGAGGAGGGGCCAGGGGCGAGGCCGGGAGGAGGAAATAGGCTGGGTGGGGAGGAAGACCGCGTCGGGGGCGGGGCCTAAGGGGCGGGCGGGGAAACCGGAAGCTGTCCTGCGGTTTCTGCTCCCGGAAGCCAATCGATTGGAAAGTGAACTATCCGAGGTTGCGGCGGTGGCTTGAGTGGAAGTCGCTTCACCTAGGGGCGTCCCCAGCTGCCAGCCGAGGCCCGCGAGCGCATCCTGCGGACCCCACCTTAACGCCGCCGGCCGCGAGGCCCGGAAGCCGCGCCCGCTGCCAACCCCCAGCGACCCTGTCTGTGCGTCAGTGTCACGGAGACACAGCGGGGTCCCCACTTGGTGATGTGACAGAGGAGAGAAAGGCTTTTTGGTAACAAGCAAAAGCCCCCGCCTGGAAGAGGGGAGAATTTCGTTTTCGTCCAGCTGGAAACGCGGGGCTTTCCAGTAAGAGGGGCGGCTCCGTCCGGTAGAACGGTCTTCTGTTGTACACCAGGAAGCCGGTTATAACGGTGACCCAACGCCCGACCTTCGGGTCTCAGGAGTGGGTCACGCCGAGAACCGCCGTCAAGGACACTACTTGAAAAGTTGCTGAGTAAAGAAAATAAAAGCATAATCCACGTAGTGCAGGTGGAGAAGGGCAGCTTTGTGAAATACTAGAATCCCAGTGGAGTTCTCCCAGTAGGGGAAAATCCTGAACTGTTCAGTGCTGGTTTACGGCCAATCCGAACTACTGGCAGCTGTAATGCGTACTAGCGGAGATAAGAGGATAAACACCTGGTAAGTTCACGTCCTTCTTTTCACATTGGCAGAGTTTTGAAATTCCTCCTTCCGAGGCGATAGATGATGCCTGTCTCCACCTCCTTGTAAGAATGAATTTCTTAATGAGGAACACTAAGAAACTAATGAAAAAGTTAAATTTAAAAATTAACCAAGTCCTTTTGTGTGTGTGCTGAGGTAGGGCTGTCACAGAATATTTATTAGTAAGTAATCAATACAGCTCATGTTAGCTTAGGGGAAAAAAAAGGAGTCATTAGAAGGAAGGAGAAGAAAAAAAGACCAGATTGCTAAACCTGAAAAATCATAACATTCGTTTTAGTCAAGGCTGACCATGTGCTGGATGAATAGATTTTTAGCTTCGAGTGATCTAGGGGAAACTGTGATCACTCTCCTTCCCAAAACATTGTTCTCCACCTACTTGTTTATTCCTAAATTTCTTTAACAAAGTGTACATTCTTATAGATAGAATCCATCAGATAAAGGTCTTAAAATGCAAGTATGAGTGCTAAGTCAATGTATACTAAGATGTAAATGTCATACCCAATCCTTGAGAGCTGGGGGAGAGTACCTGCTCTTCTTGAGGACAGGAGAGAGTACCTGGGGTCTGAAGAGAGAGGGCAGGAGATAGCAGGAAAGGTACACGTAGTCACCTATTGCTGGTATGACAAATTCACACAAACTTAGTGGCTTAAAACACAAATTTATTATCTAGAAGTTCCATGGGCTAAAATCAAGGGATTGGCTCCAGGGAAGAGTCCATTTCCTTGCCTTTTCCAGTTTCTAGAGGCCACCCACATTCCTTGGCTCGAGGCCTTTTTCCTCCCTCTTCAAAGCCAGCAACAGCTGCTTGAGTCCTTCTTATGCTGCCATGTCTCTGATTCTCTCTCATACCTCTTTCTTCCATTTATATGAACCCTTGTGATTACAGTGGGTCCACCTTGAGAATCCAGGATAATCTCCCCATCTCAAAATCAGGTGATTAGCAACCCTATTTCCCCCTTTACCACATAACCTAACATATTCGACAGGTTACAGGGATTAGGATGTGGACATCTTTGGAGGGGCCGTTATTCTGCCAGCACACAGTGAAGGATTCCAAAAGAAGCTTGAGCTCCTGAGACAAATCACCTGCTTCTCAGGGTCATATCTTGTAAAGAATTCAAGCATTTGATTGGAAATGCCAGTAACTGATTTTTCAGTTTCTCATATTTATACTTCAAGATTATAGTAAAATCTAAAATGGTTAGCAAGGATAAAGAAGAGGAGCATGGTTATATTCTCATTTTGTGTGATCATCCACTGTAGTGTTAACAAGTGTCTTCATAATTTGCACTGAGTAGGACCTAGTCTAAATGCCAGCTTTGTTCAAATCTAATTTTCATAGATCATTTAAAGGGGAATTGTATCCACAACAATTATCGCTGTCACAGAATAGGAATTCATATCAGGCCACAAGAATCAAAGCCATGCAATTTCTTGTTTTCACAGTATTTTTTACTGTTTTCCCTATACTACCAATATTTCACTCCTAATGTGTTTGTTTTACTAATTTACTGCAGAATAGAATTACAAAACAGATTTACTTTAAAATAATTTACACAATCCCTTTCTATTCAAGCTTTAGGCTTTAAGACTCTAACAAATACAGTGTGCCAATTTAAATATTTGAGAATGGTAAAACAAGTCCATGTAATAGGTACTTGACTTATGAATCTCTAATTTGCTGTTTGGCAAGAAATGTTTCACTCTACTAGAAAGTTAACAGTTCTAGGGTCCAATGTAGAAAATATCCTTTTATGTGTGGGTGTGTGTACTTTGTTTTTTGAGTTTGGTAAACTTAAACTTCCAAAGCTAATGTGCTCTGAACTCAGCAGAATATTTAGAATGACTGTTAAAGGATGAATATTATAATACAAACTCAGGCCACTGAATTCTTTAAAACTATGAGATTATTTATAGCCATTAGATTATCCTGTCTCATTTTAAAAATAATAAATATATAATGAAAATCTACTTTCAAATATTTTTCTACAGTTTTTTAATTGACAACAAATTCAGTTGCCTGCCAGCTGTTTCCACACAGAATTATACTGTAGCTATTGTCAGAGAGAACAGTAAGGACTGGAAAACTCTGAAGCTTGGCTAAAAAAAAATTTTTTTTTTTTAAATATTTTTGGCCTTGCCGTATGGCATGCGGGATTTTAGTTCCCTGACCAGGGATCAAACCCGTGCCCCCTGCAGTGGAAGCGCAGAGTCCTAACCACTGGACGGCCAGGGAATTCCCTGAAGCTTGGCTAAAACTGACCTCTGTTCATCCCTGGAAATCGCAGGATAGGATTTGATAGAATTGCTGTAAAGACTCGGTTCTGTTTTTCCTGAATATTTTTTGGTAGAATAATGATAATAATTAGTATTTCTTTTATTTTTATATTTTTGAGTATGTAGACAAGATGCCAGAGGAACACCAGCATGGTAAAGACATCAGTTGTAATTCACAGAGCATATGAACTGCTTTTTAAGTACTTTATCATTTTAATTATTTTAAAAATTTGAAACTAGTCCCAGAATTAAATCCAATGGCTATTATGTAAGACCCTTCAAAAGAATTGAGCCCCATTTTACAAGAGGGTTAAAATAAAACAGTGACTCCTGTAACAGAGAGCTCATTCCAACAACCATTTGGTCAGGGACTAAATTCTGAAGACTAAGTTCCATTACATGGACATGGCAGCTATCAAAACTCAGAAGTCAAGGTGAGCCAAACTGAATACACGTATTAAGAGCTGGAGAAAAAGCATCAAGTTGGATTGACTCAAATGTTAAGACAGGTAATTGATCAGACCAAAAAGAGGGAACACAAGACTAGGTTAACACAGGGGAAGAGGCGTCAGTGCCATAACTTGAGATCAGGTACTCCAGAATCCTAACTCAGATTGTTGCAAAGGGGATTACATGTGGAGGGAAGGAGAGAATAGGAGGGAAAAAGTAAAAGGGTAGGAGGCTGTTTATATGTATACCCAGCCCCCTTCAAGTCCTTAAGAACTAGAGCAAGGAAGAAGCCAAGTATGAGGAAGAGAGATTGTCATTGTTAATCTATTTCATATTGGAAAAGAGCTCTGTGCCACATTTTTGCTCTGTGGCCATAGCCCTTCTCCCAGCCTACTTTTCTTTAGCTGTAGAAGAGGGATCATAATACTGACCCCAATAGGTATTTGTGGAGAATAAATTAACTAATAAATAATGTAAAACTTTAGTACAATACATATCACATCGTAAACACTGAATAAATATTAGCTATCATTATTACTTTATGTAGTTATATCATATTCATAAAATAGTAGAAGCGGTAGTAGAGACATTCAGAAATCATCTAGTAGAGTTTAGCGCCCTAATACATGTACTTCTTACATTTTGAACTTAACAACCTGTGAAAATCAGATCCATAAGACTAGCCAGTTGTACACTGCCAGATCTCACCATCCTTGAGTCCGAAAAAGATTCTCTTCTTCTTTTTTTTTTTTTTTTTTTAATTTTATTTATTTATTTTATTTATGGCTGTGTTGGGTCTTCGTTTCTGTGCGAGGACTTTCTCTAGTTGTGGCAAGCGGGGGCCACTCTTCATCGCGGTGCACGGGCCTCTCACTATCGCGGCCTTTCTTGTTGCGGAGGACAGGCTCCAGACGCGCAGGCTCAGTAATTGTGGCTCACAGGCCCAGTTGCTCCGCGGCATGTGGGATCTTCCCAGACCAGGGCTCGAACCCGTGTCCCCTGCATTGGCAGGCAGATTCTCAACCACTGCACCACCAGGGAAGCCCCAAAGATTCTCTTCTTGACCAAACTCCAGCCAGACTCCTCTGAGCCTTCTTCTCAGCTAGGCCTCTACCAACTCAGTTTCTAACAGCTCAAGGCCTCATCCCCAGGATGACCCCAGCCCCCCTTAGGGTACCTGCCTGAGAAAACTCAGAGCTGCCAAAAGAATTCACAGCTAGTTCCAGCGACACCTCAAGACAGAGACCCTGTATCCCTAGGAGCTTCCATAAGCACCACTTAACACACCCAAACAGGTCCACATGACCTAACCCTGCCTTCTGGCTTCTTACAATTGATCATTTCCCTGACTCTACTGAGCCCTGTTCAGCCCCCTCCCTATTCTTCCATTCTCCCTTTAAAACACCCAGTCACCTCTCTACAAATTGAAGTTGAGTTCAGTTTATGCTGGGCTCTTTTGCCTATTGCTAGAGTAGATAGGTGATTAAAAGCACTTTCACTAGTGTCGGCTTTGTTTATCTGACGAGTCACAGGAAGCCACTAAATCATTCAATATCCTTGACTGACACCACCGATGACAGGCCGGGAAACGGTGTGATCTCCCTTCCTTTTCTTCCAGTGACTTTCTTCACTGGAGAGATATTTCATACCTGCTACACTCCCGTTCCACCCTGAGTGCTCACATTACAGTTAGGTCCACCACGGGCTGCAGTGTTCTCCCTCTGTCATGCTGTGTCTTCCGCTTCAAGCCCTCATCTGTGCCTTTTTCTTACACCTCCACACCTGTGCCTCCCTCTTGCACCCCACACCTGTGCCTTCCTGTTATTCCCCCCACTGCCACATCTGTGCCCACACCCCATCCTCACACTCTCACCCTTTAGTTTCTCCTTTTTTTCTTTTTGACTACCACTTAGTTGCTAGAGAAGAACGAAAACACCTTTCTTCCTTACCTTCTCTGATTTTATTTCATTTAGAAAGCCAGAACACGAGTCTCATCATGCCCCTGGGGCGTAAGGGTAGATGTGGTAATACAACTATACCAAGGAAAAAGAAAGTTTCAAGTTTTAAAGTAAAATTAGGCTAAAAAAAGAGTCAATGCCCTCAACCTTTAAAGATCTCTTTAACGTGCATAGAAGTTCTGTTGAGAATTGCCACAGAAGCCTCAATTGATGACCTAAATGTTTCTCTAATTAAACTATCCTCCATCTTCAGCATGCAAAATAAAATTTTAAATTACTTCTACTGTAACTTTCTTCTATTTGTTAATTACAAATAATGCAGAAGTATTGTATAATAAGAATCACAGATATAGAGAACAAACTAATGGTTACTAATGGGGAGGGGAGGCAATATAGGAGTAGGAGATTTTAAAAAAAGGGTTATTATGGGATTATATGAAACCATGGGTGTGAAATTTTGAAAACTGTAAAGCACTATAGAGTTTAAAGAATCTTTCACTCAATAAAAAAAATTAATTTTTTTAAAAAAGGGAGAGACGTTGATGGTGAATTACTCTCTCCAGGCAAGCAACTAGTCTCCCTGAAAAAAAGCCTTATTTTTTTGGTAAATTATCTGTTCTTTTTTTCCCCCTTTTAAAAACATTTTATTTTTAATTAATTTTAGACTTACAGAAAGGTTGCAGAAATAGTACCAAGAGTTTCCTTATATCTCCACCCCACTTTCTCAATGTTAACATCTTAAATAGCCACAGTGCAGTGATCAAGAACAGGAAATCAACATTTGTACACTATTATTAACTATCGAATTTACTTGAAATTCACCAGTTTTCTCACTAATGTCTTTTTTTGTCCCCAGATCCTATCCATGATCACACAAGGTATTTAGTTTTCATTTCCTTTAATCTCCTCCAGTCTGTATCAGCTCCTCAGTCTTTCCTTATCTTTCATGACCTTGACACTTTCAAAGAGTACTGAAATTATCCCTTCTTTGAGTACCATAATAATAGACTCATAAATACCACTGAGAATATTACAACTAAATGAAAACAAATGTAAGATTTTAAAATATACATCCATATTTCATGATTTATAGAAGGAAAATAGTATATATCAGAGGCTTTCCAATTGATCTTGGTAAATTGATTCTGATATATCAAACATACAGACATGGTACAAATAGTTCAAGGAAATTTCATATCCTGTCTACCCAGGCTCAACAGGTGTTTACATTGTGCCCCATTTCAGTTTTATTCTCTCTCTTCATTTTCCTCCGCTCCTTCTCCTATTATTTATCTATCAATGATCTATCTATCTATCTATCTGTCTATCATCTATTGATCACCACCCCCAATGCCATTTAAGATTAAGTGTATTAGTTTCTTGAGTTGCCATACCAAATTACCATTTAGTGGTTTAAAATTCAACTTGAGGGACTTCCCTGGTGGCGCAGTGGTTAAGAATCCCCCTGACAATGCAGGGCACACGGGTTCGAGCCCTGGTTGGGGAAGATCCCACATGCCACAGAGCAACTAAGCCTGTGCGTCATAACTACTGAGCCTGTGCTCTAGAGCCCGCGAGTCACAAGTATTGAAGCCTGCATGCCTAGAGCCTGTGCTCTGCAGCAAGAGAAGCCACGGCAATGAAAAGCCCGCACACCGCAACGAAGAGTAGCCCCTGCTCGCCACAACTAGAGGAAGCCCGCACGCAGCAAGGAAGACCCAACGCAGCCGAAAATAAATAAAATAAAAAATAAATAAATTTTAAAGAAACCAAAACTCAACTTGATAGTTTAAAATAATAGAAATTTATTCTGTCACAGTTCTGGAGGGTAGAAATCCATCCAAAATGAAGGTCTCGGCAGTATTGTGTTCCCTGCAGAGGTTCTAGAGGAGAACCCATTGCCTCTTGTAGTTTTCGGTGGCACCAGCATTCCTTGCCTTGTGGTGGCATCATTCCAGTTTCTGCCACCTTAGTCACATTGCTGCTGCTGCTTCTTTACTAAAGCTCTATCTGGCTCTCTCTTATAAGGATACACGTGATTGCATTTAGAACCCAGGATGTCCTCCTTCTCTCTAGATCTTTAACGTAATCACATCTTTAACCATAGAAGGTAATATTCAAATGTTCTAGAGATTAGCAATTTAATACATCTTTGAGGGTCATTTTGAATCCTTCCACAAGAAGAGATATCATGACCCTTTATGTCAATTTTTTTCATTATATATTTTCTAAAAGTATATTCTCTTAAACGTGGAACAGTTGGCAAAATCAGGTAATTTAACATTGATATCATCAGTGTTTACCTAAGTCATATTGGAGCCTATGGCAAAAGGAAAAATCAGAAAAAATTTTGTAATTTAAAATTTTGATACTTCATCTTGGATTTTTGCATTAAATTTTATTTTTTAAATATTATATTCAAATGTTATTTATTTTGATTACTGAGTTTTTGTGCCATCATAAATTCTGTGCCCAAGATGGGTGGCTCGCTCCTATCACAGTATCCCAGTCTTGATCTGCAGCTCATATTAAAATCTTATCAATTTTCCCAACATTATTCTCAATAGCCATCTTCTCCCATCCATGATCCCATATGGATTCATGCATTGCACTTCTCTGTTTATGTCTCCTTATTCTGGAACTGTTCCTCAACCTTTTCTTTCTTTCTTTTTTTTTAAATTAATTTTAGTTATTTATTTTTGGCTGTGTTGACTCTTCGTTGCTATGCGCAGGCTTTCTCTAGTTGTGGCTAGTGGAGGCTACTCTTCGTTGCGGTGCGCAGGCTTCTCATTGCGGTGGCTTCTCGTTGGGGAGCACAGGCTCTAGGCGCGTGGGCTCAGTATTGTGGCTTACTTGCTCTAGAGTGCAGGCTCAGTAGTTGTGGCCCACGGGCTTAGTTGCTCCACGGCATGTGGGATCTTCCCAGACCAGGGCTCGAACCCATGTGCCCTGCATTGTCAGGGGGATTCTTAACCACTGCACCACCAGGGAAGTTCCCAAACTTTTCTTTCTTAACCTTGATATTTTGAAGGGAATAAGCTAGTTATTTTATAAAAGGCCGATTAAAAAAAAAAAAACTATGGAGACTTCATTCAAGGAGAACAGTCAACAGTGATTACATTATGGCTTAAATAGGCTTCATGGTACTATTATTTCTACTATTTTTGTCATGGAAAAATATTTTTCCTTCTAAACAGTTAATTTTTCATCAAACTTTTAGAATATAGTCCATCTATAAATTCGATATAATGTTCAAATTCAGAGATTAATGAATTGGTAATAAAATGTCCTGAACTAACTCTTGACTCGTGAAAATCAAGATAGGATGGATTTTTCATGCTCTTAGTTCCTGGACGAGCCACTGCAGGCCCTTTGCACATGCCCGTGCCATTCCCTCTGACTGTAATGCTTTTCCCTTTCTTTTGCCTAGTTAATTTCTATTCATCCTTCAGGGCTTAGCCCATTGTATCTTCTTCAGTGAAGCTTCCCTTTACTTGGCACACTGGATTCAGCTCCTTTAACCATTTATATGCTTTCATTTTACTTAGACTTCTCTTTGGTAGCACTTATAATTTTAATTAAGTAATTATGTCAACGTGTATTTATAAATTTATTTATTTATTTATTTATATTTATTTTTGGCTGTGTTGGGTCTTCGTTTCTGTGCGAGGGCTTTCTCTAGTTGTGGCAAGCGGGGGCCACTCTTCATCGCAGTGTGCGGGCCTCTCACTGTCGCAGCCTCTCCCGTTGCGGAGCACAGGCTCCAGACGCACAGGCTCAGTAGTTGTGGCTCACGGGCTTAGCTGCTCCACGGCATGTGGGATCTTCCCAGACCAGGGCTCGAACACGTGTCCCCTGCGTTGGCAGGCAGATTCTCAACCACTGCGCCACCAGGGAAGCCCCTCAACGTGTATTTAAAGCCTATCTCCCCTGCCAGAATATAAACTCCATGATGACGTCTATCTTATTCAACACTGTTTCCCTAATAACTTCTGAATTATTCCTCAGACTCAAAAATAGGAAGAAATGATATTATGGGTGATGCATTAAGTAGCTCCCAACACAGTTGCATATTAGGCTCTTAAATACCTGTTTGTTTGCTTTTGTTCTGCTTATTCAAGTTGAGGGCCATGTGCTAGCGATGATTAATAACTTTTCTAAAAAGATGAGGACTAAGATCCTGTTATCCAATGAACAGGAAAAAATGTTAAAAAATGCACTTGAACTGAGAGATTAGCCAGTGTGTCTCTGTAAAACACAAGGGAAATGATATCCACATTATTTTGTATTTAAAATGCCTTATTTTTATGCATGCTCCATCAATAATAAGTACTTTAACTAGAATTTACCAAGTTCTTGCTCTTCATAAATTGACAGCCTCTTATTTTGTAGGTTATAGTGCCATCATGTGGATACTTCATTTTCCTAAAATAAAATGCAACATTTTTGTAACAGAGACTAGAAAACTGTGATTGGGAAACCCAGCCATTCCCACACCCAGGCACGACAACTTAATTCAGTACTGGTTCCTAAGGCTGGCTGTGTATAGATTCACTTGGGGACTTCTGAATCTGAGTTGTAGGCATGCAGAATTTGGAAGCATTCATTTAAATGGTAAAAGAAACCTTACAAGAAGATGTGGCACATATATACAATGGAATATTAGCCATAAAAAGAAACGAAATTGAGTTATTTGTAGTGAGGTGGATGGACCTAGAGTCTGTCATACAGAGTGAAGTAAGTTAGAGAAAAACAAATACCGTATGCTAACACATATATATAGAATCTAAAAAAAAAAAAAAGGTTCTGATGAACCTAGGGGCAGGACAGGAATAAAGATGCAGACGTAGAGAATGGACTTGAGGACACGGGGAGGGGGAAGGGTAAGCTGGGACAAAGTGAGAGAGTAACACTGACATATATACACTAGCAAATGTAAAATAGATAGCTAGTGGGAAGCAGCCGCATAGCACAGGGAGATCAGCTCGGTGCTTTGTGACCACCTACAGGGGTGGGATAGGGAGGGTGGGAGGGAGACGCAAGAGGGAGGGGATATTGGGATATACGTATGCATATAGCTGATTCACTTTGTTATACAGCAGAAAGTAACACAACATTGTAAAGCAATTATACTCCAATAAAGATGTTAAAAAAAAAAAAAGAAAGAAAAAAAGAAACCTTACAAATACAATAGCTTGAAGATTCGTGCAGTCCCTATGGATGGTCGGGGTTTTTTTTTTTTTAACTTATGTTTATTGGTTTATTGTAAAGGATACAGATGAATAGCTAGATGAAGCTAGATGAAGAGATACATAGGTGTGGAAGGGTCCCAAGTGCAGGCGCTTCTGTCCCTTGGGGTTGGGGTGTGCCACCCCCCGCGCATGGATGTGTTCACCAACCTGGAAGCTCTCAGAATCCCGTGCTTAGAGGTTTTAAGGAGGCTGCATCATGCAGGTGAACACCAGCTCCCTTTCCTCCCGGGAAGCTGAAAGTCCCAAGCTTCAAGTCAGGGCGTGGTCTTCCGGGTGACCAGCCCCCATCCTGAAGCTCTCCAGGAGGCCACCGAGAGTTACTTCATTAGAACAAAAGATGCTTCTACTTTTTATGGCCGAGTAATAGTCCATTGTATTGGGTTGGCCAAAAAGTTCGTTCAGGTTTTTCCGTGCCACCTTACTGAAAAACCCGAATGAACTTTTGGCCAGCCCAGTATATATGTACCACATCTTCTTTATCCATTCCTCTGTTGATGGACATTTAGGTTGCTTCCATGTCCTAGCTATTGACATATATACACTATTGATACTATGTATAAAATAGATAACTAATGAGAACCTACTGTATAGCACAGGGAACTCTACTCCGTGCTCTGTGGTGACCTACGTGGGAAGGAAATCCAAAAAAGAGGGGATATATGTATATGTATAGCTGACTCACTTTGCTGTACAGCAGAAACTAACACAACATTGTAAAGCAACTATACTCTGATGAAAATTAATTTTTAAAAAAAGATGCTTCTATCACTCAGGAAATTCCAAGGGACTTAGGAGCTCTGTGTCAGGAACCAGGGGCAGTGACCATATAATATTTCTTATTATGTTACAATTAGCCATTCTGTAGGTGCACTGAGGTATCTCACTGTCATTTTTATTTGCATTTCCCCAGTGACTAAGGATGTTAAGTTGAGTAATGTTTCATGTGCTCATTTTCCCTCTCTATATCTTTGGTGAAGTGTCTTTGCTCATTTTTTAATTGGTTTTTAAATTTTCTTACTATTGACCTTTGAGAATTATTTACACATTCTGGATGAAAGTCCTTATTATATGTGTGTTTTGCAAGTACTTCCTCCCTGTCTCAGCTTGTATCTTTATTATCCTAATAATGGATTTTGAAGAGAAGTTTTTAACTTTGATGAAATCCAGTCTATTAATTTGTTATTTTATGGATCAAGCCTTCAGTGTCGTACCTAAGAAATCTTTGCCTAAAGAACAAAGATTTTTCTTGTATGTTTTCTTCTGGAAGAATAATAATGTCAGGTTTTACTGACCAGGTTTTTAAAATTTCCTTTATTTATGGTTAGGAGGCTGTGAAAAAGAAATCATGGGCCAAAGTCTTTTTTGCCATGTTCTGAAAAGGCAATATCCAAAGGTAATACTCTTTACATTAATACCCATTTTAATATGAAGAGTAAACAGAATCATCTCAGACTTGCCCAGGAGAGCAATAAAGTCTAAGGAAAAGTCTTCTTTATCTCAGCACATGGCAAACTCATTGCTTAGGCCAAAAATCTGATTATAATCCCTGAGGTTTTTCTTTCTCTCACTTAGAAGTGGCAAACCCATTCATGCTACCTCTAAAATAATTCCCTAATCCATCCACTTCTCACTATCTTCTGTGCTAAAAGCCCTAATCCAAGACACTAGCATCTCTTGCTGAGACATTGCGATAATATCCTAACTGGTCTCTCTGTTTCCATTCTTGCCCCCTGTTACGGACTGAATTGCGTCTCCCCACTCAAATTCATATGTTGATGTTCCAACCCCCATTACCTCTGAATGTAATCATGTTTGCAGATAAGGTCTTTAAAGAGGTGATTAAATTAAAATGAGGCCCTTAGCATGGGGACCTAATCCTATATGACTGGTATTCTCGTAAGAAGAGGGAGAGATCCCAGGAGTGTGTGCACAGAGGGGTGAACGTGCGAAGAGACAGGAAGCCTTCTGCAAGCCAAGGAGAGGGGCCTGGAACAGATGCTCCCTTTATGGCCCTCAGAGGAAACCAACCCACCAGCTCCTTGATCTTGGATTTCCGGCCTCCAAAACTGTGAGAAAACAAATTTCTGTTGTTTAAGGCAACCCAGTTCATTGTATTTTTGTTGAGGCAGCCCTAGAAATCCAATACACCCTTCTATAACCTAGCGAATTTTCAAAATATGGTAAACCAAATCATATTGTTACCCATGCTTAAAAGCCTCCGAAGATTTCCCAATGTGGTTAAAATGAAATCTAAACTTCTTACCGTAGTGTACAAGGTCCTACAAGACCTGGTCTTTGTCTTCCTTTTCAATTTCATGCTGTAATACTTTCCTCTTTGCTCGCTGTGCTCTGATCATCCTGGCTGTCTTTCTAGTCCACAAACACACCAAACTCATCTCTTCTTCAGGCTTTTTTCATTTGCTGTTTCCTCTGCCTGGAAATCTTGTTCTGTAGATCATTGTGTGACTGGCACCTTCTCTGTTCAGAGAGGCCTTTGCTAATTGTCTTAGGTTAACACATTACCCCCATCATTTTATTCCATTACTGTGTTTAATTTTCTTTATTAATTGCTAGATTTAAATGATCTTTTTCATTTGTTTACCTGGTTATTACCTGCCTCTCCTCACTAGAATGTAAGTTCATTGAGGCCAGGACCCTATGAATGCTGTGCCTGGCACCGAGAACATTACATGACACATAGTAGGTATGCAATAACAACACGGTGAATCAGTGAATGAAAGAAGGATGTGTAAATACGTGTATAATTCGGCCTGGTTGAAGTGTTTAGGTTTTTGTTTTTTTTTAAATTAATTCAATAAATATTGACCACCTTTGTGACAACTGACAAGTCCTAAGGAGACTCAGGCAGTCCTATGGAGAGACCACATGGACCACATGGAGACAAGGCCTCCTCCCAGCAGTCATGGAGGGACTGAGGCCTTCTGCCAACAGCAACGCGGGTGAGCCCAGAAACAGATCCTCCAGCCAGTCAGTCCTTCAGTGACTGGAGCCCAGGCCAGTATCTTGACTGAAATCTCGTGAGAAACCCCAAGCAGGAACCATTCAGCCAAGCCCCTCTGAAATGCCTGACCCACAGAACCTGGGAGAAAGTAAATATTTATCCTTTTAAGCCAGTGAGTTTGGGGATAATTTGTTGCACAGCAACGGATAACTGATAAATTCACAAACCTGGAATCTAGGATTCGTCCTTGGTAACTTTCTTCTCCTTCAACTCCAATGTCAAAGCCATCTACCCATCTCCCAAATCTTCCACTTCTCCCTGTCTTTCCCTCCACTATCCTAGTCAGTTCTCTCTTAGGCAAGTGCAATCATTTTTAAACTGTTCAGACTGCATCCGTTTTGGCCTCCCTTTAGTTCTCCATACGGAGGCTAAAGTGTTCTCTTCCAAACACACAAATCTCATGAACTCCTCACTTCCCCCTAAATAGTTACAATGACCTATGATAAGTGCTAAATTCAAGGTAATCTCAGAGATTACAAGTACACAAAAAGGAGCAACAAACTTATTGCGAGTAGGAATCAGGTCTCCTACTTTTTTATTAATAATTTTTCAATAGATAATATATGAACATGGTACATAATTTTGATGACACCAGAGGGCATACCATGAAAAGTACAACTCTCTCCTGTCTCTATGCCCCCAGTTCTCTCCAGAGGCTACACTTATGTAGTTTTTGAATATATCTTTCTAGATGTACTTTATAAATATCTATTGGCAATTATGGGAAGTGCTTGAAGTAACCTACCCTTGTCTCTAAAATCTTGACCTTCAGCCTGCTTTCAAACCCATTTCCTATAAATTCCTTTTCAGTTCATAACCACTCTGCTTTCAAAACCATGTAAAGGCAATGCAGATATATTTTATCCTTTTCTTTATTGCCAGAAGGAGTTATAATGATAAGAGCAAACCCACACATTTTGATTTAGCCTCCAGCCCTCTAAGCCTTTAATTCTTTGTTTCAATAATTGTTGAGGATATGTTTTTTTTCTCATCTTTCATAACTCTCTACATATAAAATACATTGTCTCATGCCAACATCTCACTTTGTGTGTGAAATTTTTTTTTCTTATAGTGTTTTTTTTTTTAATTTAATTTAAGGAGGCTGCTTCTTTTAGGATCCAGGTTCATGGCTTTTCATAAAGCTTGTGACTAACATTAATTGTACTCCCTTTATTGGATATAATTATTTAATTTTTTTGTAACCTAAATCCAGGCCATCACATTTAACCCTTGTTAAATGTCATGCTGTTTGTTTCATTTCTGGAACCTGAGTATATCTTTAAGAATCTTGATTCTGCAATGACCTACAAATTGAATTAATTTGACATTGATTTATTGAGTGCCTAGTATTTGCACATTACTATGCTTTCCTAAAATTTCACCTATCTTTAGCACAACTAAGAACTAGAAAAGAAGGCCAGCAATCCCTTCTTCCCCACCACACCAAGGTTCTAGGCAACCGAGAAAAATGAGGAGTCAAAAAGACTGAGAAAGCAAAAAGGGCAGGAAAGAAAAGAGAAGGAGACCAGAAAGTCAAGAGGCTAAGCTCAATGGGAAAAGTAAAGAAATGTCTTGCACCACCTTCTGGGCTGTGTGTGTTTCGTAAATGTGTATGTATGTTTGTGTCATAGTAACATTGTTTTTGTACAGCTAATAGACTGTATTTAACCTCTTCCAGATGTCAGAGACAGAAATGATTTACCATAACATTAATGAATCTTGAATTTCCTTTCCAAGGCCCTCTGTGGGGCTCTAACATTTTTTTAATTTGTAATTTTATATTCTTTTTCTTAAAGAGGACCCTTCCAATCCCAGATCTGGTGAGGTTACATTTCACCGTGAAGTTTTAGAATAAATAGAGGAGGAAGGATGAATGGGGGACAGAATATGAGGTCAATGTTAGTTCAGACAGGCTGAATGAAAAGGTTTTGAGTCAAGTAGATTTTGGGTGGGACTACCCGGAAAGCTCATTGGTTTCTGGCTTAGATCATTTGCAAAAATCCAACAGGTTAGACACTGAATGAAAAAATATCAAGAGAGGTTTTCATACTGATTAGAGAGCTTTTCATACTGGTTTTACAACTAGTTCTTTCCTATAATAGATAGCATTATTCACTTTAGGTTTTATGGAATTTCAACAATTTGGACTGGAAATAACGTTGAATGTCACCTAGTTCAAGTTTCTTATTTTATTACTGAGGCACAGACATTTAAATGACTTGTGTGATGTTACAGCTACAAAACAGATCTCCTGTTTCTTGTGCTCTGTTATGTCTACTCCCTCTAATTAGAAACTATTCCCTTTGGTGTGCTAAAATGAGAACAATAAGCTGAACTCTAGCTGTGCTACTACCAATGTCAGAAGCAGCTGCTCTATTCAACATCCATTTATGATAAAAACTCTCCAGAAATTGGGCATAGAGGGAACTTACCTCAACATAATAAAGGCCATATATGACAAACCCACAGCTAACATCATACTCAACAGTGAAAAGCTGAAAGCATTTCCTCTAAGATCAGGAACAAGACAAGAATGCCCACTCTTGCCTCTTTTATTCAACATAGTTTTGGAAGTCCCAGCCACGGCAATCAGAGAAGAAAAAGAAATAAAAAGAATCCAAATTAGGAAAGAAGAAGAAAAACTGTCACTGTTTGCAGATGACATGACACTATACATAGAAAATGCTAAAGACACTACCAATTGTCAGTTGGGGGAGACAGACATTAAATAAACAATCATGCAAGTAATTACTTGATTACACTTGTGATAAGGGTTATAAAGAAAAGTACAAAAAATTATAAGGATGTGAAACAGGAACCCGATCAAGTCTAAGGAGCAGGTTGGCTCTCCTGAACAAGAAACTTTTAAGCTAAATCTTGAAGGATGGTAGAAGTTATCTTGGAGAAGAGTCAGTACAGAATTGTTCTGGGCAAGGGATGCTTGTGGAAAGGCTCTGCATTACGTAGGAGTTTGGCATCTGAGGAAGTGTAAGAGCACCAATGTGGCCAGAGCATGGAGTACACACAGGGAGAGAGCAACCAAGGCTAGAAAATGAGGCAGGCGCCAGAGCACAAAGTCTCTTTTTAACTACTGTCTAGGAATTATAAGTTCCTCAGGTTAACTGGCTCGTGCTAACCAGATTCACATGAGGCCCATTTCCAATCAGAAAATTAATTTAATAATTGATTCCAAAGCTTACTTCCGAAATCAAGAACATTAGATTGCTAAATAAGAATATAGAATTAGAGAGACAAACATCTGCTCTGGAAATACATAGATCCATATGGCCCAGTAATTTCCCATTTATTCAAATCATTCATTCATGCAATTAACATTTACTGAGTGTCCCATTAGACATGTTTCTGCCTTCTTATATATTCTCTAGTGTTTTGCATAGAATAGTTGTTCAATAGCTTTTCAATTTAGTGTTGGCAGATTTTCCCCATGGGTCTCTCACATTTCTGCTCATCTTGCAGACAGAGGCACTGACTACTTTTGCTGCAGACTATGTTATCAAGGATGTTGTATAGCAAACAGTCCATTATAAAGCCCCTGCTTATTGAAGATTTGAGATTCCTAATCTCAGGGTTCCTGAGATATAACACAAACCCACTATGCGCTCAACGATGACCTGGGCTGCTTCATGTCGCCCCTGTGGCACTTGTTGGGAGGGACATGGGAAACTAGTGTGAACATGAAGCTCATGCTTCCTGCTGTGATGATGTACATAACAAAGTCCTTTGTCTCTGACCCAGGAGATTTTGTGTCTTCTGACATCCATGAAACTGTGGCAACTTATTTGCTTCCTAGTATAAATTCTCAGATCCTTCACAGTGCCTGACATATGGTAAGGATGACCTACATGTGAATAGGTATGTTACAGTATGAAAGGGAAGGTGTTCATATAGAAGTATGAATAACAATACTAGTTCAGCTTGATGGTAGTGGTAGGAGGTTGGGAGGATACAGTCTTGTAGGATGAATAAAACTTTCACTCCTAGAGAAGAGTAAAGATATTCCTGAGAGAGGGAATATCTTTATTCCCAAATGCAAAGAGTCATTAAAGGGCCTGATGTGTCTAGAAATAGTTAAAAGTTTAGTAACAGGATAAATTGGGTCAGTAGCAGGAGATAATATTGGAAAGTATTAGCCCATTAAAAGCAGGTATTCCAAAACTATCAAATATGTTGTAATTGCACTGTTTTCTGACCTTATTTTCAAAATCAAATTTGCACTCAGGGAGGTAAACTTGCATCTCTGAGCAAACTTTGACTGTTCTGGACTAGTTTCAAATTCAGATAGTGTTAATCTTTTCTAATAAATGAGACTGTTAAATGTATAAATATGCTTGCTTTTTAAAAACCTTGTAAAACACATTAAACAAATAAATATTGGATTTTTGGACTTCTGTTTATGTCTCTTCTTACATTAAATTTACTGTTCATAATGTATATATATACTTCTAACACATTTCAAAATGTTTGAAAAATGTCTATTCTAAGATCAAGTGCTATAGCTTAAGTTGTTTTTCTTTTCAAATATCAATCGTCACCTTTATAATTTATATATTCTTTCCTAGCACAGATAGGTAAAGGCTATACATAGAATTGTGAAATGTGGAATCTGAAAGTAAACTTAGGACTCTTCTAGTCTAGTACTCTCTGTATGCTGGATTTAATTATTCTACCACTAAAGGTGAAAAATAATTTTCTTAATTAATGAAAAGCATTACACTAGGAGACATAATATTTCAATTTTCTGTTTTTCTTCCCACAAATTTTTACACAATTTGTGCTTTCTGTTTTTAAAAATGGAATTGAGGAGGCAGTTCAACACAGCGGCGTAGGAAGATCCTGAACTCACCTCCTCCCACGGACACACCAAATCCCCAGCTACATGGAACCCCTCTGAAAAAGATCTGAAAACTAGCTGCATAGCTCCTGCACAACAAAGGATAAAAGGACCACACTGAGATGGGCAGGAGAGGCAAATACTCCACCCACAGTGTGGTGACCCACAGTCGGGAAGGATCTCACAAGGATGGAGCTTCTCCCTAAGGAGCAAGGGGTTCACACCCCACATCAGGCACCACAGCCCTTGGGACCAGTATCAGAGAGATGAGCCACCAGAACATCTGGCTTTGAAAACCAATGGGGCTTACCTCCAGGAGGCCCAAAAGGCTGTAGGGAGTTGAGACTCTGCTCCTAAAGGGTTCAAGTGCAAACTCACTCACCTCGGGACCCAGTGCAAAAGCAGTGATTTGAAAAGCACCTAGACCATATGTGAAGGAGATTCATTTGCTTGTCATAAATCGTCTGTCACTGGGGCAAGGGCCTGTTGGGACTCTCTCTGGGGACAGAGGCACTGGTGGGTGCCATTTTTGCACTCTTGCTCTACCTTGCTAGTGCCAGCAATGTGCCCCACCTTGGTGCTTTACTGCGGCACCTCTAAAGCTGGTGTGGTGCACGGAGTCCACCCAGGGGATGCCCCTTGAGTGACTGGCTCTGGTGTTGGTGGGAGGGGCTTGCATTTATGGACCCCATGGGACTAAAACAATCAGAGAGACAATTATTGGCATGCTACCACCCCCAGGGCATGGCACAGATAGCAGATAGCAGACTGAAACACACCCTCAGTCTTCCTGTGAAAAAGGCCTATTTACTTGTCCTGGAGCCTCAGCCTGATGGGCAGGTTTACCACACATCTAGAGGCTACAGGGGTGCTGTCAAAGAACAGAGGCCATCTTTGTGCTCTTCCCTGGCCTTGCTACAGCTCACCAGTACCTCCCAGAAAGAAGCTTATCCATTCATCTGGAGTCCCAGATTTTGCAACTTTGCCAAGATGACACCTCAATATCACCTTGTCTGGAGGCCAGCAGGGTTTACAATTGCAGTCCCACAGGACTGTATATATTTTCATACTTTAAAAGATGCTGCCAGAGGGTGACTTCCAGTCAGCCTAAGGTGCAAAATAAGATTCAATCTATGCTCATGGATTGGAAGAATTAATATTGTTAAAATGTTCATACTACCCAAAGCAATCCATAGATTTAATGCAATCCCTGTCAAAATTCCAATGGCATTTTTCACAGGAACAGCACAAATAATCCTAAAATTTCTGTGGAACTGACAAAGATCCCAAATAGCCAAAGCAATCTTGAGAAAGAAGAAGAAAGCTGGGGGCATCATGTGTTGTGATTTCAAACTATGTTACAAAGCTACATGAATCAAAATGGTATGGTATTGGCATAAAAACAGACACATAGATCAATGGAACAGATTAGAGAGGCCAGAAATAAACAACAAAGGAAACAAGAATATACAATGGGGAAAGGACAGCCTTTCTATAAATGGTGTTGGGGATAAACAACAAGGTCATACTGTATAGCACAGGGAACTATATTCAATATTCTGTGACAAACCATAATGGAAAAGAATATATATATATATACACACACATATATATAAAACTGAGTCACTTTGCTGTACAGAAGAAATTAACACAACATTGTAAATCAACTATTCTTCAATAAAGTTTAAAAAAATGGGGTTGGGAAAACTGGAAGCCTACATGCAAAAGGATGAAATTAGACTACTATCTCACAGCACACAGAAAAATTAACTCAAAGTGGATTAAAGACTTGAATGTAAGACCTGAAACCATAGAACTCCTAGAAGAAAGCATAAGCCAGGGCTTCCCTGGTGGTCTAGTGGTTAAGACTCTGCCCTTCCAATACAGGGGGCACGGGTTCGATCCCTGGTCGGGGAACTAGGATCGCACATGCTGCAGTGCGGCCAAAAATAAAGAAAGAAAGAAGGAAGTATAAGCTGTAAGCTCCTTGACATCCATCTTGGCAATGTTTTTTTTGGATCTGACTTCAACAGCAAGGGCAACAAAAGCAAAAATAAACAAGTGGGACTTCATCAAACTAAAAAGCTCCTGCACAGCAAAGGAAAAGGCAACCTACTGAATGGGAGAAGATATTTGCAAATCACATATCTGATAAGGGGTTAATATCCAAAATATATAAAGAACTCATACAACTCAATAAGAAAAAAAAAATCCAATTTAAAATGGGCAGAGAATCTGAATAGACATTTTTCCAAAGAAGAGATACAGATGGCCAACAGGCACATGAAAGGATGCTCAACATCACTACTCATCAGAGAAATAAAAAACCAAACCACAAAGAGATATCACCTCACACCTGCTGTCATGGCTAGTATCAAAAAAACAAGAAATAACAAGTGTTGGTAAAGATGTGAAGAAAAGGGAATGCTCGTGCACTGTCGGTGGGAATGTGAAATGGTACAGCCACTGTAGAAAACAGTATGGAGTTTCCTAAAAAAATTAAAAATAAAACTAGCATATGATCTAGTAATTCCACTTCTGGGTATGAATCTGAAGAAAATGAAAGCTCTAATTCAAAAGGATGTATGCACACCTATGTTCATTGCAGCATTATTTACAATAGCCAAGATACGGTAACAACCTAAGTGTCCATCAATGGATGAATGGATAAAGAAGATGTGGATATATACACAATGGAATATAATTCAGCCATAAAAAAGAATGAATTTTTGCCATTTGTGACAACGGTGATGGACCTTGAGGGTAATATGCTAGGTGAAATAAATCAAATGGAGAATGACAGAAACTGAATGACTTCACTTACATGTGGAATCTAAAAACAAAACAAATGAACAAACAAAACTCATAGATACAGGGAAGAGATTGGTGGTTGCCATAGAGGAGGGTGGTGAGTGTGGGCAAAAAGAAGGAGGTCAAGAGGTACAAACTTCCAGTTATAAAATAAATAAGTCATGGGGATGTAATATACAGCATGATGACTATAGTCAATAATATTGTATTGCATATTTGAATGTTGCCAAGAGAAAAAAATTTGTAACTTTGTATGGTGACAGATGGTAACTACATTTATTGTGGTGATCATTTCACAGTGTATACAAATATCAAATCATTATGTTGTACACCTGAAACTAATATAATGTTATATGTCAATTACAACTCAATACAAAAATAAACATATTAGCACTAAATTAGGACTTTGCCATGACTTAATTAGAAGACAGTAAGATAATTGAATAGAGAATAACATTGCCACTATATGATTCAATATCACTTAATGTCTTGTCCATGTGCTTTTAAACTTACTTAGCATACAACTCATGGTATGTATTCCACACGTTTCTGAAAAAACTGGGACTCACCGATGACCAATGATGAAGAGGTTCAGTGGGAGAGATGAGGGTAGATACTCACAATACACTTGCACACTTGGGACACTTGTTTCTATACTTTTTGCCATCTGGGCCATGGAACGTGTGAGTATCCTACTCCTCACTTGGTTCTGAAATTCACTGTAGAGTTTATGGAAATTGAAGAAAATATTTTTAGAGTGGTTTTCTACCCTTCCTGCACCTTCGCTTATGATGAGGAACAAGTGAGGAATAAATAATGCAGAGTAAGAAGAAAAAAGTGATTACATGTAGCAGTAAATCAATAAGTATTTACAAATTTCCATAATGGGCTCAGAATTGTCCTGGCACTATGGTGGGTCTGTAAATATCCATCATCATTCTCCTGAGGGTGCTTGTAATCTAGTTGCAGAAGAAAGCTGACAAAATTGGTAGAGACCAATAGAAATGTTTGTGTTGCATTGCACATCACAATCTAAAAAAGCTATGAAAGATCAAAGGTGAGGAGATTCAATAGACCTAGAAGGGGAGGCTTCTGGAGGAACTGAGAACGTTGCCGAGTCTTCGTGGGAAAGAAGGAAATCCTGCCATTTGCGATGACCTGGATGAAACTTGAGGGCCTTATGCTAAGTGAAATAAGTGAGACACAGAAAGAAATACTGTGTGATCTCACTTATATGTGGAATCTAAAATGTCTGAACTCATAGAAACAGAGAGTAGCGTGGTGGTTACCAGGGGCTGGGGGAAGGGGAAATGGGGAAATGTTGGTCAAAGGGTACAAACTTCCAGTTATAAGATGCATATGTTCTGGGGGTCTAACGTACAGCGCAGTGATTATAGTTAACAGTACTGCCTATATACTTGAAAGCTGCTAAGACAGTAGATCTTAAATGTTCCCACTACAAAAAGGAAATGTTAATTATGAGGTGATGGACATGTTAGCTAAGCTATGGTGATAATCATTTCACAGTATGTAAGTGTATCAAATTAACACATTGTACACCTTAAACTCTTACAAGGTTATGTGTCGGTTATATCTCAATAAAGCTGAAAAAAGTAATATAAGAAAAATATGCAAAAATTTTTTTTAAAATAGAATCTACATAAGATAACATCTGAATTAGGATAAAACTACATATCAGCTGTTAAAATTGTAAAAAGTAATCATTTTAGGAATATCTTGACTTCCAGGTGCTGTATCTCTTTCACAACTTTAACTTCTACAACTCCTGACTTTCATGGATGAGGAACACAAGACTTCCTTGAGGGTTATGAGAGCTGCTCAGATGGAAGACTGAAAACTGTGTTCTGAATACATTCCCTGCTTTCCCACTACCCAGAAATCCTCTTCTCCCATTTCCTCTTTCTCCTTCTTCTCACTACCAGGTACCCATCCACACAGATAGGCATTGCCCTTCTCTCCTGTTCTTTTCTGGGGCAGATTGGTCAGAAATGACTGGGTAAACTGGAGGAAAACTTAAATGAGAAAGAACTTGGACAAGAACCCATGGTGACATGGAAAGAAGCAGAGTGATATAAAGGAGTAGTATGAGAGAGCTTGTCGGGGTGATGGAGCTCTTCTGAATCCTGATGGTGGGGCTGGCTACACTGTTCTGAACATTGTTAAAACTGATAGAAATGTACATCTCTCCCCCAATCAATTTTACTGCATGATAACTTAAAATAAAAATAAATAAAAACGAAGTGTGAAACAGTGCAAGGAGGTCAGACTTCTCGTCTTTCCTATCTTCCTAAACAGTCATAAGGGAAATGTGATGAGGATCTAGGCTACAAAGTGGCTACTTGTTAGAAATATTCAATAGTATAGGTAAAAAGACCCACCACACTTACACATGGGCTGATTTCTAAGACTACATACATATTGTATGAATATGTGAATGTTTCACTTTTTCTCTTTTTTTTACCAGCAAAATACATCTTTTTGGAAGCAAGAGGTTGCTAACTTTCTTTTTGGATACGTGTGATATGTGAATATTTTTATTAAATGATAAACCATTGTGCAATTTTCAGTATATTATTAGTCTTATTTGCTGACCTGTAGGGATCTAGATAAGCAAACCATAAGGTTAAAAGGGTCAGTGTTTTTTTTTTTCTTACTGGACTCGTATTCTATTTACTGGCTCTTAACCTTGCCATACCTAAATATGCTATCTTAGAAATCCCATTGCATAACCTTGCATAGTTCCTATCTCCAACATTGGTGCTGAGCAGACTAAGCACTTAGGACCCACTGGGCACAAGTTAACTCTATTGATTAACCTCTTTCCTTTGCCCAGAGACTGTGACTTTGCCAGTTACCCTTTCACTAAATTAGCTTCCTTCCAGACTTGCCACATTTGATTTGCTCTGTGCTCTTTACCCCTTTCTCCTAGAATGGGATGGTCCACATTTCTTATCTTTATTAAGTTACAAGTTTTCCCATCTTCTCTGTTATCACACTTATTTAGGTGGATCATGATTCATGTTCTACTCTAGTGACAAACATTTTTTTTGTATTAAAATTTTATTAATTAGATTTTTAAACATCTTTATTGGAGTATAATTGCTTTACAGTGGTGTGTTAGTTTCTGCTTTATAACAAAGTAAATCAGCCATACATATACATATATCTCCATATCTCCTCCCTCTTGTGTCTCCCTCCCTCCCACCCTCCCCATCCCACCCCTCTAGGTGGTCACAGAGCACCGAGCTGATCTCCCTGTGCGATGCAGCTGCTTCCCACTAGCTATCTATTTTACATTTGGCAGTGTATATATGTCCATGTCACTCTCTCACTTCATCCCAGCTTACCCTTCCCCCTCCCCATGTCTTCAAGTCCATTCTCTACGTCTGTATCTTTATTCCTGTCCTGCCCCTAGGTTTTTCAGAACCTTTTTTTTTTTTTTTAGATTCCATATATATGTGTTAGCATATGGTATTTGTTTTCCTCTTTCTGACTTACTTCACTCTGTATGACAGACTCTAGGTCCATCCACCTCACTACAAATAACTCAATTTTGTTTCTTTTTATGGCGGAGTAATATTCCATTGTATATATGTGCCACATCTTCTTTATCCAGTCATCTGTCGATGGACACTTAGGTTGCTTCCATGTCCTGGCTATTATAAATAGAGCTGCAGTGAACATTGTGGTACATGACTCTTTTTGAATTATGGTTTTCTCAGGGTATATGCCCAGTAGTGGGATTGCTGGGTCATATGGTAGTTCTATTTTTTGTTTTTTAAGGAACCTCCATACTGTTCTCCATAATAGCTGTATCAGTTTACATTCCCACCAACAGTGCAAGAGGGTTCCCTTTTCTCCACACCTTCTCCAGCATTTATTGTTTGTAGATTTTTTGATGATGGCCATTCTGACTGGTATGAGGTGATACCTCATTTGTAGTTTTGATTTGCATTTCTCTAATGATTAGTGATGTTGAACATCCTTTCATGGACACATATTTTTAATATATATGACGGTTGAGAAAAATGTCATCTCTCCTTCTTTCATATATCACATATTATTTATTGTAAGCCATTACTCAGATTCACTCTCTCTTCCCAACTCTGGGAAATCACCTTCTAAATGCACTGTCTCAGATAGTGAACTTTATGGGTATTTCTTTTTTTTTTTTTTTTTTTTAATTGAAGTATAGTTGATTTACAATGTTGTGGGGTGTTTCTTTGAAATGAGCTCTCTTTCGACACAGCTTTGATCTTCTTAAATTACCTGTCTGAATGTGACTGCAAAGAAATATAAAAGATTCATAGGTAATTTTTTTTTTTTAATTGAAAAGAGGAGGACTTCCCTGGGGGCACAGTGGTTCAGAATCCGCCTGCCAAAGAAGGGGACATGGGTTCGAGCCCTAGTCCAGGGAGATCCCACATGCCACGGAGAAGCTAAGCCTGTGCGCCACAACTACTGAGCCTGAGTGCCCTAGAGCCCGTGCTCCCCAACAAGAGAAGCCACCGCAATGCGAAGCCCGCGCACCGCAAGGAAGAGTAGCCCCTGCTCACTGCGACTAGAGAAAGCCTGCGCACAACAACGAAGACCCAACGCAGTGAAAAATAAATAAGTAAATAAATATATTTATATAAAATAAATAAATAAAAGAGGATACTTTTCCTTTTCTTTTTAAATAGCTTTCAACCAGAATTGTGTAGGAGAGGCATAGATGTAAACTTTGCATCTGGTTCCACCTTCCCACATGGAAAACTCTTATGGGCTCTCAGCTTTTCTGATTAGAGACCCTGGACTTTTTCTTTTTTTAAGTGTACAGTTAAATGACGTTTTTTAAAATTAACAGACTTTATTTTTTAGAATAGTTTTAGATTTACACAGAAATTGAGCAGGTAATAGAGTTCCTTCATCCTCTCTCCCTTCACCCCCAGTTTTCCCTATTAACATCTTACATTGAGAGGGCACATTTGTTACAATTAATGAATGTATTTTGATACATTATTATATATCCATATAATCCATATGTTTCAAATTTCCTTAGTTTTTACCTGATGTCCTTTTTCTTTTTTTTTGGCTGCACCGCGTGGCATGTTGGATCCTAGTTCCCAGACCAGGGATTGAACCCGCGTCCTCTGCACTGAAAGCGTGGAGTCTTAACCACTGGACTGCCAGGGAAGTCCCCCTAATGTCCTTTTTCTGTTCCAGGATCACCTCCAGAAACCCCATATTACATTCAGCAGTCATGTTTCCTCTTGGCTGTGACAGTTTCTCAGACTCACCTTGTTTTTGCTTGTTTGTTTTTGTTTTTCTGTTTGTTTTTTTCTTTCAGATTTATTGAGATAGGACTTACCTTGTTTTTGATGACCTTGACAGTTTTGAGGACTTCTGGTCAGGTATTTTGTAGAATGCCCCTCTATTGGAATTTTTCTCATGATTAGACTGGAACTTTAAGTTTTGGGCAGGAAGATCACAGGTGTAAAGTACCAGCCTCATCACATCACATCAAGGGGACATACTGTCAGCAGTGAGTTACCATTTTTAATGTTGACCTTAATCATCTGCCTGATGTGACATTTGTCAGGATTCTCCACTGTAAAGTTACTCTTTTAAATTCCCTTTTTGTACTGTATTCTTTGGAAGGGAGTCACTTTTCCTGGTCTATACTTAAGCAGTGGGGACTTATGCTCCCCTTTCTTTAGATGGAATACCTACATAATTTATTTGGAATTCTCCTGCACGAGATTGTTTCTTCCCTCTCACGTAATACTTTATTCAGTCATTCATTTATATTAGTATGGACCCATGGATATTTACTGTATCCTGTGGATTATAATCTTTGACTCCTTTATTTTCTTGCTCACATTGTTCTAGCTTTGGCTGATGGGAGCTCTTTCGGTCGGCTCCTGTGCCCTTTGACATATTCCTATCAGTGTGGATGTTTTTATTTTTGAGCACTTCCTTACTTTCTTACACTACACTACAAGATGTTCCAGGCTCATCTTATACATTTCCTGCCCTAGCCCTAAGTCAGATGTTTCTCCAGAGAGGAACCTTGCACTTTTATAAGCACAAAACAGCTCCTTAATTAGCTATTCCAAACATAAAAACTGTTCTTCAATCTCTTTTTCTTTTTTAGTTTACTAGGAACAAAAGATTGAAAAATGTTTTAATAAATGATGTAGCATGAAATGCAAATTTCCAGTAAAGGTTTAAGAAAAAATGATTCAGATTTAGTATGTAGATTATAAAAATGAGACAAATTATTTGAAATCATAAGTCCCAGAGAAACCAGGGGTCTTTGGGTTTCATGTCTATAAAGGAAGCTTAGAAGGACAGAAAATGATTCTGGTTGGGCACCTCAAATAGTAGGTACTATTTGCAGATTATGAAATGAACTTGGAAAATTTTGAAAGAGGAAACTATGTCCACTCACAATTGGAAAATGAATAGAAATAGACATACTTTGTTTACTGAGTTATGTAATGACATTTTAAGGTATTCTACTTAAAATGTTTTTCATTAATTTACCTCTTTAAATATTAATTTATAAGTTACTTTACCTGTCTAAGGATTATTTAAGTGTTCTCAAAAGGACCAAAATCAGAAAGATTTTGAAGTGAAGAGAGCTGGCTACAAAGTAACATATCTATTGTTATATGATCTGATTTGTGTAAACATATTTAATCATATTCATTAAAAAATCTTGAGGAATATTTATCAACCTAAACATGGTTATCTATTTCTGTAATACTGGTAGGTTTTTTTTTTTTTTACAAAAAAGCATTTATTACTTTTGAAATTGGAAAAAAAATAAAGGAATTCAATAAACATTACAGAAAGCCAAAATACATTTTTAAAGTAATATATGTAGCTTTTGCTAAAAAGTAAAAGGAGAGGACTCAGAGATGAACTAGGGTTTGAGGTTTGGTTTGGAGGTAAAGGCCAAGTATTGCTTAAAGCAGTGTCTTGAAGGGTTGACTAGAAAGGATACTTTTTTTTTTTTTTTCTGGAATGACGAAGTAATCTCAACTTAATATTAGGGCTTTATATGCTATAACTTTTTTAGAAATGTAATTTCCCTATTACCCAGGTTGGGTAAGATATAAATTCTAGAAAGGTCTCTAGCATTTAGAATGGAGGAGTGTTACAGTGATTCATATTTGGCACTCTCTGTGTTAATCCACACCTCCAGCTAGAGTTTGCAAGGAAAATGGTGAGAGCAGAGGTGCTTCATGAGTTCAGGGCAACTGTTCTCAAAATTCTGGTCCCTGGACCACTTTACACTCTTAAATATTATTGAGGAACTCAAAGAGCTATGTTTATGTGGGTGATATCTAGCACTAGTTCCCATATTAGAATTCAAAACAGAAATTAAAAACACTTAATTATTAATTTTAAAAAACCAACACATTTTAACATAAACTGCATGTCTTTATGAAAAATAATCACCTTTTCCAAAATAAAAGAAATTCTTTGAGTTTTCATTCTTTTAGTGAGAAGAATTGTATTGCTTTCTGTTTTTGTGTTTCTCTTTAAATCTGGCTTAATAAAAGATAGCTAGATTCCCTATGATTGAGGTATATGAAGAAAATAGGTGGTCTTAGGAGAAGAATTTAATAGTCTTTTTGGGTAATTGTGGATATTCTTCTCTGATACTATAGAAAATTTGACAGGTGGACGTTTCTTAAAGGTTAGTTGCAATGAAAATCTGAAACCATATCAGGTAATGTTTTGTACTCTGTTTTTTATATATGTGTAAACACAGACACACACACCCCTATCTATCCATTGGTCTACCTTTCACTTTGAATCAATCTTTTAACCATGCATGATTTTGAAATGTCCTGCATTGGTCATTTGGAAAATATTGGTTCACTGTGTCATGTACATCTTCCATACGTTGAGATATCTCATCATACAGTATCAAAAAATCACGACCATTAATAGTGCTGCAGTCTCATCAGAAAAGTCTTTTTTTTAAATTAATAGCTACTCTATTTATTTATTTATTTATTTATTTATTTATTTATTTATTTTTAGCAGTGTTGGGTCTTCGCTTCATGCGAGGGCTTTCTCCAGTTGCGGCAAGCGGGGGCCACTCCTCATCGTGGTGCGCGGGCCTCTCACTATCGCGGCCCCTCCCGTTGCGGGGCACAGGCTCCAGATGCGCAGGCTCAGCAGTTGTGGCTCACGGGCCCAGTTGCTCCGCGGCATGTGGGATCCTCCCAGACCAGGTCTCGAACCCGTGTCCCCTGCATTAGCAGGCAGACTCTCAACCACTGTGCCACCAGGGAAGCCCCCAGAAAAGTCTTTAAGATGTCAAGCTCATAGCAGTGATAGAAGACATTTTCACATATTGAGGTATGGTGAAAACATTCCGGCTTATACATGATTTGGCTTGAACTTTAGGCTAACTAGAACAGGCTGTCTTGGAGATTGGTTCAAGATGGCGGAGTAGAAGGACGTGCTCTCACTCCCTATTGCGAGAGCACTGGGAATCACAACTAACTGCTGAACAATCATCGACAGAAAGACACTGGAACTCACCAAAAAAGATACCCCACATCCAAAGACAAAGGAGAAGCCACAGTGAGACGGTGGGAGGGGTGCAACCACAATAAAATCAAATCCCATAACTGCTAGGTGGGTGACTCACAAACTGGAGAACACTTATACCACAGAAGTCCACCCACTGGAGTGAAGGTTCTGAGCCCCACGTCAGGCTTCCCAACCTGCGGGTCCGGCAACGGGAGGAGGAATTCCTAGAGAATCAGACTTTGAAGGCTAGCAGGATTTGATTGCAGGACTTTGACAGGACTGGGGGAAACAGAGACTCCACTCTTTGATGGGACACACAAAGTAGTGTGCGCATCAGGATGCAGGGGGAAGGAGCAGTGACGGCATAGGAGACTGAACCAGACCTACCTGCTAGTGTTGGAGGGTCTCCTGTGGAGGCGGGGGGTGGTTGTATCTCACCGTGGGGACAAGGACACTGGCAGCAGAAGTTCTGGGAAGTACTCCTTGGTGTGAGCCCTCCCAGAGTCCGCCATTAGCCTCACCAAAGAGCTGCATAGGCTCCAGTGTTGGGTTGCTTCAGGCCAAACAACCAACAGGGAGGGAACCCAGCCCCACCCATCAGCAGACAAGCAGATTAAAGTTTTACTGAGCTCTGCCCACCAGAGCAACACCCAGCTCTACCCACCACCAGTCCCTCCCATCAGGAAACTTGCACAAGCCTCTTAGATAGCCTCATCCACCAGAGGGCAGACAGCAGAAGCAAGAAGAACTACAATCCTGCAGCCTGTGGAACAAAAACCACATTCACAGAAAGATAGACAAGATGAAAAGGCAGAGGGCTATGTACCGGATGAAGGAACAAGATAAAACCCCAGAAAAACAACTAAATGAAGTGGAGATAGGCAACCTTCCAGAAAAAGAATTCAGAATAATGATAGTGAAGATGATCCAGGACCTCAGAAAAAGAATGGAGGCAAAGATCAAGAAGATGCAAGAAATATTTAACAAAGACCTAGAAGAATTAAAGAACAAACAAACAGAGATGAACAACACAATAACTGAAATGAAAAATACACTAGAAGGAATCAATAACAGAATAACTGAGGCAGAAGAACGGATAAGTGACCTGGAAGACAGAATGGTGGAATTCACTGCCGCGGAATAGAATAAAGAAAAAAGAATGAAAAGAAATGAAGACAACCTAAGAGACCTCTGGGACAACATTAAACACAACAACATTCACATTATAGGGGTCCCAGAAGGAGAAGAGGGAGAAAAAGGACCAGAGAAAATATTTGAAGAGATTATAGTCGAAAACTTCCCTAACATGGGAAAGGAAATAGCCACCCAAGTCCAGGAAGCGCAGAGAGTCCCATACAGGATAAACCCAAGGAGAAACATGCCGAGACACATAGTAATCAAATTGGCAAAAATTAAAGACAAAGAAAAATTATTGAAAGCAGCAAGGGAAAAATGACAAAAAACATACAAGGGAACTCCCATAAGGTTAACAGCTGATTTCTCAGCAGAAACTCTCCAAGCCAGAAGGGAGTGGCATGATATACTTGAAGTGATGAAAGGGAAGAACCTACAACCAAGATTACTCTACCCGGCAAGGATCTCATTTAGATTCGATGGAGAAATCAAAAGCTTTACAGACAAGCAAAAGCTAAGAGAATTCAGCACCACTAAACCAGTTCTACAACAAATGCTAAAGGAACTTCTCTAAGTGCGAAACACAAGAGAAGAAAAGGACCTACAAAAACAAATCCAAAACAATTAAGAAAATGGTAATAGGAACATACATATCGATAATTACCTTAAACGTGAATGGATTAAATGCTCCAACCAAAAGACACAGGCTCGCTGAATGGATACAAAAACAAGACCCATATATATGCTGTCTACAAGAGACCCACTTCAGACCTAGGGACACATACAGACTGAAAGTGAGGGGATGGAAAAAGATATTCCATGCAAATGGAAATCAAAAGAAAACTGGAATAGCAATACTCATATCTGATAAAATAGACTTTATTTTTATTATTTTATTTATTTATTTATTTATTTATTTATGGCTGTGTTTGGTCTTTGTTGCTGTGCATGGGCTTTTTCTAGTTGCGGAAAGTGGGGCTACTCTTCACTGCAGTGCGTGGGCTTCTCATTGCAGTGGATTCTCTTGTTGCAGAGCACGGGCCCTGGGTATGCGGGCTTCAGTAGTTGTGGCACGTGGGCTCAGTAGTTGTGGCTCACAGGCTCTAGAGTGCAGGCTCAGTAGTTGTGGTGCACGGGCTTAGTTGCTCCGCGGCATGTGGGATCATCCCACACCAGGGCTTGAACCCGTGTCCCCTGCATTGGCAGGCAGATTCTTTACCACTGCACAACCAGGGAAGCCCCTAAAATAGACTTTAAAATAAAGAATGTTACAAGAGACAAGGAAGGACACTACATAATGATCAAGGGATCAATCCAAGAAGAAGATATAACAATTATAAATATATATGCACCGAACATAGGAGCACCTCAATACATAAGGCAACTGCTAACAGCTCTAAAAGAGGAAATCAACAGTAACACAGTAATACTGGGGGACGTTAACACCTCACTTACACCAATGGACAGATCATCCAAACAGAAAATTAATAAGGAAACACAAGCTTTAAATGACACAAGAGACCAGATAGATTTAATTGATATTTATAGGACATTCCGTTCAAAAACAGAAGATTACACTTTCTTCTCAAGTGCACACAGAACATTCTCCAGGATAGATCACATTTTGGGTCACAAATCAAGCCTCAGTAAATTTAAGAAAATTGAAATCATATTAAGCATCTTTTCTGACCACAACGCTGTGAGATTAGAAATCAGTTACAGAGAAAAAGCCGTAAAAAAGACAAACACATGAAAAAAAAAAAAAAGACAAACACATGGAGGCTAAACAATACGTTACTAAATAACCAAGAGATCACTGAAGAAATCAAAGAGGAGATCAAAAAATACCTAGAGACAAATGACAAAGAAAACACGACGATCCAAAACTTACGGGATGCAACAAAAGCAGTTCTAAGAGGGAAGTTTATAGCAATACAAGCCTACGTCAAGAAACAACAAACATCTCAAATAAACAATCTAACCTTACACCTAAAGAAACTAGAGAAAGAAGAACAAACAAAACCCAAAGTTAGCAGAAGGAAAGAAATCATAAAGATCAGAGCAGAAATAAATGAAATAGAAACAAAGAAAACAATAGCAAAGATCAATAAAACTAAAAGCTTGTTCTTTGAGAAGAGAAACAAAATTGATAAACCATTAGCCAGACTCATCAAGAAAAAGAGCGAGAGGACTCAAATCAATAAAATTAGAAGTGAAAAAGGAGAAGTTACAACAGACACCACAGAAATACAAAGCATCCTAAGAGACTACTACAAGCAACTCTATGCCAATAAAATAGACAACCTGGAAGAAATTGACAAATTCTTAGAAAGGTGTAACCTTCCAAGACTGAACCAGGAAGAAATAGAAAATATGAACAGACCAATCACAAGTAATGAAATTGAAACTGTGATAAAAAATCTTCCAACAAAAGTCCAGGACCAGATGGCTTCACAGGTGAATTCTATCAAACATTTAGAGAAGCGCTAACACCCATCCTTCTCAAACTCTTCCAAAAGATTACAGAGGAAGGAACACTTCCAAACTCATTCTATGAGGCCACCATCACCCTGATACCAAAACCAGACAAAGATACTACAAAAAAAGAAAATTAGAGACCAATATCACTGATGAATATAGATGCAAAAATCCTCAACAAAATACTAGGAAACAGAATCCAACAACACATTAAAAGGTTCATACACCATGATCAAGCAGGATTTATCCCAGGGATGCAAGGATTCTTCAATATACACAAATCAATCTATGTGATACACCATATTAACAAATTGAAGAAGAAAAACCATATGATCATCTCAATAGATGCAGAAAAAGCTTTTGACAAAATTCAACACACGTTTATGATAAAACCTCTCCAGAAAGTGGGCATAGAGGGAACCTACTTTAACATAATAAAGCCCATATATGACAAACACACAGCAAACATCATCTCAATGAAATGGTGAAAAACTGAAAGCATTTCCTCTAAGATCAGGAACAAGACAAGGATGTCCACTCTCACCACTATTATTCAACATAGTTTTGGAAGTCCTAGCCACAGCAGTCAGAGAAGAAAAAGAAATAAAAGGAATCCAAATCGGAAAAGAAGAAGTAAAGCTGTCACTGTTTGCAGATGACATGATACTATACGTAGAGAATCCTAAAGATGCCACCAGAAAACTACTAGAGCTAAACATTGAATTTGGTAAAGTTGCAGGATACAAAATTAATGCACAGAAATCTCTTGCATTCCTATACACTAACGATGAAAGATCAGAAACAGAAATTAAGGAAACAATCCCATTTACCATTGCAAGAAAAAGAATAAAATACCTAGGAATAAACCTACCTAGGGAGACAAAAGACCTGTATGCAGAAAACTATAAGACACTGATGAAAGAAATTAAAGATGATACAAACACATGGAAAGATATACCATGTTCTTGGATTGGAAGAATCAATATTGTGAAAATGACTATACTGCCCAAAGCAATCTACAGATTCAATGCAATCCTTATCAATTTACCAATGGCATTTTTTATGGGACTAGAACAAAAAAATCTTAAAATTTGTATGGAGACACAAAGGACCCCAAATAGCCAAAGCAGTCTTGAGGGAAAAAAATGGAGCTGGAGGAATCAGACTCCCTGACTTTAGACTATACTGCAAAGCTACAGTAATCAAGACAATATGGTACTGGCACAAAAACAGAAATCTAGATCAATGGAACAGGATAGAAAGCTCAGAGATAAACCCACGCACCTGTGGTCAACTAATCTATGACAAAGGAGGCAAAGATATACAATGGAGAAAAGACAGTCTCTTCAATAAGTGGTGCTGGGAAAACTGGACAGCTACATGTAAAAGAATGAAATTAGAACACTCCCTAACACCATACACAAAAATAAACTCAAAATGGATTAGAGACCTAAATGTAAGACCGGACACTATAAAACTCTTAGAGGAAAACATAGGAAGAACACTCTTTGACATAAATCACAGCAAGATCTTTTTTGATCCACCTCCTAGAGTAATGGAAATAAAAACAAAAATAAACAAATGGGACCTAATGAAACTTCAAAGCTTTTACACAGCAAGAGAAACCATAAACAAGACAAAAAGACAACCCTCAGAATGGGAGAAAATATTTGCAAATGAGTCAACGGACAAAGGATTAATCTCCAAAATATATAAACAGCTCATGCAGCTCAATATTAAAAAAACAAACAACCCAATCCAAAAATGGGCAGAAAACCTAAACAGACATTTCTCCAAAGAAGACATACAGATGGCCAAGAAGCACGTGAAAAGTTGCTCAACATCACTAATTATTAGAGAAAGGCAAATCAAAACTACAATGAGGTATCACCTCACACCAGTTAGAATGGGCATCATCAGAAAATCTACAAACAACAAATGCTGGAGAGGGTGTGGAGAAAAGGGAACCCTCTTGCACTGTTGGTGGGAATGTGAATTGATACAGCCACTATGGAGAACAGTATGGAGGTTCCTTAAAAAACTAAAAATAGAATTACCATATGATCCAGCAATCCCACTAGTGGGCATATACCCAGAGAAAACCATAATTCAAAAAGACACATGCACCCCAATGTTCATTGTAGCAGTATTTACAATAGCCTGGTCATGGAAGCAACCTAAATGCCCATCGACAGACAAATGGATAGAGAAGATGTGCTACATATATACAATGGAATATTACTCAGCCATAAAAAGGAACGAAATTGGGTCATTTGTAGAGATGTGGATGGATCTAGAGACTGTCATACAGAGTGAAGTAAGTCAGAAAGAGAAAAACAAATATCGTACATTAATGCATGTATGTGGAACCTAGAAAAATGGTACAGATGAACCAGTTTGCAGGGCAGAAATAGAGACACAGATGTAGAGAACAAACATATGGACACTGGGGGGGATAGGGGTGGGGTGGTGGTGGGATGAATTGGGAGACTGCGATTGACATGTATAGACTAATATGTATAAAATGGATAACTAATAAGAACCTGCTGTATAAAAAAATAAATAAAATAAAATTCAAAAATTCAAAAGAAAAAAAGAAATGTATATGTACAGTTTGTCATTTCTACTTTTATGGTATTTTTGCCATGCATATTTTAAAAAAATAAACTCAGATTTCAATCTTAAAAAAAAAAAAAAAGGAACAGCCTGTCTTATGACCAGTCAAACATACATTGTACATCTGCTTTAACCATTAAAGAAAAGAATGCATTAAAAAAATCAAAATGGAGTAATTGTGGTTCAGGCATTCAAAATGGAGCCAGGTTGCCATTGTGGATATGGTTTCAGACATATTATTGCAGCACTGAGAACTTGAATTTTCTGAATCAAGGACAACACCAGCAGTTCTCAAAACAATATCTTCTAGCAGCTGACAGCTGCAACCTTATGGTCTCAAGGTCTCCCGTTTGAACTCTGCAACCGTTTTGGACCCCAACCAATTCTTACCTAACAAGCATCCTTATTTTTTGCTAGTTCCAATCCTAAGTCTTCACAAACAACTTAGGTAACTTTGTGGGTTTTGCCCATATCAGCTTCCCCCATTTTTGAGCCTGGAGGAACACAATTCAGGTGCTTCTGGAAGCTGTTTCTCCCGGACTATAGTTCTCAGTTTGGCTGGAAGAAAACTCTTTTCTATTCCGATTATAGATTGTTTATTGATTATTTCCATTGACAGTGTTGAAATAAATTTTCCAAATTTCACTGGGAAGCTACATTTTATCATTGGCAACAAATACTGTCAGTTGTTTTGCTTGAAGTGTTAGGCTCACTTTATTCATTTTGGAGAAATGTGTCAATGCCCAAGTCAGAGTAACATTAGTTTTTCTGTCAACTGTTCTTTCAAGGAAAAATGGCACTCCATGAAAAACAGCTAGTTCAGCTCCCAAGTCAGCCGCTCAAGTGTTTTTCTTCAAGACGACCATTGCTACTTTGGTATACAGTAAGAGTGCATGTGTGCTTCACGTTTTTTCCCTCACAATGTTAGAAAGACGTGTACTCAGGATTGAACTTTAAAAAACTCATATTTTTTACTACTTCATCCAGGATATTCCTAAATTAAAAAAACAAAAACAGACTGGGAGAGTGTGGGAGCAATGCAACGACCAGAGGGATAGTTTTGTACTACCCTCTTTTTTTTTTTTCTCGTCCCGCCGCCGGGCTTGGGGGGAATCTTACTTCCCCCACCGGGAATCGAACGCAGGCCCACGGTAGTGAAAGCGCCGAGTCCTAACCATGGGACCGCCAGGGAATTCCCTGTGCCACCCTCTTGACCCCTGCTGAGGCGATGTCAGCTGTGTTATGTGAACCCAGAAAAAAAGACAAAGAACATGTCATTTACAACGAAGATTGTTTTTAACATTGGGACCCCTAAAAAGCTCTTGGAGATTTCCAGAGGTCTGGGGATCACACTTAGAATTGCTGAATTAGAAGGAGAACATGTGAGAAAACAGGTCATATAATGGAATTGAATTTAGCATATAATAATAACTTTCTTAAAAGAAGGGCTGCGGACTTCAAGTGCAGCGAGAGGCAGATTAGAAGAGGAGAAAGACCGGTGGGACTTATCAGGTCGGGAGACAGAATTTTAAGTGGGCCTTAAAGGACTGGTCCAAATAGTTTGAAGAAAAGAGTGTTGGAAGGGAAAGGCTTGCTCAGAACGCACAAAGAAGACTAGACTCTGACTTCTGAGATCTTGTAGATACGAAAGGCTGATAAGGAATAAAGCCAGGCTTTTGTTCCCTGCGGTGTTGTGTGTACTAGGAGGTGATGGGTGCGTCTGCACTTTTGTCAACATCACCCTTAGAAATTGTATGCGAGGAAACCCTTGGACTGACAGGTGCGGGGAGGCGGGGAGTTGGGGTCACGGCTGTGAAGAGACGGGCCTCTACTGAAAATACACATTTATGTCTCAGAATGGCTACAGATAAAAACTTACTACAAAAAGAATATGTCCGAGGAAACTAATTTTGCTAATACATATTGATCTTTTGAAAAGCCCATAGAAGTAGGTGGCAAGGAGATGGTGGTGTATCAGAATGTTCACATAGTTCTGAAAGAACTCAAGGGATAAATCCTTGTGCTGAGACCACTTTTCTGACACACTGTTATCAGCAGTCCCTAACTTGGGGGTCCCCGGTCCCCAGCTCAGCGAACAGCGAGGGCTCGTGGGCAGCGGGCGCCGCTCGCAGCCGCTCGGAGCACGGGTCCCGCGGCCTTCCGCGATCGCACAAGAGCGGCCCTCGGCACTCGCCGTATGCGGACTCTACCATCGCCGGCACAGGGGGGGTCGGAGGCCGCGGAAGAGGAGCCCCGAGGGCGTGTCGGGAAAGCCAGGCAGCGGAGGACAGTTGTTTCACAGCTCGCATAGCCCGCCCGCCCTTCTCCCCTCTCCGCTTCCCACCGCGCCGTCCCATCCGGGAGCTCTGCAGTGTTCCCGCGGCGGCAGGTGAGCGCCCGGCCGCGGCCCCGGCCCGGGCCCCCCCCCCTTCTCGGCGGTGGCGGCGGCCGGCGGGGAGGCGCCTGCGCGCAGTAATGGCAGCGCGGTGAGCAGGGACGGAGCTGACAGCCGCCGCCGCCCACCCTCCTCGCCGGGCTTCGTCCTGCGCGCCCTCGGGCTGTCTCCCACCCCTGGCCCCTGCCCCGCGTCCCGCCTCTGCAGCAGGTAACCCGCTGAAGGCCCGGAGCCGGCTGCGGGCACCGGGAAACTTCCCTTCCCGGTTAGTGGGTGGCGGGGCTGGGGCGCGGAGAGGAGTTGGGGGCACGGAGGGGGAGGGGAGGGATGGAGGGGCGGCTGGGGACCGGGTGTCCTGTGGGTGACCCCGGCTCCAGGAGCGCCAGCCCCGGAGCCCGGCCGCCCCCGGACTGCATCCCGGGCCTCCCAAGCCGGCCTTGGCCGCCCCTCCCTCGGCCTCATTTTCCTCCTAGGGAGGGAAGGTGCGAGTGCGTGTTCTCTGCTTATTTACGTCCTCACGCGGGCACTGAGCTCTGTGTGTTTGCTGGGGCCGGGGTGGGGGGGCGGCATCAGTCTCTTATATCCTTACTACGAGTGTTTTCACTTTTGTTTCCGCAGACAGCGAAGATTGATAGCTCTGGGGAGTAGTGTCCTATGTGCATGCTAGACCTGTCTCACCACTTAGGGTTTGGTGAAATTAGATCCTTAGACTCTCCTAAGAGCACTTAGTTAACACACCAGGGAGTCTGCACCATTCCCCATCACCCCGCAAATACGTGCATGTACATAAAACATTTGCGAGTTGCTGGCTGTTGTTACAGTTAAATCCTCTCCTTTCCCCAGGGATTACTATTACCAGTTGAAGGACAGTACCTTGGAAGTTAAAATTTTGATAATAAGATAAGAACTATTAATATTCGCTACAGACTGTTTGACTTTACAGTGTAAGCATCTTTGAGCTAGACCTGTCCCAAATCTACACTCATAGTAAGGTATGGGAAATAATCACTTAGTTCTCATTTACTTCCGACTACGTAATAGGCATTTAAAAACACTCAAAAGACTGCTCCCTCCTTTTTACAATCTCACAGTTCTTTCCAAGACAGACAGTTGAACAAATTGTTTATATTTTGCCTCTTTTGCCCAAATATAGTGTTTGGAAGACCCTTCCAAAAGAGTCAGAGATGAAATAGCAGACGTACACAGTGTTTTGAGTTAATCTTCCCCCCCCCCCCGATGCTGTTTATAAGTTGGGGGAACATCTCTATAGTGTGCATGCACGAAGTATGTGTGTCTTTGAATGTTCACATGCATCTGAAATACTCTTACTTCACTCTCCACCCTTTGGTGATTTTTTCAGTGTTTTATGTGGAAAGGTAGTTTATTCATGTTTTTTACCTTCACCAGTCTGTCACTAAATTAAATGCTGTGGACCTTCTTTAAAGTCAGTTTTGCCTTGTCTAACAGTTCAGTATTTATTAAGCACCTGATTCGTATGCCAAGCATTACTGGAAGCATTAGGGATACAACCATAAACAAGACATGTGAAATTTCTGCTTTCCCGGAGCTTCAATTCTGGGAGGTAAGGGAAAGTCAGAAAGTAATTAAGAAATAAAAGCAATTTCAGAGAATCATAAGTGCTGTAAAGGAAGTAAAATAGGGAGTTGTGGTAGTGACCGGGACAGACTGCTTCAGATGCTGTGGTCAGGAAAGACCTGTCTGAGGTGACTTTTGACCTGATATCTGAAAAGTGGGAAGGATTTAGCCTTTGGAAGTCTGAGGGAAGAGTGTTCCTGTCTGAGGGAACAGTA
This sequence comes from Balaenoptera musculus, assembly GCF_009873245.2. Classification (NCBI taxonomy): domain Eukaryota; kingdom Metazoa; phylum Chordata; class Mammalia; order Artiodactyla; family Balaenopteridae; genus Balaenoptera; species Balaenoptera musculus. The sequence goes on along the minus strand of NC_045786.1, from coordinate 18,440,691 downwards.
AATGGAAATCCCTAGAGGTGGTTTCAAGCTTGGGTTCGGCAAATTGAAAGAAACTCAGTGAAGGTGGGCTGGGACCCTCATGAGAGAGAAGAGGTTAGGTGGTAGCCAGAGGTCAGGTCATGTGAGGTCTGTTATCCAAAGGAGTTTGTTTGGCTTTTATTCTTAAAGTACATTGAAAAGCTATTCCCTTTTTGTGAAGCTGGGAGGGATATGTCCTGGTTTACAATCTGACTGTGAAGGAGACTGGATAAGAGAATAGCAGGGATACCAGTGAGAAGGCTGTGGCAGATTTGAGTAGTGACTGGTGTCAAGTAAAAAAGATTTTGAGATATATTTTATAGTTAAAAGTAGTGATTTGGCATGGTTGGATGGGAATGCGGTTGGTTGGGACATGGGTGACTCCTGGGTTTGGGGCTTTACCTGGAGCATGGTGATGCCACGTATTGAGATGGGGAAGAAGTGAGGGAGGCAGGTTGTTATATGGGGATAGGGTTGGAGGGGACATGTTACATAGGACCTGTTAGATGTTCATGTGGAGGGGAGAAGCAGGCAATTGGATATACACGTCTGGAATTTAGTGGAGAGGTTAGGGAGTCCTTCGTTCATTCAGCAAATATTTTTCAAGTACTAGCTGTGGACTAGGCAGTGGGGATGTATAGTAGTGAAAAAATAGACAAAAATCTCTGCCTTCGTCGAATTTAAATTCTCGTGAGAGAAAGAGATGGGGAGTCATCCGCCTTTATCTGTTGGTTTATTATAATTATGTTTGCATAGAAACTACATTCACCTGATTCAGAATTTGAAATGTTTGATGGGATATAGAATGAAAATCTCCCTTATTTCTTGTCCCTGCAGTTTTTGTCAAGGCCAAATATGTTAGTGGTTTCTTACTCATCTTTCCAAAGATATATTTTGTGCACATGTAGGCAAATGTGTGTAGATTCTTCTCCCCACTCGGCAGAAGTGGAAGCATACTTTCCTTGCTTTGACACCTTGTATTTTTAAGAGTAGTGAATAGTATTTAAAAGTTATGAAGCAGTATGAGACCACCTAAAGAAAGAATGTAGAAAGAAGAGGAGACAATCATGGGGCACTGCAACATTTTATGATTTGGTCCCGGCGCTCTTTGAGTTTGGAACCTGCAAATGTGGAGTTGTTTAAAGAGCTGTTATTTTTGTAAGGCTTTTTATAGAAGTTTGCGCTGTTTGTGTGTGTGTGTGTTTCACCTTATCTGCCTGTTTTCTTTATATGCTAAAAAAAAGTTTGATTATGATTGAAAGCAGCGTTTTCATATATGTACTGTCAGTTAAATTCAAGTAAATTAATGACAAGATCAAGCCCTTGAATGTTAATATTTTGAAGTTTGTCTTGCTGATGTTAAATCTTAGAAAAACAAGCAGAAATTTGGAATGTTATCATGAGACATAAGTTATTGATACTTGAGATGTATGACTGAATTCTCTCTCAGTAACCAGTTAATAATCAAGCTATCTGTTCAGAGTGATCTGGCTCTTTGCCTGGGTTTGAATCTTAACAGTAATGTTTCTATTGCATTGCAGATGTTAGCATAATCCTTGTGTTATTATCTTAAAGATTACAGACCTTCCCTGATTTACGATGGTTTGACTTACAATTTTTCAACTTTATCATGGTACAAAAGTGATATGCATTCAGTAGAAACCATACTTTGAATTTTGAATTTTGGTCTTTTCTTGGGCTAGCAATATGGAGTATGATAATCTCGTGATGCTGGGCAGTGAGCCTCAGATCCCAGTCAGCCTAGCAATTACGAGGGTGAACAACCAATATACTTACAATCATTCTGTGCCCATACAACCATTCTGTTTTTCACTTTCAGTACAGTAGTCAAAAAATTACATGAGATATTCAACACTTTATTATAAAGTAGGCTTTGTGTTAGATGATTTTGCCCAACCGTGGACTCATGTAAGTGTCCTGAGCACGTTTAAGGTAGGCTAAGCTAAGCTATGATGTTCGTAGGTTAGGTATATTAAATGCATTTCAACCTAACGATATTTTTAACTTCCGATGGGTTTAGTGGGATGTAACCTGATCTTAAGTTGAAGAAGATCTGTATATAGATTCAAACTATGTTACTACTGTGTATTTGGAAAGGCCTGTTGGAGATACTAGAACAGTGAAGTTCCTTTGATTCTTAAAAATTTTGAGACAATGAGTAGTGTTAAGATCATGATATTAGCATCTGCAACAACTTTTGGGTGCAGTTAAACCCTGTTGATTGACCTGGAGGAGGGGAGATGGAATATTCTGTAAGTTGCTTTAAGCTTTGTTATTTTGAAGAATTAAAAAATCCAGACTTATTGTGTTCTCTACTGAATTTATAATACTTTTTATATTGGTTGGCATTTTGATTTTCAGTTAGCTGTCTTTAGCCAGATAACTTCCTATGTAAACTGATCTACCTCTTTTTTTTCTGAGATTGTTCTTGATTCATGAACTGTTTTGTTCAGTTTGATTCTTGTGGTTATTTTTGTTACTGTTACGTCCTTTTTTTTCTTTTTTGTCTGAGATAAGTAAGCAGCTACTTTATAGGTTGGAGAAATATAATCTTTGGTAGAAAATATTTAATATTTCTTTTTGAAGCATTAGACACTAATTACTAAGAAACGTGTGGTGAACGTATTAAGCTTGCTTAAACTCTGTAAATGTATAGATGTTAATGTCCTATTTGAAGATTTTAGTTATCCAAGGGATTTCCATTTATATACTTTAACATTGTAAATGATGTTACTGTTGTTATTTAATCATTGGATTATAGCCTGATTGTGTATGTGTCAGAATTTTTCATCAATCAGGCTAATAGTTTATCATTTTTGTTTCTCTTATCAGCTGTATGCTTCTTGAAGGCAGCATCTCTAGTACCTGGTAGAGAGAGGTCTGAATATTTTAAATACTTAATAAATATCTATTAACTCAATGACTTAAGTCCTGTTCCAATGTTGGTTGCTTTTCAAATAGTGAAATGTTGGATTTACCCTGTATAGATATTTCTTGAATTTCTCAACTTTGTTTTACTTCAGTTGAAAAAAAGTAGAGGATACTTAAAATTTTATTTATTTATTTATTTAGTTTTGACTGCACTGTGCAGCATGTGGAATTTTCGAACCTGTGCCCCCTGCAGTGGAAGTGTGGAGTCTTAACCCCTGGACCACCAGGGAAGTCCCCCCAATTTTTTTAAATGGAGTAATTTTAGACTTGCAGAGAAGTTGCACAAATAGTACAGAGAGCTCAAGTATACTTTTCCCCCAGCTTTTTGTAATGTTAACAGCTTACGTAACCAGAGCACAATGATCAAAATGAGGAAAATTAACATTGGTACAATACTGTTAATTAAACTACGGACCTTATTTGAATCTCACCAGTTTTTCCTGTAATGTCCTTTACCTCTTTCAAGATTCAATCCAGGATCAGACACAGCCTTTAGCATGTGTCTCCCTAGGCTCTTCTGATCTGTGATAGTCTTTTCTCATCTTCCATCACCTTCATGCTTGTGATGAGTGTGGTCAGTTATTTTGTAGAATGTCTCTCAACTTTGGTTTGTCTTATGTTTTCTCATAGTTAGATTGAGGTTGTACATTTTTGGCAGGAATACTAGAGAAGTGATACTGAGTCCTACTCAGTGCGTCACATCACAGGATACAGGGTGTCAGTATATCCTATTAGAGGTGATATTGACTCTCATTAAGGTCATGTCTGTTAAATTTCTCTGCTTGTAAAGTTACTGTTTTTCTCTTTGTAATTACTGGATATCTTGGGGGAGATTGAAACTGTGCAGAAATCCTGTTCTCAAATTTTTGCCCATTCATTGCAGCATCCTTTGGTAGTTCTTGCTTGTAATAATTATTATAGTAGTGTTCACCTGATGACAATTTTATATTTTTCTCATTTCCTTCTACACTTATTAATTGGAATTCTTCTATAAGGGAGAACTGTCCCTTCTCCATATTTGTTTATTCAGTAATTTGTTTGTATCAGTGTTGAGTCATAGATATTTGTTTTACTCTATGGTTTATAATCTAATTCTATCATTATTTATTTTATCGCTCAAATTGTTCCACTGTGGCTTTCAGGTTGGCTCTTTGTCTTTTGGACATCCCCCATCCTCTTTAGGAAAGCACTTCCTATTTTCTGGCATCATAAGATGTCCAGGCTCATATTTTCCTTGCTGCAGCCCTGGAACCAATCACTTCTCCAAGCTCTGGCTCCTTCTATTGGAGAATGGTATCTAGAAACCAAGATCTGGATGCTCTGTGTGTTCATTGCCACTGGGGTGTCATTGTTCCTAGGCCCGCTCAATGAGCAGAGCTAGAACTATATATGTATACTAATCCATGCATACACAAACATCTATGTTTATTTCTATATCTTTTTATATTTGTGTGTGTGTGAAAAACCATGAGTTCATACTGATAACTCTGATTCCAGTCAAGCACTATAGCATTTACACTAGCTGTCCCCTTTTATTTATGACTACTATTTTCTGACAGAAATAGAGCATACTTTTCTAATAGTCATAATAATGTATGTAGTATAAAGTTACCAAAATAATGAATCCAAGGTTTTTAGATATATGTGACTTAATTTAGCTCTCAGAATAGGATAACAAATATTGCAAGTCATTGGATTGTGCAAAGAGAGGATAATTAGAGTAACCCTTTTTAATATTTGGATAGAAGGTCAGGCCTAGAAAAAAAATGCACTCTTAATGTTTGGATTATTTGTGAAAACGCTTATTGGTCATAGCCTTGTCTAGCCTGCATGCCAAACTGGGCTTGCCTACCCATGAGAGACTCAGACAAATTCAGGTTCTCTAACTCATCCCTGATACATATATAAGAATTTTTTTTTTAAGGCTAGTTGGTATCTTAGATTCCTTGCCTAGATTGTTAAAAATGGAAAAAAGTGAGAAAGCAAGTGAAGAAGACTTTAAACTTCATGCTGATGGGAGCGATGTGAAAACTTGGAAAGAAATACTGTCTGTGTGGGAGAGTCTCAAGTTCATTGAGGAGAGAAGGGTCTTTAATTCTGGTCAAATTAGCTTTATTTTGGAAGCAAATGTCTTCTGTAACTTCTTTGTTGTATTATAAATACATTCCCTACTTACCACTGTCCCCCTTCCCTTTTTTTGAGACTGAGGTTTTCATCCTGCACTGTACATTTTGCCAACTGGGATGACAGACTGCTGTATTTCTCTTTACACCAATGTTTTTTACACCAATTTCCTCCTTTTTTTTTTTTCTTTTTTACCAAGTTGTCAAGAGGTATCCTTTTTTTTCTTTTTAATTTTATTTATTTATGTATGGCTGTGTTGGGTCTTCGTTTCTGTGCGAGGGCTTTCTCTAGTTGCGGCAAGTGGGGGCCACTCTTCATCGCAGCGCACGGGCCTCTCGCTGTCGCGGCCTCTCTTGTTGCATAGCTCAGGCTCCAGACGCGCAGGCTCAGCAATTGTGGCTCACGGGCCTAGTCGCTCCGCGGCATGTGGGATCTTCCCAGACCAGGGCTTGAACCCGTGTCCCCTGCATTGGCAGGCAGATTCTCAACCACTGCGCCACCAGGGAAGCCCCCTCCTTTTTTTTTTTTTTTTTTTTTTTTTTTTTTTTAAAGCATACTACTAGAAATTCTTAAGTAGGAAAGTCATGTGATGGAGATGACATTTGTGCTGTGGAGCTGTGTGTGTCAAACCTCATTGCAACAGTAAGCTTTGTACCCTGAGCCTCCAACTAACAAAGGTACCTCTTGGCTATAGCTAATGGGTCACACATTCAGTGCAGTAAGATGAAAGTGTTTAGCTGCATTCTTGGAGCTTATTTTCATATGCAATCATGGTAGCATTTTTGGTCAGTGTACACTAGAGACAGCCCTTGAAATGGAAAATATTGCAAAGTTAATAATGCTCTTTGATTGGGTCTTAAGTATTTTCCTTATTTTGTGTATTTAGAATATAACCTGCTCAATAAGCCCCCTGAATGTCATTTTGAAAACTAACTATGGTATGTTGACTTACCTGAAATTTTTTTAGGCCCCAGTATTATATCTTTTTGGTAATTTTTGGAATGCCAAATTTTTATTGCTGGTACTGATCAATACTGAAATAAAAAATTATCATTTGGTAGTTTTTTGGTTGTGTTTTGTTTTTTTAACTAAAAAGAGACTCACAACTTGAAGCGTTTAGCCATTTACATTATTGATAATTATACTTTTGGAAGGCAACTGAAATGTTTATCAGTAGTTAAGCTGTAGTCATACTGATCAGTATGTTAAACATGGTTATACATTTTACTAAAATTTATACTTCAAATAAAATATCTAATTATGCACCAATGTCAGCTCTAAACTTAAAATGGAATGTTTTGAGATTCTGTTACTGCTTTACCTGCTGAAATGTAATTATCCAAGTCACTTCTTTGTATGAAAAATGTCTAAGTGAAGAACTACACAGTATCACTCCAAATTAAAATCCTTCTGATCTTTGCAAAGTTATATCTTTTGTATTTCTGCTATTACTAGTAACTTTGTTTTTTAAACATTTTTGGGGTGGGAATTTTGTTAGGCTGTGTTAACACATCATACTTTGGGGCAGTACCATGTTATTTTGGAGCTCTTTCAACCTCGGTACCTAAAACTCACTGGAAAGTTAAGATTTTCAGGAGAAAGGAAAGGTTAGTGACAGATCACCTTTCAGTGTTCTGAGGAGTGAGGTATGTGTGTGAGGAGAAAAACTTAAAAAGCAAAAGAGATTTTAGAACATTGCTATCAGAAATCTAGGTAGCTTATCAATTTGATTTTCCTGATTGCTTCTTTATTTTCATCTTTACCTTGGGTTACCTAGCTATTCTCTTAGAACTGGTAACCGATTTAAAAGTCTTTGTTGTCAGAATATTAGTAATAAAGTATTTATTGACTTTCATGGGTAGTCAGTGATAAAGTAAGAAAGCACAGAGAAGTTTTATTTTTTCTTAAATGATAATTGATAGATAATAAGGATTGTAAGTTAAAAGTCTTTGAAGAATTGTAAGCAGAGGGTATGATATTATCAGACTTGCATTTTTGGAAAGCTTACATTGGCCACAGTATTTGGAATGTAACAAGGTGGCAAAAGAGGATAGAGGTGGCTCATTTAGGAGGCAGTAGTTGGGTGAGAGGTGGTGGTCTGGATTAGGGTGATGTCAGTGGGAATGGGAAGTAGTGGTTGGATTCAAGAAATGGTTAGAAGATAGGGTTGACAGGACTTATTGATTGATTTGAAGAGGAGAGTAAGAGAGAAATCAAGAATGATTAATAAAATTTCTACAATGAGCTAGATGTATGATAATATTTATTAAGATGTGAAATACTGGAAATGGATGGACATGTTGAGTTTGAGGGGTCAGGTTTATTGAGGTATAACTTACACATAGTAAAATTCACCCTAAAAAGATACACAGTTCTTCGAATTTTGACAAATTTATATGGTCACGTAACCACCACCACAATCAAGGTATAGAATATTTTATCACCCCATAAGTTTCCTGTTTGCTCCTTTGTAGTCCATCCTGAGTCTCTGACAACCAGTGATCTGGTGTATGTCCTTATATTTTTGCCTTTTTCAGCAACCATACAATACGTAGCCTAATGAGTCTGTCTGCTTTCACTTAGCATAATGCTTTTGAGAATCATCCATTGTTGTCCACATATCAGTGATTTGTTCCATTTTAATGCTGAATAGTACACCATTGTGTGAAAGCACCACATTTTGTTTTCCATTCACTAGTTGATGGCACATTTGAGTTTCTGGGTTTTGGTAGTTATGAATAAAGGTGCTCTAAAATTTTGTGTTTAGGTTTTTCTGTAAATGTCTGTCTTCATTTCTCATCTATAAATAGCCAGGAATGGGATTGCTGGGTCACATGAGAAGTGTATGCTTAATTTTAATAGAAACTGCCCAAGTGGTTATTTCATTTTAAATTCCCACCTGCAGCAAATGAGAGTTTCAGTTGCTCCATGTCCTCATCTGCATTTGATACTGTCAGAATTTTTGAGCCATTCTAATAAGTGTATAGTGGTATCTTGTTGAAGTTTTAATATGCCTTTCCCTAATGACTAATGATGTTGAGCATCTTTTTATGTGCTTACTTGTTATCAGTATTTCTGAACTTTCCATTTGGGTCTTTTGGCCATTTATTAGTTGAGTTGTATGTTTTCTTTTGATTGAGCTTTGAGAGTTCTTTATATATTCTAAGTACCAGTCCTTTGTGTGTGTGTGTGTGTGTGTGTGTGTGTGTGTGTGTCCTGTATCAGATAAATATTTTACAAATATTTTCTCCTACACTGTGGCTTTTCTTTTTAAAATTTTTTTATTGAGGTATAGTTGATATATAGCATTATATTAGTTTCAGGTGGACAACGTAATGATTCGATATTTGTATATATTACAAATGATGCCTATAGTAAATGTAGTTAATATCTGTCACCATACATAGTTACAAATTTTTTTTCTTGTGATGAAAACTTTTAAGATTTACTCTTTTAACAAGCTCAAATATGCAATTTGGTATTATTAACAGTAGTCACCATGTTGTATACGTTACATCCCCATGACTTATTTTATAACTAGAAGTTTATACCTTTTGACCTCTTTCACCCCTTTCACACACCCCCAGACTCCCTCCCTTCTGGCATTCATCAGTCTGTTCTCTGTACTTACGAGTTCAGGTTTTTGTTTTGTTCCATGCAAGTTTTATCATTGTTTTTTCTGTTTCTGTGAAAAATGCCATTTGAATTTTGATAGGGATTGCACTGAATCTGTAGGTTGTTTTGGGCAATATGGGCGTTTTAACAAAAATAGTTCTTCCAATCCATGAGCACAGATATCTTTCCTTTTTTCTTTTATTTGTGTTGTCTTCGGTTTTCTTCATTAATGTCTTATGGTTTTCAGTGTACAGGTCTTTCACCTCCTTGGTTAAATTTATTCCTGGATATCATATTCTTTTTGATGCAGTTGTAAATGGGATTGTTTTCTCAATTTCTCTTTCTGATAGTTTGTTATTAGTGTATAGAAATGAAGCAGATTTTTGTATATTGATTTTTTGTATCTGCAACTTTACTGAATTTGATTATAGTTTTTACAGTTTTATGGTTAAAAAACTAGGGCTCTCTTTATATAATATCATGTTACCAGCTTTACTTCTTTCTTTCCAATTTGGATGCCTTTTATTGCTTTTTCTTGCCTAATTGCCCTAGCTAGGACTTCCAGTACTATATTGAATAAATACTGTGTGGCAAGAGTGGGCATCCTTGTCTTGTTCCTGATCGTAGAAGAAAAGCTTTCAGCTTCCACTGTTGAGGCAGTTAGCTGTGGGCTTGTCACATATGACCTTTATTATGTTGAGGTGCATTCCCTCTATGCCCACTTTGCGGAGAGTTTTTGTCATAAATGAATGGTGAATTTTGTCAAATGCTTTTTCTGCATTTGTTGAGATGATCATATGATTTTCATTCTTCATTTTATTAATGTGGTCGATTGATTTGTGAACCTTGCATCCCTGGAATAAATCCCAGTTGATCATGGTGTATGATCCTTTTATGATCCTGGTGTATCATTGAATTTGGCTTGCTAAATTTTTTTTGAAGACTTTTGCATCTGTGTTCATCAGGAATATTGGCCTGTAATTTTCTTTTCTTGTGGGTGTCCTTGTCTGATTTTGGTAATCTTGATAATGCTGGTCTTGTAAAATGAGTTTGAGAGTATCCCCACCCTTTTTTTCTCTTGGAGAGAACCATCCTGGAGCCCTTTGTTCTGTGTCTGTGTAGACAGGTTGTTTTTAAAATCTGTAAAGCTGCTGTCCTGAAAAATTCCTGTTCCTCTCTCCTGTGTTAGGTCCCTCTGTTTCTGGGATCCCAAGTCTTTCTTAGTTTGTTCCATTTCCTCCTGATAGAGGGTATCTTCCAATAGATTCCTGAATAAAATGACTTCATGGGAAGTAAATTATTTTATACCACTCTTGATAGAGAATTCTAGGTAATTAGTCATTTTCCCTGAGAATTTTGAAGGCATTGCTTTATATTACCTTCCAGCTTCCGGTGTTGCTCTTGTAAATCTAAAGACTTTATAATTTATATAGTCGTTTTTTCTTTTCTGAAAACTTATAGAATCTTTGCTTTACCCCCAGTGTTTTAATATGTCAAAAAGAGGTGCCTTGTTATTTATTTTTAAAATCAAATATTCTGGGTATTCAGTATGCCTTTTTAAGTTGGAAAACTAATGTTCATTAGTTCTGGGATATTTTTTCTTTGATAATTACCTCTCATTCTAATTTTCTAGAATGCATATTAATTGAATGTTAGACCTTTTGGATTAATACTATGTTTTTTTTTAAGCTTTCTAATTTCTTTTATGTGCTTCCCCCTCCCCCCCATATTTGTGGAACTGTTAATGATGATGATGGTGAAGATATTTTTTTTTACCCTTTACTTTGGAAAATTGCAAACATATACAGAAAATGCATATTATAATAATCCCTCATGTACTTATCACTCATTCTCAACAATTATCAATTCATAAACAAGCTGTTTAATTTTGAAGCAGATCTCAGACAGCATTTATTACATCCATAAATATTTTGGCATGTGTCTGACAGATAAGTACTCTCAGTTTTAAAGCTCTCATAATTATTGTTATAAAAATTATTTTTTAAAGTCATCAAATATCCCATCAGTTTATAAATTTCCAGGGTTATCATAAATATAATTTTTAAAAAGAGCTTAAATCTAGATCCAAATAAGATCAGTCACACTGTGGTAGATGAATGTGCCTTTTTAGTCTATTTTAGTTCAATTTCCACTCCACATATATCTCTCTCCCACTCTCATTTTCTTTTCTCTCTTTTTCTCTTATGTGTGTGCATAGTTTATTGAAGAAATCTGATTATCCAGTCGTTTCCTGCAGTCTGGATTTTGCTGAATTGCAGGTTGATGGTTAGTAATGCTTATATATATAATATGTATAGCATAGGAGGAATTCAGAAGGTATTTAATAAACAGTAGTTAAAGATCATGATAATAGTGTAATTTTCTTCTCTTATCAACTAGTATAGCAGTTGTAACTTAAATTGTGTTATTAGTATCTTTAGAAGAAAACCTTGTTAATGTCAATGTAAAAAGAGCTTACTAATTCATTAAAAAAAACTATTTAACTTAAAATTACTGATATTAAACTAGGCACTTCAATTTTGGAGGACTCATCACATATCATATCAAACTTAGTAGAATGAATCCCGATACAGCCAAACAATGAAATGCTATTAAGATTAAAGAAACCCTTGTGTATTAAAATGGAATACTTTCCCAAATATACTAAGTGAATATATTGTTAAGTAAGCAGTGTAATACCATTTATGTAAAACAAGTGGAAAAAGACCATCTCTATATTCATTTATGTTAAAAAAGGGGAATAACAATATATATGTATAAAATACCCCCAGACACATATAATATATGCCTCTGGTGATGGGAGCTGGTGACTAGAGCATGGGAGTGAGAGGGAGACTGAGATTTCAGAATTTGCAACCATGTAAATATACCTTTTCTCCCCTCCCCTCCCCGTTACATTGCTCCAAAGTTTTTGATACGATTATTTCACCTTAAATGTCTAACAGCTTTATTGAGTTATGCTTAACATACCATTCAGTGTACTCTTGAACTGTACAATTCAGTGGTTTTTAGCGCATTCACAGGGTTGTACAAACATGATGACAATCAATACTAGAACATTTTCATCACCTAATTAGCAGTCACTTCCCGTTTTTCTCCAAGTCCTCTAGCCCTATGCAACCACTAAAATACTTCCTATGTCTATGGATTTGCCTATTCTGGATATTTCATATATGTAAGTGGAATTCTAAAATATGTGGTCTTTTGTGACCAACTTTATTCACATAGTGTGTTTTCAAGGTTCATCTGTATTGTAATATCTATCAGTACTCCATTCTCTTGTATTACAGAATATTAATCTGTTGTATGGATGTACTACATTTTATTTATCCATTTATTGCTTGATAGACATTTGAGTTATTTCCACTTTTTTGACCTTTATGAATAATGCTGCTCTGAACATTTGCATCCAGGTTTTTGTGTGGACATGTCTTCTCTTGCATAGAGTGGAATTGCTGGGTCATATGGTAACTCTATGTTTATATAAATCACTTTTGTAATTATTTAACTTACTATTATTGACAGCCATACATACTTAGAAATGGTGCTCTAAGTGAGAAAATCTAATCTATGAATCATTTTCAAATGTAATGAAAATTTTGTAAATGTTATTTTCATAAAATATTGTCATAATGTTATCTGGAAACATAAGTAAACATGAATTTTTACTTTTCAATTTTTTTTTTTTATTTGGAGCCTATGATTTATTTTTAGGGGCCATAGGCACAGTACCTGTGTGCCAAAGTGTTAAAAACCCTAACATTGCATGAATGAGCCCAGAAGAAAGCTAGAGGAAACTGTAGTAATGTGAGATTTGAACTTTGCAGGTGCTCAGTAGGACATAGTCTCACTGACTGGGGATGGAAGTGGTCCTGGCAGGACACCAGGTGTAGGACATGATGTGGCACAGGAATGAAAACAAGACTCATATGTATTCTTGTGAGTTGTCTGACAGTTTGGGAAGTGGAGAAGAACAGTGGGGTGGTCGTGGTCTTGTTTCTTTCTTTGCCCTCTCTCTTTCACATCCTTACATAAATTCTCCATGAGTAAATGCTCATTTAAACAATTGAAATAAAATGAAGGCTTCTCTCGCCTTGGTGTCCACATTTTCCACCCATCTAAGAATGGATTATCACTGCACATAAACCCATTCTATCAGAAATCTGTTGGTCTCAGCAGAGAAGTCAATGCCAGTCTGATTCTGCTAAAACTTCAATAAAGCTAAAAGGTGATCTGTGCAACCATTAAAATAATTTATAACCAGGGTGTGTAGTATGATTCCATTTTTATAAGGGGAGGAAACGAATGTGAAGCGGACAGTGACAGCTTTTTGATAGACAGTTACAGAATAGTCCCTACCTTGAAGAAACACTCAGATAATCACAGTTGAGCATGGTTTAATCCTCTAATAGAGGTTAAACATAGAGTTCTCAAGTAACTCTTAAGAGGGCACCTTACCTAGCTTAAGTGGGCCCAGAAAATTTTTTGAAAACAGATATTCTGGGCCAAGGCTGAACTATCAGTAGGAGTTAGGGGAATGGGTGGAAAGGGGGAGGCAAGGAGAAGGGAAGAATTTTAGGTACAGAAAACAATGAGGATAAAAGGCAGGGTGTGTGAATCAGCCTGTTGTGTTCAGTGACCTCTAAGCAGAGAAGTTACCAGATTATGATGTCAAGGAAGGGAGTCCCATGAGAAGAGCAAGGTGGAGAGGTGCTTTAGTCCAAGGTCAAACCATGGAAGCTTGGTGGGCCATGTTGCCAGTGAGCTTAAACCGGATGCTGTCTATAGTGGACAATCACAAACAGCTTTCAGTACCAGCGTGACATGGTCAGCTCTGTGGTTTACGTAGGTTATTTTTGTTTCTGAGTGCCAGATCCAGGAGTGTAACCTTCTTGAAAGTCAAGAACTTTGTCTATTGACCACTGTATCCTCAGACTAGTACAACGCCTGGCATGTATCTAAGTATCCACTAAGGATGTTAGTAAGGCAGTATAGTTGTATATGGCAGTTGAGGGCAGGGGTTACAGCGCGGGTCTGAATAGCTCCATGACCTTAAGCAAGTTTCTTAATCACTCTGTGATCAGTTTTCTTATCTAGAAAACGGGGAGAACATTGGGCCCTACTTAATCAGTTTGTTGGGAGGATTAAGTGAATTTATATAAAGCACTTAGATTTGTGTTTGGCTTATAGTAAGTACTGTGTAAATATTAACAATTGTTAGCATTTCCTTGATAAAGATTAATACAAACTGGAACTGCTGAGGGCCTGATCTCAGAGCATTCATAGCGTTGCACAGGAATGGATGGATTTAAGAAATATTGAGTAACACAGTTAGATAGGATGTGTGAATAAGGGTGAGACGGAGTTAAGGTTAATTTTCTGATCTAGAGCTAGAGCTTTAGGTTTCCCCCTTCCCCCAGTACACACACACACACACACAGGAACTACTGCTAATCCATTCTCGGTAGTTAGAGGAAGTTTAAGGCTTTTAGGTGGAGTCCCTGGTGTGTTGAAGAAAGAGAGGTGATTTAGTGTGGCACACCCTCTTTTGGGTTTTTGTTTGGCTTCTCTGATTCTTTTTCTTCCCCTCCTTGGACTCCTCTTGAGTTCTTTTCTTCACAGGACAGAAACGTAAGAAGGGCCCAGGACCACCTCCAGTTTGTGGGCCGGGACCGTGCAGCTGGTCTCCTCCTCTTGTCTCTTTTTTCCTCTCTCTATGCATTCCCCCCTTCTCCCCACTGTCTCCCTACCTCCTTTTTTACCACAGCAGGACACAGGAGGAAGAATGTTTCCTCCTTGTTTGGCCCTGGCTACAGACTAGCTTGGTGCTTCACAGTCCTAGTAACGAGGGAAAACTTTGGGGAGGATGTGAAGGCATGTGCCGGAAAAGTGCTCCCTTGTGCAATTAAATTTAACTTTAAGACATTTCTCTTTTAATTCTGTTCTTCTGGTGTGATATTGAAAAGGATTTGGAATCTAGTTAAACTGATGCTCCAGGAAAATAAACCCTTTAATTGTCTTGTGTTTTCTCATATATGGCCTCAGTCTCCAGTTTAAGGAGTGCAAACCACAAGGATTTGGGGCCAAAACCTTTTTATTGAGTATCTCTTGTGCATTTCTCATGATAGAAGTTAACTTTTTGGCTCATTAGGTCCCAGCTTCTTTCTCTCAGCAAATTAAATGAGGCTTCTCAATCTTTGGACCACCCTGGGTTATAAATAATTTGTGCTAAAAGCTTTTTATTTCCTAGAGTTTGCAGTGAATGCAGGTATTCTGTGGAATTCCTTGTCTGGACAGTCATGAAAAGATGGCAGCCAGCATTTATTGTTCTCACCACGTGCCAGGTTCTGGTCTCACCCCTTCCGTGCAGCATGCTGTCCAGTTATGTGGTGCTTTAGAAACAAGTAACTGACCTTGTAGAATTCATGCTAACGTTACCGTTGTTTTTAATTAACAGATTTCAACACTAAACTTGCACAATGTCTCTGAAACCAAGAGTAGTGGATTTTGATGAAACCTGGAACAAACTCCTCACGACAATCAAAGCCGTGGTCATGTTGGAGTACGTGGAGAGAGCAACATGGAACGACCGCTTCTCGTATCCTTCCAGTGGCATGGATGCCTGCACTGATCAACATGCTAGGTTCATAAGCTTGTTGAAAAGGGACGACAGGTTTAAGCTTTCCTAAGTGGAAGAACATGCCAGTGTGACTGTTTTCAAATATATTATTGTTCACATTTCCAAGTTCATTGCCTGTATGTGGCAGTCAACAATCTTTGATAACCTTTTGCTCAACAGATACTTTACTGAGCACTTAGTATATGTCAGGCACTACTTTAGGCTTTGGGAGTACATTTGTGAACAAAACAAACTACTTTCCCTTCATTCTACTAAAGGAAATAGATATTAAATGGATGTAAAACAAACCTGATGCCAGTGCTTCTAATAACAGGTTACATCCCATGGGGGGAAGTAAAGCAAAGCAAGGGCATGAGCGTGGTTGGAGTGCGTGTGTGCGCGGCTCTCTAGATGGTGGTCAAGGAAGGCCTCCTTGAGGATGGCGATACTTGAGCAGAGACTGGAACAGGGAGGGAGCAGGTCAGACCGAAACCTGGGGGGGAGTGTTCCAAGCAGAGAGCAAACAGCCAATTCAGTGGCTGTGAGATGGAAACGTTTCTTAATTGGGTTTTCTACATTTGTGAATAAGGGGTTTTATATGAAAATATAAATTTGTGGTTTCCCTAGGATAGTCTGAGACCTGCTGTCCTGCATTCCTACATGACAGCAATCTTTTTTAAAAAAAATACATATATATATATATATATACACACACACATACACACACTGTACACTGTACATGATATATATAATGTATGTATATTATTATAACGTTATTAATAATATTATTATATATATATATTATATATGTAAAAAACACAGTGCAACCTCCAGCACCCAGGATATATACTCTGGCACCAAAGGAAAAAACCACAGTATTACAATACTGTAGTTTCTTAGTATTGGGGAGGTTAAAAGGGTCTCTAGGAACCCTCAGCCACAGGTAGCTGGAGCAGAGTGGTGGGTGGCAGCATCATCAACTCTGCCCAGTGTTTGCCAGGGGCCACGGCTGGGAGGGCCTGGGGACGGCCTGTGCCCTGGCACACTCCTGACCCGCCTCCGTCTTCCACCACAGGGACCACCACACACGCCACATTCCAGGGCAAAGAAAGGGCATAGGGTCGAGGCCTGGTCTCTGGGTCTAAGTGCCATGGCAGTGCCCCAGGGCCCTGAAGGAGGCCTTGCGGACTGGGTGGACACTGTAGGAACCAGAGATCCTTTCCCCCCAAGGGGAAGGTGAGACGTGACGGTATTATTACCAGAGTGCGCGTGGAGGTTCCGAGTCCTGTCACGCGCAGTGCCGCCCTCCCCAGCAGTGTCCTGGGGCTGAAGGATGGCTGCCCTCGCTGTGCGAGGAGTGTGTTCTCTAGAAAAGCTTGGATTTCATAAGACAGTGATTCAACTTGTTCTCAATGCCTAACCTAATTGTCAATATTAAACTGAATGTTGATGCAAGAACAGTGAAGTTCTTTGAATTCATTACAGTTGCAGTTGTCAGCAAGAAACATTTGTTAGGGTACCTATGTTCTAGGCACTACAGATACAGAAAATGATGGTAACATTTCTAGAAGGCTTCAGAGTTTGCAAAGATCTTTTATATTTTTAATATAAAAACAAGCCTATAAGATCAGTGGGGCAGATATAATAGATGAGGAAACTGATACTCAGAGGTGAAGGGACTTGCCCCGGGTTATGCAGGTAGTCATTCAAGGAGCCCAGACTTGCATACAAGATGTCTAACATCTAATTTCCTGTACTTTCCATTGTATCTAGATGATAATTGTTATGGAGTCTGCCTTTGAAGAGCTTATTTTTGAATTAGTCTCTTAAATTTTTTTTGTGGAACATCATGAATTGTTTTTGGTGGGAATCAATAAAAACTGAGAAAACGTTAAAGGTTACTTGTGTGTTAATGAGGTTGGGCTAGGCAAGTGCTTAGGTACTTTTAACACTGTTTTAACTAAAATAATGAGCAGAGAGAGGAGAGAAGGAATTGGTCATAGAAGATTACAAGAAAAGAGAAAATGAGCATAACGTAAAGAAAATGGAGTCATTAAATGTGTTCTTATTCTTCTACAGAATATACAGTTAATTGCTGGTTTATAAATGGTTTTGAGATAGCTGACTTCCTTTGAAAGTGCCCCTTCAGTTACTGATATTTCTAAGATGTTTATTGTTTGATCCATCTAAGATGGTCCAGTTACTCTTGATCTGATCATGAGTTTTCTCCTCCTCCCCTGAAATAAAAAGTATCTACAAAAACAGTAAACTGAGGAGTGGAATATCATTTTAAATTTTATTATGAAAAATAAAGGAATGGAATATCATTTTAAATTTTATTGTGAAAGACGTAGCATTTTATTATGAATTTATTTATTATGTAAAATAATGTTCCTAATTGTTCTAAAGCCAGATTCCCTCCTTTTCCCTCTTATTTTGCCCTAGAATATAAGGTTGACATCTGATACTCAGATTTAGGTAGAAATTTTAGAGGCTATAAATCTTTAATATTTTGAAACTGGAAAAAAGCCCTCCCTACAAATTGTTCACCACCATATATTAGTACTTGATCTTTTACAAAGCATTTTTTGAGGTGTATGAAATATAATACATACGTAAGTAAGATATACATGTAGAGTTGAGCAAATAATTATAAGGCAGACACCTGCATTATCACCACACAGGTTAAGAACTAGAACACTGCTGGCATCCACCAACCTTCCCCCACCAGCTGCCCCTCTCAGTTCACAAGCCTGCTCCTTTCCCTTGGAGGTAGCTACTATCATATTATTCTCTTGTTTTTTAAAGAACAGCATAATTGCTTAAATATACAGCCTTAAACAATATTGGTTAATTATGTTTTGAACTTTGTATAAATGGAATCATACTGTGTACATTCTTTTGTGTCATAATTTTGTCTAATATTATTAGCCCATTTTACAGTTGAGAATATAGTGGCCCAAGAGGGTTAAGATGACTTCCTGATATTGTAGGCTAGATGCTGGGATAAAAATGCTCAAGTCTCCTTACACCCTTGAAGTGGGTATCAAAGAAGCCTGGTCTGCCAGCCAAAGTGTTTAACATGTGTAAGTATGGAACTTAGTGAACCCCTGTCTACAACATTTTTACTAAATATAACCTCTGTAAGGGCACAGATACCTGTCCTGTTCACTGCTGTATTCCCAGTATCTGGTACATATAGACACCTAGCAAATATTTGGTGAGTGAATAGCTACTGTCAACTGAATGCCATGAAGCATACTGTACAGATGAAAGAAGTAGCATTAATATTTAGCTAGTTCTCTTATTGTGTTGATAAGAGGGCTCTTAATCCTCATCCTTCATAAATGTACTGGGTCCAGTTACGTAGGCAAGGCATTCTGGTTGATAGGTAATGTAAATAGAAGACATCAGTGTTTTCTTTTGATGCATAACAAATTACTACAAATGTAGTGGCTTAAATTTAGTGTTTCACTCTTTTATTATCTCCCAGTTCTGTAGGTCAGAGTCCATGGTGTGACTAGGTTCCCTCCGCAGGATCTCACAAGGCTGAAATCGGGGTTGGCTGGCTGTGTTCTCACCTAGAGCTCAGGATCCACTTCTAAGCTCATTCCTGTTATTTGGCAGAATTCAATTCCTTGCAGCTATAGGACTGAGGTCCTGTTTTCCTACTTGACTTTTGGCTGGGAGCTGCTCTCATTGACTTATGGTCACTCTTCAGTTGTTGCATGTGACCCCCTTCCATCTTCACAGCCAGCAGCGGCGTGTCAAGCCTTTCCCCTTCTGCAGCTGGTGCAGGGGGCAGGGGCTGGTAGGGATCTGCCTTTGAAGGGCTCATGCGATCAGGTTAGGCCCATCAGGAAAGTCCAGGATAATCTTCCTATTTTAGAGCCAACTGATTAGTAATCATAACTGCAGCTGCCAAGTCCCCTTGCCATGTAAAGTAACTGGGTGTGCTTTCTTATATTCACAGTCCCAGGGGTTAGCGAGGGAAGTCTTGAGAGGCCACTTTTAGAATTCTGCCTAACACAAGTAATAATGATGCTCTATAACAGAAGCTCTGTGACAGCTTAGGTGCAGTCTAGGGTCGTTTGGGACTTACCCTTTAAGAGGTATATCAAATGCTTATGATATGATAGAGGCTAGGTGTAGATGTACATTTACTATTTGCTTCCCTGGGTTGGAGTTCTTTGGTTCTTTTGGTTTGCGGTTGACCCTTGAACAACACAGGTTTGAACTGCACAGGTCTGCCCATACTCAGATTTTTTTCAATAAGTATACTGTCGGTCCTGTAACTACGGATGTGGAGGGCTGACTGTAAGGGGGTTGAGCATCCTCGGGTTTTGGTATCCACAGGGGGGTACTGGAACCAATCCTCTGTGGATACTGAGGGACAAGTGTACTTGTATTCATGGTTTTCTGCCTTTTGGTAGCTGTTAGGACAATTCCCGAACCCCAGCAGTGTAATATAGATGGTCTCCTACTTAAGGACAAGATAGATTCTAGTGAATAAATGGTTTTATGTATAAGTCCATAGTGACTCAGTGAGGGGTTATTTAAGATTGCTTCCCTGAATGTAATTCTCCCAGATAGGAAAACCTGGCTCTAAAACTATTGTCCTTATTTCAAATACATATTCTATGAGGAGTCTTTTTCAAACATAGAACAATTTTGACTGCATTGAAAAATGTTGAGGTGGGAAATCTCCATCCTTGATGATCTTCACAAGTGTTAGAAGGAGGACCTCTTAGTAACCTTGGCATCTACACTTAGCAGCCCATCAGTCTTTCTTAGATTGTGTGGATTGGAAAAGGTTGTATCTGTAGTCATCCCTGGTTGGTGCATCAGTAACAGT
Source organism: Balaenoptera musculus (assembly GCF_009873245.2). Taxonomy (NCBI): domain Eukaryota; kingdom Metazoa; phylum Chordata; class Mammalia; order Artiodactyla; family Balaenopteridae; genus Balaenoptera; species Balaenoptera musculus. Next base: position 18,420,487 of record NC_045786.1, on the reverse strand, counting down.
TTCACTCCCTTCTTCTAAATTAAGTCAGAGTTCTTTTATTTAATCAGTCATTTTTTTATCCTTGCTTGCTAATTGATGATTTTATAGATACTGCATTTTTTACATGTCACATTTTAATTTTTTCTCTTAAGAAATGTCAATAAAATTTTTCATTTTTTATAGTTTTATTTTGTATTGTCAGTTCTTTTTTGATCATTATTTTACCATGTTCAATTTTAAGGTAATCTTTCCTTTTATTCCCATTGCAAAACACTGTTTTTGACCCACTATGCAGTAGAGTTAATAGTGTTAAAACTAAAAATTAAGCCCAAGCATAGGAAGCATCTTTTAATAGAGAAAATGAACTAAAATAAGTAATTTTGCTGCTGACCAGCACTGTCTTTTGGTTGTAACACAGTTCAGAGCTCTTGCTCCTGAACACATTGTGTTTCTGAATTTGAGAATTTGTAAGTGGAAAGTTCGTACATACAGGTATCTTTCTATTCCGGCTCCCAGAAAAGATGACTTGGAGAAGAGAGTGTTTAAATCTAAATCTGACCACCTACATTATTTCCCATTTTTGGTCTTTTAAAGTATCTTGTCTATAACCAAATAATAATTGAATGCTAGAGGGTTGAAAAGTGCTCCTCTTGGGTGCCCTTCCCAAGGCCTAACCATTTCCAGAGTGCTTGGGTATTTGAACAGGTTAAAGAAAAAGAACATATTTAGGTATATCTTTTAGGCGGTTGAGTGAAATTATGCGGTGAGACTCCAAACTATGCTGAGTTAAAATATTCATTTAAAATATTTATTAAGGTGGACTCCATTAAAAACAATACATGAGTACATTCTCACTGAGGAAGCGTCAAACAATATATAAGTCCTGTATGTGGAGTGAAATGGGAAAGTCTCCCTGGATTCCTACCTTGCACAGATCCCTTTCCCTCAGCAGAGAGAAGGGAAGCCCTATTAGGTGAATTTTGCTGGTCATTTTTGTTTACATATACATGCAGTGGCTATATTGAGACATTAACTTTGTTGATGTAAAACATTTGAGCACATAATTAGCATATCATCTTGAAATTATGATACGAATTGCTGATTTTTCAGTATCAAGTAAGTTGTGTATTCTAGAAATGTGTGTATATGGCTTAAGTGAAGATAAGAGGAGCAAATATCATCATCATGTTGGATGGAAGTTCTGGAAGTAGGTATTCAGAACTTAAAGATAACACATGTATCACACTTCTGATTGTTGATCTAGAGCCTGGCCAAATTTAGTCATTTAAAAAATTTTTGTTTTTTCTTTTTTTTTTTTTTGGCAGTGCTGTGTGGCTTGTGGGATCTTAGTTCCCTGACCAGGGATTGAACCCAGGCCCACGGCAGTGAAAACTCCGAGTCTTAACCACTGGACTGCTAAGGAATTAAAAAAAATTTAATTTAATTTAAATTTAAGTATGATATACATACTGACTGGTGAATGTAGAGGTGAATTCTCACAAAGTGAGCACACCTGTGTACCCAGTAAATCGAGTGCTCCTAACAACCAGGGACCTCTGTTCCCCAGTCACTGAAGTTAACTGCTGTCCTGGCTTCTAGAACACCTAATTCTGACAACCCTTTTACATCTAGTTTTACTAGGACAGGTTTGTGATCAGTTAAGATTTAAATTATGTCATGAACTAGGACTTTTTTTTTAAAGGCATTTTTAGCTGAAACCTAGAGGGACCCCAGGCTGATCCGGGAGCTCATGTAATACCTTACTTTGAAGCTCCTTCTCCATTGATGCCTTGTTCCCTCTCCCCTCCACCAAACCATGTCAATTCTCTATAGAATTTGTGTCCAGATAAATTAAAAATTTTTTCTTTCTTAGGTAGTGTATATTCAAGTCTCTACTTTCTTTGTAATATAGGTGAATATTTTTTATGTTATTGCTGAAAAATAGTTCTTATATCTATACTATTTTATTTAATCTTCCAGTCTATAAAGGTTCGTTATGATATCTAAGTTGATTTAAAATAACTTAATAGTTTCTTTTTTTTTAACATCTTTATTGGAGTATAATTGCTTTACAATGGTGTGTTAGTTTCTGCTTTATAACAAAGTGAATCAGCTGTACATATACATATATCGCCATATCTCCTCCCTCTTGTGTCTCCCTCCCACCCTCCCGATCCCTAAAATAACTTAATAGTTTCTTATTGTAACTTTTTTTTCTATAAAGAAACCTGGCACAGTGATATTACACTATTTGGATGATATTTTTGCTTCACCATGTTTGTTTTTTAAATATGTAAATAAAATTTTAAATATTTAATATAATAGTAATCAAACAAATATATATACATGGATACATGGAGATATTTTATTGGTTACTAATTACAATTAAAAATAAACAACGAAAGAATTTGGAGGGAACATAGGAAAGTCTGACTGAGGCCTCCCAGACAATGACATCATGTGAAGAGGGCTGCTTGCTCTTTTTGGGGTGAGGATACAAGGTAAAGAGTCAGAGCATGTGAGGTTGATTCCCCACCTCCCTTCTACCACCAACGTGTTGGGTAAGTGTCTTTCATTCTGTATATGTATCTATATAATCCTAAACTGCTAAAATGAAATAAGGATTTTTCATTTTTTAATGCCAGACTTGAGTTAAATCTCATTTGTTTTAAAGTAGTATCTTCAATGAATATGAAAACCTTAACAATTTAACTAGAGATATCTATGCTTTATGTGTGGCCTATCCTGAACCCCTTGGAGAAAGACTTTATACAGAAACTAAGATTTTTTTGGAAAATCACGTACGGCATTTGCACAAGGTAAGGATTGATACATACATGATGTAAATGTGTTTATGGCTACATAGTTATTTGACTAGTTCACTGTTTTCCAGTGCAGAACTTGTATCAGGTTAAGGTTATTTGTTTTGTTTCCTAATTAGCATTTTTCTAATATGTATATAAGAGCTATGGGTCAAGCTCTGTGTTGTTAGGTTCTCCAAGGGAAGTCAGTTTAGTTGCTCCAGATCATACAACTAGTAAGTTAAAGAGTAGGGTTTCAAATCAAGATGTGTTCAACTTGAAATCAAGTGCTTACATATCCTCTGGATGGTGTTTATAGAACCAAGTTTTCTTTTAATGTTGCTTCCCACCTCTTGGTGAATCTCTGTCTTTATATTCAACATTTTAGCTGCCTCTTCATATCCTATATAAGGTCTTTAAAAACCTAGAATTAAAAAGGAGAATGGTAAATTAAAAAGTATGATAGAAAGTCTCTGTGACCGGTTATTTTGGTCAGTGTGCCATGTGCATGAGGGCAACATCACCGACTTGATCTGTGTATAAGCAGTGAATGAATTTTGTAGTATTTGGCTATACACAGCATTTCTAACTTATTTTGGATTACTGATCTTATCAGGAATTGGATGAGATCATTTATTCTTTGAACTAGAAACGTGACTACCTTCTCTTTTCCCCCCAGTATTTTATTTTATTTTTTTAAACTTTTTATTTTATATTGGAGTATAGCCAATTAACAATGTTGTGATAGTTTCAGGTGACAGCAAAGTGACTCAGCCATACATATACGTGTATCCATTCTCTCCCAAACTCCCCTCCCATCCAGGCTGCCATATAACATTGAGTAGAGTACCCTGCACTATACAGTAGGTCCTTGTTGGTTATCCATTTATTTATTTTTTTTATACATCTTTATTTGAGTATAATTGCTTCACAATGCTGTGTTAGTTACTGTTGTACAACAAAGTGAATCAGCCATATGCATACGTATATCCCCATATGCCCTCCCTCTTGTGTCTCCCTCCCACCCTCCCTATCCCACCCCTCTAGGTCATTGCAAAGTGCCGAGCTGATCTCCCTGTGCTATGCTGCTGCTTCCCGCTAGCTATCTGTTTTACATTTGGTAGTGTATATATATGTTGATGCTACTCTTGCTTCACCCCAGCTTCTCCCTCCCCCAATGGTGTGTCCTCAAGTCCATTCTCTATGTTTGTGTCTTTATTCCTGCCCTGCCACTAGGTTCATCAGTACCATTTTTTAAAAAAATTCCATATATATGCGTTAACATACGGTATTTGTTTTTCTCTTCCTGACTGACTTCACTCTGAATGACAGACTCTAGGTTCATCCACCTCACTACAAATAACTCAATTTCATTTCTTTTTATGGCTGAGTAGTATTCCATTGTATATATGTGCCACATCTTCTTTATCCATTCATCTGTCGATGGACACTTAGTTGCTTTCATGTCCTGGCTGTTGTAAATAGTGCTGCGGTGAACATTGGGGTACATGTCTCTTTTTGAATTATGGTTTTCTCAGGGTATATGCCCAGTAGTGGGATTGCTGGGTCATATGGTTGTTCATTTTTAGTTTTTTAAGGAACCTCCATACTGTTCTCCATAGTGGCTGTATCAATTTACATTCCCACCAACAGTGCAAGAGGGTTCCCTTCTCTCCACACCCTCTCCAGCATTTATGGTTTCTAGATTTTTTGTTAAGGGCCATTCTGACCGGTGTGAGGTGATACCTCATTGTAGTTTTGATTTGCATTTCTCTAATAGTTAGTGACGTTGGGCATCTTTTCATGTGCCTTTTGGCCATCTGTATGTCTTCTTTGGTGAAATGTCTATTTAGGTCTTCTGCCCATTTCTTAATTGGGTTGTTTGCTCTTTTGATATTGAGCTTCATGAGCTCTTTGTATAGTTTGGAGACTAATCCTTTGTCCGTTGTTTCATTTGCAAATATTTTCTCCCATTCTGAGGGTTGTCTTTTCGTCCTGTTTAGGGTTTCCTTTGCTGTGCAAAAGCTTTTAATTAGGTCCCATTTGTTTATTTTTGTTTTTTCATTACTCTAGGAGGTGGGTCAAAAAAAGATCTTGCTGTGGTTTATGTCAAAGAGTGTTTTTCCTGTATTTTCCTCTAAGAGTTTTATAGTATCCGGTCTTACATTTAGGTCTTTAACCCATTTGGAGTTTATTTTTGTGTATGGTGTTAGGTAGTATTCTAATTTCATTCTTTTACATGTAGCTGTCCAGTTTTCCCAGCACCACTTATTGAAGAGGCTGTCTTTTCTCCATTGTATGGTCTTGCCTTCTTTGTTGTAAATTAGGTGACCATACGTGCATGTGTTCATCTCTGGGCTTTCTATCCTGTTCCATTGATCTATATTTCTGTTTTTGTGCCAGTACCATACTGTCTTGATTACTGTAGCTTTGTAGTATAGTTTGAAGTCGGGGAGCCTGATTCTTCCAGCTCCATTTTTCTTTCTCAAGATTGCTTTGGCTATACGAAGCCACCATCACCCTGATACCAAAACCAGAAAAAGATATCACAAAAAAAGAAAATTATAGACCAATATCACTGATGAACATAGATGCAAAAATCCTGAACAAAATGCTAGCAAACAGAATCCAACAACATATTAAAAGGATCATACACCATGATCAAGTGGAATTTATCCCAGGAGTGCAAGGATTCTTCAGTTTATGCAAATCAATCAATATGATACACCATATTAACAAATTAAGGAATAAAAACCATACGATCATCTCAATAGATGCAGGAAAAGCTTTTGACAAAATTCAATACCCATTTATGATAAAAACTCTCCAGAAAATGGGCATAGAGGGAAGCTACCTCAACATAATAAAGGCCATATATGGCAAACCCACAGTAAACATCATGCTCAATGGTGAAAAACTGAAAGCATTTCCACTAAGATCAGGAACAAGACAAGGATGTCCACTCTTGCCACTCTTATTCAACATAGTTTTGGAAGTCCTAGCCACGGCACTCAGAGAAGAAAAAGAAAAGGAATACAAATTGGAAAAGAAGAAGTAAAAAACTGTCACTGTTTGCAGATGACATGATGCTATACATAAAAAATCCTAAAGATGCCACCAGAAAACTACTAGAACTAATCAGTGAATTTGGTAAGGTTGCAGGATACAAAATGAATGCACAGAAATCTCTGGCATTCCTATATACTAACAACAAAAAATCAGAAAGATAAATTAAGGAAACAATCCCATTTACCATTGCAACAAAAAGAATAAAATACCTAGGAATAAACCTACTTAAGGAGGCAAAAGACTTGTACTCAGAAAACTATAAAACACTGATGAAAGAAATCAAAGATGACATAAACAGATGGAAAAGTATACCATATTCTTGGATTGGAAGAATCAGTATTGTGAAAATGACCCAAAGCAATCTACAGATTCAATGCAATCCCTGTCAAACTACCAATGACATTCTTCACAGAATTAGAACAAAGAATTTTACAATTTGTATGGAAACACAAAAGAACCCGAATAGCCAAAGGTTATCCATTTTAATTATATCAGTGTGTACATGTCTATCCCATACTCCCTAACTATCCCTTCCTCCAGTCCTTCCCCCCTGGTAACCATAAGTTCTTTCTCTAAGTCTGTGGAAACTTGACTACCTTTTGTTAGCCCTGTGACCCTGGGCAACTCACCTAACCTACCTTGTAGATTGAACTTCTTGTTCCTTTATCTGTAAAATGGAGATAAAGTAACACAGTCTGTGTAATAATATGTCTAACCCTGTACATGACTAGGAGTAAATCTTTTTCAAATGGTAATAACCCATAAGTAGAGCACAATTGATCCTGTGATATTTCCCTTATAACATTTGAAGAAAAGCTCAGTTCTTCAAAGCCTATTTTATCTATCTATTTTATTTTATTTTGTTTTCATTGAAATATAGTTGACATACAATATTTTGTAAGCTCAGTTTTTCAGAGCCGATTTTATCTGTTTATTTTATTTTCATTGAAATATAGTTGACATACAATATTTTGTTAGTTTCAGGTGAACTACATAGTGATTCAACATTTACATACATTATGAAATGATCACCAAATTAAGTCTAGTAACCATCTGTCCTTATACAAAGTTATTACAATATTATTGACCATATTCCTTGCGCTCTATGTTACATCCCCATGACTTATTTATTTTCTAACTGGAAGTTTGTACCTCTTAATCCCTTTCACCTTTTTGGCCCCCTACTCCAGCGTTCTCCCCTCTGGCAGCCACCTGTTTGTTCTCTGTATCTCTGAGTCTGTTTCTGTTTTGTTTTGCTAGTTCATTTGTTTTTCAGATTACACATACGAGTGAAATCATGCGGTATTTATCTTTCTCTGTGTGACTTATTTCACTTAGCATGATGCCCTCTGGGTTCATCCATGTTGTTGCAAATGGCGAGATTTCATTCTTTATATGGCTGAGTAATATCCCATTGTGTATATATATACCACATCTTCTTTATCCATTTGTCTATTGTTGGACACTTAGGTTGCTTATGTATCTTGGCTATTGTAAGTAATGCTGCTATGAACTGCTATGAACATTGGGGTGCATGTATCTTTTTGAATTAGTGTTTTCTTTTTCTTCAGGTAAATACCCAGGAGTGGAATTGCTGGCTTATATGGTAGTTTTGTTTTTAATTTTTTGAGGAACACCCTGTTTTCCATAGTGGCTGCACCAGTTTACAGTCCCATCAGTAGTGCGTGAGGGTTCCCTTTTCTATAGATCCTTGCCAGCACTTGCTATTTCTTGACTTTATTTATTTATTTATTTATTTATGGCTGCGTTGGGTCTTCGTTGCTGCACACGGGCTTTCTCTAGTTGTGGCGAGCAGGGGCTACTCTTCGTTGCGGTGCGCGGGCTTCTCATTGTGGTGGCTTCTCTTGTTGCGGAGCACGGGCTCTAGGCGCATGGGCTTCAGTATTTGTGGCACGTGGGCTCAGTAGTTGTGGCACACGGGTTTAGTTGCTCCACGGCAAGTGGGATCTTCCCGGACCAGGACTCGAACATGTGTCCCCTGCATTGTCAGGCGGATTCTTAACCACTGCGCCACCAGGGAAGTCCTATTTCTTGACTTTTGATGGTAGCCATTCTGACAGGTGTGAGGTTATAGCTCATTCTGGTTTTGATTTGCAGGAAATGCTCTACTTTTTATTATATATGGCAGATACATTTTAGCGTTCTAGTATGTGCATTTATCAGCTTATGAAAGTGGTTTTAATGACAAGTAATTTAACTTAGTCTTAACATTTTTCATATGTTAGTTTTGAAGTTAAAGTTCTGCTGTTGTGAGCTGGTTAGCTTTGGTTATAATATAGTACATAACTGTGTGAGGCATTTATAAATTTTGCAATTTTATATTTTAGCATAGGTTGAAAGTGTGATTTTTAAAAACTTTTTATTTTGAAATAATTTTAAGCTTATAGGAAAGTTGCAAAAATAATACAAAGACTTCTCAAATACTTTTTACCCAGCTTCTTAATATTAACATCTTGCATAACAGTGGTACAATTATTAAAACCAAAAAATTAACATTGGTATAATTGTGTGATTGAAAACTTACAATTGTGAAGCAGTTTTATGAAAATTTAGAATACTTATATAATTGTATACCATATTTTCTCTCAAGTCCAGTGACAAAAAAAGAAGTTGGCTAATATGTAGATGACAAAGTAAATTGTTAATATAGCCAACAGAACTGAAACAGTTTCACCTGAGAACTTTTTAAATTACTAAAGTTATTGCATTATGTTGTAGATAATTTAGAACACACTGATGAGCAAAAAGAAAATAAACATAACCCATAACATACCTCCAGAATTAACCACTGTTAATATTTTTGATATATCTATTTTTAAATATATCTTTTTTTGATACATATTAAAAATATAATTTGATACATGTCTTTTGCATATTTTTGTTTTGTGTAGACTTCCATTTTTATTAGAAAATGAAGTTATGTTGTATACTTTATAATGTGCTTTTTGCTTTTTTTTTTTTTTTTAAATTTTATTTATTTATTTATTTATGGCTGTGTTGGGTCTTCGTTTCTGTGCGAGGGCCTTCTCTAGTTGTGGCAAGTGGGGGCCACTCTTCATCGCGGTGCGCGGGCCTTTCACTATTGGCCTCTCTCGTTGCGGAGCACAGGCTCCAGACGCGCAGGCTCAGCAACTGTGGCTCACGGGCCTAGTCGCTCCGCAGCATGTGGGATCTTCCCAGACCAGGGCTCGAACCCGTGTCCCCTGCATTGGCAGGCAGATTCTCAACCACTGCGCCACCAGGGAAGCCCTGCTTTTTGCTTTTAATAATATTGTAGGTCTCTTTCTTTGTCATTAAATAGACTTTTGTAATTCTGGCAATGATTGTAAAATTTTTCATTTTGTGGAGATACTGTGATTTGTTTAAATATTCCTGTATTGCTGGGCATATAGATTATTTCCAGTTCATAAAGTTGTGATTATAAACAATACTTCCATGAACATCCTTGTAGCTAAGTTATTCTTGTGTTACCAAGTTTTTTTTATAGGATAAGTCCCTAGACGTGGAATTACTGGGTCATAAGTCATGAACATTTCCCTCCATATCTGTGTGTTCCGAATTGGTGGATATGGAGGCCCGGCTGTAGGGACTTGAGCATCTGCGGATTTTGGTATCCATGGTGGGGTCCTGGAAACAATCCCCACTGATGTTGAGGAACAACCGTAGTAAGAAATTGTTCCTAGATTTATATTCTATCCAACCAGCAGCAGTAGTTCCTAAGTGGGCCCTATTCCCCAGCATTATTAATAGTGGTTGCGATTTTTAATTTATTTACCATATGATAGGCAAAAAAATACTATTTATAGGCTATTCCTATCATCCTGAGACTTAATTGGTAAAATTACAAGTTTAAAAGCATAGCTTTCTCAAGAGTTAATTGGATGAGTGTTGAGGTCATGTCTTGCCTAAGGTCACACGGACGGCTGATGGAAGAGCCGAAGTAAGAGCAGCGGTGGCCTCGGGAATGTCTGTCCTGTCCAGTGGATTTTTATTGTTAGACTAGATTTCCATTAAAATTAACTTTTTAAACATCAGCCCTCAGATTTCAGTTTGATTGTCATTTTTCAAAAAATAGTAGGTTTTTATTAAATAAATATAAAATAACTTATTTGGGGAATATGGAAAATGTGCCAATTTTCATAAGTAGTCTTATTCACAAAAGTGAATAATATGAGGTGATGACATAACTACAGGCTGATCAAAAGTGATGGACGTGAGGAAATACAATAGAATTACATTCTGTTTTAATCTGATCTAATATTCTAGCCCAAAGAACAGCATCAAACCATTACATTTTGTTTTTTTATCTTTGAGAATGAAACATTTACTCTCTAGTATGGATGCTGCACTTTCATATCTAAGATTCACATTTTTTTTCTAGCTCTTTCATTGTTACTAAAGGTAGTTAAAAATAAGAATGTAATTTGTAAATGTAATATATAGTGCTTGAATTATGTCACTTATTTAAGAACATTAGTTTTTGATAAATTTCATAGCTTACAAATGAAAATGATTAGTGCTTTCTGAGTAAAAAATATTTTTCTTCTTTTTCTAGAGAGTTCTGGAATCTGAAGAGCAAGTACTTGTTATGTATCATAGGTACTGGGAGGAATACAGCAAGGGTGCAGACTATATGGACTGCTTGTATAGGTAAGTACACGTTTAGACTCTGGACGGTCTAAACAGTATTGCCTGCATTTGGTAATTGCAGGAGTTTTTGGTTGGTTTGTTTTTACTACCTACTACCCATGAAAATGAGCAGAACTAAAGCATCACCTGATGTACGGACTTTTCTCTGCTATGGGGAAAGGTCTGTAGTGTGGGTCACGTGGGTATTTGGGAGCCAGGCAGTGTATGGAAACTTATTCTGTGAAAACTAAAACTGTATTTGATGGCATAGCTCTGTTTCTTCAGTTGTCTGGGACTGTGTAACACACATTAAATCTTGACAGATCCGAAGTGAAACTTCAGCTTGGATGAAACTTCTAGTGAATCTAAGCTCGTGCCCCCCTCCAGCATGCTCTTGTTTGACTCTAGGATTCAGCATTTTATGTTTCATGGAAGTACCTGGCAGTTTTCACTTGACGTTCTCCCGCCCTCTCCTCTAGACGTACTGAATTACCGGCAGTGTTGTGATACCTTGTGGTCTCATATCATCCCGCCTTTCCTTGTGCTATTCTGTCTGTCTGGATTGCTTTTCTTCCTTTCCCTGAATGACTAGTTCCCATTCCCCGCTCTGAACTCCCCTCTCCTTGCCTCAGTCTCCTGCCTAGATCTTTGGTGTTAACTGCCACTCATGCATGTTCCTGTGGCACCCTGGGCTGGTCCTCTCTAACTCATTCACGTAGACAGTGGAAATAAGTACAGTACCTAGGTACACAGGCAGAGACCCATTTGTTGAAGGACACTGGATAAATAGGGAATAGTGCTGTTAAGCACCTGGGCCTTTTGGCCTGTGATGGTTGCAGTGATAATTTTGCCCTGTGCATTGTGGCTTGGGCCACAGATGAACCCCTGCCTCAGTTTCTTGCTGGAGAAGAGAAGTAGAGCTAGGTCTCAAAGCGTTTCCTGCACAGGTACATGGGGCCAAGGTATGGTCACCTTGGTGTGTCTGTCCTTCTTTGCTTTACTGGTTCGTATTCCCTTTGGTTTTTATAACAACACTGGACTTCACTAGATGTAAGCTGCCTAGGTTAGAAACTGGAACTCACTTCTAAATGGCCGGTACCTCTGTTTCCTCTTAGAAGAGCAAAATATAATAAAACCAGAAACCAGCAATTGCTAACAAGGGCAAGGTTTACTGTGGCTTTGGCTTTTACAGAACATGTTTGCCATCCATTAAACATCCTGACATTTGATTTCCCCCCTCCATCCACCAAAGTGGCCTAATCATAAATAGAACTTAAGAATTCCTTAGCTAAACCGTGGGGGAGAGCGGGGGGAGTTTTAAGGATCAGAGTGAGAGCACACGCGTGTCTTTGTCACTGCTGAGAAGCTGGGGCCACTGGTATATGGATGACAAAACAGAGTGCTTCGACTGTGTGCCATGCAGTGGGATCCCTCGTTAGCTGAGATACTTCAGTAAAGATTCAAGTTGTTTTTCTATTCTTCCTTAGTTTTCTGGGGCACCGTTCTCTTGGTTCTCCTGCACCTCTCTTTACCAAAATCAGTTTGGTATTATTGAAAGTAGTACTATTAAATTGGTACTGTTGATGAGCTTTTATTAGATTTTGCAATATATATGATATATACACATATGTGTGCATACATATAAAGCCATAACAGGTAGTTGGTTTTTTACAATGGAGGAAAACTAAGGGTCAGAGAGGTCAAGGTCCCTGAGCTGGAAAAATTACAAGGGCAGAATTTAAACCCAGATCAGTCTGAATAAATCCATTTAACTTCTTCATTCTACCTAGCCTCATTCTAGAGAGTCATTGTAGTCACTTACGTAGGTTCTATTCTCATCCTTTAGCTACGCTCTGCATTCTTTCTAGGATGATCTCTATTACTCCTGGTTTTAGCTACAACCTATATATTGATAACCACCAAAATAAATGTTTATTGCAGGTGGTCTAAGTTTCAGAGGAATATTCTTACCTAGCTGCCTGTACCTCCAGGATGTTCTGTGGGTACATCCTACTACTGCAGATGTTCACAACTGAGCTTGTTATCTTTTACACACACGCTGCCCCAGTAATACTCATTTTGGTTAATGGTAGTCCTGGACATCCAGATGTATATGCCGGAAGTCTCAGTTATCCTTCACCTAGGGTTATCCTCTCTACCTGACCCCTCTTGGTCAAATCCTCCAAATGTCTCTTAAATTTATTATTTCCTTTGCAGTGCTATTATAGTATTGTAGTTCAAGCTTTTTATTGTTTCTGACCTGGACTATTATTGATAACATCCCTGTAACCAGTCTCCCAGCCTTTGATTTCTAATTTATTCTATTTAGTAAACTTCTCAAGTGCAAATTTGATCACCGTCTGAAATCATTTAGTAACTTTCCACTGTCTGTAGTAAAGACTTAGAACCAATGGCTCATGGGATTCACTTACAGAGTGTTTTGTTTGACCTCTGTGGGGTTGGCTTCATGTGACTGATTTATTTAATTATGTTGGTAGACTGGGTGGTGGGATCCTTCTCATAGAGGGCACATTTGTTAGTAATTAGAAAAAAACTGCTTGATAGTCTTTACTGGTTGGGTAGTAGCTTATCCAAGCTATCTCTTGTTATTAATCTTAGTCTATAAGGAAATCTGTGTGAAGAAATGTAAAGGAAAAAAATCAGTTTTATTTCAAAAGCATTTTTCAGTATTATTGTTTTGAAGTAATTTCTAGCCTTTTCTTTACTCTGATTGATTTATAAGATGGATATGCATTCGCATAGGTGACTTAAGGGTTCCAATTTTAAAGAAAAATAATGGTGCTCCTACCCCACCTTTCCTGCCCCTACATATCTGTTTAGGCCCTGTGGGCCCTTGAAGTGGGGTACTTAAAGTATTAGCTTGAGGACTAACGACTCTTGAAATCCAGTAGGTATTAGCATGGGAACAGTTCTTATAATGGATTTTTTTAAAGATAGATTGAAATGCCTGATTTCTTAGAGACTTCACAGTTACCTTAGGCTATTAGTTCTTGTTAGTTAATACTGTTGTGTTACTGCTAATACTCCAGAAAAGCAAAGGATACTTATCAATCACTTTGTGGCCAGAATAAATTATAAAAACATGTACTACTGCATGAGTTAGACCTGAGCAGAACAGTCAGGTATTGACTGTGTGGTAGAGTATCGACTATTTAAAGAAATTATTGAAAGCTATTTTACTTTACGATTTCCTAGAATATATATCTTGATTTAAAAACAAATGTTTGGTTAATAAATCTGATTGTAAAATACTACAGTGACTTAGAAATTAAGAATGGTGTCTGAATCAAAATGAAAAATTATGCTACTTACATTTTAAATTATATCTATAAATTATTTTAAAAGCTTCTCTATCAAGCTTAAACTGTCAAGAGTAGAAATCTGTAATGAGAAGAATATAGATAATGAAAGTTAGTTTAAAATTTATTCCATGCGGGAAAGAGAATAGTGACTTGTCCTATCAGATATAAAACGTATAAAGCTCCACTAAAACAGCGTACTGGCTGCGGAATATACACACAGATCTCTAGTGAATCCAGACTTCTGCAGATCTAGCAGCTACTCTTCAGAGTCAGCAAACTCCTACGCTGAGAAGTTTACACTTACTGGGAATAAGGGGGGCTGCTGTAGGCTTCTGAATAGGGAGTTGATATCCTGAAAGCAGAATTTTTAGGTAAATTGGATATGCCAGAAATGGGAAATAGAGATCAGTCATGAGAGTGTTGCACATGATCCAAGCAGAGAGTCAACGAATGGCATTGAAAGTGAAAAGGAAAATAATGGGAGGAGGTGAGGAATAGTGTAGGAGGACAGGAGGACCAGCTGATTAAAGGAGGTAAACGGAAGGATGAGATAAGTGATGCTAATGTTTTAGGTAGGATTACTGGGATGGCCATGGTACAGTGACCAGAAAAGGAATGGTTTGGAGCAAAGGGTCTTATAGAAAGGCACATGTAATGGTGCAGATATGACTAAGTTCCCCCTACTCAGCACTTTTCACTGTTGAAATGTTACATTTGTTTGTGTTTTTATGTCCTACCAGATGGGTAAGCTCTCTGGGCAGAGACTACATTTTTGTTTTTCGTTTTTCTATCCTCAGTGCCTTGTTGTACCTGGCATGCAGTACGCACTTGGTCAGTACTTGCTGAATGAGAGTGGGAGACCTCGTGAGTTTTCTGGCCCAGCTCTGCCACTTAGTAGCTGATGGACCTTTGCCGAGTTCTTTAAGCTGTCTAAGCTGCAATTTTCTTACACGTAAAATGAGGATCCTAATAGTACCACATATATCTACCTCCTAGTATTCAGCCAGCTGCAGTGTTTATGCCTGTCTCTGACACACGATAGGTGCTGCATAAGTGTCAGTGATTACTTTTATTTCCTGACATTCATGCTTTTATGATCTGGCTCCAGGCTGCTTTTCCAAGTTTGTGTTCTAATGTTAGCTTTTGCCATCCGTGCTGCTGGAACGTTACCCATTTATTCATTTCGTAATTTGGAGAAGTATTTTTCGAGGACTGCCTATCTGCCTGCCACTGTTCTGGACACTGTCTGCCAGACCTCACATTCTAGAGAGGAGGTGGATGTACAAAACCAGTAGACAAAGAAAAGAACAGGATTATTTTACATAGTAGCAAGTGCTGTGAAGAAAACAGTTATGTATTAGATAGTTACTTCATTGGGAGTGGAAAGTGAAGGTTAGTTTGGTTTGGGGTCAGGTCAGGCCTGAGAGAGGTGTGTTTGAGCTGAGACCAGAGTGACAGAGGCCAGAGGTGAAACGCCCTACCCCAGGGAGTCTGTTTCAGGTGAAGCAGCCGTTTCTCTCCAGCTCTTGCTTCCGTCTCCCAATCCTGTTCCCCTTTTCTCAGTTGGAAGGCGTGGTGGAAGCACAGCAGGAAATTATGAGGGTTACAGTGAGAATGGAAGGGAAAGCTAAATGGTATTTTGAAGGAAACGACTTTGTAACCAGTGGACAGAAGAGACTAAAATGTCACATGGAGCACCAAGGTTGTAAGCCCTGGAGTCCAGAGCTTGAAGTGAGTGAATGTGGGAGGGAACTTGTGTAAGTGGTGGTAGCCGTAGCGCTTTATTATTTTTCATCGTCTGCTAGGATTGTCAGTGGAGTTATGCAGTTGAAATTTTTGTTTTCTTTGCTAGCAGTTTCAGTTGTCTGAACATTCAGCAGACCTTTCATTTTGATTCAGTGAACGTGGGAAAGTGTGTGTTTTAATACAGAGATTTTGTGGTTGTTGCCTAAATACTTGTATTGTCAATAGCTATTTTCACCTTGGCAGAAGCCGTCAAACGAATAGTTTTAGGTGTTGAGCATTAAAGGCCTTGTGGTGAAATCTGGGATGATGAAAAGTGATGCTTGAATATTACACGGCTTTGTACACATTTTATTTAATCTTAGAACTCTTTATTCATCTTAGTAGTTCTTAGAGTTCATCACAGTTATTAGTCTTTCTTTATAAAGCTGTTTACCCCTGGTAGACAAAGTGATCTTGAATCTGTCAGTTTTGCCCATACTTCTTACTGTCTGTAACAATCGATTGCGTTTTCTCACCTACTGATTGTGATTTTTTTGTTTGTTTAAAAGTGAAAAGTTACGTATTTAATGGTGATAAAATATAGAGAACTTTCTTGACTTTGATCTTTTAACCATTTTCTGTTAAATTCTTTGCAAAGTGAACTTCGCTTATTTAACAAGAAGAATCCGGGAATGAGCAAATTAGACTGTAGAGGGTTGACCCTTGGATAGGAGCTGTTGGGCTATAAGAGTATTGGAAAGTTTTAGAACAATACCCCTGAGTTTTTTTAAGTGAGACTGTGGTAATAGGTTTTTTTTTGCTACTCTGGAGGTCTTACTCTTTGTCTCTTCGGGCCTAGCAAAGGGAGTTGGGCTGGTAATTTTTATCTTTTTTAAAAATTATATTTCTAATTTATATATAATTAGTTTCTTTTGGATGTATTACTGAACTATTCTGCAGTTGATTATAACCCTAAAATTATTGCTCTAAAGTTGCACGTTACTTGTTTTCCTACTGATTTTGACATAGTGTCTATTGATATTACATTTGTTTTTCAGGTATCTCAACACCCAGTTTATTAAAAAGAATAAATTGACAGAAGCTGACCTTCAGTATGGTTATGGTGGTGTAGATATGAATGAACCACTTATGGAAATAGGAGAGGTAGGACATTCTTTAAATGACTGGCAAACATAAGAGTGTTTTTATATACTGAGGAAATTTGATTCACTGTCCTTTTCTTAAGGACACTGAGTGGACTATCTTAAAATTTTCAAGATTTAAAACATCCTAGGGAATAATTCCCTGGTGGTCCAGTGGTTAAGACTCTGTGCTTCCAATGCAGGGGATGCAGGTTCGATCCCTTGTCAGGGAACTAAGTTCCTGAAAGCTGCGTGGCTAAAGGGGGAAAAAAAAAGAATCCTGAATGTTAAGTAAATGAAATAGTGTCATGATTTCCTAAGAATCTTCAGATAGATGAGAAGAACAGAAAAGATGTGATGAGTATTATTTTAATAGTTAAATTAATGATGGATGAATGACAGAAGGTTAATAGTTCTGCTGTATGAAAAATCTCATAAAAAGTATTTAGAAAATGTTGAGACTCTTATGGTTGAAAAGTGTGAAGGACATGGACTTAAAAAGAGAACCTAAAAGAGAGGAAATACAAATTTGTGGATGCAACAAATTTATTTTAACTTTAAAATGTAATTAAAGAAATTCAGCGTAAAACAATAAAGTGTGCAGTTCAACCAATTCACTCAAATTTTTGAGGTACAGTTCAGATTTAAATGTGGAAAATTATAATAATATATAAAACATATACTGACTATGCAAGAAATACTCTAGTGCAGTGGTTTTTAAAATTATTATTAATTAATTAATTAATTAATTTACGGCTGTGTTGGGTCTTCGTTTCTGTGCGAGGGCTCTCTCTAATTGCGGCAAGCGGGGGCCACTCTTCATCGCGGTGCACGGGCCTCTCACTACCGTGGCCTCTCTTGTTGCGGAACACAGGCTCCAGACGCGCAGGCTCAGTAGTTGTGGCTGACGGGCCTAGTTGCTCCGCGGCATGTGGGATCTTCCCAGACCAAGGCTCAAACCCGTGTCCCCTGCATTAGCAGGTAGATTCTCAACCACTGCGCCACCAGGGAAGCCCTAGTGCAGTGTTTTTTTATTCATGTCGTACATATTTATCGAGTAGCTGGACATTCGGGATACAATGGTGAACAGACAGAAGGTCTGCTCTCCTCATGGGGAAGCAGATGCCAACTAAGTAAAGAAATTAATGTTAAATTTTGATGGGTGTCAGTGAAGGAAATAAACAACTAAGATGCAGCATTAGTAGAAATTTAAATTAGAATAACCCTTTTAGAAAGAAATTTATCCGTGTCTTTCAGTAGACTTTAAAATGTTCAATACCTGTTGACCAGGTAATCCCACGTCTGGTAATTTGTACTGCAAAACTAATATGGAAAAAAAGGTTTACATGTTTAAAAGTATTCCTTGCAGTCATTAATAAGGGTGACTAATGGGCTAACAGTCTAAATTTCCAATATCCAATAAAAATCACACATAGAAGACTATATACAATATGATTTTGTTTTAAAAGTAGGCAAAGGGATAAATTAGTAGAAAACAGTTCATAGAAACATTAATAAAGGGGAAGATGGTTTTTGAAAACATTTGGACACAACATTATATGTTTAATAGGAATAAAGCTGTAGAGGGGAAAGGATGTAGAGAAACAGATCAGTGGGAAATACCAGAATCTTAATAGCAGTTGCTTTAGTTTGTAGGGTGATAAGTGAATGTTTTATTTTATAATTGTTCCTTATCACTAACACCATCATGCCCACTCCTCTTCCCAGAGGAAATCACTATAAACAATTAGATTTATGTCTTTTCTGAATTTTACCTGCGCATTTACATATAAATATATATATACACACATAATAGTTTTGACATCAGAGCATACATAAAATTCTGCAACTTGTATTTCTTGCCTTTTGTTTAAAAAGTAGGGATATCAAATAATTATTAATTATTTATTAAACTATTCCCCTTAGTTTTCATTTTTTTGTTGTCACAAACAATACTGTGTGAACATCATTGTTCATTTGTTCACTTATTAAATATTTTTGAATCCCTCTGTGTGCTAGACACTGTACTATATGCTGGGAATATGGTAATGAGTAAAGTAAACAGAAATCTTACAATCATGGAGTTACATTTGTGTATATATCTGCTTGTACATGAGCAGAAATTTTCATGGAGTGAGTACCGGGAAGTGGATTTTCTGGGTCAAAGCACAGCCTGAACTTTGATAGCCCTGCCACCTTGCCTTTCAAAGGCTTTACCAGTTTGCCCTCCTACTACAGCTATAAAATCCCATTTTCTTATGTATTATCTTCTTTGTGCTAATTAAAAAGAAAAAGAAGGCAAAACCTGAAGAATGTTCCTTGTGGGAAAACAGATGCTTTTACTTATTTTTATAAAATTACCAGTGGATCAGAATAAAGTTATCCTAGGGAAACAGTAGAGAGGCTAAAAACAGAATCATACCTGTGTGGATGCAGCTACGTTGGAAACAGGAGAAATCAATTTTTTTTTTTTTAGGAGCAATCAGTTTTTGATACTGGAATAACTTGTACTCTGTATGAGAAAAACATATTGGAGTTTAAAGGCTTTCATGTGAAGGCAAAACTTGAAAACTTTGGAAGGCAGCATAGGAGCACACATATCTCCTTAAGGTTGACCTTAGGGAGCGAAAGAGTTCTTAAAAGACACAAGAATGCAAACAATAAAGGAAAAGATTGATAAATTTGAGCACATTAAAATAGAATATATTTTTACTTAAAAAAATGCTGTAAAGAAATTCAAAAGTCAAGTCACAAACTATGACAAAGTGCGATATGTAAAACTGTCAAGGGATTAATTTCCACGATATATAAAGAACTACTAGGTCGCATTGAGAACAAGACAAACATTAATGGAATAATGGGCAAAAGAGATGAATGGACAGTTTACAGAGAAAAAAGAAAAGTGAAATGCACAAAAATCATAAAAAGATGCCCAGCCTTATTCAGGAAATTGCCAGTTAAAACCTGAAGGAGGTCCACTTTATGTTCATCACATTGGCAAAGTCTGACCGGAGCCTGGCAGTAGCAGTTGTTGTCAGGATGTTGGCTTCAAGTGTAAAGTGGAAAACCACTTGGCTTTATTTAGTAAAGCTGCACGCATGCCTGCTCCTGTCGGCCAGCGTCTCCACTCGTAGGTGTGTGTCAGGGAACCACTTGCCTATGACCACCAGAAGGTGAATGCAGGAACAGCCGCAGTGTTCTCAGTGGCAAAAGCTGGGATCACAAACAGTGTCATCAGCAGTAGAAAGTAAAAGTTGATCATAGTGTCTTCATACAAGAGGATACTATATAGCAATGCCAACGATTGAACTATAAACTCTTTATCAATTTGGTTGGATTTCAGTAACAAAGTTACGGTTAAAAGATTATACATAAGAAATAAGATTAAAAAATAACAAAAAAAATAAATAAAATTAAAAAATAACAACAAACAAAACAAACCAAAACAAAAATCATACATGGAAGAGCATACAATGTGATTTTGTTATCAAGGTCAGAAACAGTCAACTTCAGGACTTCCCTGGCGGTCCAGTGGTTAGGACTCCGCGCTTCCATTGCAGGGGGCAAGGGTTTGATACTTGGTCGGGGAACTAAGATCCCACATGCCACGTGGTGTGGCCAAAAAAAAAAGAAATAGTCAACTTCAAAAATATCATATGGGATGGTTACACACTTGGTAGAGCTGTAAGGAAGGGAATGATTTAACACAAAACGCAGGATAGTGATAATCTCTGAGGGGAAAGAAAGGAGGAGGACATTTGGGGCAACAGTAATGGTGAAGTCATATTTCTTAAATTGGGTGTTGAATACAAGGATGTTTATTTTATTATTCTTTAAATTGACTTATTCTTTTATGTTTGTATGAGAGGTGTTATAATTTCAAAAACCAGCCAACAGCCAAATCACATTATTTTATTTAACATAACTCCTTTGTTTCCATTATAGTTTTGGCGTCTATAGCCCTTTCCTAATATTGGGCATTTAACAATCAATAAATTAAGGTTTTATAAAAATCAGTTATTTCTGTAAGATTTTCAATTAATGATAAAAGCTTAATTCTGTTCTTTGTACAAGTCTGATATGATAGTCATTGTCATTTTAAATTAGAAATTTATTTTCCTTATATTCAATTTTTATTTGAATTTTGAAGTATAGTTATAAATACTTCATTTGATGGGTGTTTTTACTTTTAAAAGAAGTCTTGAACAAATGTTTAAATCAAATACTAAGTAATTCAGCCTTGATGATTTTCATTTTTCCTGGCAGCTAGCATTGGATATGTGGAGGAAATTGATGGTTGAACCACTTCAGACCATCCTCATCCGAATGCTGCTCCGAGAAATCAAAAAGTGAGTACTGACATTGATCTTCTTGAGTCAGTTCTAATTTGCTGTTTGAAATGGTCTAAAATAGTGAACAGTTGCATGGCTGTCAACTGCACGTAGGCCTCATTTTACTGTAACAAGCCTCATTTTCCATTCTAATGCCAATATTTTAAAATCGTTTTATGATCTTTTGGTTTTGGGGGGCAGATTTCACTGTGACCTAATATGCTTAGTAAATAAATAAGTCCCTGAAGGAAGTGACTTGTTTTGTAATCCTGAAACGTCGTGGATCTTGTAGGCAGTGCTGAGTTGTTTGAACGTATTCTCAGCTGAAACCCTGATGACAATAACCTACTCAGGAAAACAGATTCTTCCAGTTGTTGGTCACCTTAATAATCAGTTAACTTGTGAGGTAAATTTATTAGAAAAGGGCTTCCCACTGTCCTCATGGCCCAGAATGGTTGACTCTTTACCTAACTGCTGTGTGAATAAGGTTTGGCACCAAGTAAGTTATCCTGTGGAGTCCAGAGTAGAACATTCTTGGTCAGCTCTGGCCTAGAAGATTCTTACTAGACCTCAGCTCTGGGGAATCAGAAACTGAAATCGCTCACACAGATAAATTTTAGGTGACTGGAACTACTGTGAAAGGAATTCTGTAGACCAATGAATTGCTGTGTGATAATGGCCACTCCCTCTGAAACTGCTTTCATTAAGAAGACCCAAATATGGAGTTTTTTATGTGAGGAAAAAAGCAGAGCATTGTTCTTACTATGGGGCTCCTAATAAGAAATAAGAGGTTAAGAAAAAAAGCCACAAAAGGAGAGACTATTTTAATATTTAATGTTAACACCAAATAGAAAATATGTGGTAGGAGTTAGTAACTTGGTTTTTAAAAATTGTCACTCACGCTTTTCATGATTCCAGTGTTTCCAAAGGTGATGAGAGAGAGGAAAGGCAGTAGTGAAGCAGTAGGGTGGAACAGTTTTCTTCCTTCCTCTTTCTCCACTGAACTATGACTGACTAAAAGAACACTTCCAACAAGAGTTACAGGCTACAGGCTCTAGGATAATTTCCTTTGCTAAGAAATGTTAGCTTTCTTCTTGACTTGGAATTCAGCTATTTTACATTAAAAGTATAATGAAAATATTGTTATAATTTTCTAAATGCACTTTTAATGAAATGTCTCTTTAATATAATTTTGATCCAACCTAGTAAATTTTCCTTAAGTGTGATTGTTAGCTTGTTAAAAATGAATTTTATGAAAAATTAAAGAAAATATAACTGTGAGAAAAATAATACAACAGTAGGATACTAATTCTGGAAAAGACATAGAGACTATATGTTTAGAGACATTAGGGCAACTTGTTTTGGTTTTGTTGTTAAAATCAGTTTCCATTAAAGTATTATTCAACATGCTTTACTAATATCTCATTTATTTTTTATGTCTACTCTATTAGGTAGGTATTATCTTACATTTTACAGCTAAGGGTACTAAGGCTTAATAATAATAATAAAATATGGAAACGGTGTACCAAGCAGTGATCTAAAAACTTTACGTGTGAATCCCATTTAATCTTCACCCTAGGTGATTGGTACAGTTTACCATTTTACAGTTGTGTTGCTCTATTCAGCTCCCATCTTCTTAATTCCAGAGATTCAAATCTGGAATTTTTAACTCTAAATCCATTATGCCTGTCATTTCAATCCACAGAATGTTTCTTCCACTCCTAGCTCCAGTACTTTAGCTTAATGATGAATATATTTTGGTTTTATAATGCTTTGAGTATTCTAGTGTTTTCACACATATTTTCTTTATTTGATCTCAAGGAGGCCAGGCAGGTTTTATTTATAAGTAAGCAGATTGAACTTCAATAAGGAAAAATGACTTATTGAACTTGATGTAGGTAGGAAAGAGACTCCATGTCTTTAAGCTTCCAGTTTGGGTCTTTCTGCTACATTGCTTTAACATCTATTTACCCATTGTCATGTGAGATATCATGGACAGATAGGGTGACAATAAAGCATGGTGAGAGAGTGGTAAATTGCCCAGAGCACTGGGAAAAGTAGATTGAAAAAGGTGAGATGAAGTGGAGAGGATTATACAGTGAAAAGATTTCAGAGCAAGGACAAATGACATGCCGGCAATCCCTGATAGATAGACCTGGTTTTATTCCTGCCTAGATAGGTCTCCCTTAGTGCTAACATTATTTAATGTAGTCTGAGAGGTTATTTTTTTATCATAATAGCCAAGAGTTGCTAAAAGAAAAGACATGTGTCTTTCCTAGTTCTTAAATACATTTAGTACTTGGTACACTGTTTACACTTGGACATCAACATTTATTAGATACTGCTGCTTTAAAACTGTTCCCAGGGTTTTACAGTTTGTTTAGCCCTGTGATTCTTAAGCACTTGTCCTTTAGCTAAAATGCTTGCTTCCACCACTCAGGTGCTTATCTGATACTAAGGATAACAGCTCTTTTCCTACAACTTGGGTTAGATAATCCCTACCTCAGTTAATTGTTCTTTATTTTACCCAAGTGATATACTTTCTCCATCTTTTCGCTGTGTGCTTTTAGCTTCATCAGTAGATGAATTAATTTGGTTAGCACCTTTAGGAAAAGAGTACTTCCTAATGTAACTTTGGTTGTGCAGAGGTATATTTTATGCTGCACCATCACCTGCATCTCTAGGAGTTTTTGTATAGACTCACACACAGAACTGTCCTTCATTTTCTTATTGTAAGAGAAATATACAGATCATAAAAATTCCCCAACTCACAGGTAGTGTGTTGATCTTCTTGGAAGATTTCAGAAGGTTGAGGGCCATCTCAGCCTTGAAAGAGGTAAAGTTATCTGTCAAGCTAATGGAGGATTTTTTCTTGTGAAATCAAAATGTTCTGCTAAGTGAAAATTCTTACTAGGCATGAATGCTGAAATGCTCAGTAAACTGTAATACAATTTCATGACTTTTGAAGAAAGTTGTAATTGGGTGGAGTGGGGTTTCTGTAGATCAAAAAAGACGGTCTAAAAAGGTCACAGGCAGGAAAACAAGACAGCAATATAAAGTGACGTAAAAGGCTAAACAACCATGTATCCTCTGCTTTTAAGGTACAGACTAGGTCCAGGCTCTTTTTTTGATTAATTGTATCCTATAAAGGTGGCTTCTTTTGAGGTATATAAACGCTACAGGAATAATCCCAGCTTCGTGCATTTTAGAGAAACTGTTTCAGTGAAGTACTAGATTTAAAAGTGGAATGTAGGTTGCAGAATTTTTTTGTTTGCTTAAGAGAGTCAATGAAACAATTGTTAGTTTAATTTTTTTTTCATGGTATCATGAAATCTGTACACATAAAATTTAATTGATAATCCAAAAGTAAAAGTGCTCCTCCTATATTAGGAAGAAAGAAACAAGTGATGTAATCATAGGTTGTGTATTTGCATGTTTTCACAGTGTCTGCTTCACTAAGGAAAGATAAAAGTAATTCTATTCATATAATAACTTGTCTTTTATAATAAAATAGAATTGCCAATTGGGACTTTCAGCATAGTAACAACCTAACATTGTTTTTAATTTTAATAAATAAAATGCTGTAACTTTGTGGATCTAAATGTTACAGTGTAAATATGAAATTAGAGAGAAGAAAGTAGATACATTTTTAAATGCAGGTAAAAGGAATTGATTAGATGCTTAAAGATACTGTTAAAAACACAGACTTTTTAATGCTAAATGGATTCAGAATTGCTTTCCTTTTTTCCAGTAGCTCTGCAGTTAACTTTCTAGTGTCAAGTAGTCTTTGAACAAAAATAGAAACTTTAATTTTTTAATTTTTGAAATTTTTAAAAATATATATGTTATTTATTTATTTTTGGCTGTGTTGGATCTTAGTTGCTGTGCGCGGGCTTTCTCTCTAGTTGCAGCGAATGGGGTCTACTCTTCGTTACGGTGGGCGAGCTTCTCATTGCAGTGGCTTCTCTTATTGCGGAGCACAGGCTCTAGGCGTGCGGGCTTCAGTAGTTGTGGTGCGTGGGCTCAGTAGTTGTGGCGCACGGGCTTAGCTGCTCCACGGCCTGAGGGATTTTCCCCGACCAGGGCTGGAACCCATGTCCCCTGCATTGGCAGGTGGATTCTCAACCATTGCGCCACCAGGGAAACCCCAAAATAAAAACTTTAGCAAGAGG
This sequence comes from Balaenoptera musculus, assembly GCF_009873245.2. NCBI lineage: Eukaryota > Metazoa > Chordata > Mammalia > Artiodactyla > Balaenopteridae > Balaenoptera > Balaenoptera musculus. The sequence continues at coordinate 18,395,295 of NC_045786.1, read as the reverse complement.
GAAGAGATATGGGAACATATGGATATGTATAACTGATTCACTTTGTTATAAAGCAGAAACTAACACACCATTGTAAAGCAATTATACTTCAATAAAGATGTTTAAAAAAAAAAACTTTAAAACTTTAAATAAAATTCTTTCTTCCCCTTTGAATTAGGAAAATTTATAACATAGGCTGCTATGGCTGATTTGTGTTTTCTCTGGCATGTTCATATGTTTGTTATTCTATTTCTCAACTGTTAAGAAATTATAGATTTCATTGAGGAAAAATATCTTGGATAAAAATAAAATTTAATGTAGTAGTTTTTATTCTTTTGTATCTCAGTTTCTGAGAGATGTTTTAAATTTCCCAGCTCATTTTATTTTATTTTATTTTTTTTAAATTTTATTGCATTTTTATTTATTTATTTATTTATTTTAAAATTTTTTTATATTTATTTTTGGCTGTGTTGGGTCTTCGTTTATGTGCGAGGGCTTTCTCTAGTTGTGGCAAGTGGGGGCCACTCCTCATCGCGGTGTGCGGGCCTCTCACTGTCGTGGCCTCTCTTGTTGGGAGCACAGGCTCCCCACGCGCAGGCTCAGTAGTTGTGGCGCACGGGCCCAGTTGCTCCGCGGCATGTGGGATCCTCCCAGACCAGGACTCGAACCCGTGTCCCCTGCATTGGCAGGCAGATTCTCAACCACTGCGCCACCAGGGAAGCCCATCCCAGCTCATTTTAGATTTATGGATTTTCATCCGTTTAGTTGTTAGTTTTTGTTTTATGAATTTTGAGGCTCTGTTGTTAGTTAAATAAATATCAGGATTATTCTGTTCATGGTTAATTGTTTTTATTGTTATGTAGTAACTTTATCTTGTGCTCTTTTTCCATATTCTGTCACATATTAATATTGTTATAACAGTTTTCTTTTGGACTTTTAGGTATTTTGCTGTGTGCGTGTAAAATTAAATATAGATACAGGAGGCCATACAACACAAATGTACAGCTTAATGAATTATTATAAGGTGAATGTGCTTGTTACTGCTGCACAGGTTAAGGACTAGAACCAGGCCAGCCTCCCCTGAGACCCTTGTGTGTGTCCCATCCCCTCCCTTTCTCCCATAGTAACCACTACCCAACTTTTGAGGCAATCACTTTCTTCTATTTCCTTATGGTTTTTTCACCCATGTGTGCATTCCTAGACTCTGTAGTTTAGTCTTGTCTATCCTAAAAAAAACCTTCATACATCTTTTAAATCTTTTAATCAATAGGTTTCTCCTCCATCCTTTTTTTTTTTTTTTAACTTGTAACTTATTTGTTCATGAATCCTGGCCATTTGATCTTTAGACTTTACCACCGTCTGGATTTTGCTGATTGCATGCATGAGGCCCATTTATACGTGTTTCTTTGTCCTCTGTTTCCTGTAAATTGGCAGTTCAGTGTTTTACTCAGACTCAGGTTGGTTCTTGCAGGCAAAACCACAGATATTTTATTCTTTGGTAATGTCTGATTTTTCACTCTTTTTTTGATGTAAGCAGCCACTGATGCTAAATGCTGACATCTTTTAGTATATTGGGGTTTGTAAAACGATACCACTTTAATTCTGTCATTCGGTTTTCATTTTTTAACTTGAAACATTTTACAAAAATATTCTTACCCTTATCTAAACTATTTGGTTATCATATAGGAAAGGCGAAATAACTTCTTGTTTCTTTTCTTTTCTTTACCCAGTTGTCAGGATAATGAGTTGGTTTGCTGTCATGTTCAAAAAGTGGCCAATTAGCTTTTTTTTTTTCAACATACCGTGATGAAACTTATAGACTTAAATATATTTGATTTGTTCCTATTCATTGTCTAACTTTATTAAAGTTTAAATAGCCTCTTTGGTTAGTTGGTGCCAGAGTCTTTTTGAGGTGACCCTAGTCATCATTGATAACTTTCTTGCTATCTAGTAGTATGTCAGGATATTCCAGGCTTATCTTGTACATTTTCTTCCCCAGACCTGGTACCAGCTACTCAGTGAAAAACTTAGTTCCAAATACACAAATGATATGTAAATGCATTCTTGAAAAACTTTGAGTGTTCCAGATCCTTTCCTCAATCTTCCTCTCCACAGAGGTAATCCCTGTGATCATCTGGTTAGCTGTCTTTTCACACCTTTTCCTGTGAATTTTTATATCTATGTAGAGAAATAAATATGATACAGAATACAATACAGAATATTGTTTTTTCTTTTTTTAAGTATAGAAATTTTTCTTTTTTTCTAACTTCTGAAAATCATTTATGACGTACTTCTTTTAAAATTCAATTTTATATCTTGATAATTTTTCTATGTTTGTACATAGAGATCTTCCTCATTCTTCCTAAACTCTATAGAATATTTGGTATGGCTCTACCTCAATTTTTAAACTCTTCTCCTAGTAATGTCTATTAGGTTGTTTCCAGTTTTTCCATTACTACAACTCTTGGTTCTGTCATGCACAGGTGCAGATGTTTGGAGCCATAGAGTATGTGCATTTAGAATTAATGTTGCCCTCTGTAAAGTACCTGTTCTTCCAAAGGCAGAGTACGGGAACCCGTTTCTCTACTACTCATCAAGTCTTGCCAGTCTGAAGGTGAACTGTTTCCTTGATTTCCCAGTGCCTCCTGAGGTGCTCTGGGGTTGGGGCCAAGCAATCTGGGCACAGTCTGGCGCAGTCTGGGTGCAGTCTGGGTGCAGCCTGGGTGCAGTCTGGAGCAGTCTGGCGCAGTTTGGGGGCAGTTTGGCGCAGTCTGGGTGCAGTCTGGGCGCAGTCTGGGCGCAGTCTGGAGCAGTCTGGGGGCAGTTGGGCGCAATCTGGGGGCAGTTTGGTGCAGTTTGGGCGCAGTCTGGGAGCAGTCTGGGCGCAGTCTGGGCGCAGTCTGGGCGCAGTCTGGAGCAGTCTGGGGGCAGTTGGGCGCAGTCTGGGGGCAGTTTGGTGCAGTTTGGGCGCAGTCTGGAGCAGTCTGGGCTCAGTCTGGGCGCAGTCTGGGGGCAGTCTGGAGCAGTCTGGCACAGCCTGGGGGCAGTCTGGGAGCAGTCAGGGTGCAGTCTGGCGCAGTCTGGAGCAGTCTGGCGCAGTCTGGGCACAGTCTGCAGCAGTCTGGCGCAGTCTGGAGCAATCTGGCGCAGTCTGGGGGCAGTTTGGCGCAGTCAGGAGCTGTCTGGCGCAGTCTGGGTGCAGTCTGGCGCAGTCTGGAAGCAGTCAGGGTGCAGTCTGGCGCAGTCTGGGGGCAGTTTGGCGCAGTCAGGAGCTGTCTGGCGCAGTCTGGGTGCAGTCTGGGTGCAGTCTGGCGCAGTCTGGAAGCAGTCAGGGTGCAGTCTGGCGCAGTCTGGGGGCAGTTTGGCGCAGTCAGGAGCTGTCTGGCGCAGTCTGGGTGCAGTCTGGGTGCAGTCTGGCGCAGTCTGGAAGCAGTCAGGGTGCAGTCTGGCGCAGTCTGGGGGCAGTTTGGCGCAGTCAGGAGCTGTCTGGCGCAGTCTGGGTGCAGTCTGGGTGCAGTCTGGCGCAGTCTGGAAGCAGTCAGGGTGCAGTCTGGCGCAGTCTGGGGGCAGTTTGGCGCAGTCAGGAGCTGTCTGGCGCAGTCTGGGTGCAGTCTGGGTGCAGTCTGGCGCAGTCTGGAAGCAGTCAGGGTGCAGTCTGGCTGCAGTCTGGGCGCAGTCTGGCGCAGTCTGGCGCAGTCTGGGCGCAGTCTGGGCGCAGGCGCTTCCCTTCCTCGTAGCACCACACTCACTGCTCCTGCAGGGATACGCAGAGCAGCTAGTCTGCTGATGACCTCGCTGGTTTTGTGCTAACCCGCTTTCAGTAACACCACTTCTTGCCTGTCCTCCTTCACTATCTTCCACCCCCTCCTTTTAGCGGTTCTTTCTCTTGTGCATTTTGGTCCGTAATTTTGTTTTTCTGTGCTATCTAGTCTTCATTCTGTTTTTTCAATTTCTACAGGTCCAAGGGCTACAGCCAACAATGGAGCGTTAAAAAGTATCCTTCCTGTCACTTCTCAGATTTGGAGTGAGAGCAGGAGGCTGTGTTTAATTTGTTGGAACCATATTCTCCTTTTAATCATAGGGGGTGAATGGGAGTTTCACCAAGAGATTAATTTGCCCATTGTCACATATCAGAATCAGGACTTTTGAGAGTTCCAGCCTAACTTTTAATGACCATCACAAACCTGGTCTGCCCTCTAAAATGCCTTGGTTTTAAAATCACAGTTAGTGCTTTTTTTGGTCTCTTAGCTTTCTTCTCCTCTCTAATTTATTGAAAATGCTTCCATTTTGCGCCTATCTGTACTTAAAATACTAGCTTATTGATGGTTTACTCATGTACCAGGCAGTGTGCTACATACTTTCTTGGATTATGCATAATCTTTACCATATCCTCGTGAGAGTAGGTACATTTCTTACCCCCACTTTACAGAAGGGGACATCTCTGAGTACTAAAGGTTAATAAGCACCTGCACAAGGTGACATATTCTGCAGCCAGAACTTGAACCTAGGTAGTCTGACTCCAAAATCCTGGTCTTAGGGGCTACAATAAACTCTTCCTATTCGTTCCCATCCTCCCAGCTGAGTGATTTCATTATGATTGTTGTAGGCATTTTCCACTTAGTTCTGTCAAGATCAAATAATGAGCCATATTCTAAAAATTCTTCATATTCTTTTCTCAAAGCTCGTCTCTTGGGATCACTGTTCTTAGGTGAGACCAGAGCTTATTCAGATAACCAGCTTAGTCATTGCTTTTATATAGTACTAACTTAGCATCATTTCAGTTTATTTTCATTATCTGTCAGCCTAATAGAAATAAATTACACTGATTTTCTATAGTACCTTTTGTGCAGTTATCAAAGTGTATGGTGAATTGAATAATTATGCCTAAGAGTTTCTGAGTTCAGATGTTCTTCTTACAGGAGAGGACAATTTAGTTATTAAGCAGTAGGAATGTCGATGTTCTTTCTAGGCACTACCTTACCTGATTCCAGCTTCTCTGGGCCTTTTGGGGTCAGAAACAAATGGCAGGAGTGCTGAGAATAGCAGCAGTGGACGTTTTCCTGGTGCTGAGCAGGGACAGTAGGATTTGGTCATGAAAATAATTTTAGGTAACCTGATTTTCCAAATATTTAGATATTTCTCACTTTTGACTGATTTTCATTTGGTCCCAGACAAAGTTAAAAGGCAAAAAGTGATGTGCTCCAAATCAATGGAATAGGTTATATCATTATTTCAGCAGATTTAATTTGGGCTTAAGAGGGAAGGTCAGCAGAGGAAAGGAGCTCACCATGTGTCACCTTGTATGAACTCATCGTTCTTATTAGTTCTTATATCAAAATGTAGACTTTGTAACTACATTTCTGTGACTGTCAGAAGGACTGTAGCCATATTAATTCAAGCACAACAAACTTCTCCCAGAATTTCCAGATAATTAATGGGAGACAGAAAGAGGGTTAGAGGGAGGCAGAGGCAGGGAAGGACACTGATATATAAAGGTAATTGCCACAATACTTTTCTTAAATGTTAGAAAATCTTTATATCCCAGTATGAAAACCAGAAGATTTTACTAGGAAATGATGATAATATATTTTTCTGTTGCTTTCTTTGTAAAATAATTATTACTTCAAAGAAAAAATCTTTTAAAGTGAGGTGGAAGATTACCATGGAAAGGTAAACCTTTGACTGTATAATGGTTTGATTTGAGCATTAGTACTGGAGTCAGAAACTTCCAACATAGAGCCAGACCGTTTTACTGTGACTTTAGGCCCACTCTTATTTTTTTCCTATTTCATTTTCCTATTTCTGTAATTATAAAAGCCAAAATTCACCTATATTTCTTATTGTGATTAAAACTTGCATCACAGTAGTACCCTTGACTAAGTAGGAACTTATCAAAATGTCACATGAATAATTGAGATGATTTTAGATCCCTTTGTAACTGTAATAGAATATAGAAATATTAAAACATATCTCACTAAATTTCTAAGTAGAGAAATACCTTTGTGCTTAAATGAAAGCAACTCAGTGGCTCTAGCAGACCTCTTAGAGAGAGAACAACAGTTATTAGTCATTTCAATGAGCGATATATTGTATTAGAGTGTACCTTTGAGGAATGAGTCTCATCAGATTACTGTAGGCGTACTTGTGATGGTTCAAAGACTGCATTCTCAGACCACATCCTCTAGTAGTAGAGTTCGTGGTGAGTGAAATTCAAATATTCTTAACCACTGGTATTTAAAGTCTTGAATTGATGGGCTCATAGCTACTCTATTAAAATTGAAGAAGTATCATCTTAGTGTCAACATAGTATCTTTAATTTTACAATTAAGCTTTTCTGTTGTTTATTGAAATGACATCTAATGTGTACATAAACTATCATAAATATTAATTCAGCTGCAATATGAAAAATCATTTTTAAGCATCATGTGCATTGACCTTTAAAATGCTTTATACATAATGTGATTAGACCAATAGAATAAGCAGCCATATTGTGGCATACTTTGGTATATTTCCATAGATATTTGTATTCTCAAGAATGTTTTGTGTTATACCTTGTTTTAGTGATCGTGGTGGAGAAGACCCAAACCAGAAAGTAATCCATGGGGTTATTAACTCCTTTGTTCATGTTGAACAGTATAAGAAAAAATTCCCCTTAAAGGTAAAAAGCTTCCTTTAAAAACATAAATAATTAGACCTTTAATTTCTTAAGTTGCCTGTTCTAATTTTTTAAATATGATTTAATTGATTTATTTAGTTTTATCAGGAAATCTTTGAGTCTCCCTTCCTGACTGAAACAGGAGAGTATTACAAACAAGAAGCTTCAAATTTATTACAAGAATCAAACTGCTCACAGTATATGGAAAAGGTAAGAAAACATTATGTTAACTACATCATCTAGTATATATCAGGCCTGGTTTTATTTAATATTAGTTATCTTAGTTAATATATTTTTTTGGTGGAAAAAGTTCTGTTTTTTTGATCATTACACTGAGTTATAGTTAATGTACAACACCTATTGATAAATCATTGTTCCTGCTATGGCATTTTCCATAGAAAAGGTGCTATTCCAGTTTTCATTGTGGTTGATGATTTCTGATAAATCCTGATTGCTGGATTTGCTTGTCTTTAAAATTAATATATATTCATATTCTTGGCAAAATAAACTATATTTTGTGCTTAGTAGATAAGGGAATAGGATAAGTACAAAAGCTAGGGGTTGGGGTTTTTATCTTCCTCTAAAATGGAAGGAAAAAAATAGTAAATATATAATAATTCTAGATACTGGGTCTTTTTGGTCTGTTAAGTTTGTGGAAGGCTGAGAAAAACCCCCACGAGAAATTTTACTCATTAAACCAACACATTGATAACCATATTTATAATTCCATGTATATTTTCTCAGTGAAAGAATAGTGAGATTATAAATTCAGTCATCAGATAAGATATGTTAGAAATTTTAACTAGGTTTTTTCATCGGCAGTGTTGGATTTCAAGCATTTTATTATCAGATGATTTTTGTTAGTTTGTTTACCTTTAAGAAAGGTAAAATGGGGACTTCCCTGGTGGCGCAGTGGTTAAGACTCCACACTCCCAATGTAGGGGGCCTGGGTTCGATCCCTGGTCGGGGAACTAGATCCCACATGCATGCTGCAACTAAGAGTTCGCATGCCACAACTAAGGAGCCCACCTGCCGCGACTACGACCCAGTGCAACCAAATAAATAAATTAAATAAATAAATAAATATTAAAAAGAAAGAAAGGTAAAATGTTTCAAGTGGAATAGCTGTAGTGAGGCTTCCATAGGCCATAGGTCAGGAAATATCAGTACTTACTGATATGATACAATGGTGCATATTCCACAGAGCCCAGGTCCAGAAGTCTGAGTTGTTTAATTCTTTTCATGCTTTGTCACTCTTTAGCTCTGGGATCTTGAGGAAGTTATCTAGGATATTTTCCTCCGTTAAGTGCAGGCTACACTAAGTCAGTGGGTCTTAGCACTTAGCCCTTTTTACATCTTAGACTCTTGTTAAAGATTCTAGATCCAATCCTGAGAAGTGCACACAGAATATCAGGGGTACATACTCTCATCGTTATATCTGGCTCTCAAAAACAGGCTGTTGGCAAACAATGGAAACAACCCAAATGCCTTTCAGGAGTTGAAAAGACAGGCAAAATATGTATACATACAATGGAATGTCATTCAGCCTTAAAAAGGAATAAAGTTCTGACACACGCTACAACATGGATTAACTTTGAGAATATTATGTTGAGTGAAATAAGCCAGACACAAAAGGACAAACATCGTATGGGTCCACTTATATAAAATATCTAGAATAGACAAAGTCATAGAGACAGAAAGTATTATAGATTAGAAGTTATTGGGAGGGGAGGATAGGGAGTTATAGCTTAGTGGTTACACAGTTTCTGTTTGGTGTAATGAAAAAGTTTTGGAAATAGACAGTTGCACAACATTGTGAATGTAATTAATGCTACTGAATTGCACACTTAGAAATGGTTAAAATGACAAATTTTATGTTACATATATTTTACCACAATTTTAAAAAACTAATAATGTAATATACCAAAAACCACTGAATTGTATACTTTAAATGGGTGAATCATATGATATGTAAACTAGATCTCAAACTATTAAAAGGAAGGCCACTGGAGATTATGTTTGGAAAATAACATTTATAAGAATAGGTCATTTAATTAACAGACAATTCATGTGGCCTTCCTACTTCCCTTTCTGTATCTTTCCTCTTGTTCTGGCTTTTTCTGCCAGCTACAGGTGGTTTATTTGAAGCCCTGCATTGAGGCACTCCAAACTTAATCTACTTTTTATTGATATGCACACTGCCCCCCGTTTTCATTATTTTATTTTTTTCCTTTTCTCATCCTCCCTTGCCTCCCTCAGACCCACATTCTAATTCGTTTTCGTTTTTTATTTAGTTAATCCATAAGCAGGTTAAAGTCATGTTTATATACTAAACATGGCTAGGTCTGTTTTTCTTCTGAGGTAGAAATTAGCCAGATTCTCTGGCTATTATCTTTATTATCTGGTTCTTGTTGATGTTAACCAGTGTATTGTTTGTACCTCAGTGCTTTTTTATAGGATAAGCTTTAATAAAGGTCTTGATTGAAATATTTGACTATGACTAAATTTTTTTTACTTTAAAAAAATGTAATGGAATCTTTAATGTGATAGTTTACTATCATGTACATACTGTTTATGTTTGTAAGATGAATCAACATAAAGTAATTAGCTTAATCTACATGATGCAGTTGATGTAAATTACTTTTTAGTTTGAGAGTTAAATGTTCATGAAGTGACCACCTATTCTGTTTTTTAATGATCTTTACCCATGTTTCCTATTGCATATAGGTTGTCTATATGTAGGATGATTGGGGTCAATAAATGAGGACAAAATGCAGACCATTTAACTTTTCATAAGACCGTGCTGTTCATAAGACAGTGCTGAAATGTATGTGACATCTAGTAGCTTAATAAAATTTTGAAATGACTTATGGAATGTGAGTTTAAATTAGTCATATAATTCTTATTTGTAAGTTACTTTGCCCTGTAAGTTACTTATTGATATTACAGGTGTTTTCTCATAGTAGTTTCTGACTGTAAGAATATATTTCTAAAGGTTCTAGGTAGATTAAAAGATGAAGAAATTCGATGTCGAAAATACTTACATCCAAGTTCATATACTAAAGTAATTCATGAATGTCAGCAACGAATGGTAGCAGACCACTTACAGTTCTTACATGCAGAATGTCATAATATCATCCGACAAGAGAAAAAAAATGGTAAGTGATACCAAACATCAATGTGAATAGAAATTAAATTATAAACCCACTTTTTACATCATCTTCCAGCTACCTTAGACTTCAAACATATTTAAGTAATAGTCTCTAAAATATTCGATATGCCTTTTTACAGATATTAATAATCTATTTTAAAAGATTGTTTTGGAAAAGTATATTTTCAAACTGTATTCTAAAGTCAAAAGAAAAACTGGGAAAATGTGTTTCCACATTTTTAAAAATCACAGGCGCTAATTTCCTGAATACATTAAGAGTTTCTAGTAAATAAGAGGAGAAAAGACAAAGAACATGAAAAGGAAATATAAATAGATTTTAAATATATGAAGATGCTCAGTCTCACTCAAAATAGGGGAAATACAAAATGAAAATACAATGAAATGTTAACAATAAGCAGTGAATAAAATGGAATTTTTTAGAAAAAAGCAATAAGGATTTTTAAATAGCAGGGAATAAATGTAACAAGATATGTGTCAGACCTACACAGAAAACTAAACATTGTTGAAAGCAACATTGATTTATAGATCCAGGGCAATCTTCTCAAAACCCAAGATTTTTTTTTAAACTCTGAAAGTTATACTTACTCTTCAAGACAATTTTGAAGAGCATGATGCGAAAACTTTGCGGGATAACATGACTTGTAAAAACCACAGTAATTAGGAATATGAGGCATTGGTGCAAGGATAAGCAAAGAGACCAATGGAATAAAATAAAAAGCCGAGAAATAACCTATGCATATGTAGATACTTCATTTAAGACTAAGGCAGTCCTGCAGAGCAGTGGGTGAAGGATAGTGTTTTGAACACACAGCGCCAGGTCCGTTGGATATACATGTGGGAAAAAAACGAAATTTGATCTCTACCTCAAACACCATATACAAATTCAATCAATTCATTTTGGGCTTTTGATCTCAATGTAAAGCAGTAACACTTCCAGAAGATAATATAGGAGAATAACTTCATGACCTTGGAGGTAGAGAAGAATATTTTAAATAAGACACAGAAAGCACTAACCACAAGGAAAGATTGATCAAGTTGACTACTTTATCATTAAAAACTTTGGATCATTAAAAAACCATTAAGACCATTGGATCATCAAAATAGCATCACAATGACAGTCATAGGACAAAGGAGCCAAGAATACACAATGGGGAAAGGACAATGATTAATGAATCATGTTAATGAATGTTTTTGAAAAAACTGGACAGCCACATGCAAAAGAATGAAACTGGACCACTGTCTTACATCATACATAAAAATTAACTCAAAATGAATTGAACACCTGAACCTAAGACCTGAAGCCATAAAACTCCTAGAAAAAAAGGCGATAAACTCCTTGACATCCGTCTTGGTGAGGATTTTTTGAACCTGACACCAAAAGCAAAGGCAACAAAAGCAAAAATAAACAAGTGGGACTCCATCAAACTAAAAAGCTTCTGCACAGCAAAAGAAACCATCAGCAAAATGAAAAGGTGACCTACTGAATGGGAGAAAATATTTGCAAATCATTTATCTGATGAGGGGTTAATATCCAAAATATATAAAAGACTCATACAACTCAATAGCAAAAAGACTGATTAAAAAATGAGAAGATCTGAACAGACATTTTTCTAAAGAAGACTTTCAGATGACCAGCAGGTACATGAAAAGGTGCTCAACATTATTAATCATCAGGGAAATGCAAATCCAAACCCCGGTGAGATACCACCTCACACCTGTTAGCATGGCTGTTATCAAAAAGACTAGAAATAACAAATGTTGACGAGGATGTGAAGAAAAGGGAACCATCGTGTACAGTTGGTGGGATAAAAATTAAAAATAAAACTATCATGTGATCTCGCAATTCTACTTCCGGGCATTTATCCAAAGAAAACAAAAACACTAACCCCAAAAAATACATGAACCCTGTTCATATATGTTCATTGCAGCATTATTTACAATAACCAAGATAAGGAAACAACCTAAGTGTCCATTGATAGGTGAATGGATGAAAATAAACACACACAGAGAAATATCAGCCATTAAAAAAAAAATGAAATCTGCTATTTTGCAACAACATGGACCGACCTCGAGAGCATTGTGCTAAGTGAAATAAGTCAGACAGAGAAAGACAAATATCATGTGATCTCACTTATACATGGAATCTAAAAAACAAAACACACGAACTCATGGATACGGAGAAGAGCTTGGTGGTTGCCAAAGTCAGGGGGGATGGGTGAAGGGAGTCAAAAGGTTTAATAACTTCTAGTTATTAAAAAAATAAGTCATGGGGATGTAATAATGTATAGCATGATGACTATAGGTAATAATACCATGTTGCATATTTGAAAGTTGCTAAGAGTAGATTTTAAAAGTTCTCGCAGATATCGTATAATGACACTTACATGTGTAATCTAGAAGAATGGTATAGATGATTTTATTTACAAAGCAGAAATAGAGGCACAGAGGTATGGATACCAAGGGAGAAAGGGGTGTGGTGGGAGGAACTGGGAGACTGGGATTGACACATATACATTATTGATACTATGTATAAAATAGACAACTAATGAGAACATACTGTATAGCACAGGGAACTCTACCTAATGCACTGTGGTAACCTAAATGGGAGGGAAGTCCAAAAGGGAGGGGATATCTGTATGTGTGTGGCTGATTCATTTTCTTGTGCAGTGGAAGCTAACACAACATTGTAAAGCAACCATACTCCAATAAAAATTAATAAAAAAATAGAATAAAAATTAAAAAATTCTCATCACAAGAAAAAAGTTGTAAATATGTATGGTGACAGATGTTAACTTGACTGATTGTGGTGATCAGTCTGCAATATATACCAATATCATTATGTTATAAACCTGAAACTAATATATGTCAATTATACCTCAAAAAGAAAAAAAAAAGGCAGTCATAGGGTTATATATTTGCAATCCCTGAAAAAGGTTTATGTCCAAAATATAAAATAGTCAAGAAGTTTGAACAGGCACTGCAGAATGGAGGATATCCAAATGGCCAATAAACATATAAAAAGGCTCTCAATCTCACTAAAACAGAGGAATGCAAATTAAAACCAAACTAAGGTATCAGTACTTAATCACATTTTGATATAAAATGAAAAAGACTGAAAATAATAAGTGTGTGCAAATGTGTAGAGTAACAGGAACCTGTTATACGTTGGACCTAGAGTATAAATCAACGCAACCACCTTGAAACACTGCCAGTGAGTGACTGCTAATGCTGAACAAACACATCTCTTACGGTCCAGCTGTTGCTCTCATAGGTGTTCAACCCCCCCACCCAAAATGCATGCACACATGCACAAAAAGACATGCACAAGCATGCTCACAGCAGCATTGTTTGTAATAGCTCCAAACTGGAAACAGCTCAAATGTCCAGTAACAGCAGAATGAATTAAAGTACTGCATATTCACACAATGAAATATTATAGGAGAGTGAAAAGGAACACGTTATAGCTGCATACAACACAGGTGAACCTTATGAACATGTTGAACCAAAGAAACCAAACATGAAAGAATTGTATGATTTCATTTGTATAAATGGTTCAAAACAGGCAAACTGAACCTGTGGTTTGGTTTAGTTTAGTAAGTAACTAATCTGTCACGACAGTGATTACCGTTGCAGAAGAACAGGAGGGGTAGTGATTGGGAAGAGGTATGAAGGGGACTTCTGAGTGGAGGTCATGTCTGTTTCTTACTGTGGGTGGTGATAACTTTGGGAGGGGGGTTCACTCATGATAATTCATTGAGATATACACTTATGGTTTGTACATTTTTCTGTATGTGTGTTATACTTCAGTAAAAAGTTTAAAATAAAAACCACTACACTGAGATATCATTTTCCACCTCTCAGTGCAAAGATCAAAACATTTGTTGGCAAGGGAGCTCCTGGCCACTGGGAGCTCTGTCTAGAAGGTCCTTCTACAAGACTAAGCTTTGCATGGCAGTCCCACTTCTAGGGATTTATACTGCAGATATTCTTGCCCATATGCAGGATTATTAATTGTAACATTGTAATATCAAGAGATTGGAAACAACCAAATTCCCATCAACTGTTAAGTAATTGTTGTAATGTAGCCATAAAATGGAGTGCTAAGCAGTTGTAAAATATGAGGAAATGCTTTGTGTACTGATGTAAAAAGATCTCTAAGTCAAGATGTTGTTTATAGTACATGAAATACGCTACACTATTTGTATAAAAAGGGGCAGAGGGAAGAATAGTGTATTTGCTTGAATGGGTAGGAAACAGCTTTGAGAAGATACTAAACAACCACAACATTGCTTTCCCAGGGGAAGAGGATGGGGTGATTGGGAGAAAGGTGTGGGGATCTGGCTCTGCAAACTCTTCTGTAATTCTGCATTTGGAACCATATATTACCTATTATATTAAAAACATTTTTAAACTATTTGGAAATTTAATAATAAATTTCTTTTTCCCCTCAGACATGGCAAATATGTATGTCTTACTCCGTGCTGTGTCCACTGGTTTACCTCATATGATTCAGGAGCTGCAAAATCATATCCATGATGAGGGCCTTAGAGCAACCAGTAATCTTACTCAGGAAAATGTGAGTTACATAAGGAACTGGGAAATTTTTCTCTTAATCAGATTATCATGGAGTTTTTCTTTTGACTTTACTGTTTAAAAGCATGAAAGAAAAGTCCTACCATGCCAATAAATGAAACGTCTTTATTAAAATGTTCAAACCTAGAAGTTGTCGGACACATTTTGGAATTATCAATTATTAGAAAATCAATGAATAAGATAAACTTCTTCCTACACACTGTCGTGTTCATTTAGCAATTGTTAATTAATTTCTCACAGAAAAGTATGTTTGCTGTTTCTTTTTTTTTTAATTAATAATTAATTTTTGGCTGTGTTGGGTCTTCATTGCTGCGCGCGGGCTTTCTCTAGTTGCGGTGAGCGGGGGCTACTCTTCGTTGTGGTGCGCCAGCTTCTCATTGCAGTGGCTTCTCTTGTTGCAGAACACGGGCTCTAGGCGTACAGGCTTCAGTAGTTGCAGCGCATGGGCTCAGTAGTTGTGGCTCGCGGGCTCTAGAGCGCAGGCTCAGTAGTTGTGGCCCACGGGCTTAGTTGCTCCGCGGCATGTGGGATCTTCCTGGACCAGGGCTCAAACCCATGTCCCCTGCATTAGCAGGCAGATTCTTAACCACTGTGCCGCCATGGAAGTCCCTGTTTGCTGTTTCTAAATAGTCTTGTTTCTGTGTAACTGGCATTAATGTTTAGTTAGTTGTAGTGGTAATGGTATTAATCAGTGATAATATTGACAACTTACAATTTGATTTCCTTTTACATGCCCTGGATTTGATAGCCCGGGAAGCAAATTTGGATTAAAACTATCTTCCCTAAATATATGCTTCCTACCCAAAATACCCAGCAGTGACCTTCATATCCCTAATCCCCATCTTTCTCAAGAGTTCCCTGCCATTTAAATTACTGTTTTCAATAAGGTGTCTCCTATCAAAGTGCGCTCCTATTGTCAAATTTTGTTGGACCACCTTCTTTGTTTATACTAGTGATGGTTGACAAATAAGATAGACATGACATCACATGTCACTTCTCTTTCCTATGTAGAGCTGTTTGCTCCTCCTGTAATGCAGTGATCTGTGTATAGACCTCATTGTTCAGGAGCATTTATTAAATGCTGATCTCCTTAGTTGTAGATTTGTCTGTCTTTGGCAGATAATTCTTAGATGTTATGTCCTGCCACAGTAATGCATAAACTTTCCCATTTTTTGTAAAACTATTAATTTATGTTGCTTAGATCTAATAGCCTGTATTATTTATTAGGTTTCTTAGTTTATATTAGTTTTACAGATTCAGGGTGTGGAATGACATTGGGCATAGAGGCATAGAGTTTGGTGTCAAGGCCTAGGAGATGCAAATACAAGAGAATGCGTTTGTAGGAGACTCAGATAATTTTAGCTGACTTAGAAGTCTTAGGTCTAACTTCATAGTTATCTCCATTAAGAATGAAAACTAACTTTTGCACTACTAGGTATTTCTTCTCTCTGAGATGTGGGGAACTGTACTGCCCAACTCTAGGGGTCTCAGTTTTCACAGATAATGGCTTTTTAACTTCTCCTCTCTCTCTCAGCCTTCAGTGGCTTTGAAGGCCGTTTTTATTTACATAATCCTCTATGAAAGTGATAGGCCTGGTAGTTCTGAGATTGTATCTTGTTACACTTAAGATACAGAATTCCAGCACCAGAGAGAAATGTTTTTTCCATGCGTTCTTCTGGCAGAGGAACTACAGTCCTGCATTTCCAGTGTTGAATGACAGCTAATTTCAACATCAAAGTTGTAGATTTTTAAGACCGTCTTAGCTAAAAACATTTTTTGAGGGTGTGTGTCGTGTGTAACATTATTTGCTTAGGGAAAGCTTTACTCTTAAACGACTCTTCACTAAGCCAAATTATACCCTTGAACTTCTTAAAATGTGGTTTTGTACTTTGTATTTCATATTTTTAGATGCCAACACTATTTGTGGAGTCAGTTCTGGAAGTACATGGTAAATTTGTTCAGCTTATCAACACTGTTTTGAATGGTGATCAGCACTTTATGAGTGCGTTGGATAAGGTAACTTTTTAATACATATATCCTTATCTATATATAATTTTCTTCATTTAATCATTATTCTTTAAGGTAGTTTCAGAATTAGGGCTTCTAATTGTGAGATTTCTAATCTGGAGATGGAGATTGACCTTAACCAACCAATTTCATAGTGAAAGTCAAAATAGAAGTGTGTAACATAACTTTTAAGTGAGTAATTGAATGATTGAATTGAATGCTTGAATTATATGGGAATTGAATTTCCCATGATTATGCTATAAAAGGAGACTTGTTAATACACTAGTATGTTCTGAAAAATACATGTATAATTTTAATATTCTTTAGTGCTCATTTTTCCTTTGAATATAATACTTAGGCTATAATGAATAATATTTGAAAGAAAAGTAAATATTATATTTTACAAATTTTTGAATTTAAATTTGCCTACATGGTTGTCGTAAGATTTTTAAAAATATAGCCTTATTTTATGTGTGTTCAAATATCAGTAATGAGTTATAAAGAGTATCTTTCAGTAGGAACAGGATTATATATAATCATTATATAATTACCATGAGGGACACAGCGAGAGGAGTTTACCCTTTGTTAGATATGACAACAGTATTAACAAACTACCCCCAAAATGCCATGTTTTATGTAGGGTAGTAATTTTTGGACGTACAGATTATAGCATATATTGAGCCAGCTGTGTTTTTACCCTATTAATGGTGGCTAATTCCTGGTCTGTCTTCTATATAGGCCCTTACATCAGTTGTAAATTACAGAGAACCCAAGTCTGTTTGCAAAGCACCTGAGTTGGTAAGTTTGATGGTTGCATAAATGTAAACATATGAAAAGTCAGCATTAGAAAATGCAAACTGAGGTGAATGTCAAATTAATTTGTTTTTGTAGCATTTTTTTAAAAAGTAGTTGAAATTAATTATTAAAAATAAAAACGTGTCAACACTGTATATCATTTGGCTTTTATTTAAGGAATGCAATAGGTCATCTCTGTAGCCTTTTCTTAAATAATTGAAGGAGAAAATATTCCATTTTACAATGTTTGGGTTTGAAAGTATGACTGCTTAAAATAATTTGCATTACTTTTCATGGAGATTTTATTTTATCTGAGATCTAAAGGGAATTTGATGAAAAATGTTTGATAACCTTTAAAGGAAACTTGCTTAAAAGGTTGTTGTGAGATTTTTAAAAAGTACTTATGTAATGTCAGAAATGACAGAACTGCTCAAAACTCACCTAGGTGTTCCATCTAAACTTAATTACTTATATCATTGCTGTATTGATCATTCAGCGTTGATTAGATTTTTTTTTTTATAAATTTATTTTATTATTTATTTATTTATTTTTGGCTGCGTTGGGTCTTTGTTGCTGTGCATGGGCTTTCTCCAGTTGTGGCGAGTGGGGGCTACTCTTTGTTGTGGTGCGCGGGCTTCTCGTTGCAGTGGTTTCACTTGTTGCAGAGCACAGGCTCTAGGCACACGGGCTTCAGTAGTTGTGGCACATGGGCTCATTAGTTGTGGCTCGCGGGCTCTAGAGCGCAGGCTCAGTAGTTGTGGCGCACAGGCTTAGTTGCTCAGCCGCATGTGGGATCTTCCCGGACCAGGGCTCAAACCCATGTGCCCTGCATTGGCAGACGGATTCTTAACCACTGCGCCACCAGGGAAGTCCTAGATTTTTTACTGTTTATGGTTTTTTAAAAATTTCCCTGATGACATATATTTCAAGTTCTTTAGTGCATGTCCATGATATTTAAAACATAAGTTTGAGGATGGCAAAGACTGTGATCTTATTTTGTGTTGTTGCCACTGTGCCTCCTTTGAGAAGGGCCCTCTGTAAGCGTTACTGTCAATTTCTATTTGAGCTCGCTAAGTACTGTGACAACTTGCTGAAGAAATCAGCCAAGGGGATGACAGAGAATGAAGTAGAGGACAAGCTCACGAGCTTTATTACTGTCTTCAAATATATCGACGATAAGGATGTTTTTCAAAAGGTAAGTTGTGAATCGAGAGGTTTTATGTGTCAGCTTTGATTTATTTTTGAACTTTAAATCATCAGAAAGGAAGTAATCTTTTAAAATATTTTTTAATGTAGTTCTACGCAAGAATGCTGGCGAAACGTTTAATTCATGGGTTATCCATGTCTATGGATTCTGAAGAAGCCATGATCAATAAATTAAAGGTACTGTAGGCCTTTGATATGATAATGTCCTAGAAATTATTCCACTAGCACACAAAGATGTTCATTGTAGCAATATGAGTAATAACAGGAAATAATTCATCAACAGTTGACTGGTTAAATGTAAAGTGGTGTAGTCTCATGGTGGGATATGCAAATGCTGTATTAAAGGACAAAGTCTCTCTATATGTTGATATAGAATCATCCACAAGATAAAGTGTTAACTTTACAAAAGACTTGTATTACTTATAAATGAACACACCTAAAATATTCCGTTAAATACAAGTTTTGTGGAGTGCATTTGAATTTCAGTTCACTTTTATGTCATTTTAGCTTACACACTGATGAGATAAGCAGTTGCTAATTTTTTTTATCCTGGGTTATTCAGTAGTTGATAATTTTCCTGTATGGTATACATTGAATATGTTGTCCTTTTTAAATATACCAAAAATAACTTACCCTTTAATTTTTAGAGGTAATGTTAACAAAGCTTTTTATATCCCAAGATTAGAGATCCAAATTTTCTGACCTGGTGATGACAGAGTTTTGAATAATTTCAAAGAAATAGATTTCTTTATTACTCAGTTGATGGTGTTAAAAATCTGCCTCAGTACCCTCCTTTTTAACAAATATTCCCAGTTATCTTTCATGTATATTTGATACTATCTGTGAACCTTATAAGGTATCTTACATTTAGTAATGGAGCATTTTGTAGTGTTGAAATGATATACAGATTTATAGAAAAGTTCTTGATTTAAAGGGAAATTTGTTTCATAAGTATTTGTTTTCATTCACTTATTTAATCTGCATTTAAAAAAAAAAGGAATTTTTGAAAGGTTTTGAATAGCTGCTTTGGGTCATGAATAATACAGGCCTTTGGTGTAAGTGTACAAGCAGGACCTTTGACCATAGACCTAGCAGTAGCAAAACATTCTTAATAATCAGTATGGTTTATTATTTTTGTTTTTAAGTCATATGTTTTTTAAAACTTTCTTTTACAGCAAGCCTGTGGTTATGAATTTACCAGCAAGCTACATCGGATGTACACAGATATGAGTGTCAGTGCGGATCTCAACAATAAGTTCAACAATTTTATCAAAAATCAAGACACAGTAATAGATTTGGGAATTAGTTTTCAAATATATGTTCTACAGGTATGAATATGTGTTTCATTATGAGCATTTACTAATCATTTCAAATAGTCTGATACGAAGGATTAATAGATTGATGCCTGATTACCTTTCTTTCAATCAGAATATTATAGCTTCTAAAGTTATATGTTATATTGATCTGGAATGAACCGTGCCTTGATAGTAATGCTGGTGGGTTTTATCAACATTTTGAGGAAGGAGAAAAAGGTGCTTTAGTTGCTTAAATCATTTTATAAACATTTACTTTCAAGTGAGATGTTTAACTATTTGACTTTTCTCCTTCTAGGCTGGTGCATGGCCTCTTACTCAGGCTCCTTCATCTACATTTGCGATTCCCCAGGAATTGGAAAAAAGTGTACAGATGGCAAGTTGGCAGAAAATATATTGGAAGACCTAAGGAATTTTCATAATTATCTTCACGTTATATCGCTTCAAATATTTCTCCAAAGTCTTGAGGGCTCACGTGATATAAAAATATATTCACAAATTATGGTTATTCTGCCTTGTAGGAAGACTGTAAATTATTGTAGTTTCTAATATTAAAACTAAAATGCTAAGGGTGTCAGTTCTTTGTCAGAGCATGTCTCTTATTCTTAGTAAACCTGTTATCTGTCTTAAGTAGTTCTAAATTACAAAAATTTTGATATTATAAGAAAGTTTAGAATCCAGTACTTAAAACAATCATTTTCTAATTTTTCATTTGAATATTGAGCCATCTTTATAATTCATTTATCCCTTATAATAGTTATTTTTATTCTGGGCTGTAATTTAGGTAAATATATGTAGAATGTGAAATATTTTAGAAAAAATAGATTGAAGCTGGAAAATTCAAGTAAAAATGGCTTTAAAGTGTGACTGAATAGAAACCATAGACTTCTTACCCAAAGCTTTTAAAGAGACTGGGGAGACTACATCTTTAACAGCTGTTGAGATGTAACTTGTACCATACGGCTTAGTCATGTAGTCCTGTAGTCATTGTATCAGGCTGCCGTAACCAAACACCACAGCCTGGATGGCTTATGAATGACAGAGATTGATTTCTTATGGTTCTGGAGGCTGGAAGTCTGAGGCCAGGGTGCCAGCACGGTGGGATGAGGGCCTAAGGTGACAGACTTCTTGCTGTGTCCTCACATGGTGGAAGGGGCTAGGGAGCTCTGTGGGGTCTCTTTTATAAGAGCACTAATGCCATAGATGAGGGCTCCATCTTCATGATCTAAGCACTTCCCAAAGGCCCCACCTTCTAAAACCATCACATTGGGCGTCAGGATTTCAACATGAATTACGGGAGACACAAACATTCAGGTCACAGCACTATACAGTTCACTCAAAGTGTACACTTTCAGTGGTTTTCAGTATATTCACAGAGCTTTGCAACCACCAGCACCATTTTAGAACATTTTAATTACCCTAAAAGAAACCCCCTACGCATCAGTAGTCACTCCTCACCTTCCCCAATTCCCTCCCCTCTCCCTAGCCCTAGGCAGTCTGCTTTCTTTCTCTGTAGATTTGCCTGTTCTGGACATCTCATGTAGAGCTGTGTCACACGTGGTCTTTTGTGACGGCCTTCATTCACTTTGCAGAAGAATGTCAAGGTCCATCCATGTTTGAGTCTGTGCCAGTAGTTCATTCCTTTTTATTGCCAAATAATATTCCATTGTATGGAGACACCACATTTTATTTATCCACTCATCAGCTGTTGGACGTTTGGGCTGTTTTGACTTTTGGGTGTGTAAGTAATGCTGCTATGAACATCATGTACAAGTTTCTGAGTGGATGAACATGTTTTCGTTTCTCTTGAAACTGACCCTTTTTGATTATCTCACCAAAGGAGGCTTATCTTTTAATAGTCTTTTACTTGGGCAGTAACTTGAG
Source organism: Balaenoptera musculus (assembly GCF_009873245.2). Lineage (NCBI taxonomy): Eukaryota > Metazoa > Chordata > Mammalia > Artiodactyla > Balaenopteridae > Balaenoptera > Balaenoptera musculus. Next base: position 18,373,691 of record NC_045786.1, on the reverse strand, counting down.
GTTGTGAACTCAGTGAGTTATGCATATGTTTATGAAGTTTAAAATGAAAATGGTATTTCATTACACTATTTACTAGAGATGTTCACAGTGTGTAGTTTGAATCATCACATTATCTATGTATGTTATTTTTGCTTCTTTCAAAATAAGGATTATAAATCAAGTAACACAGTGTAAGCTCCGGAATCATAACTCCTGATTTTAAATGTCTGTTCTTCCGTTTACTGTGCTCTGTGACTTTGGGCAAATAACTTCCGAATTTTTTGTTAACTGATAATACTGCTACTCAGAGTGTTAATATGAAGATGAAATATGTAAAGCGCTTAGTCTGGTATATAAGAAGTACTCAGTAAATGCTGAAAGTAGAAGTAATAGTTAATAGTGATAGTAGTGGTAATAGCAGAGTAGCCAGGTAGATTTCAAGATACCATACATAAGGTGGACTTTCCGAATAGGAGTCTGATTTAGGACTTTCTGCGTCCTTGAAAAGGCATGATAGTGCAAACCATCTTAGAAACTTCATGAAGAAGAGCATTTGTTTGGATGGGCAGAATATGATCCCAGGGCAGGGGATGGGGTAACCAGGTGTAAAGCACTTTGATGTATTTGTGACCAGGCAAGAGAAAGAAAACTGACCCCTCACCTTTGACAGTCTTAAACCTTATTTCTTCTTAAGAGCCTGCTTTTCCAATCGAAATTAAGGGACAGGGTGGGGGCTGGCAGAACTAAAATCTCCTTTAAGTTTGTTATTCTTCTCTTTCTCCTTGAAATAATTATTTTCCAGTAATTATTGGAATACTGGAATCAACCCCTTAAACTTCATTTATTAACATATGACCTTCCCCCAGGTTCCAGTGTCCTCATTTACAAACAGGAAGTGGGTTCCTTTCTGACTATAAATTATGATTCCAAGCATATCATTCTCTCAGTTTGGACTTTCTCTAATTACCAGTAGAGGGAGTTTGTCCTTACATTTCTCCTAGTAAATCCAAGTTTTCAGTCACATAAGAATGAAAATCCATCTGTGTATTTAATAGTGTACATTTTTTCACATGTAAATTAATTCCTCTTGCTTTAATGATCATCTATATATTTCCCATCTTTCCCTTAAATATAGCTGTTTATCAGAAATCACATCCATTTTACAGGTATCTTAAAACTATGGAAATTAAGCTTTAATTAAAAGCAATTTATTTTGGGGACTTCCCTGGCGGTCCAGTGGTTGAGACTTTGCCTTCCAGTCGGGGCAGCTGGGGACGCGGGTCGATCCCTGGGTGGGGAGCTAGGATCCCACATGCCTTGGGGCAAAAAAACCAGAACATAAAACAGAAGCAATAGTGTAACAAGTTCAGTAAAGACTTTAAAAATGGTCCACATCAGAAAATCTTAAAAAAAGTAATTTATTTTGCACATTAGACCAGTGTATCTTAAATCTACTTTTGTACCTGGTCCACAAACCTGAATAATAACTAAAGAAACATAAGGTAGTGTATATTAGTGCAGCTCTCTGTTTGAAGTGAATAAGCTCATCAAATATGAAACGTTCATTTTTAAGGCCCCTTGAGTTTCAATTAATGCCCTCAAATGGTATTTGAAAGATGCTCTCTGTTAGCCTGACTATTATAACTATTAAGCCTGACTTTAAAATGAGAAGTTTAGTCAAGGTATATTTATTACTAATAAACTTGGATAACACAGTTATTTAATGATATCATTAAGCAAGATGTTATAACTTTTGTCTTTTAATACCAGATGAATTGATACTAGTCTCATTTGGAACTGAATCTTTTTGCTCTTGACTAGCTATGGATATGAGAATCTTTATAATCAGATTTTAAATTTAAGGATAAAGGAATGCTTTCTTTGGCATATTGATATCATCGTCAGTAAAACTTTAATGATAGTACTAGTTGCTAGGGCTATAAAGAGGTAAAGCATGTGCTTTCAGAGCTTGGAATATACATCCTAAAGCTAGTTTTGCACTTACATATTTTATAAAGAGCATTTTAAAGTTTGGTTTTCTCAGTTTCAAAAATGTTTTATTTTGCTTTTGTCCATAGATTCCTTATAAATGTTTCATAATTACAAATTGTATAGTAGTAATTGAATTTTATTGATACCCAGGGAGATTATTAGTCAGAGCATACCTCTGGGATCCTTTTATGACATACTTTGATTTTTTCTTTGTCTAGATTAGGACCAGGCAGAAAATCATAAGTATTCCAGGTGCCAGTCATTTCCTACTTATCCTGCCAAGGGGCTGGTGAATTTGCTCATAGAGGAGAATGCTGCACCATTGGAGGGAAAAAATGCTCAAGTTTCAGCTTCCCAGGACTATCTTGGAATAAATTGCTAAAAGAATTCACTAATTCTCCTGGCTGGCAGCTGTGAACTTTTGTTGTAAGGAGTGGGCATAGTGCAGCTTACAGGTCAAGTGTTGCTGACTGCTTTATTTAAACTTCATTTTGAAAGTACAGAAAGTAAAGTTTGAAGTACAGATAAAAGCTTTAGGTATGTTACATATGGCTCGTCATGCTAAAAGTATGTCCACAATTCTGAATTGTGATGTGATGAATATATTTATTTTTCAGTTTTATATGGAAGTTGAGTTTTTACCTTTTTTACATTCCAGTATCATTTTCTCGCTGTAGATTATGTACTAGCTCTTTAGAAGATATGAACTCTCTATTTTTTGGACTGATGTCCTACATTCAATCTGAGGGAGGAATTTAAAAAATTTTAAAGCTACGTTAATAGAATGTTAAATTTAATTTTTCACAATAATGTCAACAAAAGATACAAAGACAGGCCTCTGAAGCTTTGCTTGTATTAGTGTTTGACTGCATGTGGAAGTTAAATCGTGGAATGTCACTTTTGGAGTGACCACTGATATTATTCAACCCGTCCGTTCAGCAAGGGTATATGTTGGCAAATAGGAGACTAGAAATGAAGTTTTGATTTATATTTTCATGTTGAAATGTATATGGTAGTGGTTTTGGTCAGGGATTTTATTTATAAAGTCCAAATTGATATCATTCAAAATGATAATTTCTGAATTTATACAAAAAGTTAAATTTGCAGGGCTGTGGTTTGGTGGAAAGAACCACAGACAGGGTTTTAAGTGAGAAGAGCTGGCCTGATACTTATATGATCTTTGTCAGGAACTTGCATAGATGTGTTTTCTCATCTGTAAAACGAGTAAATATACCAGATGGGCTCTAATGTCTTCTCTAACATGAATTTTTTTACTTTTTTAGTGTAGTGATAGCCAAGTAAGTTAGGTTGTAGTAGCTGAAAATAATTTGATTCCCTTTTTCTTTTTTACAGTTTGAATTATTTTACAGCCAGCATTTCAGTGGAAGGAAACTTACATGGTTACATTATCTTTGTACAGGTAAAATGCATTCAATTATATCTAGTTTAATGAAATTTACCTGATATAATTATGTTAAAAATTTGGAAAGCGATTTCATAGGCCCTAATTATAGTTGTTGTTTTTTTCCTAATTTTAGTTTTTAACGTTTTCTTCTTCATCTACCTTTCTGGTTACCATTAAAGCAACTAATAATGAAGTTCAAGTGAAGCACTTTTTTTTTTTTAATTTGCATTCCTTTTATTATGAGTAAAGTTGAGCACGTTTTTATATGGTTAAAGTAAGTGCAGCATTTTTAATAGTGTTTTATAATTATGCTACTTATAAAGAGTTTCTGAATTTTATAATGGTTTCCTACATTTCTGTAACAGACCACTTTTTATAGATATTAGGAATTTTATTTAGAAACCCAGACTTGATGAAACAGATATCTTAAAAACCTCTTCTCTCTAGATATGGCAGATATCCTCAAAAATTTCATTAACTATTATAGCATCACAAGGAGACCTAAACATATGATTTTTATTTGTAGTACTGTAGTGAACGGCAGTAGTAAACGCTTTTTCCAGAATGTCCCAATTAACTTCCAGTACTTTCCAGTCTTAGAAAAGTTTAATCAAAATCTAATCATTTCCTTAGCTTCTTCCTGGAGCAGTGGGGTCTACTAATTGGAAAGTAGGATTAATACTTTGAGTGATTGGAGCCTGTATTCAGTTTCTCTAAGCTGCCTGAAGATGTTAGCCAAAGCAAACACTCAGAATTTCTCTACTTTTGCTAAAGCTATGCTTTGAAAAGTACATTGAATCAACTTTCTCTTTGTATAAGAGGGAAAGGATGGCCATGTATGTTAATGTCTCTTAGAAATGGTACAAGAAAATCTGATTAGTTGCCATACCTTTATTTAGGAAATTCACTCACCTAAGAGAAATTTCATCTAAGTAGTTTCTCGTAAGTACCATTTATTTGACTACTTTATATTTGGAATATGATGTCTCATTTTGTTAGTAATACATATTAGTACATAATAATTAGTACATAGTAATACATATCTTTACAAGTTTATCTTTATTGAACAAATTGGGCATTTTAATTTTTTCAGTAGTTTGTGAAATAAAGAGATGTTCATTGATATTCTTAGTAAGTGGTCACTTAGTAGGTGGCCTTTAATTTTACATCTATTGTGAATTTTTTATATTCTCATTTAGTAAATATAATTGATTTTAAGGAAAAAAACATTGCTGGACCAGTGTTTTAATGTATGTGGATTAAGTTTACTTTTACTTCCCCTAAATATCTATCTTGGGGAGTTTAAACTCCTTTGCATTACCTCAGCAATAATTAGTCTGTCTCCTAAAGTAGTTTTAATGAGGGATTTACTATTTTGGTGTTTGGCAACTAGTTATATATTCAGATTAAGATATTATTGGTGAGAATGCTTCTTCGGTGGTCCTGTGTGCTCGTGTTGCGTTACATCAGAAGGCACGTGGTGTCAGACTGTCCCACTGTGAGAGACAGTAAAGTGGCCACTTGGTTGAGGTGATATTTCCGTTGTGAGGAGACTGTTTCCCCTTTTCAATTAGCAGGTGATCTGAGGGGTGACACTTAGGGCCCAAATGAATACCGTCTTCCAGGAACAACTGTATCTGATGGTTGTAGCATCCACTGGTGATCACTGCTTGAATCAGTTATCTTCTTCCTGGTTGCAGATCAGTGATACTCTGTCATGCACTCAGCATTTAGTAGCTGGCATTCTTCTGTAAGAACAACTTTCCCTTAGAGACTCGGTTGCTGATAGGTAGTAGAGGAGTAACTTGGATGAAAGTAGTGTGAGAGTTCTGCCTACTCTTTATTTCTGGTAATTGTTAATTACCACTTCAATTATGGTGGTCTGATTTTTCAATGTATGTATTAGAATGTTTTATTCTAGTTTGGAGTTTCTTAAAGTTTGTCAACCTATTCTGAAGGTTAAATGACCTCTTTGTCATTTTCCTTTTCTGTTTACACAGCAGTAATTAAGTGAATCATCCAGATTTGGGATTTCCTTCCTTGCCCCACATGTTCCTCCACCCTTTCCCCAGTCTTTCCAGCCATGAGCTGAGTAATAAGAGAATGGTGCTGAAAAAAAGTGGAAAGAGGTCCATGTACCCTGACACCAATAATTTATTGAAAAATAGCAAGAAAAAGTCATAAAACAAAACTAACAAGTTTTCCTGTTTTTAAGGGTTGCAGAGTGGATTTGATATCAGTAAATGATACTTAGACCCCTTACTTGCATTGTCTCCTAATGCTCTTTGGGTTCTTGTGGCAAAAGACTCATTCTGTTTCCAAACCCATGGTAGTACATTGCAACATCTGTGACAGCTAGGTGATGGTCCTAGCTTAATCATCTAGGTGCTTGAGGCATTATTTTATACTTGTTTCTGGGATATGATTAAGCAGTCGTTGCACAAATGGTGTAATGCAGTTTACATGATTTTTTTTTTTTTTTGCCTCTCACCACGTTTCCTAAACTTTAATGTTGAGATGAGGCTCTTAAAGTGCTCTTTATACTAATTGTTAGTAGGACAGTCCTAATGACTGTAGTCTACTTAAACTCTACATGAATTGGATATTCCAATTAACTAAACTTCCTTTCATGAAAATTCAGAGATTAGGAATTTTTTCTTTAGGTGTTCCTATCCAAATAATTTTGAAAAATATTTCTGAATATCAGTTTTTAAAAAAATAAGTCGAGGCATAGTGCAAGTTAGAATAAGCATCTGTGTGGTCATAGTAAGCTGGAGAATTGACTTATATCCTTTAAAGTCTTTAATTACATAATGAATTAAATATATATTATTAAATAATAAAAGAAGCACACAATCTTGATCAGAGTTGCTAATTACCACTAACAGGGAGAATGCAGCCTCTGGGGTAAGTTCATGTAAAATACAGCTTCCTTGAGTTAAAATATAGAGCCCTAAAACCAAACCTCATGCTGATATAGTTTATAATTCATTAACAGTCAAATAATGCAGGATGTGTGTGTGTGCTTGTGTAAGAGAGAGAAAGAGAAATACAATCACTAAACCACAACTTTATTCTTTAGGAAGCAGTTTTTTGACTTGCATTAACTGTTTTTACATGTTACAAGTGCATAACTGTTCGACACACTGTTTGTTAACAAGCTCTTCAGTGTGCCGCCCCCTGGGATGGGTAGAACTGTAGTTGGCCTAAGCCTGATGTATCTTTCTAGCTCTCAGGGTAGTGTAGGGTCCAGAACATTGTTATTCCATCAACTATTTCAACAAAATAATGCATCTGCCTGTTTGTCTCTCCTCCCATTTGTGTTTGTTCCTAGAAAATTACTGGGGAGAAAAACATTATTTATGAAACAAAATAGCATTGTTATATTTCGGCAGAAATTATGGTTTAGACACTTTAGTACAGGTGTCCTCCTGTATGCTTGAACCTTCCCTGGGGTAGACCAGATGCACACATAGGAGGCCGTTGCTGGTAGCAGGCTTTCATGCTCTCCCTTTGTCTGTCTGTTTCTCCTCCTACCTCCACCTCCTCTTACTTTTTTTCTGCCCAAGTCTTAGCCTTCCTATTACTATTTAAAGACATTGTTTGAGCTTACTGGTAATGTTATGATAGCTTAACCATGATTTATACTACATACTCAAAACTAAGAGCTGTCCCCTCCATCCCCCCCCCCCCCCCCCCCGCAAACAGATGATTACATTGCTAGCAGGAATAGCTTTGCAACAGTTTAACCAAGAGTTCTTGGTTCACTCTTTCAGTAGAAAATATCTGAAATAAACAGTTATTACTGAGGTAATTTTGGAATGCTTCTTTGAATGATGAGTTTATTGTCACAATTTTGTTTTAATTGTAGGTGAAGTTAAAATGAACTATTTGGGCAAACCATACGTAGCTATGGTCACAACATACCAAATGGCGGTTCTTCTTGCCTTTAACAACAGTGAAACCGTCAGCTATAAAGAACTTCAAGACAGCACTCAGATGAACGAAAAGGAACTGACAAAAACAATCAAATCATTACTCGATGTGAAAATGATTAACCATGATTCAGAAAAGGTATGGGGTAATAGTTCAAGGAATTTAAGCATTATAAATATTAAAGCTTTTTCATGGGATGTTTGCAGTTTTAAAAGTAAGGTTATAATTGTTAATGCCCTTTGTTCTTTGAGAAGCACTCGAATCAGCTACATTACTTCAGGCTCCTTACGGCCAAGAACTTGAGGCGTCACAGAGAAGGCTGTCTAAGTTGGTACTCGTGTGCCCTTTATAGATTGATTTTATTTGTCCTATACTGTGACAGTTTACTGAAAAATTATTAAAGAGTTGACAGCAGAAGGATTCTGGTTAATTGAGGTTTTAAAACTGTAGTCTGTCCTAAATCTTGCTGGGGTTTTTTCCCCCATATGTTTAGTTAATATTTAATTACATGGTTCTGTGATAGGAAATGACAGCCTGTTGATGTCTATTTATACACATATTTAGTATGTGTAACTCCATTTCAGGTGCTGTCACTCTCATGTCCCTGAATTTCAGGACTCAACTAACCCCTATATATACACACACACACACACACATATATATATATATATATATATATATATATATATACACACACACATATATATACATATATATGTATATATATGTGTATATATATATTTTTAATTAATGTGTTTATTTTTGGCTGCATTGGGTCTTCATTGCTGCGTGTGGGCTTTCTGTAGTTGTGGTGAGCAGGGGCTACTCTTCATTGAGGTGCGGGGGGCCTCTCATTGCGGTGGCTTCTTTTGTTGCGGAGCATGGGCTCTAGGTGTGCGGGCTTCAATAGTCGTGGCACGCGGGCTCAGTAGTTGTGGCTCACGGGCTCTAGGGCACAGGCTCAGTAGTTGTGGTGCACGGGCTTAGTTGCTCTGCGGCATGTGGGATCTTCCCGGACCAGGGCTCGAACGCGTGTCCCCTGCATTGGCAGGCGGATTCTTAACCACTGCACCACCAGGGAAGTCCAACCCCCATATGTTTTTTTTTTTTTTTTCCCCCATATGTTTTTAATATCTGTCATGAGAATTAGCAAGCTGATAGTACATTCCTTTTTTCTTTATAACTTTTTTTTTCTAGTAACATGTTTTTGTTTTTAAAGTATGTCTTGGATATTTAAATGGTTAAAAAAGCAACAGATATGGGTTAAATCTCCTGCTTCAGATTATTGTGCCCATAAGAAAAAAGTCTGGTAAATGATGCTTGTTTTAATTTTGGTTCATGGCCTACGACTTATTTCTCTCATGAGTTCATTTTGCTAATGATGACTTTTGTAGCCTATAATTGAACAGCTCTAAATGGCATATATGCTAAAATTCAAATCAAGCTTTTCTTAATTTTGAGAAATGATTAATTTTTCTGACTTCAGAAACTTAAAATATTAAGTTCTTAATATTAAGGTTTTAATTAAGGCAATTAATTATAAGTAAAAGGTTTTAAGTTTAAAATTTTAAGTTTAAATTTTTAAGCTTAAGTGCCTAAAAAGTTAAGTATTTTTCTAAAGCATGTTATTTTTACTGCCCAGAAATGTACAAAATAAATATTGATAGGTTGTTTGCACATTAAATTTTAATTATGAAGCTGGCATTCTTTAATAGAGTTTCTTTGGTTATTATTGAGAAAGTGCCATCTGCCAAGTGCTTCGTGGTCCTGCTGGCGGACAGATTCCACCATATGACATGAGTGGGTTTCTTAAGCCCAATAGAGTTTAAGAGCTAAAAATTGGCTTAACAACTTCCACTTGAGAAAAGTCCACTCGCTTCTGGCAGAGTGAATAAAACGGGCGTTGAGGGGTGATGTCAGAATCACACCGGGGTCCTGAGGAAGTGATGCTTGTGTGCCATTGGAACCAGCTGGCTTCTCTAGTTAGGTTATTTTTAATTGGTATTTTGTTACTGCAGCATTCAAAAAAAAAAAAATTTGGTTGTTTGGTTTTTCAAAATTTGATGGAAAAATTATGAGCCTCGCTATTTCATAAAAATTAAAATGTTAAAATTCTGTTTAAGCCACTGAGCTTGACTCTCGTCAGATTTATCTGGTGGTAATGTATTAAACAGTTGGGCCAGAAAATAGCTTTATTCTAAATCTAAGCTGATTAAAATTCTATCAAGCATAAAATTAGGAAAGAATTGTTTTTTCCTTCATTATTTGACAGAAGACAATTATTTTTCTCTTAAATAATATTTATAATGTAAAAGATTATGAGAGTTGAGTCTTTTTTCCTTGGTCATTATTTAATTTCATGGCGTATTATTTGCAGCAATTGTTATTTAGTGATTTTATTTTTATAAATGTAAATGAATTATTTTTAATTGTAGGAAGACATTGATGCAGAATCTTCATTTTCATTAAATATGAACTTTAGCAGTAAAAGAACAAAATTTAAAATTACTACATCAATGCAGAAAGACACACCACAGGTAAGTGCTTTCTAATGTCATTTCTTTTGGAAATATTTAAGCATTGGACTTTACAAGTGGTAACATTGAGACCAATGCAAAACTTTTCATATCAAAATTATGATACATCTTCTCTGGTTTATTTTTTGCATTGACTAACCTTATAAACAGTATTTTAGATTTTAAAAACAGTAGTATAATGAGTATCTTAGGAAAAAGCTGTCATAGTTTAGTCATATTTGCTCTTTTGTTTTTGTTTTTTTCTCCCAGTTTTAATAATTGCCACACAGCACAGTATAAGTTTAAGCAGTACAGCATAATGATTTGACTTACCTACATCATGAAATGATGATCACAGTAAGTTTAGTGAGCGACCATCATCTCATAGAGATGCAAAATTAAATAAATAGGAAAAAAAACTTTTCCTTGTGATGAGAACTTGTAGGATTTCCTCTCTTAACAGCTTTCATAGGTAACACAGAGCAGCGTTAATTGTATTTATCATGTTTACATTCTATCTCTAATCATCATTTATCTTATAATTGGGAGTTTGTACCTTCTGACCCCCTTCATCCAATTTTCCCTCTCCCCACCCCCACCCCCTGCCTCTGGTAACCACAAATCTGATCTCTTTTTCTGTGAGTTTGTTTGTTTTTGAAGTATAATTGACACTGTGTTAGTTCCTGTTACACAACATAGTGATTCAATATTTCTGTACATTTCAAAATGATCGCCATGACTGGTCTAGTTACAATGTGTCACCATACAAAGATATTACATAAATTACCCCACACTGTACATTTCATACCCATGACTCATTTATTTTGCCACTGGAAGATTATACCTCTTAATCTCCCTCACCTATTTTTCTCTTCCCCTCATCTCCCTTCCTTCTGGCAACCACCTGTTTATTCTCTGTATCTGTAATTCTGTTTCTGTTTTGCTGTGTTCGTTCATTTGTTTTGTTTTTTAGATTTCACATATATGTGAAATCATACAGTATATGTCTTTGTGTGACTTATTTCACTTAGCATAATACCCTCCAGGCCCATCTATGTTGTCGCAAATGGCAAGATTTCATTCTTTTTTTATGGCTGAATAATATACCATTGTGTATATATATCACGTCTTCTTTATCCATTCATCTATTGATGGGCCTTAGGTTGCTTCCATATCTTTGCCATTGTAAATAATGCCACAATGAACATAGTCATATTTGCTCTTAAACTGTATTAAAATATATGGATTTGTTTTGTATTCTTTCCAAAAATTTCTACCTTGAATAGTAATATAATCTCATATTTTTCATTTGTAAAATAATGGAAGGTTTTACAACACATTTTTCAAAGAAAAGTTGTGGAAAATGCTTCTCAAACTTTCCTGTGCAAATGAACCACGTGGGGATGGTGTTAAAATTCAAATTGTGAGCTTGTTGGTCTGGAGTGGGGTCCGACCCCGGGTGAGCCAGTTTGCACAGTGAACATCTGCTGTTGCTTGTTTCACCTCAGCAGCAGTTGTTGTTCTGGGGAAGCCTATTCATATCACTGAAGTTTCCTGATTGCCTCCTATGTGCCACCCTGACCTTGGGCTCGGGGCAGGATGTGAAGGTATCAGAGATGCCAGGCCGCTCCAGGGACTTACTCCCCCATGGGAGACAAATGTTAATCAATTGCTGTTAAATTTGAACCCTAAAATGTTCAAGATCTCATTTTCCTGCAGGCTAATGATAATAATTTGTAATATGGATTGTATTTTCTCTTTTAAAAGCTGTTATGAGATCCCTACTGATGTGGCATTGCCTGCTTGTGCCTCTCCTCCACTGTCTTTCCTTGAGCTCCATGCAGAGAGGCCCTTGTGGCCCATCCTTGCTGGCTTCTCTGCTGGAGTCAAATGGAGCCCTTCACAGCTCTTGCCCTTGAAGCCTGCTCCAGTGTGCCCTTGGAGCCAGTTACTAAAGTCTACAAGCTTTGTGGTATAAGTTTTTACTCATTGATAGGACAGCAGTCTTGAAAACTATTACTCTGTGTCACTGAAGTTCTCCTTTATTGACTACTTACACTGAGTACAATGTACAGTAGTGTTCATTTTTTAAAAAATAACCTTCCAACTTTAAGTTAAGAAATTATACATAACTCACTGTAAATATTCTTTTGGTAATGGTTATGTTATATTGGGCACATAATCGTATAATTTGATTCTCAGTATTGATTGGAGATTTATTTAAGCTCACAAATAAAATGAGTTAAAAACAAGTGCAGTGACTTCATGTCTCATTGGCTTTTTTTGTCCTTGTAAAACAGGAAATGGAGCAGACGAGAAGTGCTGTAGATGAAGATCGAAAAATGTACCTCCAAGCTGCTATAGTTCGTATCATGAAAGCACGGAAAGTACTTCGGCATAATGCCCTTATTCAGGAGGTAAAAGGGGGAAAAGTCCTCAAGACTTCTTGGGGCAGAGGGTATTAGGATTAGGAATGTTTCTTTGTGAAGATGTTACAGAAATAATACGACTCCCAAATAACATAAAAAAATGCTTCATTACTTAAAGAGAACAGTACTCACTTAAAATTTCAGTATTAAATTCGTGTTTGAATTTAGAGGTCTAAGCCTCACCGATTCAGTCTTGTGTCCAGTTATTGAAGGACGTGGACCACATCACACACTCACTCATTCCATGAACACACGAGCATCTACCATGTGTGGAGCCCTGTGCTGGTCACCATGGGGTGCAGAGCAGCTCAGGAGGTGGCTCCTGCTGTTTTGGAGTTCAGTCTAGTAGGGAAGAAACACGTTATTGAAATAATATGGGAGTAAATATAAAATTACACTCACAGGCAACAAAGAAAAGGTATACAGTAGCATGAGAATGTGTATAAAGGTCTTGACTTGGGGATGTGGCTGAAAGCTTTCCTGAGCAGGTGTTACTTCAGCTAAGAGCTGAAAGTTGAGTAGAGGTTAAGTGGAAGCTTGAGGGGTGTATATGAGTAGTTAGATAGATGAATTAGTTTATGGTTTAATTTAGTTATATATGACTAGTATTAGATTTTGCTGTATCCGTGTTCTTCACAGTTTTTATCCCTTCACAACATAAAGGTTGGGCTTTTTCCTTCGTTTGCATAAAAAGTTATTTGCTCCAGTGCCCTCCTGGTGACAAGAGCACTTTAACATCCATGTCTCTCCCACAGGTGATTAGCCAGTCAAGAGCTCGGTTTAACCCTAGTATCAGCATGATTAAGAAGTGTATTGAAGTTCTGATAGACAAACAGTACATCGAACGCAGCCAGGCGTCAGCAGATGAGTACAGCTACGTAGCGTGACGCGCGCTCCCCCAGTGTGGATGTGAGAAGGTCATTGCCGTCGCCATCCGGTGTGTCCTGTGGGAGAAAGCAGGCCTGTGCCTCCATAATTTGGCCATTTGGCAGCCCCTGTTTCTCTGCTGTTTACAACATCACCAGTGCCACGTCATGAGCGTCAGAGAAAATGCCTAGAGATATTTCAAGCTCATGTCATTATGACATTTCTTAAAACTTTATTAAAAAAGAATGAGTGAAGTATTGCTGAAATGTGGAAATTTGGCTGGGTACCATGCTTTTTCTCCCCTTCACGTTTGCAGTTGATGTTTTTTTTTTTTTTTTAAATGTATCTTAAAGGACATAAGATAAAAAACTTAAATATTGTAATATGACAGATAACCTAATAATTGTATCTACATTAAAATGACAAACATGATATTGCTGCTTGTCAAATAAAAAAATAAAGAAATAGAATGCCTTTTTTATGTGGATGGAGTATCACAAAATAATACATATAAATGTCTGTGAGTTTTCAAAGCAGCTCATGCAGCTTTAGTTGCATTTGTATCTGAACAGTGTAATTCACTTATACTCCTACATGAAAAACGTCTAGATTGTTGTTTTTGAATGCATAAAGATGCATTCAGCATAAAGAATGTTTTATTTTTATGGATTAGAACTACATTGGATTTGAGCGTTTTGAATAGTGAGGATTTAATTCCATCAAGAGTTTCTGGTGGTGTCCTGCTGCAGCTCAGAACCAAAAGTGAGGGGAATGTGTGTGACCTCACATCTGGCTCAGAAAGAGCTGTCATTCAAAGGTTGTCTTACTTTTGTTTCCACAGTATGTCATTTCTAATGTAGACTAATGCCCCACCTCTGCTGCTTTCCCTTCTCCCTTCCTCTGGGTTGTAGGTGATCTTGTGGCCCCGGTGTATTCCTCCCATACTCCTGCCTGCCTGTTACCCTTCCACGCCCTACCACGTTCACACTAGGGTCACTCTCCAACGTCACAGGTGTTCTTAGCAGTGCATATCTAAATACCTTTCTTTTTTTTTGTTTTTTAATCTGTGTGATGCGTTACACCAGCTGCCACTTGCATAGACATGAAAGTCCATTATTTTGTGTATTATATATATCAACAGCACCATTAGAATGCTCTGGTCTATTTTCATATTTATTATCTATCTACCCTTCCCCCACCACAACACACATACAATTTTTTTAAGCGGAGATATTTTAAAGCATATCCTACATGAATCATTTCATTTACAATACTTCAGTTTATATCTCTAACAGAAAAGGCCTTTAAAAAAAAAAACACAACCACAGTTACTTTATTACACTTAACAAATAAACAATAACTTCATATCATTTAATATATGGTCCATATTCATATTTCTCTTATTGTTGCAAAAATGGCTTTTTCAGTTAGTTTGATTTCACTTTTTCTAACTCATGTCTCTTAAGTGTTTAAAAAATCTACTGAGCTTTTAATGACTTCTATACTGTGTTTCTCATTTTCCCTTTTTTCCCCCAGAGAGAAAATAACGGCAAACCATATAATATTGTACATCCACTGTCAAAAAACAAATCTTTGTTTTGATAACTTGTTGATAAAGTTTTCCACATTGATTCCTTTTTTTCTTAAATATTTATAAATGTTAAATTAAGTCTTATCCTAATATCTAATTGTCAAGAAAATATATTGAAAAATGGACAAAATACTTGTGCTGAGGTCGACGGAAATGACTGACAGGAGTTGTTGTCCCACCCTTTTCCCCATTTCACCTGAAAGGAAACATATTGGAGACACGCTTGTCATGCCCTTAACCGAGTCCCCTCCCGAGACGGGGCGGTGAGTAGAATGGGTTTAGCGCACTTTCTGCGGAGGAGCAGGAGCTTGGGGAAGAGCTGAGGCTGTCGGGTGGCGTCAGGCAGTGGACGTCATGGCACCAGACCTTGGCACACAGCTCTGTGCATGGTGCCCAGTGCTGTGGGCAGGAGGGGTCGGAGCGACAGAAGGGCAAGGCGAGGGAGGAGAGGAACGGCTCTCAACGCTGTACCTTAGAAAACGAAAGGAATATGATCACAACTTTCAGGAGCTAAAAAAGAAATCCTGAATACTGAGGTGGTTAACATGTGAGCCAGGGATGTATTTTACAACCAAACAGTGTGCAGCTCTTGCCAACACTTTGCTCTTTCCCTTCGAAACCAGATACTTTGCTGCTGGAGGTGCAGGTTTATTCTAGGGTTTGCTCCAATACTTTACGACAATTGCTTTAATATAAACAGAAGAATAGACACTCTGGGGTTTGTGTTTTACTTTATAACTTACGATCTTGATAGGATTTTATAACCTGTGTATGCTACAATGCTATAACATTCCTGTTAATTGTTTTTAAATCTTTATTGAAGGCAGACTATGGCTGGTGCTTCCACATCTTATTTGTTCGATCTTCAGACAATCCTGTTAAATAGGCAGCGTTCCTCTCTTTTCACAGGTGAGGAAACTAAATGTAGAGTGTTTTCCAGGAATCATTGCCAGAAACTGCAGAACCTGAATTTAAAACCCAGGCAAGACTGTGGACCTAATAAATACAGTCTATTTATATAGAGTAGCCTGTGAATTAGATAGAAATAACTTCATGTTGTACATGAAGAATAGTTTTTCCTGACTTTTCAGAATAAAAGTTTGTGTCTAGTTAATTTGTGATTTAATAAACACTTTCTATTTTAGTTTCTTAAGGTACTTATTTAAGCTGTAAATATACATGGTTAAGTGACTTGGCTCAAAACTGATTCATGGCAGAGAGTATTTGTGAATGTAATATTTTACATTCACATGCACAAGTATAGAACATTTATTTCAAGTGCATATATTAAATGCAAGCCTGTTTTCAATTAGAAGTTTTTGAGCTCTATGGTAGCAATGGGTAATTTATTGAGCTCTTAATTTTTGGTCCCTAGGACAGATTCTTGGTTGAGCAAGGTCAGAGTAAAGATGTGAGCTTTTAAAATACTAGTCCTAAGGGCAGTTGTAAATGCGCCGTAGCTAAATGAGTGGAAATTAATACGGAAAGGCTCACTGGTTGAGGATTGGTATGTTCATGTAGCATACTTTAGGCTGAAGCAATTAAATCAGGCAATCCTAGGTGAGACGTAAGCCCCATTGGTTGGAGTTCGTTAAAGGTGGACTTCACTGATGGGCAGGAATGATTTTCATCTGCTGTGACTGTGCCCCCTGGGAAATAAAAGGTTTTCCTCCCCAGCTTTCATCCAGTGTTCAGGCAGTCCCCCTTCCTTTGTCACCTACCAGCCATGCCCTGGGGCCGGCTTTTGTGTGGGTACCATTGCTGCGACCATCAGCAGCCAAGATATGGTCTGTGCCCACGTGGAGCGTTTAGACTTGTGACAGTCGGACGTGAACATGCCATTCCAAGTGTAAGTGCTCGCGAAGGGAACTCCTGGCTCTCGGAGGAGGTCTTGTAAGAGAAGTTGAAAGGCAGAAAAAGGCAGGAGAGTTGCAGGGGCAACAGCATGGATCCCGAGCGGATCCAGAATACCTGTGTGCCTGAGCGGCTGGTGTTTACATGGGTGAACTCCATTTGCGTGAAAAGAAAAAAGATGATGGTCATGTTTTCTTAGGTGGTGGGTGCATGAATATTCCTTTAATTATGGTGTGCAGTGTATATATTTCTATTTTTGGTGTTCGTGAACTATTTCAGAGTATTTGCAAAGTTCAGTGGGAAATGGCTACGCTGCTTTCGTGTGCAGAATGGACCCTGGAGAGGGCAGAAGTCGTGTGAACGCAGGAGGCCTGGAGAGGAGCAGTGGCGCCCTCTAGAGGGGGCAGTGGATAAAGTTGACACCACTTCCCAGTGAATTGGGTGAGTGAGGAGAGGGGTGAGTGAGGTGACCCCAGACTCTTGGCTGTCACGGCGATGCCATCCAGTGAGATGGGGGACCTGGACGGGGTCAGGGTGGAGAAGGAGCGGGATGAGCTTGGTTGCAGACACCTCGCACGTGACGTGCCTGTCGTGCCTGTGAGGTAACCCAGTGGAGCTGGCGGTTGTTCATACGGGCCTGGTGCTCCACCTTGTAGATGCTCTGATCCTGAACCTCAGAATCCAATCCTAGAGGCTTCTTAATGCATTCTCACTCCCCTGACTCTTTAGCCCTTGAATTAACGTCCAGGATAAATGCAACTAGAGAGTAACACATTTACTGCCACACGAATATAGTACATACGTCTTAAATCATGAAAACAAGGATGAACAGGGATGAGAATATCTAGTTGTTTATACACATTCTAGGGTTTGTCTTCCTAGAACTTCAGACGGTGGTCTTTGTCACCCTGCTTGGAGGCGAGGACACGTTTGTAGCAGTAGCAACATTGAGCCGTAAGTCAAAGTGCCATATGATTATTTCTTATGTTCACAATCTTTGTTTGTGTTAGGAATATACCCGTGTTTTGCGTTCTTCCGACAACTTTAACGGTACTGTTTTTCAGCAAAAGGAAGAAACCTTTGAGAACCGGCTTGTGGAAAAGAACTTGAATAAGAAAGGCAGGGTTTTTTTAGTTTTCGTTTATTGTTTTCTTTTTCTCCATTGTTTACTATTTATAGTTACAATAATTGAAGAATTGCAGCCTGTGTTGAGGTTCACAGCCCTGGGGAGAGGGGTAAGGTGAGTGGGTTGCTAATTTTATCCTCTGTGGCCAGATCAGTATTTTCCTTGGAAGAACTTTGGTGTTGCAGGAAAACGATGGAAATGTTCTGTGACTTTTATAACCGCCCTGTTTAGGTATCATTACAGGGCGGTACTGCCCCAGCACAGCACTTCATCCTGTGCTGAGAGCCTGACCTTCTCAGAGTGGGTGGGTTTCATTAGTTTGTCTTCTGGGGAAGAAAGGATAGACACCGAGAAGCAAAGATCTACTTTTGGCAGAAATAAGCTGGTTGAACATAAACTGTACCTAACATGTGGCTCAAGGAGGTCGCTGATGCAACGGAAGTACTCTGACAAAGGAAAAGCTGAATGCTGAATAGAAAAAAAAAAAAAAAGCTGTTTTAGCATTTTAGTCATACACTGCTGAGGTGACTAAATTCAAATCAGTGCCGTGCATGGAGGAAATTTCTGAGACGCCTTGTTTAGACAGTACGTTTAAAAATAACTACCTCTCGAGGTTGGCAGCCAAGGAAGATGTGGCTCTCCAGCCACCTGGAGAAACGGTAAACTGGAAATGCATGGTGTAGGAAGGGACGGGGAAGGGGGGCGGGGAAGGAGGGGGGATGCCGTCTCTGCTTGTACACCACCTGCTCCGCCTGGGTTGGGGCCACCCCAGCCCTGCTCCACGAAGCAGGGCCAGAGGCACTCAGGCTGAGGAAGAGGTGTCCACAGCCTGACCCCGCCGCCTCTGCCCTCTTCCACGCTGGCATCGGCCTGTGTCCAAACAGAGAGAGCCGGTTTGCATTCCTTCATGAGGCCAGCCTTGATCTGGAAAAGTCAATCAGGCTCACTGCTGACCCAGTCATTTATTTTTATTTATTTATTTATTTACTTATTTTAAACATTGAAGGTTTTTTGGGGTTTTTTTGTGGCTGTGTTGGGTCTTCGTTTCTGTGCGAGGGTTTTCTCCAGTTGCGGCAAGCGGGGGCCACTCTTCATCACGGTGCGCGGGCCTTTCACTGTCGCGGCCTCTCTTGTTGCGGAGCACAGGCTCCAGGTGCGCAGGCTCAGTAGTTGTGGCTCACGGGCCTAGTGGCTCCGCAGCATGTGGGATCTTCCCAGACCAGGGCTCGAACCCGTGTCCTCTGCATTGGCAGGCAGATTCTCAACCACTGCGCCACCAGAGAAGCCCCTGACCCAGTCATTTGAATCCCAGCTGACTCAATCCAAAAGCTCTGGCACCAGTTGGAGTTCCCAGAAGTGACCAATCTGGGATTCTCCGGGAAGCAGAGCTAAAGGACCAGGCAGCTAGCTAATGCATCTTTGCCCCTGCCAGACCATCAGTCCCCCCAGGGGTGACTCATAAAGGGGCAAGGATGGGGCAAACTCAGGGAGCTTAGGGGGCTCAGTGAAGCACTGTGCTGTGGTTTCTGAGAGACGCGAGGTGTGATGTGAACTCACAGGATTAGGGTCAGTCCTCTTCTGCCTGAAGGGCTTACTTCCTTTACCGTTTCGCAGTGGGTGTGTATGTTCATTTTAATGAGACTCGTCTAAGAGCCTGTATTTAGTTACATATTGATTGTGGTTTGCTCTCAATTACTGCCCCAGGTTGGATAGTGTTCCCCCGAAACTGCATGTCCGCCCAGAACCTGTGAATGTGACCTTATTGGGAAATAGGGTCTTTGCAGTTGTAATCAAGTTAAGGTGAGGTCACACTGGGTTAGTGTGGGCCCTGATACAATGATGGGGTCCTTATAAGAAAAGGGAGATTTGGACACAGACACACAGGAGAGACAGCCACGTGAAGATGGAGGCAGAGATTGGAGTGATGTCGCCACAAGCATCAGAAATAACCAGTAGAGACTGGGAAGAGGCAAGAAAGGGTCCTCTGGAGCCTTCAGAGAGAGGCCAACCCTGCCGACACCTTGGTTTTGGGCTATTAGCCTCCAGAACTGTGAGAGAATAAATTTTGCTATTTTAAGCCTCCAGGTTTATGGTACTTTGTTATGGCAGTCCTAGAAAACGTATACAGTTCCCTTTATACGTTTTTAAAATGGGTGTGCTTCAATTTCTTCGTGGGGTTTTATATTTTAAGTATTTTATACTTTAATTAGGAGATTACACTTTGGTATAAAAATCAACTAAATATAAATTTTTCTGATTTTTCCTTAAAAAGACATTGAGAAATAGCTCCCAAAGAATCACCGTTTACCAGATGAAGAATATATACACGAACAAAAAAGTCAAATGCCCACCTTGCATGTATGATTGGTTAGCGTATTTGGAGAGAGACGATTGTCCTTAAATCTTATTCAATCCACCAGAAACTGCTCTGCTCCCTGGACAGAGCTTTTGCTTCTATTTCTGCTGCATCTTCCTGCAAGTGCTCACCACCAATCCCGCACGTACCAGGAGAACATGGGGAAGGCTCGGAGCAACCCAAGTCTGCGGTCAGAACTATTCAAGAAGACCTGTGCAAATGGTGAGTATGTAGCGCCTTGTCTGCATGTAAAGTACGAAACGCATGATAAGGAAACTCACAAAGAAGAAAAGCTCTGGTCAGATCCCAGCATCTGGATCAGCAGATTACTAGTTATCTGCTGAGAAAAGCAAGCAGTTTTCCAGTAAACAGTCTTCTTGCTGTTCTTCCTCTTCTCCCCAATCTCTTAATGTACAGGTGTCTCAGACTTTCTTTTCTCTGTCAACGCTGGTGATCTCATCCAGTGCAATGGCTTAAATGCCAACAGCATCCAGAATCATAACATCGAGTCCAGACCTCTCTCCCACACTCCAATGGCCAGCTCAGTCTCCATACCTGGATGGCCACTGGGCGTCTCTGACTGAGCACTTCCACAGCTGGATTCCCAGGCCTCCTCCAGCTGCCCCGCACGTGTGCTACTTACAACCTCGCCTGGCTTAGTTGATGGCAACTCCTTCCTTCCAGTTTCTCAGGCCAAAACCTTGGAGGTTTCTTTACTCACCTCTTCTTTCACAGCCCATATGTTGGCTCTGCTTTCAGAACCTATTCAGAGTCTGGCAGGCGGGTTGCCTGAGACAAGGACGGGATGCGGCAGAGACGCAGCAGGCAGTAGCTGCAGTCCGCACCCCGAGATGGCTGCAGGCTGAGGGTGAGCAAACGCTGCCCTCAGGAAAGGAGTCGGTGGACATCAGGGCCCGGCCACCGAGCCTGGACCGTGCAAGCCGAGGACAGGGTTTCCGTAACAGGGATCTGAGCACGGGGCAGGCGGAGAACCCATGTCACCCCCTGCCGAGAGGTAATTCTTTACAACTTCCTTCCTTAACCCAGGAGTCTCAGAAACAGGAGGACGTTCACGCAGCAGACGTGGACACCAGACAGGCCCGAGCCAGCAGTATGGACCAGATCCCTCTTCTACTACCGCAGGGGCTGCTCTGGAGGCTGGAATGAGGCTGCGCCTGCAAAGGAGGTCAAGAGGCCCCGGTTTGGAGAGACTTTGAGAGAGCGGGTGGAGGAAGAGGTTGCCATGGGGGCCCGTTTCTGAAACATTCGATTCCAGCAAGGAGGCCAGACAGTGTGCATGGTGAGGGCCAGGGACAGCAGCTTCCAGGCCTTGTGTCTTAGGGGCCTCAGTAGGATCCACGGTTGGAGTTGGATTAGGCTCTAAGGGTCAAGTGGGTAAACTTCTCACCCTGTAAGCGTGAACGGCATCACCATGTCCTCAGGTGGCCTCTCCCATCAGCCCCTGCTTTCCTGTCTCCCCGGCTTCCCAAGTCTCCCCAACTGCACACACTGCACTCCATCCCCAGGCCGCACGCGCTGCCAGACCCTCCCGGGGCCAGCTGGCCATGGGCCCCACGGAGCAGCCTCAGACCATGGCTCCTTTTGCTTCTCCTTTCTACCCTCGCATCTCATTCCACTGGCCAAGGCCTTCGGGCTGGGCTTTAACCAAGGGTGGGTCTGCTCCCCTCCCCTGAGCTGCTCCTAAGACTGGGCCTCGTCCAGAACCTGGGTGCTAATGCGGCCCTGCTGCCCCCCACTCCCACCCCAAGAGCTGGTACAGTCCTTGGAGGAAGGACCTTCGAGATGCTGTCTCGCACCCCTGGCTGTGGGGCCTCTCCCGCCGGGCCGTAGCGCCTGGTCCTGGGACTGCCCGGAGGATGCCGAGTCCCCTGCGTTCTCTCGCCCTGGGCTTGGGGTCCCTGGAAGCCTTTGCCGTGTCAGTTTTCTGTTCCCTGGCTCACCACTCTCCACAGGCTTCTCCCCTATCGAGCTTGCTTCTTTGTGCCTCGTGCCCAAGTTCCCCCCTCTTGGTTCCAGCTTGGTTCTCTGGAGCAGCAGAGGACACAAGTAATCCCCTGCTGCGCGGGAACTCTTCACAACTTCCCTCCTGCAAGCTGAGCACCCTCACTTATGCTGGTTTCCATACCGAGCTCCACGATGGCGTGCACTTTGCTGGGAGGCACCACCCGTGGGGACCAGACTAAGTGTTCAAGTGCTCAGAGCTGAGGCTCACGACCTGCCTCTAAGGACTCTGGGCAAAGGAGGAGTCTATGTAAGACAAAGGTTTGCTTTTGAGTCCAGTCCCTAGTTATGTTTTTGGTGTAAATGAAATTCCTTCACGCTCAGTGGCAATACCCAGGGAGGCCCCTCGATTCTCAGCTCGAGTCCATGTTCTAGGTGCTCCCATGGACCAAGTGAGGGGATCCTCCAGGCTCTCTGGAGGGACAAGAAAGGCTACCTGCTCTTTTTCTGGAAGGAAGAGTACTGAGGGCATCTTCCCCGACCCTAGGCTGCAGTTGCTGGGGCAACAAAAATGTGCTCTGCGAAGGCAAGCTGCCTACAGGCCGCTGTGCTTCTGTGCGCTGAGAGGTCTGCGAACATCTCAGGCCAAACCTCCTTCCAAACATGACCCTGACCTCAGTGGCTAAAATTCCTCTATTTGGGGCTCCTTTGGGTTTGGTTGTGCAAACTGGTGTTCTGGGCGGGCTCACAGGTTTCGAACGCCTCTGCTTTTCCACCAGACACACCAGCAAGAGGCCTTTCTGTGCAAAGGGGTTGGGTCACAGGTCTCGAGCTCTGGTTGGAAGGAGACAGTCGGAAGGGCCCTGGAAGTGGGAGGATCAGCCCAGGAGACTGGGAAAGGCAGCGCCACGGGGAGGAAGTGGGATTTGGAAAACAAATGTTTCCCACTGTGCCTTCCTGGAGATCTCTCTCCCCCTCTGGTGGTGTGAGTCCTGGCAGATAGAGGGTTTCCTAGGAAGTAACATGGATGGCAACACTTTGTCATGTTGTGACAACTGGTGCGTGTGCACACGTGTGTGCATGTGTATATGTATGTACGTGTGTATGAGTGCATACACGCGTATAGACGTGTGCATGTCTGCATGTGTACACACGTGTTCCTGCACACGTACGTGCGTATGTGTATTGTGCGTGTGCGTGTGTACGTGGGTGTTGTGCATGTGTATGTGTGTGCACGTGTGTGTGTGTGCATGCCTGCACGTGCACCGCAGGCTGCAGGAGCTGAAGCTCTGGGCCCTCACTTGTCAGGAGGCTGCTCTGCCTCCAGCCCAAGCTGAACTGCAGACATCTAAAAAAATAATAATTTTGCTAGCTGCCTGAAATGACCCTGACCAGGTTACGTAGGATCTCTTGCTGAAAAATAACTGGAGCATTGTTGTGAGGATGAAATGAGACAGCTTCTCTGAGTGCCATTCACTGGGCCTGACATTATTTTAAGTGTTTGATAAATACTATGTGCCTGCCACCAGCACCAGTAAGAACCAGTACTCTAAATGTTTCTCTCTTCTTTCTGCAGCCAAAGAATAAGTTCTTTCATGGGCGTCATCATGGCTGCTTGCCCCTGGATGACAACAGCGAGCTCATGGCAGGCTTTCTTTCCTAACCCCTTTCAGCCACCAACTCCCTTTCAGATGCAGCAGGAGCTGAGGCCAGCAGGCAGGCGAAGCTGGCAGGCCTCCTGCTTTGCCCCAGCTTCCTTTCCTGGGCAGAAGGGGAGTGGGACCAGCAGGAGGGAGCCCTTGGCCATGACCAGAGCTCCGCATCTGGAGAGAGAGAGGAGCTGGGGAAGACCCGTTCGCTTAACCTGTCTCCCAGGCAGTGGTCCGCCAGCCCTGAGTCTGCGGAGGGTTCATTCTGCAGCGGGGGAGCCCAGAGAGCAGAGTGCCCTGTTCCCTGTCAGCCTGCGGCTGCCGTAGCACCTGCCACAGGGCAGCCAACGGTGGACCTTACACTACTGTTGGGATTGCAAAAGTGTCCCCTGAGTGGGTCTGGACCCCAAGAGTATATAGAGTCATGAGTGAGCAAAGGAAAGGAACAGCCCACCAGAAGGGATCTGGCCTGTGGAAAAGCAAGAATCAGCAGAGACATTCCACCACTTGAACCAAAAGTAATAAAAAGTAAAATTGAAGAGAATTATGGCATAAAAATACTTTGTGGAAACAAGAAACATGACTCTTGCATTTAAAATTTCAATTGATGAATTAAAGTAGAGGATGGTTGAGATCTGAATTAGTGGCCCAGAAGATTGAGTGAAAAGAAAAGTCTCAAAATGTAGAACAGGCCTTCCCTGGTGGCACAGTGGTTAAGAATCTACCTGCCAATGCAGGGGACACGGGTTTCGAGCCCTGGTCTGGGAAGATCCTACATGACTCGGAGCAACTAAGCTTGTGCACCACAACTACTGAGCCTGCGCTCTAGAGCCCGCGAGCCAAAACTACTGAAGCCCGCACGCCTAGAGCCCGTGCTCTGCAACAAGAGAAGCCACCGCAGTGAGAAGCCTGCGCACTGCAACTAAGAGTAGCCCCCGCTCGCCGCAACTAGGGAAAGCCCACGCGCAGCAACAAAGACCCAACACAGCCAAAAAAATGTAGAACAAAATTACAAACAGATGGAAATATTAAAGGAACAGATAACATACTTGAAAGTTAGATCCAGAAGACCTTATGTGTAGATAGTAAAATTCCCAGAAAGGTAAAAGAACCAGGTAGAGGAGAAACAATAATTAAAATAATAATAATAATAATAATAAAAAACTCCTGTGTGCTAAAAAAAGACTTGAGTGCTCAAAGTGAATAAATTTACCAGATCCCAGGCTTGATTAATAAAACAGCCACTTAAGGAATATCCTAATAAAATTTCTGAATTCCAAGAGAAAAGAGAAAAATCTTTCATACTCTGGACTAAAAGGAAAAGAATCAGTGTGGCACTGGATTTGTCTTCTAGAACACTGAAAGCTAGAAATGGTGGAATAACATTTAAAACTACTGAGAGAAAAGCAGCCAAGATTACTGTACAACTATTAGGGTAAAAGACAAATATTCAACATTATGCAAAGATTCAGAGAATAAATCATAATCTACTTCCATTTGATGAAAATATTATACTTGAGGACTCTAATCAAACAACAAATAAAGCAGAAAAAAAGACCTGAAGATTGGAGTGATGGGCAATGAGCTTTGCAGTGTGTGTGTTGTGATATATGTAAAATGATAGCGTGGTCAGGAATGTGTAACATAAGTGCTAGATAAGGATCTTGGAATAGAAACGATTCTACAAGCAAAACTGTAATAATAGCCGGGAACTAAAAGCACTGAACTACCTGATTGTGCAGTGGCCTGTGTGTTCCATCTGGGTCCAGGAACCCGCAGGGTAGTTGTAACGTTCTCAAGCTTCCTTCTTATTAATGAGGTAATGGAGTGCCATAGTGGAGAGACATCGTTTGCTCTGTGTTTTGTTTTTACATACAGTGGTAGAGAAATATTTGTCCCTATGTGCCAGGTGTAGGATGGTATCCACTAGGAAAATGGAAAATTATGGTAGAACTTTGCATTTCCCAAGTCAGCTAAGGACTGACAGAAATCCACACCTGCTCCTTGCCTCATCCCCACTCCCCAGCCCCACATCCTGGAAGGTCTCCATTTCCTTGGCTAAGGATACAGAAACTTGAAGAGACCACACAGAAGCAGAAAAGTGTGTTTTGGTGTAGCTGGAATCCTGGATCTGAGAGGCTTAATTCTGCTTTGCTTCACAGTCCTATATTTTTAGGACTTGCAATTCTGTTCAGGGAGAATTTATACAAACAACCCTAATACTTCCATTTCAGGAGTGAACACAAACATGCAGATCTGCTGGTTCTTGAGCCCAATTCAGAGCCATCAAGGCCTCGTCTCTGGAGCTGGAGTGGGAGTCAGAGTCAGTGTGTAGGCACCCTGAGTGGCCCCTCGGCATCCATCTTTCCAGTAGGAAAGCAGCTTGCCTGTAAATCTCCTAACTAACAAGAAGGAAAAGGGAGACGGGAAGGAGAATGTGATCACATCGGCAAACTCAAGGAAAAGAGAAGAAACAACAGTATAAAGTAAATAGTAAGCAAAGTAGTATGTAAGGTTTAAAATCTATAATCTTTGTTACACTAAGTGTGCATAGGCTGAATTCCCTAAAAGACAGAAATCATAATCTATATGTTGTTTATAAGAAGCACACTTAAACCAATCAAGATAGGATGAAAATGAAGGCATAGGCAAAGTGATCCAGGCAAATACAGGGAGGAGAAAACCCAGAAGTGGCAATATTAACCCTAGACAAAGTAGTGTTTAAGATTACTAATACAAAACAAAATAGAAAGAGGCCTTATAATAAAGGCAGACTTTATGAAAAGAATATAATCTGTATAAATCTGTATTCACCAAACAACATAGCAGCTAAATGTATAAAGCAAAAATGATTAGGAATGCAAAGAGAATGTCGTAAAAGTGTGATTGTAGTTGAAGATTTAAGAAATAAACTTCTTTTAAAGGAAATTTCCAAACATACATAGAAGAGGAAAGAATTACACTATGTTATAAAAGTGTTATGACTCCTGTGTTTTCATCACCCAGCTTCAAAAATTATCAACATGGTGCCAATTATGATAGGAGATTTTAATGTATCAATCTCAGAATGGCCAACCTATTAGATAAAAGGCATGTAAAAACGGAGAAATTGAACAAGATAATCAAAGAATACAGTTTAATA
Organism: Balaenoptera musculus; assembly: GCF_009873245.2. Classification (NCBI taxonomy): domain Eukaryota; kingdom Metazoa; phylum Chordata; class Mammalia; order Artiodactyla; family Balaenopteridae; genus Balaenoptera; species Balaenoptera musculus. Next base: position 18,346,887 of record NC_045786.1, on the reverse strand, counting down.
GATATGCAGTTTTATATACAGAGAACTTTGCATTCAAGAAATACACTAGTCCCCCTTTATCTGTGAGGGATACATTCCAAGACTCCCAGTGGATGCCTGAAACCACGGACAGTGCCAAACCCTATATATGCTATGTTTTCTCCTATACATACATACATACCTATGATAAAGTTTAATTTATAAATTAGACACAGTAAGAGATTAATAACAATAACCAGTAGTGAAATAGAAAAATTATAACAATATACTATAATAAAAGTTACGTAAATGTGGTCCCTCATTCTCAAAATGCCTTACTGTACAAATTTAATGCCTTTTCCATCTTAACTAAGCACTTATCACACACTGTGGCTGTAACTTTTGCAGTTTGAATTTCAACAGCAAAACTAGCATGAATTTGTTTTTTCTTCACAATTTCATGGATAGAAGATTCATTATCTTAGCAACCTCAGCATATTATTTTATTTCCTTATTAAGTCAAGAACTTTCGCCTTTTCACTTACTGAAGCACTTTTCAGCTTCTCTTTGGCATATTCTCATTGCCAGCATCACTCCTCTTGCATTTTGGGGTCAATATTAAGTAGAATAAGGGTTATTAGAATACAAACTTTTTGATACCATGACAGTCAGTCTGATAATTGAGTCAGCTAATGACCAAGAAACAGACATTTCTCTGAAGAAGAAATACAAATGGTCAATAAGTGCATGAAAAACATGCCCAGTATCATTAGTCATTAGGGAAATGCAAATCAACAACAAGCTACCACTTCATACCCACTAGGATGGCTGTAAGAACTAGTGTGAGCAAAGATGTGGAGAATGAGAATCCTTTGCTGGTGGGAAGATAATAAAATGGTGCAGCTGCCCTGGAAAATGTGTCAGTTCCTCAAAAATGTAAACATAGAATAGGATCCAGCAATTCCCTCTTGGGTATATACTCAGCAGAGTTGAAAACTTATATTCATACAAAAAGTTGTATACAAGTATTTATAGTCACATTGTTCATAATACCAAAAAAAACGGAGCAACAACCCAAATATCCATCATCTGAAGAATGGAAAAATAAAATGTAGTGTATCCATACAATGGAATGTTATTCAGCCACAAAAAGGGATGGAATTCTGATACATGCCACATACAACATGGATGAACCTTGAATACATGATGCTAAGTGAAAGAAGCCAGTCCTGTAAGACCACATAGTGTATGATTCTATTTATGTGAAACGTCCAGAATAGACAAATCCATAGAGACAGAAAGTAGAGAAATTGTTGCTGTGGGCTGGGAAGAGGGGGATGTGGAGTGAATGCTACTGGCTATGGAGTTTCTTTTTGAAATGATACAAATCTTCCATTCATAGGGGTGATATTTGCACAACCTTGTGAATATATTATAAACCACTTAATTATATACTTTAAATGGTGAATTTTATGGTATGTGAACTATATATATCTCAGTAAAAGTTAAATATATGTATATTTCGCATATATATATTTATGGAAAAGATCAATGACAGAGAAAACCTTAATTTTAAAAAGCAGAAATTTTACTGGCTATGTTATCTGATCATAGCAATTCAATTAGATAGATAAGAGATAATAAAAGTACACATTACAAAGATGGTCAAAATGATATTTAAAACTTGAAAGTTAAGAAACACTCTCCACCATTATGATCCAATAATACGAAGTGCTGGTGAGGATGTGGAGCTACTGGAATGCTCGTACATTGCTGGTGGGAATGCAAAATAGTACAGACACTGGGGAAAACTGTTTGACAGTTTTTATAAAGTTAAACACAAACCTACCATATGACCCAGCAATCCCACTTCTGGATATTCACCTAAGTAAAACGAAAACCTATGTTCACACAAAAACCTCTATGGGGATATTTTTAGCAGCTTTATTGATAATTGCTGAGACCTGAAAACAACCCAAATGTCCATCAACTGCTGCCTAGATAAACTGGTACATGCATACAATGGGAAACTGCTTGGCAATAAAAAGAAATGAACTATTGATACATGCAGCAGTGTACATGAATCTCAAATGTATTATGTTAAGTGAGAGAAGCCAGACTCAAAAGGTTCAAATTCTAGGATTCCATTTATATGATGTTCTAGAAAAGGAAAAACTACAGGGATGGAGAACAGATCAGTGATGGCCAGGGTCTAAGACTTGGTGGAGAGTCTGACTGCAAAGTGGTAACACAGAGGAATAAAGTGGGGGGCAGGGGAAGTGTGACGGACCTGTTAGTATCTCTATTGTTGTGGTTGTGAGATGGCATTTGTCAGAATGTATAGAACTGTAATTAAAAAGAGTCAATTTTACTGAATGTAAATTTCAAAAGAAAGAAGGAAAAATATCCTTCAAAATAACCCTTGGAACAAAAAAACAAAACAAAACCCACCAAAAATCAAAATTAAAGTTTCTTTAACACTCTGTGCCAAAATATACAGGGTATAGTTAAAGCTATATTCCAAAGAAAAGTTATAGCCTTAAATCCCTTCATAATTAAAGAATAAAAACAAAAATATAAAATAACTTAGCAGTCATTTTTAAAATTTAAAAAAGAAAAATAAAGTTAAAAGAAAGTACAAGAAAAGGAATTAAAAACAATGCTGAAATCACTGAAATAAAAAACCAAAATATTTTTACAAGAACAAATAAATCCTAGAGTTATTTGAATAACTCAGTATAGGAAAAGCCCTCTGAGCCTGATTACAAGTTGAAAAAGGAAAAAGGAGATATAGCCACAGCTACATAGATATTAAAATAATTTTAAGAGAATATCACTTGCAATTCTTTGACAAAACTTGAAAACTTAGAGGTAATGGATGATTTCTTAGAAACTGTACAATTGTCAAAATTGATGAAAGAATAATAGAACAATTACTGTAGAAAAAAGTGAAATGTTGATTGAGAATCTGCCATTAACACAATGTCACAGTTGAGTCCTATCTAATCTTTAAAGAACAGTTCATTCCAATGTTATTTAAATTATTCCAGGCCATAAAAATAGTTCATTCATTCATTTATGAGTCCTGCATCATTTACATCAAAACCTGATAGATGAATCAAATAATGAAGTTATAAATCAATCTCCCTTATAAATAGAGATGCAAAAAATTTTAAGTAAAATATTAGCAAACTGACTCAATCAACATATCAAAAAATGATAAATTCTGATTAGGAATGCAAGGTTGATTCAATATCAGGAAATCTATTGATATAATTCAATCACAATTCAGAATATCAATAAAATCCTTATCTATAATCATACCAACAGATGCAGAAGAGTCATTTGATAATAATCAGCATTCATTTTTTAAAAAAAACTCTAAATAAAATAGGCATAGAATGAAAGAAAATGACTTGTGCATAATTATACCAGATTCACTGGAGCGAAGAACAAAAATCAAAACAAAAACTAAGAAAAAAGCTGTGTCTATTATTGATAATATCTTACACTTTCATGACTCTTCATTTTTGTCAAAACACTTTCAGAAACATCGTCCCACTGTTGTCACAACTCTGTGAAGCCCGAGTTTGAGAACAAACTTTAATGGTGCTGTGCTTCATTTTTCACGTTTGGGAAAGAAGACTTGATCTAAGTGATGCCTGAGACCCACGCGGTGATGGACCCACTTCTGGCTGAAGTCGCCAAGTCAGAGCAGCAGAGGACGCAGAGACCCGCGGTTTCCAGCTCCACTCCCTTCCCTGTGCCTCGTGGAGAAACCAGGGCCCGAGTCCTCCTCATTCCAGGCAAGTACAGGCTCTGGAGCCCCAGCTGTGGGGCTATGTTTCTGTTGCCATTTTGGAAGAAGAAAATTAAGAAAAACCATCCTTTGTTTAGGGTTTGCCCTTTTGGGGTGGGGGAGAATGAATTTTCATTTTCTTGTAATTTCAAACATGCAAAAATGTTGGAAGCATAGCACAAAGAACCCTGTTATGCCCCCTCTCAGATGCACCAATTATTTACATTTTGCTCAATTTGGTTTATTTGAACAATAAATTACTCTATTACTCTATTTATGTAAACGTTCTTCTTCCTGAACTGATTGAGAATAAGTTGCTGATCCTGTACCCCTTTTGTCCCTAAATACTTGAGTGTGTTCTCTTGCGTAACCGCAGGGCAATCAGAAGCAGGAGACATTTATACAACACCACTAGCTAATAACAATCCCAATTTACATTTCATATTTTTCTCATCTGGAATTGAAGCTCAGATCATGCAGTATCATTTCTCTTCGGTCTATTTCAATGTGGAAACATTTCGCAATATTTCATTGTCCTCTGTGAGCTTATGGAAGAGCAGGAGGCAGTTTTACAGAATTTCTCTGAGAAGGAGAGCAGCATCCCCGACACCCAGGCACTGGCAGATCCCGCCAGTTGGGCCCTGGTGCTGCTCTGAGCAGCCGGCGCCCACAGGAAGGGATCAGTGTTCTGCTGAAGCCCAGCGATATCACAGAACCCCAGGGCCACTCTGTGACCATGCTGGATCGTGACAAAAACCAAACCACCTTATGATCATGTCTCAACACAGAGAAGACACGACCATTGCCAAAGCTGCAAAGTACCGGACACCCGCTCTGGCTAATAAGTGACAGCTGCTCTAGCCTGCCCTCCCCATAGACAGGATTAAGACATCTGGGCGTAACTTACCCCTGTGTCTCAACAGTAACCAACCCAGAGCAAAGCCCATGCCCTGAAACCCTCCTCCATACCACCTGTCCCAAATCCCATAGGTCCTCCTTACACACTTTGATAGGACGAAGAATAAGGCTGGCTTGTCCAAACACAGGACTAATGCTGCTGGCCATCTTTGATTGATCCTCCCAACTGGGGCTGGTTTGGGGTTTCCTTGTGATTAGACAAAGAAGCTGACAGATCTAGGATGGACGCTGACTGAATTTTAGAAAATAACTTGGCCTGGGTGGCTTTTCAACAACCAGTTGAATACATTTTCCTTAAATGTGATCCGAGAGATCACGGGGCCCCAGTTGTGGGCCAGAGGGGCCCTGCAGTCACTTTGGCCATCCTCAGACAATTCTCCAAATTATTGTGGAGCATCTTGTTGTCCCAGAAAGTAAGGATGCTTTCCCGGACGGGTAGTAGAAATGGCAGTTCCTCAGTCGGAACTGGCTCCTTTTCTCTGAAACGCTTGTTCATATCCTTTGCCTATTTTCTATTGGGTTGTGTTTTCTTACTTATTGATTTCTAGGAGGTCTTTATGTATATTTCGTAGTAATCTTTCATCAGTGATATTTACGGCAAATACCTTCTTCTGTTTGTAATTTGTCTTTTCACTTTCTTTAGGGTGTCTTCTGTTTGTTTTTTAAATTGTGTTTTTTTATTTTTTACTTTTTATCATGGAAAATTTCAAACACGTAAGTCAAAAGTATAATATAATGAATCCCCAGATACCTGGGTTTTAACAATACACCAGTTTTTAACAATTATCAATGAGTGACTGAAGGTATTTTTGATGAAAAAAAGTTATTAATTTTAGGTAGTCAAGTTTATCGGTATTTTATCATTAGGGATTCTAAGGTCTTATTTATTTTTAAAATAAAGTTTTTCTTTTGGGATAATTTTAGATTTACGGAAGAGTTGCAAGGATGGTAAGTCCAGAGTTCCCGTCTCCCCTGACCAGTTTCCATTTTCCCTCACATTATCCTACATTACCATGGGACATTGTTAAAATTAAGACACCAACACTAGTGCATTACTATTAACTAAACTCCACACTCTGTTTGGATGTTGCTGATTTTTCCATTCACAGCCTTTTCTGTTCCAGGACCTCACGCAGGAAACCACAGTACATCTGGTTGTCACATCTCTTAATCTGCTCCAGGACCGTTTCTCCGGCTTTCTTTGCTTTTCGTGCCCTGACACTTTTGAGGAGTAGTGGTCAAGTATTTTGTAGATAAGGCCTTATTTAAAAATTGGTCCTTACTTGCAGGCCAGAAGAAGTCACCTATGTTTTCTTCTAAAAGTTAAATTTTTTTCTCTTGACATTCAAGTTCTTAATCTATTCAGGATTTACTTGTATAGTGAGGATCCATGTTCATTTCTTTTTCCATAGAGATAACCTATTTTTTGTCATTGAGCAGTTTCTCTTTTCCCCAAGGACGTGCCATGACCCCTAGGTCATATTTTAATGTTCCTCTTTTGCATGGTTCTGTTTCAGGCTATTTCATTCCATTGGTCACTTTGCCTGTCTGCCAATAACACAGTTGCCTTAATTACTCTAGCTTTATCCTGAGTCTTTGTGTTTAGCAGAGGTAGTCTTTTCTCTTTCATCTTCTTCTTCAGAAGTGTCTTGGATAGTCTTTGCTCTTCCTCATACATTTGTCATGTTTCATAAAAATGAACACATAATCTCTATTGTGAACTTTGAGGGGAGTTGCATCAATGGTATAGATCATTATGTGAATTATGACACTTTTAGGTTAAACTTTCCTGCCCATCAACATATAATATCATTCCCTTTATTTGGGTCTTCTTTAATGTTTTTCAATAAAGGTATACAACTTACTGTGTATAGGGCTTGCATATCTTTTATTAGATTTATTTCTAGGTTCATGAAGGTTTTTGTTACTAGTAAATGGTGTCTTTTTTTTAATATATAAATTTATTTATTTATTTATTTATTTTTGGCTGTGTTGGGTCTTCGTTTCTGTGCGTGGGCTTTCTCTAGTTGCGGCAAGCGGGGGCCACTCTTCATCGCGGTGCGCGGGCCTCTCACTGTCGCAGCCTCTCTTGTCGCAGAGCACAGGCTCCAGACGCGCAGGCTCAGTAGTTGTGGCTCACGGGCCTAGTTGCTCCGCGGCATGTGCGATCTTCCCAGACCAGGGCTCGAACCCGTGTCCCCTGCATTGGCAAGCAGATTCTCAACCACTGCGCCACCAGGGAAGCCCTAATGGTGTCTTCTTAAAGTGAAATTTTCTAATTGGTTGTTGCTAGTGAGTAGAATAAAACTGTCATTTATATGTTTATATATATCATCTTGCCAAACTCTCTCTCCTTTTTATATCTAGTAATTTATTTGTTAATTCCCTTAGTTTCCTATGAAGACAATCATATCATCATAAAATATTATAATTTTATTTCCTCCCTTTCAGTCCTTATGACTTGAATTTCTTTTTCTTGTCTTATTGTGCTGGCTGGGACATGTTGAATGGACATGGTAATAGTGGACATTGTTGCCTTCTTTCTGACTTTATAGGACACTATTCCTACTGTTTTTTAAAAATCAAAGTTATACTTGCCTCATGAAATGAATTGAGGAGTAAACTTTTTTCTTTATTCTAGATATGTCTTTATAAAATTAGAATAATCTATTCCTCAAATAGGTTGACTTACCTGTAAGACAAACTGGGCTTGGTGTTTTCTTTAATGGGAAAGAGCCCATTTCTGACATACATCATGTTTAGAAAGTCACTAATTTTTCAAATGAAAACCTACTTATGACATTTATTTTTCCAGTAAAAAGACTCTCCTTATCTATGTGTCTATCTATCTGTCTATCTATCTATCTATAGTGAAACCTTTATAGTAGCTGACTCTGCTTTGTGGCTTTTGGGTTAAATATTAGCTGAACACTTTTGAAGGGCAAGTTTCTGATTAAAGAAACTGATTTCTTAAGTGCATTTTAAATGAACACACACACACATATACATCATATTGTTCTTACCAAAATATTTTTGAGAAAATGACAGTGTTTTAAAATAAATTAATTCTCTGTGTGTGGATTGTTAAAAATCTCTGTTGTGATTCCAGGCTGACTTCTTTTTGACACTACATTCATGTCTCATCATGTCCCTCCTGACTTGCTGAAACATGATTACCTGGAAAGGAAGTTCTCCAAGGAGCAGAGATTAGTTCTGTGAGAAAGAGGAAGACAGACAGGCATCCATAGCAAGCCTGGGCATGTTTCTTAGGTCTCCTTTAAGATTCAGTCCTTGAAGAACAGATTGAACTCTTGCTCCCAAAGATAAGATCAACTTTTCAGAGGAAATGTCAAAAATTTAAGAAATAAGAACAAAGCTGTTTTTAATAATACCTTCACTCACATAGCTGTTTTGAATGCCTCCTATGTGCAAGGTTGACACTACCATAGTTGACACTAAGGATACAAAGAATAAATATGGAGCAGTTCTTGCCCTCAAGCAACTCACGGTCTAACAGTATTAATTTGGTAATTAAATATGCACAGGGTATTGTGGAAGGTGAAAGTGTGTGTTCAAAGACAGCTTCCTGGGGGAAGTGATGCTCCAGAGTAGGAACTAAGCCTACAGATGGTCCACAGCACAGAATCAACACTTTGTTTTCAGTAAACAATGAATGATGACTCCCTGCTTCTACTAGGTCTGAGTTGAACTACCTAACACCCCAATTGCCTTACTGAAGCCAGCAAAAAAGCCAGACAATATGTTTAAAAAACATAGTCTTCCTAAAAGCATCAAAGAACTAAACAGATAGTGAAGAGTTACAAGGACAGGATGTGGGATGAGGTAGGAATCCAGGGAACGAAGTCCAGTATTGGGACTGCTTTTGCCTAGAGGACATTTGTTGACCCAGAAGAGGTGGGTGAGTGGCTGGCAGCACAGGGATAGCCTTCCAGGGCTAGGAGGACAAGCAATGGACTCGGGGCGGTGCGGGGGGGGGTGGGCAGTCTTCAAGGGCTGCACCATAGGAATAAAGGAAAACGTGAAGTAACCATGATATTAACTGCAGCCTACTTTCAAGTCCTTTGGATTGTCTGGAAAAATCTCAGCTGATACAATATTGAGGTAATAATGATTGTTGGTGTGCCTAAGACCTTGGCAGAAACTTAAGAAGAGCATCTCTGGAGGAAAATAACACCTATGCTTGGTCACAGCTTATTTCTGTAAACAATTGTAAAACTGCAGTGATCAATGCAAGATCAAATATAGCCCACTACATGAGGCACTGAGGCAAATAAATGAGAATTAGCACAAACAACAGACACTAGGAATAGACTCAGAGATACCGTAAGGTGCAGTTACTAGACAGAAACTGTAAAATCACAATACCTGTTATGTTCATGGAGATAAGCCAAACTTTAAAATTTTAGCAAAATATTATTTTAAAAAAATGACATTGCATGTGTGAAAAAGAACTGCATCTGTCTGGATCCAGACAGAAAGTCAACCCCAGATAGGCTGTGCACTAAATGTGAAAGGCAAAACAAACTTTTAGAAGATGAATAACATAGAAGAATATTTTCCTGACCTTGCATTAACACTATTTTTTTTAAAAAAATGATCAATACATGTGCCTACATTAAAATTAGGAACTTCTGTTCATGAAAAGACACTAGGAGGAGAGTAGAAAGGCCAGCACAGACTGGGAAAAAATCCTTGCAGCCTCTCTAGCTGACAAAGCGGCTTCTATCTAGAATATTTAAACATGTGCTGCCAATCAATAAGAAAAGGACAGATAACCCAGCAGAAAAATTGACAAGAGAATGAACTTTACAAAAACAGAAATCCAGAGGGTTAGTAAACATATGAGAGGATGCTCAACCGCTTTAGTAATCAAGGAAATTAAAATTAAAATCACGATAATATACCACCACCAACCTACAGAATGGCTAAAATTTTAGAAACTGACTTCCAGGATGTGAAGCTACTGAAAAATTCATGCATTACTGGTGGCAGTAAATTAGAGCGATCACTTTAGGAAACTGATGGCAGTCTCCTAAAATTGAAAATACATATACATAGCCTGTGACCCAGCAATTCTACTCCTACATTTATACACCCCACATATGCTCCTAGGAATTAACAGAGATGTGTCCGAATGTGCACAGCAGCATTGTTTCAAATAGCCCAAGACTGGAAAGAACCCAAGTGTCCATCAACAGCAGAATGGGTAGGTGGTGGTGTATTCGCGTAAGAAATGCAAAGAGAATTGTTTTCGCTGGAAGCCATGATGACAACGTGGATGAAGGGGCTCAGGTAACCGCGAAGTGATGCGGAGGAGCAGACCCCGAGCTACAGAAGCATGAACGTGCCCCCAGAGACGCCCCCAGACCTGCAGTCCTGTCTGCTTCCACCTCCCCCACCCCTTCTCCTTCTTGCAGTAAACGGGGCGTTTCTTTCCCCATCTGCCCTGTGCTCTGGATCCCTCTCACTTTTTAAAAAAAATAATTAATTAATTAATTTTGGGCTGCGTTGGGTCTTCGTTGCTGCGTGTGGGCTTTCACTAGTTGCGGCGAGCGGGGACTACTCTTCGTTGCGGTGCATGGGCTTCTCATTGCGGTGGCTTCTCTTGTTGCAGAGCACCGGCTCTAGGCGCGTGGGCTTCAGTAGTTGTGGCTCATGGGCTTCAGTAGTCGTGGCTCGCAGGCTCTAGAGCGCAGGCTCAGTAGTTGTGGCGCACGGGCTTGGGTGCTCCACAGCATGTGGGATCTTCCCAGACCAGGGCTCGAACCCGTGTCCCCTGCATTGGCAGGCGGATTCTTTTTTTTTTTTTTTTTTAATTTTATTTATTTATTTATTTATTTATGGCTGTGTTGGGTCTTCGTTTCTGTGCGAGGGCTTTCTCTAGTTGCGGCAAGTGGGGGCCACTCTTCATCGCGGTGCGCGGGCCTCTCACTATCGTGGCCTCTCCCGTTGCGGAGCACAGGCTCCAGACGCGCAGGCTCAGCAATTGTGGCTCGCGGGCTTAGTCGCTCCACGTCATGTGGGATCTTCCCAAACCAGGGCTCGAACCCGTGTCCCCTGCATTGGCAGGCAGATTCTTAACCACTGCACCACCAGGGAAGCCCCCCCTGCCCCCTCACTTCTGAATCTTTAACTCTTCCTCCTGATGGAGCCCCCTCCTCTCCCAGTCTCCTTATCTCGGCAGCCCTGTGCCACTGTTGCCTCCCTGCTGAAGTGTATGCTCCCTGTGGGCAAGGTACACATCTGCCTGGACCACCCCACGTGGCGGGGGTTTGGAGGGCCTGGGCACACCGAGGAGGCTCCGTGACCAGTGTCTGAGGGCTGCACGGTCCCACCTCTGCCTCGACTGGCAGCGTGATGCTTCGCAGGGCCCTTTCTCTTTTCCGGGTTCCCATCTCTTTGCCTGTGAATGAGCTCTCCTCCAGAGCTCCATGGCCCTCTGATCTTGGCACTGGCCCCTAGGACCTGTGACCTGGAGTGCTGTGAAGTGGATGGAGAGGGGAATAGTCTCCCCACCCTTGTTCCTCCACCTCGTTCTCAGAGGAGGTGCTGGGATGCGAAGCAGAAGGCAGGGGGGAGTCAGCTCAGTTAAACTGTGTGCCAGTGTCTGTGATAGGCTTCCCATATTTCACCCTGTATTTCATTTATTTATTTATCTATTTATTTATGCAGATCAGGAAGTATATTAGTTTGCTAGGGCTGCCTTAATCAAATACAGAGACTGGGCAGCTTAAACAATAGAAATGTACTGTCTTTCTGTTCTGGAGGTGGGAAGTCTGAGATCAAGGTGCCAGTAGGGTTGGTTCCTCCTGAGGCTGTGAGGGAGAATCTGCTCCAGACCTCATTCCTTGGCTTGTGGATGGTCATCTTCATTCACTGTCTTCACATCATCTTCCCTTTGTGTGTGTCTGTCTATGTGTCCAAATTTCCCTTTTTTATAAGAACACAGTCATATGGGATTGGGACCCACCTAATGGTCTCATTTAAGCTTGATTGCTTCTTTTTTTTTTTAATTAATTTTTATTGGAGTATAGTTGCTTTACAATGTTATGTTAACTTCTACTGCAAAATGAATCAGCTATATATATATACACATATATCCCCTCTTTTTTGGATTGCCTTCCCATTTAGGTCACCACAGAGCATTAAGTAGAGTTCCCTGTGCTCTACAGTAGGTTCTCATTAGTTGTCTATTTATACATAGTATCAATAGGGTATATATGTCAATCCCAATCTCCCAATTCCTCCCACCGCCCCCTGTATTTTTTTAAAAAACTTTTATTTTTTAAATATTTATTTATGGCCGTGCCATGCAGGAATGCAGGATCTCAGTGCCCCGACCAGGGATCGAACCCGTGTCCCCTGCAGTGGAAGTGCGGAATCTTAACCACTGGACTGCCAGGGAAGTCCCCCATCCTCTATTTTAAAAATAATTTAATTCTCAAATCTACCCCCTGAGGTGGTTTTTACAGGAGAGTGAGCTGAGGTTTAGAAAAGGTGAGTCAGGTCCCCGCCTTCCCCTCGCCCGGCTGCCTCCGCGGGACACATGCCGGGACCAGCATCAGCCTCTATCCCGAGTCTGAACCTGGCTTCTACTTCCTGAGGCTCTGAGGCCTTGAGCAGGTGACTGAGCCTCTCTGGGCCTCAGTGTAAGTTAGGGAACTGGGTAGGACCCCCCCCTCCCCGCTGGCTGGCGTCAACAGGCCCGGGGGAGCTGAGGGGCAGGGTTGGGGGCTGGCAGTTGTGGTGCATGGCAGTGTCTGCCCTGTACCATGGCCAAGTTCGAGAGGAGCTGGAACAGGGGGGGCCTCCGGGGCAGGCGGGCTGGAGGGAGGGTCCCTCACCTGCGCTGGAACCTGGGGGAAGATGGGAGTCCGGGGGTCTGCAGTACCTTTCCTAACCCCTGAGTGGCCACCACAGGACATGTAATGTAGGACATTCCTACAGGGCACTGGACACTCCAGAATCCCCCTCCTCTGACCCTCAGGTCCATTTCTATCACCTTTTCTAGTTCCATCTCAGGCCACACCTATCTCTTGAGTTCAGAAGAGGCTGGAATCTTCCCAAGGTCTCTGTCACCTGTCTCTCCTCTCATGGCCTCTCAGCTGTCATCTCTTTTCCGACTGTTGCTGTCACCTCCTTACCATCTCCTTCCTTCTCATCTCCTCACAGTGTCCTCTCAGCCGCTACAGATCAAAATCCTGCTCCGTCTTCAAAGCCATCTCCGCTGATCTCTTCAATCCGAGCTGAAAGCTGAAAGCCGAAAACTCTTTGTTGGAAATCCTCCGATGCCCCTTTTCCGGGGTGCGGGAGCCATCTGTGTTCTGTAAGTCTGTGGGTTTCTCTGTTTGCACACAGCTGACGGGGAACTCCTTGAGGGCTTTGTCCCTGTCGCCCCTCAGCCTGGCCTCCGACCTGCCTGAGGGAGCAGCCACGAGCGACCACAGAGCTGGTCCTTCTTTCCATGTCTGGATCCCCCTCCACTGCCGAGCAGCCTTCCACTGCACTGAAGCACCCCTTCCTGCCCTTTGCTGCTTCCTCTCAATGTTCCTACTAATCACTCCCCTCTTTTCTTCTCACGGCCCAGTGCCCCTCACACAGAGCCGGGGCTCCGGCCAGGAGGCCACGGAGGTGGCCAAGTGCCATCCTGGAAGCTTCCAAGCTTCTCCCACTGCCCTGCAGTTCCCCAGGCCTGCAGGTGAGCGCCTGGAGCCCGTTCAGACTTCTTAGCTGGAAGAGTGTTCACTCTTACCAGTGGGGCGCCCAAAACTGCTTTCTCTCCTGTGCTTTAGAGAAGACCTTGCGGACCTTCTCTCTTCTCCCGTTTGGTGCTTCACTTCTCCAGGCAGAAGGTGCCATCTGGAGGGGACAAGGACACATCTTGGTCTCTGGGAACCTGCACAGGAGGCGGTGCCCGGAACGCTGGCCTCTGTTCAGGCTGGGGATGTCAGCAGCTCGCTTCCTCACTGCCTCCAACCCGATGTTGAAAGAGAAATGCTCCACTAGAAAGAGTTGCCTTGAGGCTGAGTTATGGGAGCTTTCTGGCAGTGCCAGGCTGGCCTGTGGTCACTGCAGGCTCCTACAAGTAGTAAAAGTTGACGGTAAGGAGAGTAAGACAAGGAAGCATGTTTCTTATTCCAGGAGGGGATGGGAGGGTATCTAATGGCTGCAGAGCATTCATGAAAATGTCTGGATTCTCATCTCGGTTCATGGGGTTGGGGTCTGACTCCAAACATCTTCCAAGGCCTCGTCCCTGGTCCTGCTCTATTCTGGGTCTACCAGCATCTGTGAATCTTTGCTTCTTGACAGAAGGAGGAAGCCTAAACTCAGGGCATCAGCCTCTGTCCCAGGCCAGAGGTCACGACCTTAACAGTAACTATGGTTTTGCCGATCCTTCCTGCCCTCAGGGTCTTCTCACAGGTTTGACCCTATTTACCCCACTGAACCCCAGGCCTGCCTGATTCTCCTTTATTTCACAAACCTTCTTGGCTCTGAACTTGGTTTCCCCAGTGAATGCTCATTTCAACTCAACAAACATTCCTTGAGCTTCCAAGAGAGCTGCAGTCTCTGCCTTCAAGGAACCTTTAACTTTGTAATGAAAATAAGACACTTCCACAAAAATCAAAATGTAGGTTGTGGTGTTTCAGCAGATGGAGAAGCAAAGTGCTACTGGAGCCGAGAGGAGGTTAGTTCCAAATGAGTACAGGGAAAAAGAGGAGGGCAGGTCTGGGAAGGCTTCTTGGAAGAGGTGGCATTGAGCTGGGCTTGAAGGCTTCAGGAAGTCCAGATGGGTGGAGGAGGACATTGGGCAAAGGGAGGGTGTGCTTGGGGAATCACCAGCATTCCACTATAGCTCAAGTACAAGTTGAGAGAGAAAGAGAGACAGAGACACAGAGACAGAGAGAGATTATCAAAGGAAGGTTGAAATGATGTCATTGACGGTCTTCAGTTCAAGCTTAGAAGCTTAAACTTTTGTAGAAGAGGGGAAACCAGAGAAGAATTTTGAATCGAGAAATGCCCAAGACTCAGTGTGGAAGCCATTCTTTTCCCCAATCAGTCAGCATGTCTACATCCGTAACCTCTTTAAGAATTCATCCTTCTCTCTCCATCCATAGGGTCACCACAGCCTCTGTTCACGCCACCATCTTCTCTCACCTGGATTGACGCAGCACTGCCCTAACTAGTCTTCCAGTCTCCACACTCCCCTCCACCATGTCTACTCCTAATGTATTCCTCCCCCAGCAGCCAACTTGGTCATTGTCAAAGTGCAAATCCAACTGTGCCCATTTCCTGCTTTGTGACTTGCGAGAGCTTCACGTTATCCTTGGGATTAAGCCAACATTCCTTTCATATGACCCACCTGTCCCTTCCTGCCTCTTGCCATTCCTGCTGCCTTACTAACTGATCTCTAATTCTGCAGTCCCTCTCTCCATGGGAATGCCCCCTCCACTCATCACCTGGCTTGACCCCATGGGTCTCTGGGTCAAGGTTCAGCTCCGGTGACCCTCTCCTGGGGACCTGGCTCTGTCTCCCACCTCCTCTGGCTTCAGCTCCCCAGCTTCCTGTTGTTTTAACACGTATCGCGCAGCGTTGAAATGGCCTGTTGATCTATTATTTTCCCCTGGTCTCTGATTTTTGATCGGATCTGTGTTCCCACAGAGCAGGTGCTTGGGGCTCAAAAAAAAAAAAAAAAAAAGTGTTCTCAGAAGGATGAGTAAGTGTTCACTTCCTCCCTAGACTGACTGACCTCTCCTGCCCACAAGCCCCACGCCCTCTGGACAAATTATTTGCTCCTGTTTCTTCTTCTCTTCTTCTTCTCCTTGTCTTTCTGTCCAAAGAGGTAACTATAGTGCAATAGGAAGAGGACACATAAAGTTGTTTACAAATAACACCTCTGTGAAAATTCTGGAGTGAAAGGCCCAACTGTTAACAGTGGTGGCCTCTGAGGAGTAGGGCAGGAGATGATAGTGTATTCTTTCCATTTTCTCTGATTTCTTAAATTGACCATATTTTGTAATGGGGAAATACTCTTTTTTTCCTTTTTTCTTTTTTTAGTTAGAAAGACTGAAAGAGCTTGGTTTCAGGCAACTGTCTAAAACAAGAAAAGCAGAAAAAAACATATATTTATAAAATCTCTCTCGAAGGACATATAATAAATGGACAATGTCAATCACCTCCTTGGAGGGGAGCTAGGAGGCCAGGGCCTGGGGAGACAAACTTTTCTCCGTATCCCTAAGTACCTTTTGGATTTTGAACCACGTGCAAAAAATAGTGTGATTACAAAGAACTGAGTTTGACTTTTAACCCTCAGGTAACCGAGGGAACCTCACTTTCCCCATCTGTGAAGTGGAGAAAACAGATGCCACTTCACAGGGTGGCTGCAGGGAGTGGGTTGCACGGCCGGCTCTGGGGCGCCACCCAGAGGCAGGCTGGGGCCTCTGCCCTCCGATCTCCTAGTGCTCCCTCCCTCTCACCCCTGCTTGTCCTCCAGATGAAGCTGTCAAGACCGAACTGTGTCTGGCAACATATCTCCCCCGGAGTTGCCTGCCTTGGCTTCCTGCCTGTTGGAAAACAGCTAATAGCATGGAGCAAAAGCCACCCTTGGAGGCTCTGGGCATCTCAGACAGCCAGACAGCTCTTTGTGTTTTCTCAGGTTCTCAGCTTGCCAGCTAGTTCCACACATCAGAAATATTTTGGGTCAGCACTGCAGTTTCAACCACACAGATGCGTTTTGTTTCATGACTACTTCCTTATAATAGCTCTGGGAAAAACTGAGCTGGGCCCCGTCCCAAACCACGTTCCTGGCATGGCCAGCTACATTCAAGATGGTGTCTTTGGGTAGAGTCATAAAAGAAATCGAGATCTCCTGCAACTCACTAGGATTTGGTCTGGAAAAAAGGACTGTTAGGGTTGAGTTTCTAAAGGGCTGTCATCACCACGACCTTCAAGCTGTTTGAGGCAGGAAGAGGAGCTTAGTTTGCTATGTTTCTGCCTGTTCAGATATCCCTGCTTTTCTCTGCAGCCCTGTGGATTTTTTTCTCCTGTATGTGGATATTTATTGAGTGTTGATGAGAAGTGTGGTGCTGAAGGAGTTGCTGTCTTTGTTGCCCGGGATAGGGCTGCCAGATTTGGCAAATAAAAATACAGGGCACGGGTTAAATCAAAATTCCAGATAAACAATGAATCTTTTTTTAGTATGTCCTGTGCAATGTTTGGGACACGCTTACATTAAAGATTTTTCGTTGTTGTAGTCTAAGGATGTCCCGTGTAATATTTGCATACTTATACTAAAAATTACTCATTGTTGATCTGAAATTCAGATGTAACTGTGTGTCCTGTATTCTATCTGACAACCTTGCCTGTGAAGGACACAGACGAATCCGCCTTAGCTCCACAGGGGAGACAAGAGGCCACTGCTCTTGCTCACAGGCTGGTCCTATTCTTTTTTTTTTTTTTTTTTTCTTTTTTAAAGCATCTTTATTGGAGTATAATTGCTTTACAGTGGTGTGTTAGTTTCTGCTGTATAACAAAGTGAATCAGCTGTATGCATACATATATCCCCATATCCCCTCCCTCTTGCGTCTCCCTCCCACCCTCCCTATCCCACCCCTCTAGTGGTCACAAAGCACTGAGCTGATCTCCCTGTGCCATGCAGCTGCTTCCCACTAGCTATCTATTTTACATTTGGTAGCGTATACATGTCAAGGCTACTCTCTCACTTCGTCCCAGCTTACCCTTCCCCCTCCCCATGTCCTCAAGTCCATTCTCTACGTCTGTGTCTTTATTCCTTTTTTTTTTAACATCTTTATTGGAGTATAATTGCTTTACAATGGTGTGTTAGTTTCTGCTTTATAACAAAGTGAATCAGTTATACATATACATATGTTCCCACATCTCTTCCCTCTTGCGTCTCCCTCCCTCCCACCCTCCCTATCCCACCCCTCTAGGTGGTCACAAAGCACGGAGCTGATCTCCCTGTGCTATGCGGCTGCTTCCCACTAGCTATCTGTTTTACGTTTGGTAGTGTATATATGTCCATGCCACTCTCTCACTTTGTCCCAGCTTACCCTTCCCCCTCCCCGTGTCCTCAAGTCCGTTCTCTAGTAGGTCTGTGTCTTTATTCCCATCTTACCCCTAGGTTCTTCATGACCTTTTTTTTGGTCCTATTCTTAAAAGCAGCCCTCCAGGTGGGAGGGAGGCTCAAGAGGGAGGGGATATGGGGATATATGTGTACATATAGCTGATTCACTTTGTTGTACAGCAGAAACTAACACACCATTGTAAAGCAACTATACTCCAATAAAGATGTGAAAATAAATAAATAAATAAAGCAGCCCTCCACCCTAGGCCACAGGCTCAGAACCCAAATGGGCTGGGCCCAGCGTGCTTGCTTGGCCCCCACGCCCTCCTGAGCACTTCTCCTCCCCTGCCTGGGATCCACGTCCAGGATGGGATCCGCTCTCCTGGTTCCCATGACTCAGGCTCTCCCCAGATTTGTTCTGTCCTCTTCAGACAGGTCCACCCATTGCCTTGGTGTGAGGATCCAGCTCGGAGAGGAATCTAGTAGAAATGCTATCAGTCCAGAGGCCCGAGTTCCACTGAGACCCTGTATCTGAAGATGTGATTGGATTCCAGAGGCGGGGGTAGACGTGTATCCATGCTGAATTCCACCCAACACCATCTGCTGTGGGGCAGGTGGTGACTGGGGTGACTTTCCTGCTGTTTCATTCAGGTCCAGTAGGTGAATCCCCAGTGGCGTCTGGGCCGGAGTCCTCAGAGGGAACTGTGTCACCTGAGAAAATAGGATTCAAACTCACTTCATGATGCCAGATGCCCTGCTAGCTCCCAGAGACCTATACCCAATTGTGACTTTCTGCACAATTGTGACTTGGACTGCTTTCTGGCATGACCCTGACCTTCCTTCCAACGAGAGGCCGTGTGAAAGGGGCCATCAAGCCCTGCTGGTCAGCACATGGCGTGCAAGATGCTGCTTGTGGCTTAGTGAGGCCTAACAGGACATTCCACATCGTGTTAGCCAGAGGCCATGAAATACCACACCTGTGCTGGCTGCTGGGGCTGCTGAATGAGGTACCACACCGTGTACTGTCTCTCGGTTCTGGAGGCTGGAAGTCCAACTCCGGGTGCCAGAAGGGCCGGGCTTCCTCTGACACCAGCTGGGAGGCCTCCCAGCTTCTGCTGGTTGCTGGCCATCCTCGGTGTTCCTTGGCCTGCAGACCCATCACTCCAACCCTCCCCCTTCACTTGGTCCTCTCCCTGTGTCCTGTCGCCAGATGCTGCCCATGACATCTATTTTAACAAAAACTGATCGGTTGCTAATAAATAAAAATGGAAAAGTTGACACCAAAAATCTGGATTTGGGTAGGTAACAGTGACCAGTGTGCCAGCTTTGCTAGAGTGCAGGTGACTGTCTTCTCACACACACGCGTGTAAATGAATTCGTCGTACCCTTTTCTGAGAGTAAACACAGAGAAAGGTGGGGGACACGGGATGGGGCCCTCGAGGTCGGAGGTGAGAGGGGACACCTCTGTCTGGGGTGGGATGAGGAGACCCGAGCCCCTCAGCACCTGGGGGTGCTCCACGGGCGGAGTGGACCTCAGACCCTGCCAGTGCAGCCCCGGCATTGATGCTGACACTCAGAGCAGTGCCCTCACTCCTTGGCCTCTGCACCACCCTCGGTCCAGCCTCTCAAGGTGCCCTCCTTCTCTGGCACTTTCCTCGGGCAACAGAAAGGTTTTTCATGGGATATTTTGGAGTTTTTTTAATCATCTGTACACGTTTTGGCTAAGGAGGTGTTTTTTGCGACTCCCAGCCATGCCTACTTCCATGTGGTTTCTCGTGGTTTCCAGGACAGTCCTCGCCCCTGCACCGCCCCTGACCCCGAGGCAATCAGAGCTCTGATTTTCAGGAATATTTCTCACCTGCATGATTCTGCACCCCTTAGAGCCTCTGCTGAGGAGAGTTCTACAAATGCCGTCCTCATTCATTTTTGTTTATACAGCACAGCAGGAGGCATTTGTCCACATCCTTGTTCCAAGGCAACACCGTAGCTAAAATTCCACTCCTTAGTTTACCCCCAATTTTGAATTTCTTGGTTGAGGACCATCACTTTCTTAATTTTTTAAAAGACTTCCACCACTGACACAGAGCATTTGGCTTTTTTAAGAGCTATTTTCAACAAAGCTACTAATCTTTTAAAAACCATTTAAGTACTATATATACACAAGCTAAAGGTTCTATCCCTGATGAGTGGGAACAATAAGGATGTGCTGAGTTTCAGCTGCTGGGAGGTCAGCAAGGTGGGGTCCCTGGGAAGCCCAAGGTTCTGGGACCACACTGGGTGAGATGCACCCACACGAGCCAATGAGGCACGCGTTGCTGTCTGTGTGCTGGAGAGGGGTGACGAGCTCAGAGCCCAAGGAGCTTGTCCAAGGTCACTCAGCTACTATAGGGCAGAGCAAGACTGCACTCGGGCTTCCTCACAGCAGAGCTGATTATTCACAGCCTCTGGCCGGGTGACCACCTGCCTCACGCCCCCCACTCAGGGGAGTCTGGGAGGAAACACCCTCCTATAGGGGGCGGGGAGCAGGGTGGGGAGGGAGTTAAGAAGACACACCTTTAACTTTATTTGTTTGTGGATTATTCAACTTTGATCCAGGGCCAATTTATTACCTTGGTAGTTCTTAAGAAGCAAGAAAATTTTAAAATCGATCGATCCATCCATACAAATAAATATTTGAAGCCTAAGAGAAAATGAAAGAAATGGAGGCTCAGCAAAACTGCATTATTCCATGTCATTGACTTTTTTTTTTTTAATTAATTAATTAATTTATTTATTTATGGCTGTGTTGGGTCTTCGTTTCTGTGTGAGGGCTTTCTCTAGTTGCGGCAAGTGGGGGCCACTCTTCATCGTGGTGCACGGGCCTCTCACTACCGCGGCCTCTCTTGTTGCGGAGCACAGGCTCCAGACACGCAGGCTCAGCAATTGTGGCTCACGGGCTTAGTCGCTCCGCGGCATGTGGGATCTTTCCAGACCAGGGCTCGAACCCGTGTCCCCTGCATTGGCAGGCAGATTCTCAACCACTGCGCCACCAGGGAAGCCCCGTCATTGACTTTTATAATCTTTTTTTTTGGCTGCATTGGGTCTTCGTTGCTGCTGCGCAATTGCTTTCTCTAGTTGCGGCGAGCTGGGGTTACTCTTCGTTGCGGTGTGCGGGCTTCTTATTGCAGTGGCTTCTCTTGTTGCGGAGCACGGTCTCTAGGCACGTGGGCTTCGGTAGTTGCGGCACGCAGGCCCAGTAGTTGTGGCTCCCAGGCTCTAGAGCACAGGCTCAGTAGTTGTGGCATGTGGGCTTAGTTGCTCCGCGACATGTGGGATCTTCCCGGACCACGGCTCGAACCCATGTCCCCTGCATTGGCAGGTGGATTCTTAACCACTGCGCCACCAGGGAAGTCCTATACTCTTTTGAGAATAGTTGTAAATCAATAGATGTTTAGAGTCTGTGGTGTTGGCTTGGCTGCCATCATCTTGTTGGAACAGAATTCAGTTCTGGATTTTGTCTCCTGTGTATCACTGCTGACCTTACGAATTTTGGGGGTGTATTTTGTAAATTTGCATACCCAAAGGATGGCAAGCCCCTTCAGAACACAAACTACGTTCGCATTGCACCTTTATCATCTGTTGTCTGGAGCATCTTGGGCAAAGTGCGTAAAATTCTCATCCTGGGTCTGAGAACAACAGATCTTTTTTTGCTCAGAAAACTAAACAACTGGAAAACAGTTAAGACATAAAAGTCACATGAGAAGTACACGGCTTAACTCAACAGTCAGTATTTACATAGTTAATATAAAGTGGATCATTAACATATAAATATATTTGGAGAATGAAAGAGGAAAAAATAGAAGTAGGTAGTTGAGTTAAGTTCACAAAAATCCTGTGAAAACATTGGCTCTAAAGTTAATATGTACCAGAATCATCGACTAAAATGGTTCCAGCGTTGCCACTGGGAGTGGGGCTTAGGGTGGGGCTGCTGTTTTTCATTAGGAACTCATAATCCTTTATTGTCAGGGTTCTTAGTTGAGACGACAGAATCCACTCTAGCTTTTTTCATAAGAAGACAGGAGTTTAAGGACTAGCTGGAGCTCCAGGAATCACGGGGAGATGTGAAGAGGCTGGGTTTCTACAGTGGTTCCACGCTGGGCTGCAGAAACGGCCACTGCCTGCACGCCCACTGCCCTGCTGAGAGCGGCAGCCTCCTCGCCCCAAGGAGGCGAGGCTCCAGGTCAAAGGTGTGGGAGGTCAGGCGATGGGCAGGACCCACCTCCCACGGTCCGGAGTGGTGCTGAGAACCAGCAAGGCTAAAACACTGCTGGGAAGGCGGGTTTTTATGACATGGAACTGTTCAAACGAATTTTATTTTTTGAAGCCAAGCATACATATTACTTTGATGAAAATAAAAAAACTAAAAAAGAAAAGGGCTTTGTGAGCTGGAAGTAGAGCCAGCTTCTAGGCTTGTCAAGTACTTTTAACAGGATGAGTTGGCATTTTCACGTAGTAGGTGGAAAGTTATTTGAAGGTTGGTTTTTAGCTCACTTCATCTTAAGGGATGCGGTGTAGCCCTCTTGCTGGCTGTAATCAAGTACAGGGGAGGCCATGAGCCTGGTCCTTACCCAGGAAAGAAAGGCATTTGCAAAGCCAGTGCCTCTCCCCCGGTTTTGTTCCGAGCTCCTGACCTCCCCCCCTTCCCCAGGCCCCTTATGATCGACACGTGAAACTTGATTATCCTAAAGCAGTCATCTGAAATCGCACTGTGTCAGGTCAGATGGCTGACTGAGCCTGGCCAGGGACAGGTGCCCATGGAGGAGGGAGGAAGTGGACACTCCAAGGGGCGTATTTATAGCAGTTGGAGTTAAAAATACAACCAGCCTGTTCCCAAAGCCTGGGCCGGACCCGATGGCGTGGGGACCTCTGTGGTGAGTGAGCCTCACGGTGCCGAGGAGCAGAGTGGGGTGGGGAGGAAGGCCCCTCGCCACAGAAAGCCCCAAGAGACGGCTCGCCCAGAGGTCTGTGATGCCATGAACACAGGTCCCGGGAGGTGACTAGTCACCGGCAACCCGAGGTCTCTCCCCACGTCTGGCTTCCTCGCCAGCTGGAGCTTAGATCGTGGAACACCGAGGGGAGCTGCAGGAACCCATTGATGAAATCTGCAGGGCAGGGGAGGACTTTCCAAAGAGCTTCACATTTAGTCACGGTATTTTCCCCCAAGTTTTACTGAGATATAGTTGACATATAACATTGTCTTAGTTTGAGGTGTACAGCATAATGATTTGCTATATGTATATATATGTCTTGAGGAATGATCATGGTGGTAAGTTTCGCTAACAGCCATCACCTCACACAGTTACTCTTTATTCACAAGTTGACTGATTGGCAAGTTTGTCACTGATGTACATTGTGTTGTATCTATTGAAATGCGCTTCTGGAAAGAGATGGAACATTGGAGAAAACTGCTTTTGTGGTAAAAACGTTGCAAATTACAAAAACCACTTTTTTTTTTTTAATGAATGTAAAATTTTTATTCATTTCTTTTGGTACAAACTAGTGTTTATTTAAAAATAATATTTAGGAATTTATACTCACAGGATATGTTATAGTTAACATCCAAAGACAAAAAATATTTCTTGACAATTTATTATATGCTTAGTACTAAAAAGCTCCTAAATCTGAACAGTGTTGGTATTACAAGATTAGAGAGTTGTTTTTGGCTAATGATTATTATAGAAAAACACTGAAGAAAATTTCAACCATTACAATCGGTAAAGGTATAATTTTATATTTCATGAAGGACAGAAGTCATATTTAGCAATAGCCTCATTTATAAATTAGAGTATACTCACTTCGAGGTTGTATTTTGATGCTGTTTCTTTTCAATTCTCTTCTTGCAAATAACCAACAAGGCAGAAACTGCTTCCAATTGACAGTCCAAACAAAGGAGGAATCATGGCTAACCGTCTGGTTGCTAATATTTGTTAAGGGCAAACTGCAAACTTCTGAGTATGGTTCAACATCACGAAAAGGAGTAAAGTTGCTCCCTCTGACCACCTTATTCCATGAAAAAAGTGTACTTTGACTTCTAAAATGGATTTCAAAAACTCAGTAGAAAGATTTAACAACTATCAACATTTCCAACACTGATTTTTCTAATACCTAGAAACATCCACTTAGCGGTTTGTAAGACTCATTTGAAAAACTGAATACTATTATACAAATGTAAATTATTACTATTAGCTAGTAGGAGTAATCACTTGATTCTTAATCCTGTTTATATTTAATTATAAACATAAGACTGATTTTTAGAATAAAAAGAATGAAGAACATCTCCATCATGTGTCTTTGTTCCCAATAATCCCTTTCAGATAGATCTGTGAAGTAATACAGAGCACAGTGTCGACATACCTTTCATTTCAAAGGCCGAAAAAAAATGGGCCTTAAGTAGTGAGATCACTTCTATTAGGCTTTATATTAGTATCAATTAATGAGTTAATCAGTCAAACGAGTATCAGTTGATTTAATCTCGCCCAAATGAATGGGTCTCTGTTGGTTGATCAATGCAATAGAGAAACTCTGCAGGTAAGAAGTATCCAAGATATTCCACTATAACTGGGGTGGTGTCAAAATGGTAGTGTCCACCTTCTTCATGATGACTGAGACAATGAGTGTGCTCCAACCACAAATCAAACCCTGGGTCTCTGGAGATAAAAACTGGCAAACCAAAGGAGGCTTCATCTCATAAAAACGTAACCATTTATTCAAGTCTTCATCAGAGTTCAGTGGGCAGGAAGAAAATTCTGCCGGCATAATGTGAATCTTCACTTTTCTCTTCTGAATCACGAAAGTACCTCCCATTCCTACAGGCTTATCTCCATAATGTTTTTCAAGAGTCTGTCTCATACAAGTCACAAACAAGTTTTCCAGTTCTTCTTTTGGCTTTCACCTCAATGACCTTTCCAGGTTGGGCTTCACTGGCAAAAAGATTAGCCAGTAATGCACACCCCAAATCATGATATTTCTCACTGTATTTCTCTAGTAGGCACCCTCCCTCTGCCGAGTTAACAGGAGCAAAGTAACTTCCATTCACAGGAGGTTTGTGTTCACTTTCTGTTTGAACAACTGGCATAAACTCAGAATTGAATCCAAGAGTCTGAAATGGGCCTGCTCCTGCTCCAAGAACAAAAGCTCCAGGAAGCTGGATTTCTTCTGCGATTTTATTTAGATCATAAACTTTTTTTTTATTTATAAGAGGCAATAAGTAAGGCACACCTCCTACTTCTGCAATTCTAGTTTTCCCACAGATACCTTTTACGGGAAAGGTAAATGGCTCCTTAGTCCAATTAGGGCAATCAACTACAGACGCCTGGACATCAGCAAAGTTATCCGTTAGCCCCTTCTGCTGAACTCCAAACTCCGTAACTCCGCGCTCCAGCGGCCCTCCTTTCCACGTGCTGCCTCTCCCCTTCTGCGCAGGTCCTAAGCAGAGGCCCCGCCCCACGCTTGGACGTCGCCCCGCCTAGGCCCCACCCCACGCTCCAACGTCCCCGAAACCGCTTTCTGAAGGGAGAGAAAAGGCTGCTGGGAGAGGCGGGGAGTGGGCCTCTGCCCGCCTGCGGGGACCCAGTGCAGAGCGGCTCCCGCGTGAGGCCAGGGACGCGGATGCAGACCTCTGGGGCCTGTCGCAGGCCTGGATTAACTGACACACACGGCAGAGAGACGCCAGCTCCCAGGTACTGCCCGCCACCGTCCACCATCTAGGGAATGCGGCCGGGGAGCCCCTCACACACTGCCCTGGGGGCGGGACGGGGCTGAGAAGAGGAGAAACACGCAGGGATGAGGCCTGACCAGGGAGCGCCCG
This sequence comes from Balaenoptera musculus, assembly GCF_009873245.2. NCBI lineage: Eukaryota > Metazoa > Chordata > Mammalia > Artiodactyla > Balaenopteridae > Balaenoptera > Balaenoptera musculus. The sequence goes on along the minus strand of NC_045786.1, from coordinate 18,321,264 downwards.
GGGGACCCACGTGTGAAATCTAAAAAAAGATGGGTGGTTTCTTTTTTCAAGAGAGAAAGAGCTGGGAAGAAGCACGCTAACAGGAGACCCGAGTGTGAGCGGACATGTGCCTCCTGCACACGCTGCTGGGTTGATTACTCACCGTGGCCGGGCCGTGGGGGGGGGGGGGGGTCAGGCTTTGCCCTGGGGAGTTGGGCAATCACAGTTCTGAGTCTTGAAAAAAATAGTCTCATTGCGCCCATGGGCACCTCTGGATGCTCAGAGGGAAAGGAGTCAGCAGGGTCCTCCTCGTCAAGCTGCCCAGAGACCCTGACTAAAGGGGAGAATTATGTGTATTGAACCCCCTGCGTCCTCTCCCCCTTTACTCCTACCCACCCCTACTTCCCAGACCCCAAAGCAAAAAACAACACAAGAGTGACAACGGTGGCCAGCTTACAGATAGAGAGCTGTGAAAAAAATCCAAACTAGATTTTCAAGTCCACCCTGTTTATGCGACTTTCCAAGTGGTTAAGTCAATGATTCCCAGCCCCGGTTTTAGGACACCCCCAGGTGTCTTTATTCCAAGGGCGATCGTGAAATTCCAAAAATAAAATGATTTTAAGTCCCTGCACTTTAAACTAAGCTCACACCTTGTACTCGTTACAAGCACACACTTTCAGAGGGAAAGAGATTGTGAAATCCAACAACAGTCTGATTCCAACAGACCGGCCACAGCAATCAAAATACCACTTTGTATTTGGGTAACGCTTTGCGGCTTTTAGAGCACTTTCTGATTCCTGGGTTAGTGACTAAATGTGTGAATTAATACAAAAGATGACTGTTCTAGCCTCCACATTGCACTAGAGGTAGGAACGGAGACGGGCCCTTCCTCTGGCACGAAGCGATCGCTATGTAGCTCCTCTGTGAAGTTTCAGTCTGTCAGCGGCTGGTGGAGGTGCTGTTTGGAAAAAGGCTGGTGGCCCAGGCCTGGGCGGCAGTGGCATTGCTTGGGCCAGGCAAACAGGGCTCTGCGGGGCCCGGGGTCACGGTCAAAGAGAAGGAAGGGCAGGCAGCTTCAGGCTGGCTTTCCCACTGGGCCGAGCAAGGCTAGAAGTTCCGGGGCAGCAGCGTGAGCAGCTGGCCAGGTTAGCAATGAGCTCATGGGCAGCAAGGCCCAGACTGAAATCTGGGTCCATTTCTTCCAGAGCTCACTCCCCTGCCAGCCTGCGGAGCTGCCTCTCGGTCGAATTCCTAGAACTGAGTTGTGTTCAGAGAAACTAGGGTCGGCTTACGTGGGGCTGCCTGCATCCTAACAGGTTGATGTTTATTTTAAAGCAACACCATGGAAATTGAAGAACAGAGAGCAAACTTGGTTTTAAAGAAAATAAATATGAGACAAAAACTGAGAGAAACATTATGTGTCACAGAAACACAATTCAAAGAGGTTCAGAAGGCCTTCTGCTGAAGCAAGCAGAGCTTCTTCCTCGACTCCTGCCTCTGGCCTCACCCTGCTCAGCGCCGGCCCACCTGTTCACTCCCCCCTGAGGGGCTGACGTGCTGTCTGCTTGTGGCTTTGATGCCTCGTGGCAGGATGGCTCAGGGCCCCTCTCGGGAGAGGGACAGCTCATTGAGAAAATGGCCAAGGGCAGAGAAACAGCTCCAAAGGCTGATAAGACCAGCCAGAAAGAGTTAGGATGTAATCTAGCCCAACAGGTACACTGAGTGCTTAAAGAATGAACTAAAGTTAAAAACATAAAAATGCACATTATATGTGTGTTGTGAATGACATTCACATGCACTATGTACAACTGTACTGAATACAATTTTCCAGTCCATACGTGAAACAGTGTGGCAGATTAATAATTTTGGCAATCATATTAGCTGTAGATAACCAACACATAAACCCACATGCTACTGTAATTTGGCAGTTTATTTGTATTTTAGGGAGTCACAACTAACGCTGCATAAGTACATCAAGGTTCACTTTATCAATTCAGGGACTGACTGTTGTATTATTTTATATTTCACTCTGAAAGATAGAATTAAAAAATCTTTAGGGTAGAATAACATATTTCAGAAAAAACTTTATTTCCTCTTTAAATTGACTATATCTGGCTATATACTTTTTAACTTATTTCAGTATTTTTACCATGGGTAGTTAGATCTAAGCAACAAAAAGGAATTGTCATTCCCCAGGATATAATATACATGATAGAAAATGACTGTCCTTCTGTATTCACACTGACACAGACAATTAAAAAAGGGGCAATCTGGGATCTACTTTATTTTCTGCAGTTGTCATAAAAAGCAAATGTCTATTTTCACTTGGGAAATGGGATACATTATAAAAATCAGGTCAAAAGATGCAGATAGTTGTCACTGTTTATGTGTAGCTTTAAACCCTGGAGAATGTTCTTAATGTTTTATTTCCCGTTCCTTTAGTAGCTTCCATAACTAGGTTTGGGTGCAAGGAAATTTCTGGGAATTTACTTCATAAAAAATTATGCACCACATATTCTTAGTATACACTTTCAAGAGTCAGGCATAGTCTCCAGATTTCGATTTTTCTAAAGTCCTGGCAGTTTGCTACACGTCAGTGATATTGGTTCATACTTTATATACTATTTTATGATGATTCAGGCAGATTCGGGTTATAAGTATCTTTAGGAGAACTGCATCCTTTGTTTATTACAGAATATAGACAATGCTGCATGAATAATTTCTAGCCTAAATGGATGGCAACCGCATACTTCTACTTGCTGAGGCCAAACTTTCAGAATCATTTTTGATTCCTCTCACATTCTACATCCCAATCCACCAGACAGTGCTTTTGACTCAACCTGTGGAATATATCCAGAATCTTCCCAGGGCTCACAGCTTCCCCTGCCATCCTGGAGTGAGGCCCCGTATTCGGGCACTGTCCTCCTGTCTGGGCCTCCTGCCCCTGCCCTGGTCCTCTTTCAGTCTGTTTTCTGCCCAGCAGGCAGAGTGTCTCTTTTAGAGCATGAGTCAGATCTTGTCACTGTCCTGTCCCAGCCCTGCCATGGCCCACCTCACTCAGAGGCAGAGCCAAAGTCCCCACGATGGTCAGCCAGGCCCACACTCCTCGCCCCCAGCTCCACACCCTGCCCCAGCCACGCTGCCCTCTCCACCCTGCCTCCAGGCCTTTGCTCTCCCTTCCTGGATAGTCACTTGGCTGGTTCCTTCACCTCCTTCAAGTATCGGCCTAAATCTCACCTTCTTATTGAAGCCTGGTGCGAATACTCCCATTTAGGATGGGAAACCGTCCTGTCACAAACGCGTTCCCCCAAACAGTGCTGATCTCCCCATGCCACTCTCCTCCTCCTCTTTCCGTAGCCCTTATCTATCACCTTTAGCAAACGGTAGAACTTGCCTATTTATTACGGTTATTGTCTGTTTTCTCTCTAAACTGGAATGTACATTCTGGAAGGCAGGGATCTTTCTTTGTTCTGTTCACTGATGCATCCCCAACTCTAGAATGGTACCCAGCCTACAGGAGGCGCTTGATAAATACCTGTTGGAGGCATCAGTGGATGCTTCAATCTGCCTAACGGAGCAGCATCACATGGTCGCTCTGGTGGAGGCCTGTGGGGCTGCAGGCCATCCTCCCTGCACTGGCCTATGGCTCAGTCACGTCTTACCTGGAGAAGGACCAGGGCCCAGCCTGCTTTGAGCTGAGTCTGCTGTCTTATAGATGGATTCATGCAGTGCCTGTTTTTCTTTTCGTTTTTAGCACCTTTAATTATCATGAAAAACAATTTGAGTGTGATGGTAAATTAAAACATGTTTCTAACATGAGTAATTTATTCTGATGTATGTGCTTTTCCAGGTTTGCAGGCAGGGCTGACCTCGTGAGTAGACCACCCATGTGGTCTTGTGCAGTTGGAAGGGTCTGAGGAAGGCCAGCTTGCCTGGTGGCGTGGTCCACCAGGAGGTTAATGGGCTGGAGGGACAGTTATTGAAGTTTGTGATGACTCCCACCTGGGGGAGGCAAGTCGTGATTGTTCACTTGGTTAGTGAAATCCTAAATGGTGAGAAATAGCATGGAAATGCATTAGCGAATGAGTTAAAGCTGGAAGCCTGAGAATGCATATTAGAGCAATGGCTTGTTGACGGTGTGTCTGACATTCACAGTGCGGTTTTCCTTTAATGCCCTTCAGAATGGAACGTCAGCGTCTGCCTCGGTCAGGATGGGGCGGGAGGCTGCGTCGTGGTCCCTGGGCCAACCTGCCTGTGTTCCCTAAGGAGAGCTGACCGGCCCTCCGCTGAGGCTCAGTTCAGAGAAGGAATGCCTTAGAACAGCAGTCACCTACCAGACAAAGAGCAAAAGCTCTGGGCACCTGGTGACAAAGATGAGCACGGCAGTTTTTGTTTGAAGGATTTTCCCGGATCTTTCTGATCTATCCACCCGGAAGTTAATGCGAATGAATGCCGACCATTAGTCTGGACCAACGCGCCTTCAGCCTTCCTCGGGAGCATTCGGGGCTGGCAGCTTTCCTACCAGACACACGATCCACTCCCACACAGATGAGGAAGGGAACAGCCTTGGGCCCTGAAGCCTGCGGCTACTCAGACACGAGGCCTCGGAGGCCGTGAGTGAGGAAAACAGGTCCCGCAGCGTCTGTGACCGTAGTGCACAGACCGTCACCTTCTTTTCTCCCCACTGCAGTCAGGAAAGTGCAGGGTCTGGAAGTGCACACAGTGCAAGAGGGGACACCCTGTTTGTACTGCGCACATCTGCGGTTTCCGAAGTGTAGGTTTGTCCACAAGTGTAACTTCTGCTACAATGCAACGTCTTTCTGCTTCTTCTCCCTGCTTGAAGCTGGGAGGCCTGGCAGGGACCGCCACTGGGCCTTCATTAGGTGGGTCTCACCAGGGCGCATGGGCACGGCCTCTGTTCTGAAGTCGCTAAAGCATTAGCGCAGGCCGTGGGTCCAGCCCTCGGCCCATCGCAGGCCTGCCCGGCTCACTTTCCAGAGGGCGGAAGTCCCTGTCCTGCTTCCCAGTGTCCACCAGGCCACAGGTTGGCTGATCCAGGAGCTTCCATCTCCAGACAGGCCTGGACCTGGGGGGCGGGGCCGCGGCAGGATAAGGAGGAGCCTGGAAGGCGCAGGGCCTGGGGAGAGGTGGAGCCTGGGCTGGAAAGGGTGTGTCCTGGGTAGGGCCTGAACTCGGAGTGGCGGGGCCTCAACTTGGGCGGAGCCTGAGGTGGGGCAGGGTAGGCGGGACCTGAAGTCCCCACCTGGGTTGGGTGGGGCCTAGGAAGGGGTGGGGCCTGAACTGGGAAGGGTGGGCCCTGGGTGGAGCCTGGATTGGGAGGGGTGGGGCCTGGGTGGGCGGGGTCACCCTCCCCTGTTGGCTCAGGTCCCTCTAGGCAAAGCTGCGAGTCTGATCTGGAGGGGTTTCCTTGTGGAGCGATTGCAGGAAGGGTGATGTGCTCTAGCCTTCTTGTGTTTGTCCTGTTCCTCCCCTACACCCAGGGAAAAGCTAACTGGTTCAAACAAATGGAGAAATGTGCCCCATCAGGGGCTCCAAGCGTTTTTCCCGGACCAGGCTCCTGGCCATTAGAGTAGATGAGACAGACACAGTCCCCTTAGGAATGAGCTGCCTTACAGGTGAGATGAACTGTGACCTTCCATGAATCAAAATGCTTTTCAGTGGTTTTATGGTTTAAAAAATCACAAAAGAAATACAAGATTATTGCTTAAAAAAATCAAAATAATGCTGTTGTGTATGGAGTAAAAAGTGAAATCCTTCTTTATACTTCTTGCCCTCCACTCCCACTGTCCACATGGGACACTGTTGTTAGCACTGTTGAAAGGTTTGGTGCACCTTTCTGGAGGTTTTCCTGTCCTTTAAGTGTGAGTGCACACACAATCCACATTAAACATACACATGGTATTTTTTTTTCTTTTTCTTATGTACATAGGGTTGTAGCTTACATACTCAAAACAAAAACACTGCATCAGGAGGGTGTTCCTAGCAGTATATTTGATCTTTCTCATTCTTTTCAACCAGGGCATACCATTCCACAGTATGGGTGCAATCATGAAAACATTTGGTGGCTGTATTAGTTTCCTGGGGCTGCCATTAAGAAAATTACCGCAGTCTTGGTGGCTTAAAACCACAGAAATTTGTTCTCTCACAATTCTGCAGTCTAGAAGTCCAAAATCAAGGTGCCAGCAAGACCATGCTCCCGCAGGGCTCTGGGGGAGGATCCTTCCTTGTCTCTTCCAGTTCTGGGGGCTCTAGGAAATCCTTGGTGTTCCTTGGCCTGCAGCTGCATCACTCCAGTCTCTGCCTCCATCTTCATATGGCCTTCTCTGTGCATCTTCTCCTCTTTTTATAAGGACGTTGAATTTGGGGTCCATCTTCTTAACTAATTGCATCTGCAAAGACTCTGTTTCCAAATAAGGTCACATTCTGAGGTTCTGGGTGGACACGAATTTTGGGGGACCACTATTCAACTCACTATGGTAAGCATAGGTCTTGATGGCTTCATTTTACTGCCCATTGTCTGTGTCCCAGTCCAAACCCAGATGGAAGAATCATAAGGGCCCATTCCTGAAGAACTTTCCATTCGTCCCATGAACAGCAATGGACTGAGCACCTGCTATGTGCTAGGCACCTAGATTAGAATAAGCTGTGGGCAAGACCGAGGCTCCGGCCTCACACAGTGCACTTGCTCTGTGACAAGGGCTATGTCTGTCGTCAGAGAATCCCCATGCCTAACACAGTGCCTGGAGCTTAATAACTAAGTGTTCAATTAATGAATGAGTGGATGGATAAATGAGAGATACTGACAAACAAGCAGATAATAATAATACATAGTGGTATGATACTGCAATAGGGGCAAAGTACAGGGCAGCCAGAAGAGCAGCTGTAATCTAGACTTTGGGGGTTAGGGATGCTTTCTTGGATGAAATAACTCCTAAGTTGGGACCTTAACTGGAGTTAGTTAGGCAAAGAGTGTGGGGTCGGAGTGGGTGGAATGTTCTAGGCAGAGGAAAGGGTGGCTTGGCAGCTGGAGGTGAAACAGGTGTAGAGAATCAGAAGCCATTAGCAGCTCAGGATGGGTCCTGAGCCATCTCCGCGGGGGACAGTGGTAAAGAAAAAGCTGCAGGGCCCTCTAGAACAGTCTGTCTAATAGAACCTTCTGCAGTGAGGGAAGTGCTGTAGATCTGGTCCATCCAAGGTGGCGGCCATAGCCACATGTGGCTAGTGAGCACCTGAAATGAGGCTAACGTAACTGAGGAACCGAACGCTTAATTTTATTAAATTTTTAGGAATTTAAATATAAGTAGCCACGTGTGCCAGGAGTTCTTGTATGAACAAAGCAGCTCTAGATCCTAATATCCTAACTTAATCCAAAATCACAGTTTTGTCCATGAATTCAATGTCTTCCTGTACTAAGTCCTTTGCTAGATTTATCTACCGTCGGGGAGCCAAACGGATCTGAGCTGCTGTCCAGGTTAACAGAGGCCAAGTCAGGAGCTGGGTGGCAGAGGCAGAGCCAGGGCTTAGATCTGAAATGCAGTTAACATTTATTAAATGTCTATGGAATCTAGACACACATGACCATTCTTTGAAACACACACTGTTACTTTTAATTTAAAAAACTACGTGTAAATATGTACCAATAGTGGGAAAGACCCATTGCCTCTGGGTAGAGTCAACTGAGGATCAGAGGTCAGGAGGTCAGGGGGCAGGAGAGTTTCTTTTCACAAAATGCCCTTTTATACTGTTAGATTTAATATGAGCACATGCTATCATTAAAAGTGAACCAAGAAAGCAAAACCAAGGGCTTTTAGTGATAAACAGTGGCTACTACAAAACGAAGGGAATTAGAATTCCCCTTGGCTCTGGGAGCCAGCCAAGCAAGGTCTAAAGTCAGTGAGATTTACTTGATGCACTTACTGTAGATGAGATTTTAAAAGCTCACCATTTCCCAGAGACAGTGCTTCCTGACTGTTGTCTGGAGAGGGGCAAGGAGGCTCCCCAGATTCCATAAGAAGCAGGCAACCTAAAATGTACCCCATGCCAAACAAGCCATGAGTTGTGACATGTTTCAACTGTAACTGGGTGAGGGAGAGTGAATCACAACTGAGAAAATGTGGTCACAAGGAGAAGTCAGGATACGGTTTGCTGGGCAACTCCAGGGATATGTCAGAAGCGGTTGCTCCAGCAGGCTGACTGTCCTCCGGCTGCAGCCGGACAGCCACGGCCATAAGGACCTGAAAAGGGGATACTTTAAGGATATCCGGTCTCCTTTGTTCTGTCTTTATATCCAGTTAAGTAGCGTTCTTACCTTCCTTTGCATTTCGTAGTGTGTTTTCCCACTGGGGAGAAACAGTGCTGACTGGTTGAAACAAGTATCCTCATGATACACAGGAGAGAATGCGTTAACGCTCTGCAGTGCCACAGCCAGTCCCCTGTGAATTTGGATTTCGGGGGCCAGCGTCACATACGGAAGCAACACAGGCTTGGAGTGAGAGGAACCCAGCTCCCATTCTCAGCTTCTCCACTCATTAATGTGTGATCTTGACCATATTACTTAACCTCTGAGCTTCAGCTTCTCCTGTGCAAGATGGAAATGAGCTTGGGTAAAAATCGAGAAAATACGGGCAAAGCACTTGAGATAATGTCATGTGATAGACATTCGATAGATGGTTCTCTCTCGCTCTCCCATGTATAAATGAACATATCAAACCATACACATATGACACAGAGTCCCCCTCAGTGAGCTGGACGGGACTCCAGCCACACGCACAACCTCTAAGCTCCCCCAGAGTCCGTCGGCCAGCTCCATCGAGTTTATTCGGGTTTGGGACATCAGATCAAGCTCTGAAGACAGGAGGCTGGATCTAGGCAAAGTCTACCACCGGCTGGATCTGTGACTGAGCAAGTGACAGAGCCTGCCTGGGCCTCAGAGTCCTCATCTGTCAAATCATGGGGACACCTGAGCAAGAAAGAGACCAACATTGCAAACCACAAAGAATAAAAGGTGGGAGTAATGGCAGAGGAAAAGGACTCAAGTCAAAGACAGTGGCACTTGCAGCGTCGTCTCCTGAATCCTTCTCTCCTATATGCTGACTGATGACGCTGCAGCCGAGCCCTAGCCTTCGGTGACCGCTTCCGAGCAAGTGCACTTGGTGGGAAGGAAAGGGCCCCTGGAGGCTGTGCAGTCAGGCGGGGTCGGGGCAGGGTTTGTGCCTGGTGGGGAAGCTCCATTCAAGCTGCCTGTGTCATGTTTGACAATGTTTTTCCCTGAATGAAAGACTGACCCTTAAAAGAAAACATTTTCTGGCATGTAGTGAAATTTTAATAACTCTATATTTTGTATCAGAAGCAAGATGTAAATGTTACTGGATCACAAGGGAAAACTCAATTCTGTTTTACTCATGCACACAACCCAATGAAGAGTGTACAATGGAAAGGACTTGGATGGGTGTGATTCACGCTTCTTTCCCAAAGTAGGATAAGCAACAAGGCCATGTCCGAATGGACATGGAGGCACGTAACACTCATGTCCAGTTACTGTTGGGAGGCAGTAAGATGCTCTGATATGGGTTCAGCAGGGGCTGGAAGCCAATAGCATTTGGAGAGAGGAGGGTCTGAACAATAAGGCTGTTTCTTCTCCCTGAGTCAGTAAAGACTAAACCATGAGCTTCAGAAATTGCCTTCTTGGGCCGAGTCCCCACTCCTCCTTCCAGAACTTAGACAAAGACCTCAACTCTGTTCTCAGCTTCCCCACCTGTAACTTAAGGGCATCCTTCATCATTCTCACAGGGTTGTTCTGAGGATTAACTCAGTGAGTAGCCGTAGAGTCTGGCCCTTAGCGCTCGTGAAGGTCAGCATCGTGCAGAAGGAGTGGAGGAACGGGGTGGGGGGGCGAGGTGAACCAGATGGAGCCTAAGAGGCAAAGTTCGGTTTTGAGCAAGCCCAGCCATGGGAGGTGAGGCTGACACAGCTTCTGGTGTTCAATCAGGAAGAGAAGGTTGAATCAGTAATCACCTAGTGAGAGAGGAAAAACTGTAGGTTATTGTCATCCTTCCTCCCTCTCCTCAACATACAAATGCAACATTAATGACGTCCCCCAGAAAAGAATCCCTCTTTGACCCACACGCCCCTTCAGTTACTGAACCCTCTCTCCTCCGTCCACTCCTGACTCCAGGGAAGGTCCCGCCGTCTCTCCTCCGCCCACAGCAGGACTCCAGGCTGCCTCTTACACCATCCTCCTGTGCTTTCTCTTGTTCTCTCTTGCACTTGCTCCATCAGGCTTCACTCCACAAAGGCTACCAATATCAGGGTCCCCAGTGACCTTCGTGGGGCTACATCAACCCGCAATTCTTAGTCTTCCTCTTTCTTGACTGATTTGTGGCTCTTGTCACATTTGACCAATTCCTCCTCATTACACGATTGTTTTCAGTTGGCTTGGGGGACACCACACTCCCTTGGTTTTCTCCTATGCTCCTGACTGCTGCTTTGGAGTCTCCTGTGCCGTTCTTCCTCACCCCCAAACTCTGCCCATTGCGGTGCTCGGGGTATCATGGGTCCTCTTCACTTCTGGTGATCTCATTAGTCTCCTGGCCACCGGTAGGGTGAGGTCTCCCACATTCAGATCTCCGGCCCAGACCAGCTCCCTTAACTCCAAGTTTATGTCCAACACCCCAGGTGAACAGGCATCTCAAGCCTCCAACTCTTTTTTTTTTTTGACATAGGAATACCAACTTCATTTTGTCCAAGAAGGATGTTAAAAGGAAAAAAAAAACTTTATTATTTAGAATCACCTTCATTTCACAAAACAAAGGACATGTTAACATTTGAAAAATAGAAAGGGCGTAATCTCAGAATCAAGCCTCCAACTCTTGCTCTTTCCCCCAAAACTTGCTGCTCGTGTGGCTTTTTATTTCAGTAAATGACAACTTCATGCTTTCGGTTGCTGCTCGGGACTGAATTGTGTCCCCCAAATTCATATGTTGAAGCCCTAAGCCCCCATGTGACTGTATTAGAGAGGGCCCTACGGCGAATTAAGGTTAAATGAGGTTGTAAAGGTGGAGCCCTGATCCCATAGAACTGGTGTCCTTGTAAGAAGAGGAAGAGACACAGAGATCTGTCAGCAAATTCTGTCTTCAAAATACATCCAGATTTTCTCTGCCACTCATCACCAACAGGGTTCAGGCTGTCGGATTATTGCAGCAACCTCTTAGCTCATCTTCCTGTGCTGGTAGGAAGGAAGGTGCCGTCCACCTGGTACCTGAAAAACTTTCCTTGGGAATGTGGGGAGTTTTCATTCTTCTGGGGTTGGAATAATCCTCGGATAAACAATATGTGGGGTTCAAACAGCCCCAGTGGTCTCCTTGGGACTTACCGGTAGGAAAAAAGGAAAGTTACCCAGAAAAGCAGTGGTTCCAGTGTCCGGCCAGGGTCCGCGTGGGCCCGCTGAGAGCACTTGCCCGCGATGCGGGTCACAGCCAGCCTGGCCTTGGGCCCTACATCTGCCGCCAAGCCTGCTCTAACCCCAGGAGGGAGTCTGACACTCACAATGCAGCCAAGAACTGTTACTGGAACTCCATGTTCTGATGGCTCCTGCAGAGACCGCTGACAATTTTTGCTTCAGAGTACGCTCTTCCAGGAAAAACCTTCTACAGAACAGATTTAAAATCACATCAAGTCACAAAAAGATATTCTTTCTGACAAAGAGGCAGGAGGAGCCAGGGGCTGCCTGACCTTTGGCGAGGGGTCAGCCTGGGCCTGCCTGCATCTCCTTGCTTCCGTGCAGGAATTAACCCTGGCGGCTTCTTCCTCCAAGGCCAGAAAGCCCAGAGCGCTGAGTGTGCTAAGCCTACTGCCTCCCAGTTCCTGGTGGGCGCTGGTTACAGGGAGGCAAGGGGTCTTTGAGTTTGGCTCCTGCCAGCTGGGACTATGAGAGCTGATTGCCTTCAGAGCGCTTCTCTTGTTGAATGTTTGTGCTCATTCCTTAAAACGTTCTGAAACAGGCAGTTAAGAACTGGTGACTTCAAAATGAAATGAAAGGCATAAGAGAAAGCATCATGGGTGTTGTATAGCAACCATCTTCAAGAAACACGAAGCACTTCACATCAGGGGATGTCTTGACATACGGTCCCCAGACTCCGGAGGCCCAGGTTGCCTTCGGTCCCTTGCCATGGGATGCTGGGTGGATATAAATGATTTGTTTCTCATCTTTAATAAAGTACTTAAAATGGCCACAATGGTACATGCATCTGGTTAAAAAGTTCCAGCAGCGCAAAGGCTTCGTGAAGGACCACAGGCTTTTCTCCAGCTGTCTTTCCCCTCCCACCACCCCTCCTCCTCTCTTGGTTTTTATCAGGGGACTTTTAGTTTTAAACCGTCATGGTTCATATCCATGTTTGCCTCTAGAAACACAATGAAATGTGGTGCCTTGTCTGTAGATTTATTCCAAATGTTTCAAACACGTAAACAGTGTTTGATATGCAAATGTCAAGGTCATTTAAGATCTTTAGGCTCTAACTCTCTGAGGCCTGGGTCCCTGTGTGATTACCAAAGAAAACCCTGGCTTGGCCCATTCAGTTGTCTTCCAATCGTCCCCTTTGGGGTGGCAGGAACCGTGCAGGCAGCAGCAGATCCCATCAGGTAAAGACTTCATTCTGCACGTATCTGCATGGCTCCGGACCAGGTCTGCAAGGCACACGCAGATGTTGTGCAATTACCTGAGGTAATTACTGACTAGTCTTGCTGGCTGCCTTGCAATAAAATCAGGGAGAAGGGCTCCACAGCTCAACCCCATTAGGTCACCAGAAGGCCCAGTATCTTCTTCTGAGCGTGAGTTTAGGACGGGAGAGCTGGCGAAGATGGAACTGTAGGCTTCTGTGTAGCTGTCAGGGCCTGTTGACATGACCCCGCAGAAGCTGCAAAAATAAAATAAAATAAAATAAAAGTGAAAAGATTTCCCAAAACCTTTGACAGGAAAAGTACTTTTTAATCAGATGCAGAAATCCTTCTCAGCAAACAGCGGTGCTGAAGCAGCTACACTCAGGCCACAGCACGGCGAGGGCCAATGAAGCAGGACCTGCTTTCAGCGTCAGAGACTGTGGACCCAGGTGGACCCAGGCTTGGTTCTTGGCTTTGTGCCTTATGAGCTGTTGGGTCCTGTTAACTTACTTCCTCTCTGTAAGCCTGTTTCCTAAAGTGTAGGGGTACATGCCTTACCCTTCTTGTGGGATGGTGAACCTCCACGCCCAGCAGGCTGTGCACAGCTGGTCACCACCACCCACCCCCTGTTCCCAGGAGATGTTCATGTCTTTGCTCTGGTCCATCCTGTTTCAGGCAGGGTCAATTGAGCCAACACCTGCAGACGGACCTCGTCTTCAAATGCATACTTTTTTTTATCATCTTTATTGGAGTATAATTGCTTTACATTGTTGTGTTAGTTGCTGCTGTATAACAAAGTGAATCAGCTATACATATACATATATCCCCATAACCCCTCCTTCTTGCATCTCCCTCCCACCCTCCGTATCCCACCCCTCCAAGTGGTCACAGAGCACCGAGCTGATCTCCCTGTCCTATGCGGCTGCTTCCCACTAGCTAGCTATTTTACATTTGGTAGTGTATATATGTCCATGCCACTCTCTCACTTCATCCCAGCTTACCCTTCCCCCTCCCCGTGTGTCCTCAAGTCCGTTCTCTACGTCTGCGTCTTTATTCCTGTCCTGCCCTTAGGTTCATCAGAACCATTTTTTTTTTTTAGATTCCATATATATGTATTAGCATATGGTATTTGTTTTTCTCTTTCTGACTTCATTCTGTATGACAGACTCTAGGTCCATCCACCTCACTACAAATAATTCATTTTCATTTCTTTTTATGGCTGAGTAATATTCTATTGTATATATGTGCCTTATCTTCTTTATCCATTCATCTGTCGATGGACACTTAGGTTGCTTCCATGTCCTGGCTATTGCAAATAGTGCTGCAATGAACATTGTGGTACATGACTCTTTTTTTTTTTTTTAATAAATTTATTTATTTTTATTTTTGGCTGCGTTGGGTCTTTGTTGCTGTGTGCGGGCTTTCTCTAGTTGTGGCGAGCGGGGGCTACTCTTCGTTGTGGTGGGCGAGCTTCTCATTGCGGGGGCTTCTCTTGTTGTGAAGCACGGGCTATAGGCACACGGGCTTCAGTAGTTGTGGCACGCGGGCTCAGTAGTTGTGGCTTGCGGGCTCTAGAGCGCAGTCTCAGTAGCTGTGGCGCATGGGCTTAGTTGCTCAACGGCATGTGGGATCTTCCCGGACCAGGGCTTGAACCTGTGTCTCCTGCATTGGCAGGCAGATTCTTAACCACTGTGCCACCAGGGAAGCCCACATGACTCTATTTGAATTATGGTTTTCTCAGAGTGTATGCCCAGTAGTGGGATTGCTGGGTTGTATGGTAGTTCTATTTTTAGTTTTTTAAGAAACCTCCATACTGTTCTCCATAGTGGCTGGATCAATTTACATTCCCACCAGCAGTGCAAGAGGGTTCCCTTTTCTCCACACCCTCTCCAGCATTTATTGTTTGTAGATTTTTTGATGATGGCCATTCTGACCGGTGTGAGGTGATACCTCATTGTAGTTTTGACTTGCATTTCTCTAATGATTAGTGATGTTGAGCATTCTTTCATGTGTCTGTTGGCAATCTGTATATCTTCTTTGGAGAAATGTCTATTTAGGCCTTCTGCCCATTTTTGGATTTGGTTGTTTGTTTTTTTGATATTGAGCTGCATGAGCTGTTTGTATATTTTGGAGATTAATCCTTTGTCAGTTGTTTCGTTTGCGAATATTTTCTCCCATTCTAAGGGTTGTCTTTTCGTCTTGTTTATGGTTTCCTTTGCTGTGCAAAAGCTTTTAAGTTTCATTAGGTCCCATTTGTTTATTTTTGTTTTTATTTCCATTTCTCTAGGAGGTGGGTCAAAAAGAATCTTGCTGTGATTTATGTCACAGAGTGTTCTGCCTATGTTTTCCTCTAAGAGTTTTAGAGTGTCTGGCCTTACGTTTAGGTCTTTAATCCATTTTGAGTTTATTTTTGTATACGGTGTTAGGGAGTGTTCTAATTTCATTCTTTTACATGTAGCTGTCCAGTTTTCCCAACACCACTTATTGAAGAGGCTGTCTTTTCTCCACTGTATATTCTTGCCTCCTTTATCAAAGGTAAGGTGACCATATGTGTGTGGGTTTATCTCTGGGCTTTCTATCCTGTTCCATTGATCTATATTTCTGTTTTTGTGTCAGTACCATACTATCTTGATTACCATAGCTTTGTAGTATAGTCTGAAGTCAGGGAGCCTGATTCCTCCAGCTCCGTTTTTCTTTCTCAAGACTGCTTTGGCTATGCGGGGTCTTTTGTGTTTCCATACAAATTGTGAAATTTTTTGTTCTAGTTCTGTGAAAAATGCTATTGATAGTTTGATAGGGATTGCATTGAATCTGTAGACTGCTTTGGGTAGTATAGTCATTTTCATAATGTTGATTCTTCCAATCCAAGAACACAGTATATCTCTCCATCTGTTTGTATCTTTAATCTCTTTCACAGTGTCTTATAGTTTTCTGCATGCAGGTCTTTTGTCTCCTTAGGTAGGTTTACTCCTGGGTATTTTGTTCATTTTGTTGCAGTGGTAAATGGGAGTGTTTCCTTAATTTCTCTTTCAGATTTTTCATCATTAGTGTATAGGAATGCAAGAGATTTCTGTGCATTAATTTTGCATCCTGCTACTTTACCAGATTCATTGATTAGCTCAACTAGTTTTCTGGTAGCATCTTTAGGATTCTTTATGTAGAGCATCATGTCAGCTGCAAACAGTGACAGTTTTACTTCTTTTCTGATTTGGATCCCTTTTATTTCTTTTTCATCTCTGATTGCTGTGGCTAACACTTCCAGAACTATGTTGAATAATAATGGTGAGACTGGGCAACCTTGTCTTGTTCCTGATCTTAGTAGAAATGGTATCAGTTTTTCACCATTGAGAACAATGTTGGCTGTGAGTTTGTCATATATGGCCTTTATTATGTTGAGGTAAGTTCCCTCTATGCCTACTTTCTGGAGAGTTTTTATCATAAATGGGTGTTGTATTTTGTTGAAAGATTTTTCTGCATCTATTGAGATTATCATATGGTTTTTATCCTTCAGTTTGTTAATATGGTGTACCACATTGATTGATTTGCGTATATTGAAGAATCCTTGCATTCCTTCGATAAACCCCACTTGATCATGGTGTATGTTCCTTTTAATGTGCTGCTGGATTCTGTTTGCTAGTATTTTGTTGAGGACTTTTGCATCTATGTTCATCAGTGATATTGGCCTGTAGTTTTCTTTCTTTGTGACATCTTTGTCTGGTTTTGGTATCAGGGTGATGGTGGCCTCAAAGAATGATTTAGGGAGTGTTCCTCCCTCTGCAATCTTTTGGAAGAGTTTGAGAAGGATAGGTGTTAGCTCTTCTCTAAATGTTTGATAGAATTCGCCTGTGAATCCATCAGGTCCTGGGCTTTCGTTTGTTGGAAATTTTTTTTTAAATTTATTTTTTATTTTTTGGCTGTGTTGGGTCTTCGTTACTGCACGTGGGCTTTCTCTACTTGCGGCGAGCAGGGGCTACTCTTCATTGCAGTGTGTGGGCTTCTCATTGCAGGGGCTTCTGTTGTGGAGCATGGACTCTAGGTGCGTGAGCTTCAGTAGTTGTGGCACGCGGGCTTAGTAGTTGTGGCTCTAGAGCGCAGGCTCAGTAGTCATGGCACACGGGCTTAGTTGCTCCACGGCATGTGGGATCTTCCTGGACCGTGGCTTGAACCCATGTCCCCTGCATTGGTGGCGGATTCTTAACCACTGCACCACCAGGGAAGCCCCTGTTGGAAGATTTTTAATCACAGTTTCAATTTCAGTGCTTGTGATTGGTCTGTTTATATTTTCTATTTCTTCCTGGTTCAATCTCAGAAGGTTGTGCTTTTCTTAGAATTTGTCTTTTTCTTCCAGGTTGCCCATTTTATTGGCATATAGTTGCTTGTAGTAATCTCTCATGATCGTTTGTATTTCTGCAGTGTCAGTTGTTACTTCTCCATTTTCATTTCTGATTCTGTTGATTTGTATTGATCTTTGCTATCATTTCCTTCATTTCTTTTTCATTTATTTCTGATCTGATCTTTATGATTTCTTTCCTTCTGCTAATTTTGGTGTTATTTTTGTTCTTCTTTCTCTAATTGTTTTAGATGTAAGGTTAGGTTGTTTATTTGAGATGTTTCTTGTTTCTTGAGCTAGGACTGTATTGCTATAAACTTCCCTCTTAGAACTGCTTTTGCTGTATCCCATAGGCTTTGGGCCGTCGTGTTTTCATTGTCATTTGTTTCTAGATATTTTTTTGTTTCCTCTTTGATTTCTTCAGTGATCTCTTGGTTATTTAGTAGTGTATTGTTTAGCCTCCATGTGTTTGTAATTTTTACAGTATTTTTCCTGTAATTGGTACCTAGTCTCATAGCGTTGTGTTTGGAAAAGATACTTGTTATGATTTCAATTTTCTTAAATTTACCAAGGCTTGATTTGTGACCCAAGATATGATGTATCCTGGAGAATGTTCCATAAGCACTTGAGAAGAAAGTGTTTTCTGTTGTATTTGGATGGAATGTCCTATAAATATCAATTAAATCCATCTTGTTTAATGTATCATTTAAAGCTTGTGTTTCCTTATTTATTTTCATTTTGGTTGGTCTGTCCATTGGTGAAAGTGGGGTGTTGAAGTCCCCCACTATTATTGTGTTACTGTCGATTTCCTCTTTTATAGCTGTTAGCAGTTGCCTTATGTATTGAGGTGCTCCTATGTTGGGTGCATATATATTTATAATTGTTATATCTTCTTCTTGGATTGATCCCTTGATCATTATGTAGTGTCCTTCTTTGTCTCTTGTAATAGTCTTTATTTTAAAGTCTATTTTGTCTGATATGAGAATTGCTACTCCAGCTTTCTTTTGATTTCCATTTGCATGGAATATCTTGTTCCATCCCCTCACTTTCAGTGTGTATGTGTCCCTAGGTCTGAAGTGTGTCTCTTGTAGACAGTATATATGTGGGTCTTGTTTTTGTATCCATTCAGCCAGTCTATGTCTTTTGGTTGGAGCATTTAATCCATTTACATTTAAGGTAATTATCGATATGAAATATAAAATATGAATATTCCTAGTACCATTTTCTTCATTGTTTTGGGTTTGTTATTGTAGGTCTTTTCCTTCTCTTGTGTTTCCTGCCTAGAGAAGTTCCTTTAGCGTTTGTTGTAAAGCTGGTTTGGTGGTGCTGAATTCTCTTAGCTTTTGCTTGCCTGTAAAGGTTTTAATTTCTCCATCAAATCTGAATGAGATCCTGCTGGGTAGAGTAATCTTGGTTGTAGGTTTTTCCCTTTCATCACTTTAAATATGTCCTGCTACTCCCTTCTGGCTTGCAGAGTTTCTGCTGAAAGATCAGCTGTTAACCTTGTGGGGATTCCCGTGTATGTTATTTGTTGCTTTTCCCTTGCTGGTTTTAATATTTTTTCTTTGTATTTAATTTTTGATAATTTGATTAATATGCATCTTGGTATGTTTCTCCTTGGATTTATCCTGTATGAGACTCTCTGCGCTTCCTGGACTTGATTGACTATTTCCTTTCCCATATTAGGGAAGTTTTCAACTATAATCTCTTCAAATATTTTCTCAGTCCCTTTCTTTTTCTGTTCTTCTGGGACCCCTATAATTTGATTGTTGGTGTGTTTAATGTTGTCCCAGAGGTCTCTGAGACTGTCCCCAGTTCTTTTCATTCTTTTTTCTTTATTCTGCTCTGAGGTAGTTACTTCCACTATTTTATCTTCCAGGTCACTTATCCGTTCTTCTGCCTCAATTATTCTGCTATTGATTCCTTCTAGAGAATTTTTAATTTCATTTATTGTGTTGTTCATCACTATTTGTTTGCTCTTTAGTTCTTCTAGGTCCTTGTTAAACATTTCTTGTATTTTCTCCATTCTGTTTCCAAGATTTTGGATCATCTTTACCATCACTACTCTGAATTGTTTTTCACATAGACTGCCTATTTCCTCCTCATTTGTTTGGTCTGGTGGGTTTTTACCTTGCTCCTTCATCTGCTGTGTATTTCTCTGTCTTCTCATTTTGCTTAACTTACTGTCTTTGGGGTCTCCTTTTCACAGGCTGCAGGTTCATAGATCCCGTTGTTTTTGGTGTCTGCCCCCAGTGGGTAAGGATGGCTAAGTGGGTTGTGTAGGCTTCCTGGTGGATGGGACTGGTGCCTGTGTTCTGGTGGTTGAGACTGGATCTTGTCTTTCTGGTGGGCAGGACTGCATCCAGTGGGGTGTTTGGGGATGTCTGTGAACTTAGTATGACTTTAGGCAGCCTCTTTGCTAACGGGTGGGGTTGTGTTCCTGTCTTGCTAGTTGTTTGGCATGGGGTGTGCAGCACTGGAGCTTGCTGGTCGTTGAGTGGAGCTGGGTCTTATCATTGAGACAGAGATCTCTGGGAGAGCTGTTGCCAATTGATATTATGTGGGGCCAGGAGGTCTCTGGTGGTCCAATGTCCTGAACTTGGCTTTCCCACCTCAGAGGCTCAGGCCTGACACCAGGCTGGAGCACCAAGACCCTTTCAGCCACATGGCTCAAGTCACCTTTGCCAGCAGAAGCCTTCTTTCCGCTCTCCTATCAAGGAAGCCAGCCATTCCCGGATTAGGAAAAAAGTCTTTACGCCTGTGGCCCAAATGAATATATTTTTTTAAACTGAAGTCATTCTTTTAAAAAATATATATAATTTATTTTTTTGGCTGCACAGCACAGCTTGCAGGATCTTAGTTCCCAGCCAGGGATTGAACCCGTGACCCCTGCAGTGAAAGTGCAGAGTCCTAACCACTGGACTGCCAGGTAATTTACCCCAATGTATATTTAAAACTAGAGTTTCTGGAAAGAATTCCTGCTGTCTTTCCATTCTTTTTTTGCCAACTGGGATTTTTAAGTTTCAAGATATTTTACCTTTCCCAGGTGGGCTACAAATAATATCATACTTTAACATTTCTTGACGGGCAATACCATAAGCATTTAAAGATATATGTCTTAATCTTAGCCAATGTGAGCCTAAGTGAGTCGGAGGGAGATGGAATTGATAAAAATTCTGGTATTTTATGATTATCTAGTAAGATGGAGATCCCAGAATGTGTGTATGGGTTCCAAATGAGGAAGCATAATAGCTGCATGGACCTCATTTTAGTGTTGGCATTAATACCTTGGCCAGGTTTTTAAAAGGTGTCCATAAATAAGAAAACCTTTATAAGATCCTTCCAGTTTCTATTGAGTGTGTATAAGTACATAGAAGTGATACTAGAGAAAATACAGCTATCTCAGCCACTAAAATTTGTGTGTGTGTGTGTGTGTGTACATACATATTTCCATTTAAAACCCAGTGAAAATAATTGAAATAAAGGAACATTCTGGATAGGTATCAGTGTAGACAAAAAGTACACTGAATTGCACCATCATCACTAAGTAAATAGTGCAATTCAGAATTAATAAGTGATAAAATTACTCCTTTGCTTTTTAACTCACTTGATGTTTTAAAGTTCCGTTTCTATTACAAACTCACTGAAATACTCAGAGAAAACTCTCAAGGCATCTTCAAGCTGACTTTTTTTAAACGACTAAATGAAAACTAACAGCCAGTTGCTTGGAGTTTGGAAATCCGGGCACTGGGTTGTTCTGGCCTTTTTGGTAAGTTTCCTTTTATGACAATAGCTGCAAATCTCTTTTTTTCCTTAATAAACTCTTTATCTAGAAATTTTTATTTATTTATTTACTTTTTGCCACACCACATGGCTTGTGGGATCTTAGTTCCCCGACCAGGGATTGAACCAGGGCTTGGGCAGTGAAAGCACTGAGTCCTAACCACCACCATGGAATTCCCTAGTAAGTTTTAGATTTACAGAATTATTACAAGGATAACACATAGAGTTCCACACACCCTGTGCTTAGTTTCCTCTATTATGACCATCTTATATTAGTGTGATATATTTGTAACAAATGGCGAACCCATATTGATATATTATCATTTGAGTCCACACTTCAGATTCCCTTGTTTTTATTTATTTATTTATTTATTCATTTATTTATGGCTGTGTTGGGTCTTCGTTTCTGTGCGAGGGCTTTCTCTAGTTGCGGCAAGTGGGGGCCACTCTTCATCGCGGTGCGCGGGCCTCCCACTATCGAGGCCTCTGTTGTTGCGGAGCACAGGCTCCAGACGCGCAGGCTCAGCAATTGTGGCTCACGGGCCCAGCTGCTCCGCGGCATGCGGGATCCTCCCAGACCAGGGCTCGAACCCGTGCCCCCCGCATTAGCAGGCAGATTCTCAACCACTGCGCCACCAGGGAAGCCCTCCCTTGTTTTTAAACTGATGTCTTTTTTCAGTTCCAGTGTCCCATCAGATACCATACTATATTACCTGTCATGTCTCCTCAGGCTCCTCTTGGCTGTTACCTTTTTCAGACTTTCCTTGTTTCTCTTGACCTTGACACTTTTGAGGAGTATGGGTATGGTGTTTTTTGGAATAGCCCTCTATCAGGATTTGCCTGATATTTTTCTCACGATTAGACTGGAGTCATGGGTCCTGGAGTGGAAGGTAAAGTGCAAT
This sequence comes from Balaenoptera musculus, assembly GCF_009873245.2. NCBI lineage: Eukaryota > Metazoa > Chordata > Mammalia > Artiodactyla > Balaenopteridae > Balaenoptera > Balaenoptera musculus. The sequence goes on along the minus strand of NC_045786.1, from coordinate 18,299,595 downwards.
CCTCATTACATCATATCAAGGTACATGCTCCCGGCATGAATTATCACCAATGATGTTACCCTTGGCCATCTGGCATGGGGTAGTGTGTATCAGGTTTTTCCACTGTAAATTTACTTTTTTCCCTTCCCTTTGTATCCTTTTTTTAATTTTTATCAAAGGAAAAACATCTCTCTCCTCACTAAACTCATCCATAGCATTAACTTCATACCCATGCAGATTTAGAATGTTGAAGTTTCCTTAAGGATTTAAGTCTCTGGAAATCCCTGAGAGTGATCTTTTAAAAATACTGATAGTGAGTCTGTTCACACCTTCTGTCTAAGATCTGATGGGTAGTAGTGGTCATACTTTGGTAGGAGCACAGTGGGAGAAGATTTCTCACCATAAATATCCAGCAAGTATGGAAGATATGTATTCTTGTGGCTCCTTAAGGTTATAATTATCATTATCATTTTCTCCCTGTGCTGCATATAAGTTCTCCCACTTTAAAAAGAAACAATTCATTCTCTGCAGTAATCAAAATAAGTTATTTAAATAGCCTTCTGTGTTCTCCTATATTCAATATATCTTCTGGCTAACGGCTGTCGAAAACTTAGCATATTTCCTCTCTTATCTATGGTAACTAGATTATCTGGTGCAGCCCAGCATTTGCACTCTTTGCAGCCCAGCAGTTTCTGAGAGTGGAGCCAGGTCAGATGAAAGAAGCAACAGGAAGATGTTTGGGAAGTATCCTGTGACTGCATCCCATGTCCATCCTGTCCAGCTGTGGTGAAAGCAGAAAGGGATTTAGTATCGGGTGTTGGCTGGCTGAAAGGAGCACTGGGAGGACAGAAGAAGCGGACTCCGGGCTGAGCTGCCAGCTCCCACATTCCAGCAGTGGGTGCGAGGGAGTCATCGGTCCAACCACATCAGAAAGCTGCCTGCAGAACTGGGAGGCCTCCCCTGGAGCGGTTGGCACCAGATCCACCCAGTTTGGCTGCAGTGCACACCAGCAGGCTGGAGGCCCTGTGCCCTGCCTCTACCCCACCTAATTCCATTCTAAATTCAAGTCTTGCAGAGTGCACCCAATTAGCAGCACCTGAATCTCACGTAGAACCCTAGCTGCTCAGGAGCTCATGAAGTGCCCTTTCCTGTCCTGGCTCCCAAGACAGGAAGTACATTAGAGTGAGGCTGGAACACAAACACAGCGAGTAAATCCCCAGTCACACCCCATAGCCCTACTAGCATTGCTCCTCTGACGGGTAGGGTAGCATCACTCCAGGGCCAGTGAGGGGAGGTGCTGGTATGTTCCATCAAGCCCAGAAGACTCCGCTTGAGAAATGGAAGGTGGGAGCTGGCAAGCGGAGTGAGTTACGCAGCCGAGACCTTAGGTCCAGTCCCAACGGGTGAAGTGCGGAGCGGAGGGCTGAGTGTCGGGGTCCCCACGCAGTGGGAATCTAAATCAAGAGAAGGGGCAGACAATACGTTTTCATTTCCACATTGCCTGTGATTAATTGGTAATGGCTTCTTGGAGCATCAAATTAAGAATTTCTAGGTTCAATGGAGAAGAAAGTTGTGATGTATTAGGAATATCTGCTGTAGGCACAGGTAGGGGTGACTAGAGTGTAAAGTGTTGACCATCGTTTTCATGATGGTCTCAGGACATCAGCAACAAGAAGTGAGTGTAGGAAACTCAGGCTCTTGCTTCTTGTGTCCAAGAAGAAAGAGGGTGGGGTGGTTGGAGGACCTGAGAGCTGGAGGTGGTTAGAGGTGCCTCGCGCAGAGAGAGACAGAGAGAGAGAGAGCAAGATGGCAGCACAAGGTCCTTCCTGGCCTGGAGGACGGCTGTACATTTAACTTTACAAGGAACACCATGAATGCAATACAAAATAATACGCAACTATTCATCTTGAAGTTAGCAGTGAAAGCTTTTTTTTTTTTTTTTTGGCAGTGGGATAGCCAAACTATGTTTAAGTGCACACAAAAAGGGGGAGTGCTGTTAATCGACTTAAATAATGGAAGTATCCATCCTGAGTTGACTCCTAGTCTCAAATGACGTCAGCAGATGATGCAGTCACATCCTCTCCAGCCTCAAACCCTGACAGCAGCAGGGGGCTCCGCAGGGCTTGCCCCACACCCTCTTGAACAGCTTTAGACTGTGGTTCAACGAGGCCGAAATTCCACATACTCCCATTATACTTTCCAGTTCCATCAAGGAAAAGAACAATATGAATTACAGATTTTTTAGATACCTGCACAAAACGACTGAAATGAAAGTAGGCCAGAAGTGGCTCCACAGAAATTAACTCTCAATAATTGCTGAGAACAATTAGTGGCTAAATATTGCCAGATTGTTTTAGGATGCTTGAAAGATTGTTCTCTAAAGTTGCTCAGACAACCCACTATCAACTTATTTTTCCTTTATATTATTTTCTCTCACTTTTCTCCGCTTTTTCTGTCTTCACTCCTATATTATATGACCACGATTGACGGGGCTGGCACCAGATCCACCCGGTTTGGGGTGACAATACAATACAAAATACCATTTTCATTTCAAAATATACAATCCCGTTTTCAAATGGCATACTTGGGACCTGCTTGGGACAAAAAAAAGTCAAACTGTATAAGTATATAAAAAAGCATGTAAGGAAAAACATGAAATTTCCTCCCCATACGCATCCCCAGAAGCAACTGTAGAGGCACACTTGTAAAAAATCTTGTCTACAATGAATTTCCTGTGGCTATAGAATTTACCTTGTCCTCTCAAAGAAAGATTTCCTCAATCTGTTTGTTATATTAACCAACAACCCAGTAAGTGAGAGAATGCTTTTTAAAAAAATCAGATGTACTTTTGTCTACCTATTATCTATCTATCTATCTATCATCTGCGTATAATACACATACAGACATATAGATATGTATAATACAACCTGTAAATGATCTAACTTAAACATTTTTTATGAAGATAGAAGCAATTATTAAAATCATAGCATATTATTACAGCTACTGTTACCAGTTGTACCCAGGGTTCCTCGTGCCTATGTCACCATTGCTCACAGGATCCCCATCACTCATGGCCCTAAGGAAGCACCCATCAACTCAGGCTCCCTAGGAAGTCTTTCCATGTCTTTTGATGACATTGTTATTGCTACCTGCTCCAATACCTACCTCTTCATAAAGTGTTTATTACTTAAACAAATAGTGATTTAAATTTGATGAAAAATTGCTCTTGAACTGCATTTTAACGATGGCTCCAGGGTGTGAGTGATGGGCAATAAGTCAGGCTTAGTGCGTTGTCCAGGACGACCCCCCAAGCCCGAGTGAGGCCATTAGGCGTGAGCTCCCTGTGCGGTCTCTCTTGTAGCCTGGAGTCTTGTCTGTTTTCTATAAAATTCAGAGTGCATTTCCAGAGCCCTGAAAATGAGTAACAGCACACAGCAAAATCTCTGAAAGTGCCTCTGTGGATCACAAATCTAATTAGAGTCCAGTCAGCCCTGCCTGTCCCCAGACGCCCCGCATGCCCAGTGTTTCTCTCCCCACTGACTGGGGGCGCCCACGCAGCAGCCCACCCGGTGCCCTGACCTCCCGCATCTGCTCACGTCCTTCCCCAGGGTCACAGTCACGCTTGCCTTTGGGTCAGAGGAAGAGCATCTCTAAAGCTTGAGGGCCTGTTTCTTAGAAATGGAAATTGGTCTTCTTGGCCTAATATTTTATAAAAACGTTTGTTCTTATATATTTTGTTAAGAGAAGGCTCCTTTATTCATCAAAACGTTTACTTTGTGGCCAGTGCAGATAGTTGTCAACTGTCAGCTTTGGCCTTGGTAGCTGCTCTGCTCTCTGCATACCCTGGAAGCTGGGAGCAGTTCCGGCTCCTTCCTTGACATCCGTGCACTCAGGGGGTCAGTTCTAACCCAGAGCAAACGGCCATGGAGCCTCATCATGGAATCGCCTCTGCTTGCTCTGGGTCCACTATTAATACTGGTGTTAAAGAAAAGGCAGAATAAGAAATGAACTTACGGTGCAAGGGGAAACATCTAGTTGTTTTGCTTAAAGAAAAAGAAGTTGGTGAGATGGAACTAAATCCAGATTTTCTTCTTCAGTGTTCAAGAATAGACTTTAGAATCTCTGTCTCTTTCTTTTTCTTAGAACAGGTATCCCAACAATTTCTTGTAAGATCCCATTTTTCACGTGACCACCTGACATCCCATAACAGATCAGGGTTCTTGTAGGATAGACTTTTCCTAATAAGCTAAGTTGGTTTTTTTTAAAACAAAATAAAGGGTTACCAGCTTCCTCCTCTGTCTGTAGCAGATAATTCCATGTATTTTAGTTGAAAACCTGTGAATCTTTAGGACTCAGATTTCTGTGAAAGTGTCTTTCCACCTGTGTACATTGAGACATTCAGCCAAATGGGGAAGGCCCGGGGATGGGAGAGGCCTGGAGGCCCATCCTGGGCTCACATAAACCAACACAGATGAAGACGGGGCTGGGGAAAGGGAAGCAAATCTGGGAGACACGTTGAAGATGGAGCTGACACAGTTGGCAGCTGACAGGGCAGTGGGTAAAGGCGGCCTGGGCCTGGGTGACCAGCATGTCTGTCACAGCACTGACCCAGCACCAGGGCGCCTTCATCAGATTCCATCCCACTCACCAGGATGTCATACATCACGAAATGACAGGGCTGGGATGAGACCAGGCTTTCTCAGGTGAGCCCAGCCCTCCTCTCAGGCTGCCACGCACCCTAGAGAAGGCCCTCAGCACTGCAGTTGCCCCCCACTTCTGCCTCCCCTCCCTGCTTACTATTGATATTTCCCCTGCTGTATGGGCTCCCCACACCCATCATGCTGCAGACTCTGCCCCAGTGAGGTGGCCAGGGACCTCTTTGTGGCTAAATGGAGCAGATGCTTTTGTGGTGTCCTGTTGAATGACTTCGGCATCACTGGTGGAGGTGCCCCTCCTTGCAAACCTCTCCCCTCGACTCAGTTCCCAAGGCCGAGTCTCTGCCTCTGTGCCCACTCCTTCCTGCCTGTCTGTTGGCAGCTTCTTCTCCAAGCTCAGCGCCAGGCCATCTTCTCTCCTCGCTGCACCCTCATCCCCCAGTGAATTTTATCTGCTTCCTCAGCTTCGGATGCCGTCAGCACACTGCCAAGGCCCCAGTGTGTGTCCCCAGCCTCTTCCAGCCAGCCGCCCCCTCCACCTCTCTGCGTGGCTGTCTCGTGGACACTTCAGACGTAACGCGCCCCACATCCAGCTCCCTGCGTCTCCCCCTCAGCCTGAGGCCTGCCCCCTTGGGTGTCTTCGTTTCTCATAATGTCAGTGAAGGAATTGTTTGGGTTTTTTTAAACTTTTTATTTTATATTGGAGTATAGTTGATTAACAATGCTGTGTTAGTTTCAGGTGTACAACAAAGTGATCCAATTATACATATACATGCATCTATTCTTTTTCAAATTCTTTTCCCAATTAGGTTGTTAAATAATATTGAGGAGAGTTCCCTGTGCTATACAGTGGGTCCTTGTTGGTTATCCATCTTAAATATAGCAGCGTGTACATGTCAATCCCAAACTCCCTAACTATCCCTCCCCCACCCTTCCCCACAGTAACCATAAGTTCGTTCTCTAAGTCTGTGAGACTGTTTCTGTTTTGTAAATAAGTTCATTTGTATCATTTTCTTTTTAGATTCCCCATATAAGCGATATCATAGGACATTTGTCTTTCTCTGTCTGACGTACTTCACTCAGTATGACCATCTCTGAGTTGTTCAATTAAGTTGACAATTAAGAGTTGTTCTTAGTTCCTCTCCTCTTACCCAGTCTGTTAGCATGTCCGCCGAGTCCACTTCCAAAATCCACCTTGTCCTGGTCTGCCCCGTCCACTCCCACCACTACCCTCGCAGCCCAGGAAACCATTTCTCGCTGGCAGGGTTGCGTGAGCATCCTGACGGGGCTCCACCTGGTCTCCCTACCGCACCCCAAGCTGGTCTTTACAGAGCAACCAGAGCCACCGCTCAGGAGGCCGATCCAGTCACGCGCCAGTGTTTCAAGGACCCGTTGTGGTCCCCTCCTGCGTGAGCGGCCTCCTTGCAGCCACTGTCCCTGGGTTCACCACGCTCGTGCCCCCTTCTAGTTCCTCACTCGCCACGTCCTCCCTGCCTCAGAGTCTTTGCACGGGCTGTTCCCTATGCCCACGACTCTCTTCCCCACACTCTCTGCCTGGCCAGCCATTCTTCATCCTTCAAATCTCAGCTTAACATCAGAGAGCTGTCCTTAGCTCTCTGCCACCCTCCATCTGATCCCCATGTCATCTCTCAGCACACCTTTTACTTTTTCTCATCACATTTAGCAATTATATATTTACTTATGTGATTTTTGGGTTTGATGTCTGTTTCCCTCATTACTTCTTTTTTTTTTTTTTTTAACTTTTGGGTTTATTTATTTATTTATGGCTGTGTTGGGTCTTCGTTTCTGTGCTAGGGCTTTCTCTAGTTGTGGCAAGCGGGGACCACTCTTCATCGCGGTGCGCGGGCCTCTCACTATCGCGGCCTCTCCTGTTGCGGAGCACAGGCTCCAGACGCACAGGCTCAGTAATTGCGGCTCACGGGCCTAGTTGCTCCGCGGCATGTGGGATCTTCCCAGACCAGGGCTCGAACCTGTGTCCCCTGCATTGGCAGGCAGATTCTCAACCACTGCGCCACCAGGGAAGCCCTCCCTCATTACTTCTTATGCTTTGTTCATGTTCTTGTTTGCTATATCCTGGCACATAACAGGGACTCCAAATTTTGCTACACGCATGGGTGAATAAATGATTACTAATGGTTTAGCATAAATGATTTCACTCCAAGTCTCTAGGAATAATATTATTTGTCTGAATAGGTGACATGGCTGTTCATGTCAAAGTCAGTTTCGTTAGAATGGCTATACCCATGGGTGATGGTTCTCTGCTATTTCAGAGACACATTCTTCCAAAATTACAGATTCATACTTACCTTCAAATGGTTAGTCTCCTGTTCTAATAGCCACCAACCCCACTTCTTCTTTTTTTAAATTTTTGGCTGTGCTGCGCAGCTTGAGGGATTTTAGTTCCCCAACCAGGGATTGAACCCGTGCCCATGGTAGTGAAAGCACGGAGTCCTAACCAGTGGACCACCATGGAATTTCCCCAATTGCCCTTTTAAATCCAGAAACCCGTGGAATGACAAGTAGACTCCTGGGCTTATTGTCAACCACATGTTTAAACCACGGTTACCTACCTATTACCTTTCTTGTCATCTTTAGTTTTCCTTTTCTAATGAAACTATTTCTTACAGTTTTCAGTAAGAAAAAAACAAACAGAAAGTCCCATAAGAAGCAGTAAAAAGACAAAACCCCCAAAAATGAGAAACACCTACCCACAACAATAAAAGCCTTACTTGGATCATTATAAGCGATTTGTGCGCTTCCTGATGACACACATTTTAGGGACATCCTGGCCTCCAACTCCCTGTTGTGGTTCCGAGCACTTCTGTGATAGGAGTGTTACCATCAAGCAGATTGAGGTACAGCCTGAATTTACAGAGCCTCACGTCACTTATTTAAGCCAACACCCTTGATTACGGTTGGACGGAACCTAGAGGGAAGAGCTGGCCCTGGCTAAGTGGGGACTCAGGGCTGGCAGGGAGGCCACCATCACCAACGGGGAGGACGCCACAGTCACATAAGCAGAGGTCCCATTTCAGGGACGGTTATGCTTCTCTGCAGAGGCCAGCTCGCCGAGAGGTTTTCCCCTCCACGTGAAGGTGGTTGAAGAGAATCAGGGTTTCAGGACCACAAATCAGGAAACCCATCATTTTATTTATCTTCAACCAGGGTTATTTTCTCCCAGCAAGTGGTCAGGGTCCTGGGCTCTGGCCTGAGCTGGGTCGCAGTAGCTGGTCCCTGAAGTTTCAGGGCAGGAACTGAACAACAAACGACACTGTCCAGGGACAGGAAGAATGAGACACCCGGTACATCCTCCAAGATGGATACATAAATAAGGGTTGTGTGTTCAGGAGGGTGGCCAGGTGCAGAGGCTGGAGAAGCCCCTGGGGTATTGGGGCAGACGTGGAGCCTGTTTGCCCAGGACGCTGGCTGGCAGTCACGTCTCTGGGAGCCTTCAGGCAGTTTCTCTGTTGGTTGTCATCACCATCACCGCCTTGTTCTCTCTGCCTGGCACAGTGTCCTCCACTTGGGAAGGAGGATAGTAGATCACGTCACTCTTCAGGGGGCTGTTCCTATGGTGGACTAGTCACCGTGCTGTTGTCACACCTGTTGGAATGTGTGTGAAAGTTCTGTGTCCCTGGTGCTAGAACCACAGCAGGGACCGAAGGAAGGACTAGTCGAGGGACAGAGTTGGCTGTGAACATCACCGGACAGCACACTTCACCTTGCTGCTGCAGGCTGCTCAGAACTTAGACGACCGCCGCGTGGGCAGTGTCTGGGCCAAGGTGGGAACGTGGCCAGATCTGCTCTTGCTGCCTGATCTATTCGCTCCTGAAAAAAGGCTGCTATTGGTCAAGGCTGAATCAGCTTCCTGCCACTCACATGCCAACAATCCACGTCTTAGAAACCACAGGCCAGCAGGACTGATCCATTGTTTAGCCTGTTGATCAGGAATTCTGAAGCGCAGGCGACCACGACTTTGCCTACAATGTGTGCATTTAAAAGGGGGAGGCTGCCAATCTATGGATCCTGGAAACTGCTCAGAGAGTGTGTTCGGGTGAAATGAGAGTCCCCAGCCCCGGCCGTCCGGCTGTCTACTGCCCACGTGGTAACAGCTGATCGAGTATTTATCAGGGCAGCTTCATCTCCGTCTGGTGTGCTCCGAGGAGCTACTGGAATAGCAAATGCCTTTTTGGCTGGTTAGACTCTTCCAAATGAATCCCAGCAGAAAACCGGAAAGCAAGTGCCGTTTCTCCTTCCTCCTAGCCTTTGTCAGAACACAGCTGCCTTTGCTGAGGACTTGGGTTTCAATCCCTGGTCGAAGAACTAAGATGCCGCAAGGCGTGGCCATAAAAAAAAAAAAAAAAGGGTACAGCTGCCCTGCTATTCAACACTGCCCCACTGTCCAAGCCAGAGTCCACCTGCCCCCAACCCCTGCCCCACAGCCCCACCAAATGTGGGGATTCCACCATTAAAGATCTTTCTCTGGGGTTGCTTAGTGACTTCCCGGCAGGTGCCTTAAAAACACCACTGTGTGGCCAAAGGAGGGTAATAGTAAACCCAATTTTTGTTAGTCCAAATTCTGGAGGCACAGGGGAGGGAGCAGGAATGGGGAATGGGGAAAGCTTAGGCATGTATGTTCCCGTGTGAAGAGCGGCAACAGGAGACAAAATGTTGGTGAGAAGACAGCAAGAAAGACCTCGGGGTGGTGGTGGGTCTCCCCAAAGATAAAGCTCTGGCTTAAAGTTGCCTAAGGCCTCTAAACCCCACACCAGAGGACTGGCAGACTCCTAGAAAGGCCGTTGTTCCTGTGATGTAATTCACCGTTTAAAAGATTCTGTTGGGTCTATTTCAGTTGAATCCAGCCGCACATCTGTTTGCTGTTAAAAGTGTCATCTCCATCCTAATGTTCTTCAGTTTGAAGGAAATAAATTCTGGGTACTGAAGGCAGATAAACTGGGATGGCTCATGTACAATTGCCTTGGCTCAAGTTCAAGGGCATTATGACTCTTGGCCTAATAAAACCCATGGGTTGTTTTCAGCTACTATAATAAGATGCCGGTTTTCCATTTAGTCTCCTATAAAGAAATTAGAAATTGAACATCTTTATTTCCTTCAGAATTTTTATATAAGGTTTAATTATATGGTGCCTACCATATTTTCAAAAATGGGTCACCATTCTGTCTAGCTGTTGGATTCCTCCAAGTGTAGAAACGAATAGGGTCAAGGTTACTTGCCATTTGTACACCAGCAGGGTGTATGCTCAGTGGGGTCAACAGCAAGGAAAAAGACGTGATTGCTCTTTTGGCCAGTTTGACAATATTGACCTTGATCTGCTGATCTGAAACCACACATGGGAAAACAAATAGGGAAGAGTCTTGGCTTTGATACTTGGTGCCCAAAGACAGTGACTGATAAGAAAAATTCCGGTACCCTTTCTTCAAAAATACTTTTAAAAGGAGTTTTGCAATGAAAGTGCCCATCTTCCCATGGAGGGTGATGCCCTGGGGCCCGCCCAGCTCAGTGCTGTCTCTAGCGGTCCCCACCCGGGCTTGCGAGGGCTGGACAGGCCCCCCGTGGGTAGCTCCTAGCAGCTGGTCCTCTCTCATCAGCAGGTATGGACATGGGCCTTGAACACCAGCAGTGTGTGTGTGCTCATGGGGAGGAGGCACTAGAGTTCCTGAGCTGGAAGTTTCACTCTATCATCCAGTGCCTGTTGACAGTTGTTAAGTGCCGAGCACTTTCTAGGCATCGTGGACATGACTGTGAACAAGAGAGAAATGTTCCTGCCTCGTGGAGCTTACATTTCAGTGACAAGACAAACAATAAACAAGTAAAGTAAGCAGAAAGGTGTGAGTACTATGGAGGGAACGAAGGTTTAGTGAAGGGACGGGGAGTGTGGGCAGCGTCTAGCACAGCAGCCAGTGGGGTGGTTTGCGTGGGTGTAACCATTTGTCCAGCCTGGCTTTTGACGAGCAGGGCTCCCCGCACTGCCCTTCCCTGCCTCTGGCCGTCACAGGAGCCTGGGGGATGCTAAGAGCTTGAAGGAGATCAGTTTCTTTTGGACTGGAGGGATACTGGCTTGAGGGGTGCAGGGCAGAGTGGTGTAGGACATGGTACCTGGGACGTCCTATGTCTTGTAACATCAGAGAACGCAGTGACGTTGGTGGCCATAATTATGCATATTTTCCATAAGATAATAGTCTCCATGAATCTCAGAGAGAGAGACCCCATGGAAAAGCAAAATGGGTCCATCTTAAACCTAATCCCATTCCCACACCACCGCACAGGTGTGATTATTGTGCTAGTAAATGCTTAACAGCAAGCTCTCTAAAAAAAAAAAAGTTTGTATATGTAAAGATTTTATTATAAACTTTACCAACATAAAGAATGTATAGCACACAATTTACAGATATAATGAAATATACAATTTTTCTTTTTCTTTTTTTTTTTTTTCTTTTGGCCACACCGTGCAGTTTATGGGATTTTAGTTTCCCGACCGGGGATTGAACCCCGGCCCTTGGCCATGAGAGCGCAGAGTCCTAACCACTGGACAGCCAGGGAATTCCCATGAAATATACAATTTTAACAATACAGTTGACCCTTGAACAACAGAGAGGTTAAGGGCGCCAACCCCTGCACAGTGGCAAGTCCAAGTATAACTTTACAGTCAGCCCTCTGTTTCTGCGGTCCTGCATCAACTAACTGTGGATACAACTAACTGAGTAGTACTGTAGCACATAATTTAGTGAAAAAAAGCCATGTCTAAGTGAACCAGTGCAGTTTAAACCCTTACCGTTCAAGAGTCAACGGTTTTTTTTTTACAATTTTTATTGTAAATTCCATATAGCCAATTAATTCTCACAGAATGGCTTCATTGATTTTTTTTAAAAAATTTTCATTTCTTTTTTTAAAAAAATATTTATTTTATTTATTTTTGGCTGTGTTGGGTCTTCGTTGCTGCGCACGGGCTGGGCTTTCTCTAGTTGTGGCGAGCGGGGGCTACTCTTCATTGCGGTGTGAGGGCTTCTCATTGCGGTGGCTTCTCTTGTTGCGGAGCACGGGCTCTGGGCATGCAGGCTTCAGTAGTTGTGGCTTGTGGGCTCTAGAGCGCAGGCTCAGTAGTTGTGGAGCATAGGCTTAGTTGCTCCGCGGCATGTGGGATCTTCCCGGAACAGGGATGGAACCCATGTCCCCTGCATTGGCAGGTAGATTCTTAACCACTGCGCCACCAGGGAAGTCCGGCTTCATTGATTTTTGTCAAACTCTGTGTCCATAGGCAACCTAAGGTTACAACTAGAGAACAAGTGTGGTTCCATCATGCATGTTGGTTGATATTTTCCTTTAAGTGAACAAGTTAAGATGAAAGTGAAACAAGCAAGATGTGTGTCAGAACTTCACTCACTGGTTCACCAACAACACGAGTGACTGATTTGCTGAACTGGATAATGGTTTTTGAAAACTGAAAAATATTTCCTGAATTTTTTGTGCTTTTGGCAATGTAGCAGTTTTTCCTATTACTTCCTTAAGTCTAGACAATCAACAAAACAAAACAATAAATCAAATCAAGCCCTGATTTATAGTATCTGCCAATTTCCGAGATGTAAATACTCCCACAGTGGCTGATTTCAAGCTGCCCAGTGACCTCACTGAACTTGAAGTTGAGAAGGGACATGTATTCCACTGTATACGATTTCCACCATGTGGATATAAGAAATATAGCTTCAAGAGCACAGACAATAATAAAATGTAGTAAAATAATTAGGAAGTGATGAATTTTGAGTATTTATTACCATCATGATGCTCATGAAAACTGGTACAAACGTGATTCCATCTAATTCAACTTTCAGGAAAAGAGCCCAAATCCAGCTTCTTCTCACCATATCCACTAGTATGACCATGGTTCAAGCATGGTCATCTTTTGTTGGCATTATTTCACTCACATACTGCTATGGACTAAATTGCTTTTTTTTTTTTTTTTTTTTTTGGCTGCACCACACAGCTTGTGGCATCTAAGTTCCCCAAGCAGGGATTGAACCCAAGCCCCTGGCAGTGAAAGCACGGAGTCTTTCCACTAGATTGCCAGGGAATTCCCATGGACTAAATTGTACCCTTCCAAAATATATACATAAGTTAAATCACTAGCCCCCAGTGTGACTGTATTTGGAGGCAGGGCTTTTAAAAAGAAGGTTAAATTAAGGTTAAATGGAAGGGACCCTAATCCAATATGACTGGCGTCCTTATTAGAAGAGGAACAGACACCAGGCATGTGGGGACACAGAAGAAAAGCCCTGGGAGACACAGAGAAGGCAGCTTTCTGCATGCCAATGAGAGAGGCCTCAGGAGAAACCAAGCTTGCCAACTGGATCTTGGACTTCTAGCCTCTGGAAATGTGAGAAGGTAAATTTCTGCTGTTTAAGCCACCCAGTCTAAGGCAGCCCTAGCAAATGAATACACCTCCTGACGGGTCTCCCTGCCTCCGTCCATGCCCCCAGTAGTCTGCTTGTAACACAGCAGCAGCCTGAGCCTGTTGAAACGTGATCATGGCATGCCTCGCCTCTGCTGAAATCCCATCGGTTTCTCATGCAGCTCAAGCCACAGCCCATGTCCTCACGCTGGCCACAGTCTGGTATTATTTGACCCCTGCTTTCTCCTTGACCTCATCTCCTAAGTCTCCCCTTTTCTTGCGTGACTCCGACCGCCATGGCCTCTTTGCTCTTTCCCGAACATGCCAGGCACGTTCCTGTCTTAGGCCCTTCGTGATGGTCCTTTTGTCCTGAACAGATATGAGCATGACTCACCCACGTGTCTCCCTCTCCTCCAGGGCACTCCATCCTCTGGGTCAGGCCTTCTGACCAAATAACGTAAAACAGCAAACTCTGCCCTCAGTCCAACAGTCTCTATCCCCTTATCCAACTTGTCTTCGTAATTCTTACTACCTTCTGACATTCGACACATTTGCTTCTTTATTGGTTATTGTCCGAATTTGTTTACTGCATGAACAAACGAATGAACTTTCTTGACGTTCTTTCTACTTGTGAGTACCCTGCTGTGATCTGATTTTATTCCAAAGGACTGCAGCTGGGAGTCTTAGGAGCCAGTTTAAGAGAAGGAATGAAGTCCGAAGACCAGGCTCTGCGAGTTTCGGTGGGTTTGATGAGACTGTGAGGCTGTTAGGACCAGGGAAGTAGCAAAAGATAACAGACCATGAGAACAGGGACCTCCTCACTGCCTGCCTTATTTTTCAGTCAGAAGGGCACACGCCACTTGACGCAGCGCTCCCAACTTTGAGTAGGAATCAGTGTACGCGAGTTGCATATCATTAACATGAACTGGGGTGCCAGCTGCCACTGGCCATAATTAAAGTGGAGCATTATGGCATTATAATTCTGTTAATGCAAAACCATCTTGCAGTGGGAACCAATGAAGGAAGAATCTCATTAAATGCACGTACTCAATTCCTTAAAGCTCCCTCAAACGCTGCATACTGTGCGCCCAGGAGATGAGGGTGGAAATGCGCCTCCTTTGATGTCTGGTACAGAGAAGCAGCTGCGCAGAGCGAAACAAAGCTTCCACACGTCCATCAGATGTCCAGCGCTGGCAGAAAATGCGGGGGGATGCACAGAAGACACAGCTGTACTCCTGAGCGGTGGGCATTTAGCGACATCTAAGGGGGCTTCTTTGCCTCTTAAATTCATTAGTCTCTTGATAAGACTGTGCAGTGATTAGCGGGCAGATCTGACTTCTCAGGAAAATGGAATGAGAACAAAGTGCTTGGGGGAGGGGGCTCTTTCCTGGGGCAGCTGTGAAGTCCTATCAGGAGGCAAACAACTGATTACACAAAAGGAGAGCAGCTGCAGGGGAGCCTCTAGGGGGTGGGGGTCACTGTCCCAGACAGCCACCAACCTGGCAGGCCGGGAAGGCAGGGCTCCAGGGTCGAGCCGCCAGGTGACAGCTGTGGCTGCAGCCCCAGCAGACCCCACAGGGCCATCTTCCAGGCCAGAAGCTGGAGAAATGTGGATGGCGGCCCTGATTCAGCTGTTTTGGGTAATTCCAAGCATTTGGCATCACATCTGGTGTCAGTGATTTGGTTACTGTTTTACACATTTCATTTCACATTGGGTATTAAGGGATGAAGCCAGTCATCCACCGAGGCAGGGAGTGTGGAAAAAGAGCCCACTTCTGAGCAAGTCCTCAGGTCACAAGGTTAATCCACTCCTGTGGCTCCTGTAAAAACCGCTAATTGAAGCGTGGCTCAAGTCTGGGAACGCAGGCAGCATCCTTGCCTTGGTTATTACCGCATCCTCGCAGACGTTCATTCAGCTCCCGGCCCGACTGCCTTTCTGGGGATGCTACCTGGTACTGGGGCAGCTTTTTCTTTTTTCGGATATGACTGTCAGAACATTAAGTTTTTAGTGCCACTCGCCCACGATTGAGTATTGGCTCTGTGAAAAGAGGAAATCTCTAATGTGTAAATCGGGTGTAAGAGTGAACAGCTGGGTAAAGAGTCATGTGAGGTGCTGTGGTTATTACTAGACGACAAGTGGGAACGGCTTAGGCAGGAGCGACCTTTAGCCCTATAAGCAGTAGGCCTCAGTGTAAAGAAGACACAGCATTTGGGCTTGAACCTGGGTCGTGTCCAGGTTCTGCCTCTTGCAAACTGTGTGGCCGTGGATGAGTCCCGGGCTCAGTGTCCCCACCAGCAAACGGGGACAGCACGCACCTCAGATGGTTATTTGAGGTCGAGTGAGGGGAGTATGTGAACGAGACGGACGATCTGTCTGCTTAGTGCCAACCGTGGGCATCCCTGGTGCTAGGGACCCGGGGCTCCCGGGGAATCCCTGTTCCCACCCAAGCTCCGCCCACATCCCGGCCCCCCACGCATCCCTGCTCTCCCCACTCATCTTCCTGCCACCTCCACGCCTTATCTTGATCTCCCATATCCTTTTTCTTCTTTTTTTTTTGGCCATGCCTGGCGGCTTGTGGGATCTTAATTCCGGACCAGGGATCGAACCCTGGGCCCTCGGCTTTGGTGGTGAAAGCACGGAGTCTTAACCACAGGACCGCCAGGGAATTCCCTTGGTTTCCTATCTCGTGGCCACCTTCCAGATCCGACTGTCACTGAGTTTTAGCTGCAACCGTCCCCCGGGTAGAGATGTCACTGATTTCCTCTGAATTTCACACTCAGGAGTGACAGCGTGCCCATCTCTAACTGCCCTGTGCATCAGTCGGTCTCCCTGAGTAGATTTTTAACCCCAAGGGCGGAAACTGCTCCAACTGTTTGTCTGGTCCAAGTAGCCAGTGGCGAGGCTCAAGGAACACCTGAGCACCTGCTTTTTCTGGTCACAGGACAGAAAAGGGGGTGTTGACATTATATCATAGTTTTGCAGGGTTTCCTGTTAGTCTTACCCAACTTGGAATTAAGGTGACTGCCTTTGATAAGGTGGTAAGACCATCACCCTCTGGACAGAAGCGGAGGAGAACCGCAGGCTGGCAGATGCAGGGACCGGGGACCCAGGGGAGATGGGTCCTTCCCGGGCTCAGCAAGCCCAGCACGCCGTCCACATCTGAGCGTCTGCAGAGCCCCCTCAGGACTGGGGAGTGGGCCAGGAGAAGCCAGAGAGTGCTTGTGTTTCCATTAACAGGGACTTATTATGACTTTCCTTCTAATTCTAAAATATCTATTAAGCTTCCACAATGAGCCAAATACTATTTACAGGGTATCTAATAAGATGGTTCTTGCTCTCAGAGACAGTTTTGAAAGCACGGTAATCACAGTTTTTTAGATAGTAAAGAAAAATTTTTTCCTGGCTTCTGAACGGCTGGGCCCGCCCATGCTGCCGTTTCCAGCCGGGTGGACCCATAGGGGCTGCTCTTGGTGAAGTGGGCAAGTGGACAGTGCCGGTCTTTCCCAGCCAGGTCCAGCTCTCCGGCGTCTCCCCCTGGGAGTGAGTGCCCCGCTGCTCGTGGGAACCTCCACTGCTGTCCAGAACAAGCCCTTTCTTCCCCCGGGGAGCTCGGCACAGCCACCTCTCTCCAGACCCCCTCTTGGGTCACGTTCTAAATGAAGTATCTTTTTCACTACTAGGAAGATCCATACAAAGTTTAGGGCAACAATGGCCACATATCAGCAATCTCATAGGGTTCACCTAATAGATGTCAGATTGAAAGAAGCAGATAAATTATTTTAGTTAATAGCTTAAGGGAGCATAGGAGTGACTAGGAACCCAGACTCAGGAGTCAGATAGGCCTGAGTTCAAACCCTGGTGCTGCTCCCCTGGCTGTCCAACGTGGGTCACTGTTTCCCTCTGTTATCAAATGAAGGTAACAATACCGACCTCAGATGTTTGGTGTGACGGTTAAAATTCACAACCCAGAAGAATGCTCTTACTAACTGATGGGCATTTACAGGTGAACCTTGATGATACGTTGGTAACAGAGCAGATCTTAGGTGGTGTGTCCTTTGTCTGTTTGGAAGGCCTGCTGAGTGCTGAGTGCACCCCACATGCCCAGCGCTGATCAAAGTGGTTGACATGTATTAATGTGCGGAACTCTCATAACAACCCTGCAAGGTAGATACTATTATTATTGTTCCCATTTTACAGATAAGGAAATGGAGGCTCAGAGAGGTGAGGTAACTGGCCCAAAGACACACAGCTAGAGAGGGGCAGATCTGGGTTTCAAATCCATGTGGTCTGCCTCCAGAGTCCACACATGTAATCTCCTTGCACCTGGTTTCTCTCCTGGGTCCTATAATCGACTCAGATAAGAACTGGATTTCAAAAGACTGTCTTATTAAAAAGTGGGCAAAGGGCCTGAACAAACATCTCAGCAAAGAAGATATACAGATGGCAAGTAAGCACATGAAAAAGTGCTGAACATCACGTCATGAGGGAATTGCAAAATGCAACAATTAGATACCATTACACATCTTTTAGAATGGCTAAAATCCAAAACACTGACAACAAAGGCTGGTGAGGATGTGGAGCAACAGGAACTCTCACTTACTGTTGGTGAGAATGCAAAATAGTACAGCTACTTTGGAAGACAGCTTAGCAGTTTCTTACAAAACTAAACATACTCTTACCATACAATCCAGCAGTCACACTCCTTGATATTTATCCCAATGAAATGAAAACTTGTGTTCACACAAAGACCTGTACACAAATAGTAGCTATATTCATAATTGCCAAAACTTGGAAACAATGAAGATGTTCTTCAGTAGGTGAATGGATAAATAAACTGTGGCACATCCAGACAATGGAATACTATTCGGCGCTGAAAACAAATGAGCTATCAAGCCATGAAAAGACAGGGAGGAACCTTAAATGTGTATTACCAAGTGAAAGAAGCCAATCTAAAAGGACTACATAGGGAATTCCCTGGCGGTCCAGTGGTTAGGACTTGGTGCTTTCACTGCCAGGGCCCAGGTTCAATCCCTGGCTGGAGAACTAAGATCCTGTAAGCCGTGCGGTTTGGCCAAAATAAAAAGATAAAAATAAAAAATGAAAGGACTACATACTGTGTGTTTCGAACTATGCGGCACTCAGGAAAAGGTAAATCTGTGAAGACAGTGGAAAGATCAGTGATTGCCAAGGGTTGGGAGGAGGTGGCACACAGAGGCTTTTTAGGGCAGTGAAGCTAACTGCAGCAGTAGGTATCTGTCATTATACACACAGACGTAGGGTGCCAAGAGTGAGCCCAGATGTAAACTACGGGCTTTGGGTGATAACGAGACGTCAGTGTAGTTGATGAGTTGTAACAAATGTACCATGTGGTACAGGATGTTGATAGTGGGGCAGGCAGAGCACGTCGTGCAGGGACAGGGGTGAACGGGAGCTCTGTACCTTCTGCTCAGTTTTGCTGTGAACCTAAAACTGCTCTAAAAAATAAATCCTAGGTAAACAAAAAAAAAAAGAAAAGACTGTCTTTGGGGGCCAAAGAAGACTTTGAACTAACCCTCCCTTTGAGCCCTTCTAGGATCTAACTTCAGCACTCAGAAAGAAAAAAAAATCCCTAACTTCAACTCAGAGTTCACCAGACCAGCACAACACCTTGCCAAAGCTATGCGCGTGTGTGTAAGGGAGAATCCCATGATAACACAGCGTCTGGGAACGGGCAGCTGAGCGGTGAGGACGTTTCTAGACATTCGAGTTGCTGAAAGAGCTTCCTGGTAGTCTGGGCTTGGGGTTTGCAGGACAAGGCTCTTAATGAATAAATAAATAATAATTTTTAAAAAAACAACTCACATTATTAAAAAAAAAAAAAAGAGATGCCCAAGAAAATGGTTATCGTTTGAACTGCTTGATCTACTCAAAATTGTCAACAAAATGATTTTTTTTGATTACTTGCTTTATTTATTTATTTATTTATTTTTAAAATTTTATTATTTATTTATGGCTGTGTTGGGTCTTTGTTTCTGTGCGAGGGCTTTCTCTAGTTGCGGCAAGTGGGGGTCACTCTTCATCGCGGTGCATGGGCCTCTCACTATCGCGGCCTCTCTTGTTGTGGAGCACAGGCTCCAGACGCGCAGGCTCAGCAATTGTGGCTCACGGGCCTAGTCGCTCCGCGGCATGTGGGATCTTCCCAGATGAGGGCTCGAACCCGTGTCCCCTGCATTGGCAGGCAGATTCTCAACCACTGCGCCACCAGGGAAGCCAACAAAATGATTTTTTAAGAGGCCGGGTAATGTTTTCCGTGTGCATTTCTCTATTATGCTAGGGTAATTGGACAGATGGAGGCTAATTTGAAAATACATTAAGATGAACCAAGATGATCATTTTTAATCGACACAGGAAATGCGTAGCCCTGTCACTCCTCCGAAGCATCCCACGAGCCGACCCCTCCTGTAGGAGGCCAGGTGCTCAGCCATCGGGGAGGAGGCTGCACTAATATAAAGGCCCCGATTCCAGCCTGTGGTTCATGATGACAACGCCTGTCACTTTCCCTGTGAGTCCACTCTGAGGAGTTCATTAATTGTCAGCCAAACAGCCTCAGTTGGTGGCTGGAATGAAACTTGGAAGTTGATCCATCGAGATAGTCGTCTCAACGGTCACCTTTCCTCGAAGCTCATAGTTGTGATGCCTCTTCGCCAGGGTTCACATCTAGATATTACGTGGCTCCTACCACTTGGTGGCACGGGGCAGAGCCCCCTAAGTCCCTTCTGGCTGAGACCAGCCTGGAGCCAGGGGCTGGCAGTTGCCGGGCTGGCAGGGCCGGGGGGGCCTCTGTGCGTTGCCCGGTGCAGGCGGAGAGCTCTCGCCCCCCCCCACTCTGCTGACTCCAGGGGGCGGCTGCTCCAGACACACCGTGCCCCCTCACTGTCATTCTCCTCTGAACACTCTGCCTTCCCCAGAACCACCTGCCTCACATTGCAGTGTTTGGTGTTGTTTTTGAATTGGGCTGTTGGCACTGAGTCAGCAAATACTGCTTTCTGTTTCCCGGTGATGCTGCAGCCCCTCTTTTCTGCTCACTTGTCTTCACCTCCAGACACGATGTGCAGAGAGCAAGAGCTGGGCACTTGGCAGATGCTTAGTAAACACAGACTGATCGATTGGTTGATCAACTGGTTGACTGATTGAGTGGGTGACTAATTGGTTGATTGGAGCTCCCTGCTCTTTGCTTAGGTCATGGCAATGCATCCCCCTAAGGACGGGGTTATAGGCAACGTGCATTTGAGGGGTGGGCTGGGCTGCAACCGGCTTAGTCTCAGAAACCTCTTCCTCCAAGACGTCCAGCTCAGAGAGACTCACATTTGCATGATTAAATCCAGAGGAGCATCAAAACGCTCAAAGCCTCAGGACTGAAAAGTGGTGGGGGAAGAGAGTTCCTTTGTGTTGGGCCCAGCCTGCTTTCTTCTCTGGCTCAGGGCCCTCTGCAACCAAACAAAAACAAGTGCTGGAGGCCTGCTGGCTTCTGGCTGAATGAACTAGTCAGAAATATGGTCAAATTTCCCCCCCCCCCGAGCTTCATAGCCCCTGCTTCAAGGGAGCTAGCAACTGTATACATTCGAACAGCACAGGGAAAGGCTAACTCCACCGGTATTTTTGACATTGCAATGTTTATCTTTGTCTTTAGGTTTAACCTGGAACATTGAGGATCTGAATTTATTATAAGCCAGTGACATTTTTAGCTGCCATCCCGACAGTGGGAGCTGACTCTGTATGTGTATGGTTTATGATTCTTGAATTTACTGTGCCTGGCAAAAATAATTATGCAGAGAAATGTTCTTTATTATAAACTCTTCTTATATAGTAAAAGACAGTTTGGTCAGACTAATTGCTAAATTAAGCTTGTCCCTAATCAAGCTCAGCTGATTAATTTTAAAGGTTTTTGACAATTGACATTTTAGGAGTGTTTAACCAGGCTAATAAGTGCTCTTAAAATAGAAATCTTATGATAACCACACTCTTAGCTGGATAAGTAAAAATATGCAATGGACACCCCACCCATTAGCCACAAAGAGAAAAATTATAGCCTATACATACACATACATGTGGTGTGTATATATATATATGTATATATATATATATATACATATATATATGTATATATATATATATCCTTTTAGCTGAAATCCTATAATTTATTGTATATGGTTATAGAATAGGAACAAATAAGGAAAAGGTTTAGGCTCTGATGAAATTTTAGCATTATGTTGGAATGGCTCGTGGTAGCATGTATAAATAAAGTTTAAAAGAAACCGCCCACCCCGTTCCGATATATAAGCAATGCAGATATACACACTCTGTTTTCAAACGAATAAAATTTAGATGCTCAGGGCTTCACCTCTAATAGCCAAGGCCTTCTTTAGCTATAAAAATATGGTTCTTTCCAGGAGATTTCAAAATTCACTTCACATATACCTGAAAAACACGAATGCACAATTGGCTGGTTTTCTTTATGGGATAATAAAATGATCTGTTCTCTAACCTCTCATTTTTATCGTTGGCAGGAATGTGAGTGTACTCGAACCCAAAAGACATCTGTTAGCAATTTGCAGTCTCTGAGCGGCCCATGGTTTTATAGGAGCTTCATCTGAAACTCTGATTCATTTGTTAAGAAGTCAGCTCACTGAAGTGGGCTGGGGCAGCCATTCCCGCACTGGGATCGGGGGAGGGTCTGGTTGGAGTCTGGGCTAAGCAGAGGCTCACAGCATCGGGCTGAACAGCCCGGGGTTTCTGGGCTGCCCCAGAGCAGGCAGTGGTGGGCGGCGGCACTGCCCACCGTGGGCCTGAGGTTGGGTTGCTGAGAATCTGGTCTCTTGCCTTGCCATCCTATTTTCTGTAATGTGCTCTTACTTTCACAGAGGGGTCTATTCCAAGTTGACACAAGCATGTTTCTCAAGTCATAAAATCGGAAAACATACACTCGCACCCTGGAACTAACGGAAAAGCTCACCCTTGGATTCACACAGACACGGCTCCAAATCCAGATTCCTAGCGCTGTGACCTTAGGGAAGTAATGAATTTTCTCGTTATCTAGAAGATGAACATGATAATGCCAACCTCGATGGAGATGAAGTGATGTATGTCATGTTCCGGGAGCAGAAAAGAGCATCATTTTATAAGGCCAGGTGCCCCACTCCGCTGCTGTATTTCTGTTAATCAGAAGATCTGTTTTAGGCCCTGGTGTTTGCACAAAGCAGGTCAGCCCCCTCACGCTGGCTTAGCCTCTACCTCTCTCCTGGTGGCTCTGTCCAGTAAGGAGCCCCTGTTGCCCACTCTCCAGGGCAAACACTTCAGTTTCTTGTAGCCCTTTCTTCTCGTATTTACCTTCATATTTCTCAAACAGTGCCCTTACTCTGCTGTTTCTCAGTTCATCAAGTTTAGACATTTTCTCTTCCGATTCTAACAGCTGAGCATTTCTCTATAATGTACCACCCCCTTTCTCCCTCCCCCATGCGGTGGTTGTATCTTGAGGGAGGACTGTATTGATGCAAACTAGTGTATAGAGAATGGATACACAACAAGGTCCTACTGTATAGCACAGGGAACTGTATTCAATATCCTGTGATAAACCATAATGGAAAAGAATATGAAAAAGAATATATATGTATAACGGAATCACTTTGCTGTACAGCAGCAATTAACATTATTAAATCAACTATGTTTCAATAAAAAAAAAATATATATATATATATATTTTAAAAAAGAGAGTGCTGGGGACTTCCCTGGTGCCACAGTGGTTAAGAATCCACCTCCAATGCAGGGGACACGGGTTTGAGCCCTGGTCCAGGAAGATCCCACGTGCCGCGGAGCAACTAAGCCCATGTGCCGCAACTACTGAGCCTGTGCCCTAGAGCCCGCAAGCCACAACTACGGAGCCCGTGCGCCACAACTCCTGAAGCCTGGGTGCCTAGAGCCCGTGCTCCACAACAAAGAGAAGCCGCTGCAATGAGAAACACGCGCACCACAACAAAGGGTAGCCCCCACTCTCCGCAACTAGAGAAAGCCTGCGCAGCAACGAAGACCCAACGCAGCCAAAAATAAAAATTAATTAATTAATTTAAAAAAGACTTCAAAAAGAGAGAAGACTCAAATCAACAGAATTAGAAATGAAAAAGGAGAAATAACAACTGACACTGCAGAAATACAAAGGATCATGAGAGATTACCACAAGCAACTATATGCCAATAAAATGGACAACCTGGAAGAAATGGACAAATTCTTAGAAATGCACAACCTTCTGAGGCTGAACCAGGAAGAAATAGAAAATATGAACAGACCAATCACAAGCACTGAAGTTGAAACTGTGATTAAAAATCTTCCAACAAACAAAAGCCCAGGACCAGATGGCTTCACAGGTGAATTCTATCAAACATTTAGAGAAGAGCTAACACCTATCCTTCTCAAACTCTTCCAAAATATAGCAGAGGGAGGAACACTCCCAAACTCATTCTACGAGGCCACCATCACTCTGATACCAAAACCAGACAAAGATGTCACAAAGAAAGAAAACTACAGGCCAATATCACTGATGAACATAGATGCAAAAATCCTCGACAAAATACTCGCAAACAGAATCCAACAGCACATTAAAATGATCATACACTATGATCAAGTGGGGTTTATCCCAGGAATGCAAGGATTCTTCAATACATGGAGATCAATCAATGTAATACACCATATTAACAAATTGAAGGAGAAAAACCATATGATCATCTCAATAGATGCAGAGAAAGCTTTTGACAAAATTCAACACCCATTTATGATAAAAACCCTCCAGAAAATAGGCATAGACGGAACTTTCCTCAACATAATAAAGGCCATATATGACAAACCCACAGCCAACATCGTCCTCAATGGTGAAAAACTGAAACCATTTCCACTAAGATCAGGAACAAGACAAGGTTGCCCACTCTCACCACTATTATTCAACATAGTTTTGGAAGTTTTAGCCACAGCAATCAGAGAAGAAAAAGAAATAAAAGGAATCCAAATCGGAAAGGAAGAAGTAAAGCTGTCACTGTTTGCAGATGACATGATACTATACATAGAGAATCCTAAAGATGCTACCAGAAAACTACTAGAGCTAATCAATGAATTTGGTAAAGTTGCAGGATACAAAATTAATGCACAGAAATCTCTTGCATTCCTATACACTAATGATGAAAAATCTGACAGTGAAATTAAGAAAACACTCCCATTTACCACTGCAACAAAAAGAATAAAATATGTAGTAATAAACCTACCTAAGGAGACAAAAGACCTGTATGCAGAAAATTTTATAAGACACTGATGAAAGAAATTAAAGATGATACAATAAGATGGAGAGATATACCATGTTCTTGGATTGGAAGAATCAACATTGTGAAAATGACTCTACTACCCAAAGCAATCTACAGATTCAATGCAATCCCTATCAAACTGCCACTGGCATTTTTCACAGAACTAGAACAAAAAATTTCACAATTTGTATGGAAACACAAAAGACCCCGAATAGCCAAAGCAATCTTGAGAAAGAAAACCAGAGCTGGAGGAATCAGGCTCCCTGACTTCAGACTATACTACAAAGCTATAGTAATCAAGACAGTATAGTACTGACACAAAAACAGAAATATAGATCAATGGAACAGGATAGAAAGCCCAGAGATAAACCCACGCACATATGGTCACCTTATCTTCGATAAAGGAGGCAAGAATATACAGTGGAGAAAAGACAGCCTCTTCAGTAAGTGGTGCCGGGAAAACTAGACAGCTACGTGTAAAAGAATGAAATTAGAACACTCCCTAACACCATACACAAAAATAAACTCAAAATGGATTAAAGACCTAAATGTAAGGCCAGCCACCATCAAACTCTTAGAGGAAAACATAGGCAGAACACTCTATGACATAAATCACAGCAAGATCCTTTTTGACCCAGCTCCTAGAGAAATGGAAATAAAAACACAAACAAATGGGACCTAATGAAACTTAAAAGCTTTTGCACAGCAAAGGAAACCATAAACAAGACGAAAACCCTCAGAATGGGAGAAAATATTTGCAAATGAAGCAACTGACAAAGGATTAATCTCCAAAACATACAAGCAACTCATGCAACTCAATATCAAAAAAACAAACAACCCAATCCAAAAATGGGCAGAAGGCCTAAATAGACATTTCTCCAAAGAAGATATACAGATTGCCAACAAACACATGAAAGAATGCTCAACGTCATTAATCATTAGAGAAAGGCAAATCAAAACTACAATGAGATATCATCTCACACCGGTCAGAATGGCCATCATCAAAAAACCTACAAACAATAAATGCCGGAGAGGGTGTGGAGAAAAGGGAACCCTCTTGCACTGTTGGTGGGAATGTAAATTGATCCAGCCACTATGGAGAACAGTATGGAGGTTCCTTAAAAAACTAAAAATAGAACTACCATACAACCCAGCAATCCCACTACTGGGCATATACCCTGAGAAAACCATAATTCAAAAAGAGTCATGCACCACAATGTTCATTGCAGCACTATTTACAATAGCCAGGACATGGAAGCAACCTAAGTGTCCATCAACAGATGAATTGATAAAGAAGATGTGGCCCATATATACAATGGAATATTACTCAGCCATAAAAAGGAACAAAACTGAGTTATTTGTAGTGAGGTGGATGGATCTAGAGACTGTCATACAGAGTGAAGTAAGTCAGAAAGAGAAAAACAAATACTGTATGCTAACACATATATATGGAATCTAAAAAAAAGAAAAAAAAATGGTCAGAAGAACCTAAGGGCAAGATGGGAATAAAGATGCAGACCTACTAGAGAATGGACTTGAGGTTACCGGGAGGGGGAAGGGTAAGCTGGGACAAAGTGAGAGAGTGGCATGGACATATATACACTACCAAACGTAAAATAGATAGCTAGTGGGAAGTAGCCGCATAGCACAGGGAGATCAGCTCGGTGCTTTGTGACCAGCTAGAAGGGTGGGATAGGGAGGGTGGGAGGGAGGGAGATGCAAGAGGGAAGAGATATGGTGACATATGTATATGTATAGCTGATTCACTTTGTTATAAAGCAGAAACTAACACACCATTGTAAAGCAATTATACTCCAATAAAGATGTTAAAAAAAAAAAAAAGACTTCAGCATGGACTGTGTGATATTGTGTGCATGCTAGTTAGTTCAGTTTATAAATGGAGGGCTGTATTAATAGTGTCACCATTATTAGGACCTTTTAAATACTGTCCACTGCTGAGCCATAGAATGTGCTATAATTACGTTTCCTTTCTTACACGACATTTCCCTTTTTCCTGGAATGAATAATCAATGTTTTGTCTTTTTTTTGCTTTTTTATAAACTTAATTTGATCCACAAGCTTCATCTAAGATATTATAAACATTTTAGTATTATTTTTCAAATAGTGAATAAGCTAGTGGATCAATCCATTCCATTCCTCCTGCCCTTCCCACTCCAGCCCCCTGGAAACCCCCTCCCAGAGCTCTTCACTCTCCTGCTCCCGTCTGTACTGTCCTAGACAAAACTGTCCTCATAGAAACGACCTTTACTGTGTACTGCTCTCCTTTGAATCCCACTTCCTAGGTTGCTTTTCTTCTTCATCTATCCTCTTGATTTGGAGAGGGGAATCCTTCATTCTTGAGAAAGAATGTGGGGGAGGGAAATTTGAGTCCGTGCAGAACTCGTATTGGAGACTTTTCTCAGATGCTGTTTGCTTCTTGCCTGTCCGTCCGTATTTGAGAGGGAGGTGCTCAGGATGCTCTTTGGAAGCTCTCTATGCTGATGTAGCTTGTCTGCTCAGGAACTTCCACGTTGAATGATTAGGTGGCCTTTTCATTGGCCCCAAAGTCAACATGTTCAGGGTGTTAGGAGAAGATTCCTGCAATCCCAGCCCCCCTCCCACCCCTTTCCTTGGGGGCCAGAGGGCAACCTGCTGGAATTCTGAAAGCAGATTAGGAATGAAGGGAGTCAACTTGAAGAATTCACTTAATAATCCTATGTTCAAGCCCCAGGCTCGCCCTGCTTTCTCTCTATTTCCTTCTGGTCTCTTGGCATTTGGGGTGGTAAGGAGGGTGCATGGGTGGGGTGGGCAGGTACCTGATTTCTGAGCGTGGGGTAGTGAACTCCGCCTCCCACCTCCCTGTCGTCAGTTCTGAGCCTTCCAGGTCCCGTGGAAAAAATCGGTGCTCTCTTTAGCATCCCCTCTGCAAACCAAACTATGGATCGAGTCTGTCCTCTTTCACTCTGCAGATTAGCCGCCCCTCCACTCTTGGCTCTCAGAAATGTGTTCAAATCGTTCATCTTCTGATGTCTCCTCTACCAATATCTTTGCCCTTGTGGTTTTATGTATTTTTTATTTTGAAGGGAAAGGAGATATATGTACGGGGCTAATTCATCACATTTAACCAGGAGTCTCAGACCTGTCAATTTTGCTGAAGAAATTTCACCAGCACTGGTGATAGGAGGGAAGGGCAGAGGTTCCTCCACTTCTGGGTGGTGAAGCCGTCCCAACTGAGGCAGGACAATATTTTGTTTCTGAACCTTCTTTTATATTTTAGGCCTTCCCCCATTTGGTCAGCCACATTCTGGCTTTGGGCAAAGATGATACAGCAGAAAGGCAGAGAAAAGTCTTTTGACTCACACTTTCTTAACTTGGGATCCATGGACTGGTTGGGGGGCGGGGAGTCTGGTTAGAATGTGAGTGAAGTTGGATGGGAGAAATATCACATCTCTATTTTCAATAGCCTCTAGTTGAAATTCAATTATGAATGCTGCAACAAACCACAGAGGTAAGTAATGGCAATATTTGTGACTTCATTACCAATAGAAATCATAGATGTTTTCATATCACAAGACAGTAGTTGCAGATACTTCTAATCATTTACCCTCATTGGAAATTGTGGTACTCATCAGACCTGTTGGCCTTATTTTTTTAATGGGTTAAAATAGAAGCATTATGTAACAACTTCATTTTTTTTTTTTTTTTGGTGGCACCACGCAGCTTGCGAGATCTCAGTTCCACAACCAGGGATTGAACCCGGGCCCCAGCAGTGAGAGCCCAGAATCCTAAATACTAGGCCACCAGGGAACTCCCCTTAAATATTTTGATAAATATATTTCCATATATTTGGCTTATTTTGTAATCCAGTGCATTATGTTTTTGCAATTACAACATTTTCTGAGAACTGGTCCATAGGCTTCACCAGACCCCCAAAAGTTTAAGAATCCTGCTTCAGAGTTTCAAATGCTTAGCATTCAGGGCTGCAAGAGTCTAGGCTCTGAAGGGACCCAGAGCATGGAGGATGCATGAGGATGCAAGAGGGACAGGGGCTCCAATCAGAAAGTATATTTCTATAATCAAAGAAATTAAAAAGCGTTACATAAAGTGTTGTATTTCTTACCTACCTGAGTTATCAAATGCAATTTACATCCAATACATACGATGAGTGTCTTTGGTTAAAACTGCACAGGCCTGAAGGTGTCTTTTTGCTACAGACTTGTTTTTTCTTTTCTTTTTGTTTTTCTTTGCAGTGAACAAAATGAACAAGAAAGAGCACCAGATTGGCCACAGAAGACCTAGGTTCTGGTTTCAGATGGGTGGCCTTGTGGAATCATCCAACCTCAGCTGGGAAATTGGACCGGGTGCCTTTCAAAGGCCTTCCATCTCTCTGGACATGTGAGATTTTAAAACAGTTTTCCTGTCTGGGTTTCAGAATCTTCTGAGAAATAGATAATGCGTAAATGAGCCACGAGCATATTGTGAACCTCAAAGTTCCTTGATTCTTGCAAGGAAATAGATGGGAGCTTTCTGACATTTTTTTCAGAGGGAATAAGTCTTGATCTCCTTTGATACTGCCCCACACGCTGTGTGCTGAGTATTTGGCCAATGAATATCTATTGACTCATTGAGAAGCAAAATCTTAGTTTTATTTATATTAGTTTAGACTAGTTCCTGTAGGAGACGTAACTCTGGGAGATGTCTGCAAGTTTAGTGAGGTGGGCAGCACGTTCCCATTTCCTGTATTACTGCACTGAAACATCTGCCTTCAACTGTCTAGACTGTTACCTACAAGTGGCAGCAGTATTTCTGCTTCAAAACCCACCTTTCCCATTCCTCCCTCCCTCCTTCCCTCCTTCCCTCCCTCCCTCACCCCTCCCTTCCTTCCTTCCTTCCTTCCTTCCTTCCATCCTTCCATATCAGTTTAGAATGATTTTGGATGCAAGTAACAGAAAACCCCTAAACTGTCTAACTTAACTGTCTGAAATAATTAGGGAATGTGTTCCTTGGCCTAACGAGAGGTCTAGAGGAGGGTGGCTTTGGGGCTGGTTCATTCAGTGGCTCCACACTGTCACCAGGGGTCCCCATTCTTTCCTCCCTTCCAGCCTCAGTGAGAACTCTGGCTACTCACCTTGTGTTCACAAGATAATCACGGTAGGTCTGAGCCTCACATCCAGATATGGCAACACGGGCAGAAGAAAAATGATCGTTCCTTCACTTGTGACTCTTTTTATAAACAGGAAAATGTTTCTTGGAATTCCCTCCCCATCCCCAGAAGACCTCCCCTTATATCATAAATGGCTAGCAATGGGCACAGGGACATCCCTAGATAAATCACTGCCGAGGGGAATGGAACCATTAGGACTGGCTTATCCAAGAGTCACAGAGGAGAAGCCCAGATACTGTGGCAAAAGTAAGGCTCTCTTGAGAATTCCCTGGTGGTCCAGTGGTTAGGACTCCGAGCTTCCACAGCAGGGGGCACAGGTTCGACCCCTGGTCAGGGAACTAAGATCCCTCAAGCCCAGTGGTCAAAAAAAAAAAAGAAAGGAAAGAGGAAGGAAGGAAGGAAGGAAGGAAGAAAGGAAGGAAGAAAGGAAGGAAGAAAGGAAGGAAGAAAGGAAGAAAGGAAGGAAGGAAGGAAGAAAGGAAGGAAGGAAGGAAGGAAGGAAGGAAGAAGTAGGCTCTCTTGGCAAAGAAGAAGTGGGGAGTGGTGGTGGTAGCCAAGCAGCAGTGCATTACACCGGCTGACAGTTTTGTCCTTGTTAAGATGGTATGAATGGA
The DNA here is from genome assembly GCF_009873245.2 of Balaenoptera musculus. Taxonomy (NCBI): domain Eukaryota; kingdom Metazoa; phylum Chordata; class Mammalia; order Artiodactyla; family Balaenopteridae; genus Balaenoptera; species Balaenoptera musculus. The sequence goes on along the minus strand of NC_045786.1, from coordinate 18,269,436 downwards.
TTTTTTTTTTTTAATTGCTCCACTTCCTCAGAGAGAGCGAGCGCCGCAATCCCTGTTATTTCACAAGTCTCCTGAGGCGCGTGCTGAGCCTCTGGTTCCATCCTAGGGGCGAGAGAGCTGCCTTGGGGGCTCCCGCTGGCCGTGCTGTGTGGTCTGACACCAGTCTCTTGCTCTTTGCCACTTTGTAGGCACCCTGACCAGCTTGTGGGCTGGAACTTTCGCTCCACTGCTGTCACAGGTCAGGATCCCATGCCCGCCCCAACCAAGATTCTTCATAGATGGGTCTCATGGGAACCAGCTTTATCCTAATCCACGTGGTCCCCCATGTTTGTAGTTGCGCACTTGGGATCTTCCAGTGGAATGAAATCGATTTTAGTCATGTTTGTTCTTATGACTTAAACTCAGGTGAACATTAATCTCAAGTTTGTTCATGTGATGCAGAAGGCAGGGCTTAGGATACATATCCACCCATCCTAAAGTGTCTTTGGATTTCCTTACAAAGGTGGCGCGAGCCATCAAAATACTCAGAAATCAAGCAACTCCTGTTGTTTCAAAATGGTATTTTCTTCCTGTCACGCCCTGGATGTTCTGATGGGACTGTACTTCCAGCTTATGGCCAGCCCAGATTTTGAAAACTGATCTTCTAACACAGTCTCCTGTTTTTCTAATTCACATGTCTTCCTTCTTCTGCCCGCAGTGGCAGAGGTTGCTGCCCCATCCCAGGAAAAGCCCTGGGCAAGCTGGCTTTCTCTCTGTGTCTGGCTGACGTGGCCAAGAGTCTACCTCCTGTCCTGAAGTCCTGGTACAGCTGAGATCCAAGAAGAGGTTATAGTCTGTTCGGAAGAACACAGGGCTGCAAATCTCCCAGTTCTTTGCTTTCTACCTTGTTTGTGTCTATAGACCTGAAATTTTTTTTCCCCTGAAAATCCCCTTGTCCCCTTCACTCCCTGCTTCTAACACAAGTTGCTCTGTGCCTGGGGCTGCATACACAGCCCACAGCCCCGGGGGAGAGGAAGGATGAACAGAATAAACTAAAAAGCAAACCAACTAACCAGAGCTTAACCAACCTGGGGGAAGAAAAATACTCAACTCCAACCTTCCACTTGGAGATCGTACACCTCTCACAAAAATTAAATCAAAATGGATCATAGCCCTAAATGTAAAATGCAAAATTATGAAACTCCTAGAAGAAGACAACATAGGAGAAAATATAGATGCCCTTGGGTTTGGGCATGACTTTTTAGATACAACACTAAAAGCACAATATACAAAGAAAAAAATTTGGTAAGTTGGACTGCATTAAAATTTTAAACTTCTGTTTAGAGAAAGACGCTATTAGGAGAATGAAAAGATAAGCCACGCTCTGGGAGGAAATCTTTGCAAAACATGTATCTGATAAAGGAGCAGTATCCAAAATACACAAACTCTTAAAACACAACAGTAAGAAAACATGCAACCCAATTTAATAAAAGGCAAAAGATCTGAACAGACACCTCACCAAAGAAGATATATAGATGGCAAATAAGCATATGAAAAGATAGTGTACATCATATGTCATCAGGAAATTGAAAACGAAAACTACAATGACTTACCACTACACAACTATTTCAGTGGCCAAAATTCAAAACACTGACAATGCTGGCGAGGATGTGGAGCAACAGGAACTCTCCTTCATTGCTGGTGGGAATGCAGAATGCTGCAGCCACTTCGGAAGACCGTTTGGCAGTTTCTCACAAAACTAAACCTACTCTTGCCATATGATTTAGCAATCACGCTCCTTGGTATTTACCCAAAGGGGTTGAAAACTTAAGCCCACTCAAAAACCTGAACATGGATGTTTATAGCAGCTTTAATTATAATGGCTCAAACTCGGAAGCAACTAAGATGTGCTTTAGTAAATGAATGGATAAATAAACTGTGCTATGTCCAGACAATGGAATATTATTCAGGGCTATAAAGAAACTAGCTATCAAGTCACGAAAAGACACGGAGGATCCTTAAGTGCATATTACTTAGTGAAAGAAGCCCATCTGAAAAGGCTACAGGCTGTGTGACTCCAACTACATAACCTTCTGGAAAAAGGCAAAACTGTGTGGACAATTAAAAGATTGATGGTTGCCAGGGGGGTGGGAGGGAAGGAGGAACAAGAAGGTGGAGCACAGGGAGTGTTTAGAGCTGTGAAACTATTCTGTACTATTATGAAATGTTTACACACCAAACATCTGCCAAAACCCATAGAATGTAGAACACAAAGAGTGAACCCTAATATAAACTATGGACTTTAGTTAATAATAATGCATCAATACTAGTTCATCAGTTGTAACAAATGTACCACACTCACACAAGATGTAAATAATAGAGTGGGGGTGGGGTGGGTGGGAAGGAGTTTGTGAAAATGCTCTGTACTTTGTGATCAATTTTCTGTAAACCTAGAACCGCTCTTAAAAAAGAAAGCTTATTAATTTAAAAAAATAGTTTAGGTGTGGGTTCATTTATCTACATGTCTATCCTTACTGCAATACCACACTTGACTACTTCGCTCTAAGCTACGTCTTGAAATCAGATAGTGTGGTTAGGTCTGAAACTGAATCTGAGATGTTATCACCTTCAAAGTTGTATCTGGAGAGACGGATAGCTAGATGATAGATAGATAGCGGATTGGTAGATAGAGATAGAGGCAGAAGCACCAAGACTTTGAGTCAGAAAGCACATCTTTATTTACTTATTTAGGAATAATAGTGGCCAGAGTGGCATCACAGCGTTGGTCCCCACGAGCGATATAATGAGAGCCAGGTAGATCCTGAACATTCGGTGAGATGGTACCACAGAAATATAGAAGCAGGAATATCTACCCCTCCCTTAGAGGGAGAGAGAGAGAGAGTTTATCTTTTCCTTATTTGGGGGAGGAAAGGAAGGTCCCTGCTCCAGAGCGTTAGCTGCCAGCTTTGTGGGGAATCAGAAGTTTCACCGCCCTTCGAGTGGGAGCAGATGGCTTTATCGTGAAGGAAGCAGGTGGATCAGGTTTAACACCCACAACATGTGAAGAGCAAATGTTTCTGGGCGATCAGAGCAGACCTCACCTTTACAACACGTTGACTTCTGTTGCTCAGGAGGCAGGACTGTGCAAAAACACTGAGAAATCCAGGAATTACTGCCTTGCACAACATAAATTCTCTAACTTTATTCTTTTTCAAATGGTTTTGGCTATTCTTGTCCCTTTACATTTCCATATAAATTTTAAAATCATCTTGTTGATTTCTTTTTAAAAAAAGTCTATTAGAATTCTAAATGGGATGGCGTTTATATATAGGTCAATTTAGGGAGGATTGGCATTTCAATGTTGGGTTTTTCCATATACGATCATGGGGTATCTCTCAGTTTGTGTAGGTCTTGAGTAATTTCTCTTTGCTGTGTTTTGCAGTTTTCCATGTACAAAAGACGTGTGTGTTTCATATATTTCTTTAATTTTATTCTTAAGTACTTTTTGGTGCCCTTTTATAGTTTTATAGATTGATGTTATTTTATAGTTATAAAGATTTCAGTTTCTAATTATTCATTGCCAATCAATAGTAATACAATTGTTATTTGAAAATTGACCTGTATCTTGTAACCTTAATAAATTCACTTACTAATCTGGTTGAATTTTTAGAATAGATTTCTAGTGTTTTTCTCCTTTTCAATCTCTATGTCTTTTATTTCTTTTTTGTGCCTTATATCACTGGCTAGGATCACTAATAAAATGGAGAAGTGGTGAGAATGAACATCCTTGCCTTGTTCCTGTTCTTAGGTAGAAAGGAGTAAGCTTTTTCCTACTGAGTATAATATTAGTTGCAGGTGTGCCATAGATGCCCTTAGTCAGGTTGAAGTCAGTTCCTTTCTAGTCCTAGTTTGCTGAGAGTTTTGATTTATTATTTTTTTTTTAAATCATGAGTTGGTGTTGAATTTAATCAAATACTTTTTCTGCATCAATTGAAATGGTTATGTGGTTTTACCATTTGTTCAGTTAAAATGATGACTTATTCAATTAAAATGATGACTTATATTGATTAATTTTTGGATATTAACCAAACTTAAACTTCTAGGATAAACCCCACTTGGGCATAATGTATTATCCTTTTTATATATTGTTGGATTCAATTCGTGAATATTTTGTTAAGAAGACTTATGTCTATATTCATGAAGGACATGAGTCTGCAGTTCTTGTTTCTTATGACATTTCTGTCTGGTTTTGGAATCAGACCTTTTGTGTACCCCAGCATTTACCAATATTTAACATTTCCATTGTTCTTCATTCTGTTTTGAGGACCAGTTTCACTATATTTCTCTTCAGTCTGAAAAAGTTCTTTTATCGTTTCTTATAGTGTAGTTCTGACTATGATGGATTCTCTTGGTTTTATTCTATCTGAAGAAGTCTTTATTTCACCTTCATTCTTAAAGGATGTTTTCACTGAGTATAGCATTCTGGGCTGACAGTATTGTCTTTCAGCACTTTAAAGATCCTGTTCCATTTTCTCCTGGCCTTCAGGGTTTCTGATGAGAAGTCGGTAGTGATGGAATTGATATTCCTCTATATGTAATATGTTGTTCTTCTCTTGCTGCTTTCAAGACACTGCTCTTTATTTTTGGTTTTTAACAATTTGACTTGGATGTAACTCATAAGCTTCTTTGTGTTTATAATGCTTGGTGTTTGTTCATTATGTGTTTAATCAAATTTGGGGAAATTTTTGGTCTTTATTTCTTCAAATTTTTTTTTCTGCCCATTCTCTCTCTCCTCTCCCTTTAGTATTCCAATGACACAAATATTAGACCACTTGATATCATTTAACTGGTCCTTGAGTTTCTGTTCAAATTTTAAAAAATTTTGTCTTCTCTGTTTTCTTCATTTTGAATCATGTCAGTTGACTTATCTTGCATTTCATTTAGTCTTTAGTATGTCTATTCAGCTAAGTGTATTCCTGTGAAATTTTTATTTCAGAAATTGTGGGGGGTTTTTTTGTTGTTGTTCTAGAATTTCCATTTAGTTTTCTTTTTTTAATTGTGTCTATATCTCTGATGAGATTCCCTGTTTTTCTGCTGAGATTTTCATTTGTTGAAAGCATGTTTCTTTCACTTCACTGACAATAGTTACAATACCCACTTCAAAATCCTGCCTCTGGGGTCCAACTTGGGTTCATGTTGGGATGTGACTTCGTTGCTTTTCTCTTGAGAATGAATTCCATTTTCTTGATTCTTCATATGACAGGTAATTTTGGATTGAACCTGGACATTATGAATGTTAAGTTGTAGAGATTCTTGATTCTGCTATTTTTCTCCAGAGAGTGTTTTTCATATGTGTTCACAGGAAAGTTTTGTGTGAAAACTCAGTTTTTCGATGTGAATTCTAGTCTCAGTCTAGATCTTATTTCCTTAGCTGAGCTGTCTTAAGCCTGTTTCACATACATGTGGCTCAGGGTCCGTCAGAGACACGGGCAGGTAGAATTGGAGGGTCTGACCTCTGAGTTTCTCCCTCCTGGGACCCCTCCCCTCCTTCAGCATTCATGGTTTCCTGGCTTCACTTTTCCGGTTCACTGTCTTTATTCTTCTTGTTTCCCAGGGCAGAACACCTGTGGGGTTTTCCACGTTTGCCACCAGTGCTGCTGTGCATGCTGCATGGGCCACACTTAGCCACTGGCAAAAAGCCACGGAGATGGGAATTGACTCGTATGGCTCCCGATCTCACCTTCCCCAGTAAATGTGTCCCACCCACCCCGGGTGTCAGCTTCTGTTCACTCTCCAGTACTTCTTTTCTCTCCTTTTTCTCCTTCTTCTCCTCCTTCTTCTCCTTCTTCTTTTTACTTTTTGGCCACACCACACTGCATGCGGGATCTTAGTTCCCCGACCAGGGATTGAACCTGCGCCCCCTGCGGTGGAAGTGTGGAGTCTCAACCGCTGGACCGCCAGGGAAGTCCCTCTCCAGTACTTCTTGCTTCATGTTCAGGTTTTATATTCGTTTCCTGCAGGGGGGTGGGGGGCTCATCTGGTTGTGTTCTAGTCCATCATATCCAGAGGCAGGATCTTTTATTTTTTAGGGGAGAAGACATTCTATTGAGATTTTGCTGTAGAAATAGCTACAGAAGGCTGGAGGACTGAAGGGAGCAGCTGCCGTCTCCCTCTGCACAGGTCACTAGGGTACCCACGGGAGCCTGGTAATCACCAGAGGGGGAGAGGACACCTGAATGCCACCTGGTGTGAGGAGTCTGATGTGAGAGAGAGAGAAAGAAGGAAAGAAAGAAAAGGCAGAATCTTGATTGCAGTTTTGATATCAGAATGGATATGATTAGACTTTAAATACCCAAAAAAGAGACTTACTGCTGTTAGCTGAAAGTGACTGTGGGATCCGTGTGACCTTGTTCACTTGGGTCGGGAAAAATACTTCAACTAGGTAAATTTCTTTGAGACTTCACATATCTGAAAATGTCATTATTCTTCTTCACAAATGATTGACAGTTTGACTGGGTAGACCCTTAACCACTGAGTCTCTGCTTTTATTATGGAACAATATTTACAATGAACAAAAACAAATAAATGGATAAAGAAACAAAGGTATAGAAATAAGAAAGTTCTAGGAGGTTTCTCTCTCCATTCAAGCAATGGACTTTTCTGGCTTTTGTTGAGGTTGTGAATATGCGTCTGGAGTGACCATGCAGCATTTGTCTGAAAGCACTTCTTAGGAGAATCACCTTTCTCTCACTTGTGGGTCTGGTCGATCACGGTGTCGTTCTCCATCTGACCGCAGGGATAAGCACGGGGGCTCAAGCAAGGCCAGTCACGTTTCTGTTGCGTGGTTAATAATAGATCTGCCTGGCTATCTTCTGTCGGCCTCTCCAGACACGTCCTTGCCCTGCGTTCACCTGCTCGCCGTCCTGGGAGGCTCCCTGATCCTTCCACCTCCCGCTGGACGGAGCCTCTGGGGCACTGCCCGGAGGTCAGTGAGAGGGCCGGGCAGAGGCCAGACTGCGTGGCTTCACTGTGCCCCCCCAGATGCCACAGCTCCTGTAAGAAGGGCCTCTCCACACAGCTCCCCACTTCAGCTCCTCCAAATTGCTTCTTTCTCCTGCCTCTTCTGGCCTGGGAATAATATGTCCTGTGGTTTGTAGCACCAAGGACAGCACTAACTCGTGCTGGTTTCCTTAAAACCTGTACTCACCACCGTAAATGACCCCTTTATTAAATTACCTCACGTCACCTAATTTAGAGTGTGCGATTTGTTTCCTGCTAGGACTTTGGTGGATACACTCTTTCCCCTTAAAGGAGGCGAGGCCGGAATTTCTGGTCGCCACCAGCCAGGCCAGCAGAAACAGAGCCACGAGGTAGAGATGAGCCTGATGGCATCCTCTGAGCATCTGGACTCAGCTTGGTCTGCAGCTAGCTGTATCCCAGAAGGATCAACTGACAAATTCTCTTTTTTAAAAATTAATCTAATTGGTACAGGATCCATGGTATGTATGGGGAGCCTGCTGGCTGGCTGTGAAGCACAGGAATGCAGTTCTCATCTTGACTTGGTATTGTGTGGCCATGCCAAGTTACTTAATTCTTGATTTTGTTATCTTTATCACAGCTAAATATTCACCTGCCCCTACTAGCCTATCTTGTGGTATATTGAAATAAGATCTTCGGAGCACAATATAAATTCTTATTTTGTGCCCAGCTTATTGGCAATGCAGTTCAAGGTTTAAAAAAAAAATTATTGGAAGAAATATGTATCATGTTCCCTCAAGAGATCTAGAACATTATATAGAAATTTCATGTATGCATCCCTGTGCTGGTGATTCTGAAGCCTAGGGTCAGAGGACTTATTTTAAAAAAATGGAGAATGCTCTTCATCCGGGTCCCTGGGAGACTCTGGGAAGGTGGGTAGATCTTTGCTGTCAGCCTGTGGCGGACCCCATGATTTGCTTACTCGGTGTCTATCTCCCACTTCCTCCTTGCTAACAGAGCTCTAATTTTGTTGAGAAACCAATAAGTCCAGCCCCAGGTTATAGGCATCAGAGACCTAATCTAATTGCTACCATCAATGTTTCCTACTCCTCTGGTCTCCCTGAAAGCTGGGGTGGCCATATGCCCCGATCTGGCCAGTGGCACCAAAGTGGAGGTCTCCGGGGGGTGAGAGCAGGGTTGCTCAACCCTGGCACTTCTGACATTTTGAACCAGACAGTTCTTTGTTGTGGGGAAGCCGTCCTGTGCTCTGTAGAATATTTAGCGTCATCCCTAGTCCCTACCCACTGGATGTCAATAGCACCCTCTTAGTTGTGACAACCACTGACATCTCCAGACATTGTTAAATATCTCCTAGGTAGTAAAATCACCTCCACTTGAGAACTACTGTTTTAGAGGAAAGATCGTGCGCTGCTGATAAAAGGGAACCAGTGTGTCTGGTCCCTCCTTCTCTGTCCTTCCTCCTGCCTTGGACAAGGGTGTGAGCATTGTAGCTGCGAGAGCCGTCCTGCAGCCATGAGCGAAAGGCCAGACATTTCCTCCAAAACCACTGCTGCTTAACAGCAACCACCTAGTATGTGCTTATGTCACTACAGCCAGATTTTCTGAACTTTTAACCAGATACGTTCCTAATTTGACGGTGCACATAGTGGGCCAGGACAGGCATGCTCTCTACGCCGCACTGGAGGTGGAAGCATGTAAGGTCAAGATGTAGAACTCAGTTGTATTCCTCTGTGCTAGCTAGAGACAATTAGAAATTGAAATGAAAAAATACCATGTACGATAACATGGAAAAATATTTAATACTTGAAAACAAACCTGACAAAAGATGTGCAAGATGTGTACTCCAAAAACAATCAAACCTTGCTGAGAGAAAAGACTTCAATAAACAGAGAGATAAACCATGAGTTCTGAAAACTCAGAATTGGTAAAATGTCAGTTCTCCTCAAACTGATCTATAGGTTCAATGTAATCCCAGCAAAAATTCCAACAGGCGCTTTTTAAAATATAAATTGACAGTCCCACAAGGTGGGAGAAGTATCAGTATGCATGTAGACCCCAGACTGATTGCAACCAGAAGGTTGACAGTGCTGACTCCCAATCACCTCGCCACAACCAGTCAGAAGAATGTCTACGAGATGACCACGCCCTCTTTGAACCATTACTATAAAACTCCTCACTACCCCCTCCAGGTTGGGACACACAATTTTGAGAGGCACGAGCCCACTGTGTCCCCCTTTGCCTGGCAAAGCAATAGAGCTGTTCTTTTCTACTTCAAATATATATATATATATATATATATATAAATTGACAGGCTGATTCTGAAATTTTATAAAAATGTAAAGGAGCAACAAGAAGCAAAACAATATTGAAGAAAAGGATAGGTTGGAGTACTTACACTACCTCCTTTCAGGCTTATAACCAGGTAATCAAGGCAATGTGGTGTTGGTATGAAGACAGACACATAAACCCCTGCCACTGAATAGAGAGTCCAGATACAGATCCACGTGTGTATGATTAGTTGATTTTTGACAAAGGTGCCAATTTAATTCAATGTGAGATGGATAGTATTTTCAACAAATGGTGCTAGAACAATTGGACATCCATGTGGCAAAAAAAGAACCTCAATCTTAACTCATGCCATACACAAAAATTAAGTTGAAATCTATCATAGACTTACATATAAAAGCTAACACTATCAAACTTCTAGAAGAAAACAGAAGAAAATCACTACTTAGTTGGGGTAGGCAGATTCCTTAGGCAGGGAAAAAGCACAAACACAAAAGAGAATTCATAAATTGTACCTCATCAACATTAAAATCTTCCCTTCCTTGAAAGACATTATTAGAAAATTAAATGGCAATCCATAGAAGAAAATATTTGCAACCCATACATATGAGAAAGAACAAATATCTAGCATATATAAAGGAGTCTTACAACTCAATAATGAGAAGAAAAAACACCCCTAAATTAAAAATGGGCAAAAGATTTAAACTGACACTTCATAAGAAAGACATAGGAATTGCCAATAACTACACAAAAAGACGCTCAGTGTCATTAGGCATCAGAGGAATGTACATTAAACCACAATGAAGTACCTCTACACACGCACTAGAATGGCTAAAACGAAAAGAACTGACCAAATCATACGTTGATGAGACTGGAAACACAGGGACACTCATACCCTGATGGTGGGAATGTAAATACGGTACAACCATTTTGGGAAACAGTTGTGCAATTTCTTATAAAGCTAAGAATATACTTATCATATCATCCAGCAATTCCAGTTCTAGGCATTTACCAAGAAAAATAAAAACATGTCCACAGAGACTTTTACATGAATAGTCCCAGCCATTCTATTCATAAGAGTAAAAAACTGGAAACAACGCCAATATCTATCAACTGGTGAATGGACACACAAATTGTGGTACACCCATACAATGGGATGCTACCCAGCAACAGAATGTAAAATCTACTGACACACAACAGCATGCGTTAGTCTTACACATACACTGAGCAAAAGCAGCGAGACACAGGGAATATATTATATGATTACATTTACAAGAAATTCTAGAAGAGGGAAAACCAATCTCTAGTTGCCATCTGGGCATGTGTTGGGGTGAGGGGTGTTTTGCAAAGGGGCAGGAGAAAACTTTTTGGAGTAATGGAAATATTCTGTATCTTGATTGTGGTGGTGATGGATGCACAGATGTATAAATTTGTCAAAACTCAGCTATGTGCACAGTTTAAATGGGTGCGTTTCATTATATATTGTTGACTTAAGAAAGATGACCAGGACTGGTCTTTCTGCTGTATGGTAAGCCACAGGGGAGACTCTTCCCCTGAAGCAATAGTGGGGGTCAGGGGTTGGTTGTGGTTTCCTAGTTCTATGACAAAGTAAGTCTTCCTTGTTGGGGAGACATAGGAGAAGGTTGATCTGACTGCTGATCTAACCACATTTTCTCACTATCAGTATTAAAGAGATACCTTCTGAAGCATGATACAGCTTACTGATTTAAGTATTTACTTATTTCTGTCCCCATGTGTCACCCGCCTCACCCGTGTTATAATTAAGCTTTCATCTGCTTTTCTCATTGTGCCTGACACATCTTAGGTATCAGTTAAGATATAACAGATGCCCAGCTGTCATCTTCTGTGTCTTATTTCTCAGTTGGTTCCCGACTCAGAAGGGAAAGATGGAATTGTTATTTATCTGTCTCCTAAAACTCTAACAGTCCTCTCCTCCTATTGAAAATCATAACACTAGCACAATAATAAACCAGAAATTGGCCATAAATAAACATTTATTGGGTGTTTACTATGTGCCAGGTTTACTACACATGAAAATGCTTATAAAACGGCATATCTTCCTCATAATAATGCTCATAATAACTCAGTGAAATGTGTATCATTTTCATTTGCCTTTTGGAGTGGATAAAATTTAGGCCGAGAGAGGTTAAGTAACTCACCCACAGTCACATAGTTAGTAGGTGGCAGAACTGGGTTTTGAATCCAAGTAATCTGATTCCAAAATGTTGGCCTCACCCACCACTGCATCCATTCTTGTCTGGCTCTAGTCCATTCTTCACACAACAGCCTGAGCAATTTTTTTTAAGGTAGATTTTATCAGGTCAGTTCTCTGCTGTAATTCCTCCAGTAGATCCCCATCACCCTTAGGGGAAAAAACAAAAACAAAACAAAATCCTCTTGATATGGTTCATAAGACCCTGCCACAACCTTTTCAGCCTCATTGGAGCCGTTTTCTCCTCACTTACTCTTCCAGGGCCGTACTCATCAGGCACATCACATGGCTTCCTGCCTCAGGACCTTTGCACACGCTGTGTTCATTACATGGAAGGCTCTCCCCACACCTCTGGTTCTTCAGGCTGTGTTGAAATACCACATTTTTAGAGAGGCTTCTCTAAGCCCTTCTTCCCCAAAGCCAATGGTATCTCCCTTTTATTGTCTCACTTTAACCTGTATTTTACAGCCATGGCACTTATCACATTTTGAAATTATTTTCCTTTCCTGTGTGTAACTGGTACGACCTGCTTCACCAGCTTGGGGTGAAAATTAAATCACAGTGCTTCATTTTCAAGTCAGAACTGGCTCTGGTTTCCACGAGCCAGATTTCCAGGAAGCTTACACCCTTCCTGGGGTTGTGGGTATGTTCTTTTCCCATCAAGTTGTCCAATAACTTCAGGGGTTTACTCACCTCGAAGGGGCCAGTCCAGACCCCAAACACCTCGGCAACAGTGAGCTGGAGCCTCTGATGAGTTCAGGAGTTCGCACCCTTATTTTAAATGGTTGTGTTTCTTGTTGAGAACTGACCCCGTGCACTGCCCCTGGTCCACTTTTGTTGGCCGAGCTCACACTTTGGGGCTCACCATGTGGTGACAGGGTGTCCGATGTGGCTCTGGGGCTCAGCTCCGGATGGGAATCCCTGCCCAGTGGCCATGGGGTTCCTGGCTCTACACCAGGCTCTGTAGCCGGCGCTGCCCCTCCGTGGTACATTGGAAACTGGGTTCAGGGGCGATCCCTGAGGACTCCAGCCCGCTGCAGGGTAGACAGCTTACACTCCAGAGTCCCCCATGGGATCCAGCTGCACATCTTCCATCCTTGTGGTCCTGCTTCCCCTCAACCCACACCCCAGAACCACGTACTGATGACTCCTCGCGTCTTAGGGTCGGTGGCTGCAGGAGGGGACCCGAGACCCGCTCCCTCATGATGAGCCGCCTCCGCACCCTTGACAGGCTCTCTGCCAGCTGATCACTGAAGCCATCGCATCGTCCAGGCTGTACAACCTGCACCCACCGTCATGGTCTCCTTCCCTTTCGTCCTGGGGAGGCCTGGCCCCTGTCTGGGTCGCCCCCTCCCCTGCTTGCCTGGAGGACTAGGAGAAGCAGCTTCTGTTGGGCGTACTCAGGCACGGGCCTTTCATTCCCTAGCTCTAAAGCAAGGGTGTCACTCTCCTCCCGCCACCAAGAAGGACCACTCAAGTGAGCCTTTCCAACACAAAGACAATTTGCTCCTGAAAAATTGAGAACTTTCCTAGATAGAAACTGTGAGAAACTTTTAAATGGAAGCTCATTTTAGATTAAAAAAAAAAAAAGCCTCCATCCTACTGAGTGTTTCCTCACTGCACGTCTGTCTCCTGTTTAAGCCTCGGGACCTCAGCTTCTGTGAACCCACTCCTGGCACATGGTGGGCAGCCAATCAGTATTTGCTGAATGAATGAATATATCACCAACTCCTGAAAAAAATCATGCCTATCAGGAAACTAGGACAAGAGTTCGAGAACCAAATGATTAGCGTAGAGTTATCTAACCACCTTATGAAAAGCTGATCATGGGTAGATATGTTTGTGTCTATATACATGTAATTTTATTCAAGTTTTCTTCTTTTTTATTTCAAGAAGGGCCGCTTCTTTTTATTTGGAAACTTTCAAGTGAGATTTCAGACATTCAACATGGTATGAATATAAAAAAGAAATAGAATATAACAAACACCAGGGAACTCACCACAAAGTTTAAGAAATAAACCCAAACTAAAGTACAGTTGCAGCCACTTGGGTATCCCTCCTCACTTTTCCTCCCACCAGAGGTAACATTGTCCTAATTTGGAGAAACTTCCACAGCCCTAGAAGCCACAGCCCAACACAGACGTGATCTTTCCCCTCCCCCTCCAGCCACAGGTGATTCAACCCAGGTGGACGCTCCACACACCTGGGCCAGTCAGCTGCTGCTTCTCAGGAGTTTAGACTCCAGAGCCTGAGCTAGTTTGCTGTGATGAGCAAAACTGACGCGTCATGCAAAGTTGACGGGCTTAGACTTATTTTGGGTGTGGCCACAATGAGCCTTGAGAGAGAAGAAGAGTGTGAATAGCATGGAGGAATTAAAAGACTGAGCAGATGCTCAGGGAAGTGAGGGGAAGGGGAGAGCTGGGGAGGTAAAGAGAGGGAGGGGGAGGGGGGGGAAGAGAAGAGAGGGAAGGGGGAGGGAGAGAGTCTTGTGCCCTATTTCCAAGTAGTTTCCACTTCCCTGTTCCACACCTCCCAGACCTGTCTGCTTTTCCTAATTGTGATCTGTGACAGTCCTTTATAACCTTCCCATGATCTCCATTTTACTTGACCTAGTTTGGATGGATTCTATTACTTTTTTAAAAATAAATATATTTATTTTATTTATTTATTTTTGGCTGCGTTGGGTCTTTGTTGCTGTGTGCCGGCTTTCTCTAGTTGCAGCGAGCAGGGGCTACTCTTCGTTGCGGTGTGCGGGCTTCTCATCATGGTGGCTTCTCTTGTTGTGGAGCACGGGCTCTAGGCACACGGGCTTCAGCAGTTGTAGCACGCGGGCTCAGTAGCTGTGGCTCATGGGCTCTAGAGCACAGGCTCAGTAGTTGTGGTGCACGGGCTTAGTTGCTCCACGGTATGTGGGACCTTCCCGGACCAGGACTCAAACCCGTGTCCCCTGCATTGGCAGGTGGATTCTTAACCACTGCGCCACCAGGGAAACCCCAATATTACTTTTAACTAAATAATTCTTAAGATAAACTTTCCCCACAGAAAGAAGAAACATGATTCAACCAGTACAAGTGGACAAAGTTCCTAGAATCATAGAATTTGATTGATTGATTCATTCAACAGATATTTATTGGGCTTTGTGTGAATCTTTGGTCCAGACTTCCAGTTGGGGTGATCAATCCACTTGGTTTGCCAAGATTTTCCCAGTCTGAGTACTGAAAGTCCTGTGTACTGGGAACCACCTCAGTCTCTGCAAACTGGGACCCTGGGCCACCCTACTTCAGTGTGCCATCTTGGTCTTCTAGTTGTTCACACTGCACAAGCATTTGGCTAGACTTTAATGGCTAGAAAGTTCTTTGTGCTAAGTTTATTCCATCTTCATATAGTTTCTACTGCCATATTCTGCTCTGGTTCTTCTCTGGTAAGACACATTTTTCCAGTGTTAAAATTTATTCCTTCCTGGCCAGGCATGAGCTATAATTTATGCCTGGATTGGTTACCCATGGCCTACCCCAGAGCAGGCAAAAATTAGGGTACTTCCCAGGCTCCAACAATCCCCTGGTGCTGTGCCTGTGCTAGTCTCTTCCTTGGGAGGAACGTCTGAGAACCCCTTTCTCTGGCCCAGTGATCCCAAAGCACTACCCATACATGTGCCCCCGACTACTGCATCCATTCACCAAATACATCCATCGAACCTCTCGTGCTGATACAAGAAGGGGAGATGGGTCCTGATTCCAACAAATATAATACAAGGTCCTGAGCACCAAATTCTGTAAGAGAGACGGGTCAGATGCTAATGGGATTGGGAGGAAAGAGTGAGGACAGGCAGCTGGGGGAGCCGGTCACTTCAGATTAAAGCTCCGGCTGAAAAAGCAACTGCTCAATTGCAGTTTTCTAAACTAGCAGCCCGAGCACACTGACCTCATTGTGAAGAGTGACCAACTTTAACAGGTCAAACTTTTGGAGAGTATTTTTGTTTCATTTTCAAGTCAGAGCACTTAGAGACCTCGGCCTGAACTGCCTTCGCTCAGGAGGCGCATGACCTACTCCCTAATTTAAGGAGGTGTCTTTCTTTTTTTTTTTTTTTTTAATTTTATTGAAGTATAGTTGATTTACAATGTTGTGTTAATTTCTGCTGTACAGCAAAGTGATTCAGTGTACATATATACATAATACATTCTTTTTCATATTCTTTTCCATTATGGTTTATCACAGGATATTGAATATAGTTCCCTGTGCTAGACAGTAGCAACTTGTTGTTTATCCATTCTCTATATAATATTTGCATCTGCTAATCCCAAACTCCCAATCCATCCCTCCCCCACTCCCTCTTGACAACCACAAGTCTGTTCTTTATGTCTGTGAGTCTGCATCTGCTTCACAGATAGGTTCATTTGTGTCATATTTTAGATTCCACATGTAAGTGATATCACATGGTATTTGTCTTTCTCTTTTTGACTTACTTCCTTAGTATGATAATCTCTAGGTCCATCCAGGTTGCTGCAAATGGCATTATTTCATTCTTTTTTATGGCTGAGTAGTATTCCATTGTATATATATCTCACATCTTCTTTATCCATTCATCTGTCGATGGACATTTAGGTTGTTTCATGTCTTGGCTATTGTGAATAGTGCTGCTATGAACATAGAGGTGCATGTATCTTTGTGAATTATAGTTTTCTCTGGATATATGCCCAGGAGTGGGATTGCTGGATCATATGGCAACTCTATTTTTAGTTTTTTGAGGAACCTCCAAACTGTCTTCCATAGTGGCTGCACCAACTTACATTCCCACCAACAGTGTAGGAAGGTTCCCTTTTCTAAGGAGGTGCCTACTTAAGCGCTGCCTTCGTTGAGGCCTCCTCAGCCTACCCTATCCAAATAGCACCCCGGTCATCGTCTATTTTTCTTCTTAGCATTTATCATCACCTATTACATATTTTTTATTTGTTCGTTTAATCTCTTCCTCACCTCTCATTAGGATGTAAGCTCCGTGAGAGCAGAGGTGTTATCTATTTTATGCTTTGCTGTATCTATAGAACAATAGAAGATGCTCAATAAATGTTTGCAGGAAGAAGGAAGGAAGCGGGTAAGTTTTAACGCGAGAGGAAAGGTCCAGTGCTGCCAAGGTAGAGCAAGTCCATTCCGGGTCTTAGTTCTGCCGCTTACTGGCTGAGTGACCCTGAACAAGTCACTTAACCTCCCTCAACCTCGGTGTCCTCATCTGTCAAATGGTGATAACACTAGCACCTGTGGGCCTTGAAAAATTGTTGGGAGGATTACATGGGGTCCTCTCTAAATAGCTTAGCAAACTTCCTGAAAGTGGGAGCAGATACTCCATAAACAGGAGCTACAATGATGTATATAGTGTTAGCAGGGGTGGGGGAGGGCCACAGCCCAGAGCCCTGGATGCTCTGGGAAAAGGTGATCCTCCTGCAGGGACGAAGGGTGGGTCCTGACCTGGCTGGAGGTGAAGGTCAGTGGTTGATGATGGTTGGCGATCCAAGTCAAGTCTTTGTCCTGAAAACCAGTTTTTCAGACCTCCAGAGTTTCTTTGAGGATCAAAAGAAATACCTTATGCGAAGAAGTTCCTTTTAAGCCATAAGTTGTTATGTAAAGGCTCTTGTTATGATCTCCCCATTGCCTGAGGCTGTCTATATATAGACACTTGGCCATCCTGCCCTCCACGGACTGTCCAAGCGGAAGCAGTGCCAGTTGTCTGCATCGATCTCTGCTCAGAAGACTCAGTTTCCCCCGAATTTATTTTATATTATTTTAGCCTATTTTAATATGGGCATTTAGCAGAACAAATGTACTTTTCTATTATTCTACATTATCATATTATAATTCCTTAAGGGAATGTTATTTGCTTTGGAAAACTGACCAGTTTTTCATTATCCTCATGTTTGTTGGTGTAATTTCTTTGTCCAGTTTGCTCTGTTTATAAATATATATATATTACTTTGGCTCATTTGTACCCCTGTAATCCCATCCCTAATCTCCACAGCATGATCACGATATAAGTTTTAGGAATATTTTTCCCTTACTCACCATTATTTGTTCATTCATTCAATCATTTATTCATTCAACAAAGAAGGTGCCCACTATGTGCCTTAGTGGACTGAGGGTATCACAGCAGACCGAGCAGATGTAAAATGAAGAGCTGTGGAAGAAACTAAAGCAGGGAAGGAGGATAAAAGATTGAACTGTCAGGGGTTTCGACATTGGGATGGCCGGGCTGCGCTCACTGAGAAGGTGGCATTTTGTAAAGACTTGGAGGGATCAGGGGACAGTTCTGGAATTGCTATCTTGCAGAGTATGTCACCTAAATCACACCCTCTGCTATATTAAGTGTGGTTTGCGTATCACTGTGCTAGAGTAGAGCTGGGCCTGTGTAATGTTATCCACCCAGGCTGCTGCCGGCCCAGGGCTGCACCCCAGGACTCCACTGGCATTTTGTTCTCAGTAGTTTTAAATACCTAGTGACTGGTCTAGCACCTTGCCTGCATGAATACTATTTTGCTGTTTTCTCTTATAGTTCTTAGAGGTGGGAGTGCTTTTCCCCCAACAGTGAACGCACAACTTCATCTTGTGTGTCTGCTTCCTGTATTGCATGTGTTTCATGTTCTTCTTTTTCAGATACTTGAAAACAGAATAAAGAGATCTACACATTGTAGACATTTGGCTATAAAACCATCCATTACCCTGAGTGTGCACCACAGGAACTCTGTGAATTCTTAAATTGATTATATGACACTGAATTTTGTCAACTTTTTGATACTCCTTACATTTCACCTCAGCATGACCCCTGAATAGAATCAGGATGTTTTGAAAATCTAGATTAAACAACACTCATTTTCTAACCAAAATCAAACTAAGCTTACTTTCCCTTTACCCCAGAGAATATGGTCAAATTGCCATAGAATCTACATGGCTTTTAAAAGTTTGGGACAGAAAAAACCACTAAGAGCCCTTTTTGCTTTTGGTTTTGTTTTGCATTCTTCATATTCTTTTATTATTGTTTTTGCCTGTGGCAGATGAACAACATCTCAGAAAAGACAGTCACCCCCAACCCACCATGTGAGGTGGGGTGTTGGGGGGATTGACACTGAGGGCCCCCAACCCACTTCATTGCTTGGTAACTTTGACCTTGGCCAAATGCCATCACGTCTCCGAACCCCAGTTTCTTCTTTCATGATGTGATACTGATCCTCCTTCTCACAGGGCTACTGTAAGCCCAGGGAGACCAGTGGTCCCAGCCGAGACAGACAGAACTCAGGCCCTGGTGGGTCACTAGAACCCCTCTCCTAATGCCAGGGTCCTTCCTGAGGGCCTCATCTCTACCTCCCCACTCCCTCCACTAGGGTGTCTTCCTACCTTGCTTTCAGTCACCAAACCTCCCCCCCCCCATGCTTCCACAGATAACATCATCTCCTTGTGGAGGCTCTGTGGAAACCACAAAGAGAAATCATAGTGTCGGGGATAATTAACACTGTATTGGTTTTTTTTAAAAACTCTTTCCTGAACTGCGTTAATTTTTCCCCGTTATCAGTTTCAGTTTTCCAAAAACTTATAGAAATTTTCAGTATTCGTTGGTAAAGAACTACTGCTTGCTAATTACTGTTGAAATTTTTCTTTTTTTCTTATTTTTTTAATTTTTAAAAAAATTTATATATTTTATTTATTTATTTTTGGCTGCATTGGGCCTTTGTTGCTGCATACAGGCTTTCTCTAGTTGTGGCGAGCGGGGCTACTCTTCATGGTGGTGCGCAGGCTTCTCATTGCGGTGGTATCTCTTGTTGCGGAGCACGGGCTCTAGGCACATGGGCTTCAGTAGTTGTAGCACGTGGGCTCTAGAGCACAGGCTCAGTAGTTGTGGCGCACGGGCTTAGTTGCTTCATTGCATGTGGGATCTTCCCAGACCAGGGCTCAAACCCACGTCCCCTGCATTGGCAGGAGGATTCTTTTTTTTTTTTTTTAGCATCTTTATTGGAGTATAATTGTTTTAAAATGTTGTGTTACTTTCTGGTGTATAACAAAGTGAATCAGCTCCATGTATACATATATCCCGATATCCCCTCCCTCTTGTGCCTCCCTCCCACCGTCCCTATCCCACCCCTCGAGGTGGTCACAAAGCACCGAGCTGATCTCCCCGTGCTATGCGGCTGCTTCCCACTAGCTATCTATTTTACGTTTGGTAGTGTACATATGTCAATGCCACTCTCTCACTTCGTCCTAACTTACCCTTCCCATTCCCCGTGTCTTCAAGTCCATTCTCTACGTCTGGCAGGTGGATTCTTAACCACTGTGCCACCAGGGAAGCCCTGAAATTTTTCTTTCTAGCCAACACCTAGTGGATATCTGCCTTTCTGCTACCATGATCACATTGCCAATCAAATTTAACCTGTGGAATACCGAAACATAGAGATAAATAGCACTTGTACATTATCACGTGTTTTAAAAAGTTAGAAAATGGATCAAATCCTTGTAGGTGGCAATATTTAGTTTGGGATTTGCTCTGTCTTCATGGCACTTTAGTTACTATGATCCTGGGGAATTTTCTAGACAAAAAATGCTCCCTGTTTTCAAATTCATCAATCCATGTCTTATCAGTGGTTGTGTGTATAAATTTTATTGTCTGTAAATAAAGAATGTAGGGAGGGGAAGCATTTGGGACAAGACATAGGCTTTCATAGAAAAATAATCAGCTTGAAGCGTTTAACTTGAAATGAGAATTAAGCACACTTAGATAACTGTCTCAAATGGTAGTGAAGTGTTTTGTTTTATTTTTAAATGTCATTTTGTCTTAATGCAAACTCAAGGTCCTCCTGTGGAGTACTTTCATTTAGCAGGAAAACAAGACCAGACATGAATTAATGCTCTCCTCTGAGCACCTACTCTTTCTCTATTCTGAGCTCTTCAAGATTCAAGGTGCTTCTTTTTTTTAAAGTAAGATTAATTCTGTTTTATTTTATTTTTTAATTGAAATATAGTTGATTTACAATGTTGTGTTAGTTTCAGGAGTACAGCAAACTGAATCGGTTATACATATACATATATCCACTCTTTTTTAGATTCTTTTCCCATATAGGCCACTACAGAGTACTGAGTAGAGTTCCCTGTGCTATACAGTAGGTCTTTATTAGCTATCTATTTTACATACAGTAGTATGTATATGTCAGTCCCAATCTCCCAGTTTATCCCTCTGCCCCACCCCTTACCCCCTGGTAACCATAAGTTTGTTTTCTACATCTGTAACTCTACTTCTGTTTTGTAGATAAAGTTCATTTGCACCTTTTTTTTTTAGATTCCAAGTGTAAGTGATATCATAGGATATTTGTCTGTCTCTTTCTGAGTTACTTCACCTAGTATGATAATCTCTAAGTCCATCCATGTTGCTGCAAATGGCATTATTTCATTCTTTTTTATGGCTGAGTAGTATTCCACTGTATATATCTTCCATATCTTGTTTATCCTTTCCTCTGTTGATGGACATTTAGGTTGCTTCCTTGTCTTGGCTATTGTAAACGGCACTGCAGTGAACATTGGGGTGCATATATCCTTTCAAACCATGGTTTCCTCTGAATATATGTCCAGGAGTGGGATTGCAGGATCATATGGTAGCTCTGTTTTTAGTTTTTTAAGTAACCTTCATACTGTTCTCCATAGTGGGAGCCACCTTCTCTTTAATGCCCAAACTATGCCATTAAAGCAAGTGTTTAGAGAAACCATTTCCTGTAGCATCTTGTCACTCACAGCTCACAAATATTAAGCTCTTTCTTCTACCTACAGACTATCCCAGGCTATTTGTATGGTTTCTGAACCCATCTGTTCTAACCTGTACTCGCTGCTGCTATTTAGAATACAGATGTTAATTACCTCTTTAACGTCTCCCAGCTCCTTGCTAGAAGCCTCAAATGCCCCCAAGCATCTGTTAGGTTCTCAATACCCATGCCTTTCCTCTTTCCTTTCACAGCAACCCAACTCTTCCCTCCCATCAACTCTGCTTAGAGGGGGCATGGATTTGCCCTCCAGGCAGAAGTGCAGACCTGACGTTTCATCTGTCTGCACTGAAGTCCCAACTAAGGTAGACCTTCTCCTTCTGAGTTGAATAAAATAATCTGAAGTCTAAACATCTTAAACATCTCGTTAACAGGATGAGTTCAAACATGTCAGAGAGGCTCCTTCCCACCCCAAGTCTGTCCAGCTTGTTTGGAAGCTGTGGTTTCCCTCTGTGATGTACAACCCTGGCTGTATTTATTCCCCTACTGGGCAGTCCGTGGGTGAAGGCTGGTGCTTTATTACGGTTTGTTTTCATCTGTGGGTCCTATCATCTTTTCCCTCTGATTATAAATTCCCTAAGGGGCCTGACATTAATTCTGAGATTGTTATTGGTTTGCAAATGATTTTTTTCCTCGTTTCTTGTTTAAGGTTCAGAAAGTTGCCACTGTAATGAAGGAAACGCAACTTCCAACGGGCCTCTGAGAGCACATAGAAACCCTATTTATCAATAGAATGGAAACATCACTTTAAATCGTATTGAGAATGACTCAGTCCTACCCCTTGAAAATAATTCATTTTAGTAGAAATTAAGTATTTGTAATCTGATGAGTCTTCTAGAACTTTGTACTAATTATAATGCCTCATTTTATTACTGAAAGCTTTAGAAGGAAGAGTACCTTACAGTTGCAAAGAATGGAATTTTTTCAGGTCAGTGAGTTCTTTAAGTTTATTACTTTACTTACTCCTAGTAGTGATAATTGAACTGAAAAGGAAATAAGTCAGAAAACAGTGGAAGAAGAAGAGAGCACAGTGCCAGGCAAGAATAGATCCTCAACAAATGTTTGCTGAATAAATTGAATGAAAAGGAGAAAAGGAAAATTTAAAAACAGAGTTACAATGGGCAGGATCTAAGAGCTCCTGGGATCATATTCAATTAAAAACATTCAAACCATCCCATTGTGAGCATGTGTATGATTTTTGTCATGGGGAAAACATGTGTCTCTTTTTTGAATAAAATTCTAGAGAACAAAAAGGGGGGAAAGGAACTTCCCTGGTGGCGCAGTGGTTAAGAATCCGCCTGCCAATGCAAGGGACATGGGTTCGAGCCCTGGTCCGGGAAGATCCCACATGCCGCAGAGCAAATAAGCCCGTGCACCACAACTACTGAGCCTGTGCTCTAGAGCCCGCGAGCCACAACTACTGAGCCCACGAGCCACAACTACTGAGCCCTCATGCCACAACTGATGAAGCCCGCCCGCCTAGAGCCTGTGCTCCACAGCAAGAGAAGCCACCGCAATGAGAAGCCCACGCACTGCATGGAAGAGTAGCCCCCGCGCGCCGCAACTAGAGAAGGCCCGCGCGCAGCAATGAAGACCCAATGCAGCCAAAAAATAAATAATTAATTAATTAAAAAGAAAAAAATGGGGGGGAGAAGATGAACGTCAAGAGAAGTTGAATGAGATGAACAGAAGATGAAGGCAAAGAGGAAACACGAATGAGTCTGGTAAAAGGAAAGCTAACAGAAATGATGCAACTTTGCTCACGTTTGTGTTTCTCTTTCTTCTTATTCCCTTTCCTTCTTTCCAATGTTTATACTCAGAATTCCAAAGGGAGATTTAAGAGCAATTTGGAAATATGTTAAGTAAGACAACACCAGGTGGCAAATAGCAATTTAATTCTCCTTGCCAACAGGGCTAAAGACTTAGTGGGCTTTTTATTGGAAGGGCCTGGTGGGAGGAAGAGGGGAGGGAGCGGGAGGAAGGAAAAAGCCATTCAGTGTGCTGTGAGGAAGGCTGCACAGAGGCTGATGGAGCTCGGGCACGAAATCGCTTAACACACGCGTGAATTCCCCTTTTCATCCTGCCGCCCGCTGGAAAACTGGGTATACAGGCACTTAAGACGTTTTCTCTGCAGCAACTATTTGCGCGGGAGTTGTGTGTTGGCACTGTGTGGCTTTGGATTTCAGGGAGCAGGCTGATGCCTCTCAGGACATGTAGGTACAGATGGCAGGGCTGCCACACTAGCTGGCTTCAGAGGCAGCTCCAACGGTCCTATTTGCCCTCCAAACTGAGTCAAGGGCGGTACTTTTTTTTTTTTTATGAATTTATTTATTTATTTTTAGCTGTGTTGGGTCTTCATTTCTGTGCGAGGGCTTTCTCTAGTTGCGGCGAGCGGGGGCCACTCTTCATCGCGTTGTGCGGGCCTCTCACTATCGCGGCCTCTCTTGTTGCGGAGCACAGGCTCCAGACGCGCAGGCTCAGTAGTTGTGGCTCACGGGCCCAGTTGCTCCGCGGCATGTGGGATCCTCCCAGACCAGGGCTCGAACCCATGTCCCCTGCATTGGCAGGCAGACTCTCAACCGCTGCGCCACCAGGGAAGCCCAAGGGCAGTACTTTTCATTTTGAAAATAGGATGAGGGGTCTGCTTCTGAGATCATTCCTATAGTTATGTCCTGTCTGGTTTTTCTCTGATGGAAAAATTGGATTTTCTGGAGCCTTATACATACTATTTAGATTGTGATAAATATATGTCATTTAAGATAAACTAGTAGATCTTGCCGTTGCTATTGCTGTTACTTCAGCTTCTGTTCCCATCAGCCTCTTCATCCCCTTTCCCACTGTGGAGGTTGCTGGAGTTCTGTCTTCATTCTGGCTGGGAGGATGGGGGAAGCCCAAACCCAGTCTACTGACCTGAATCAGAAGGAAGGAAGGTCCCTCTTTTTTTTTTAAGTCATACACTCTTCCTTTTTGTGAAGATCAGTAAGTGTGAATGGAAGAGGCAGGTAGGAAGTTTTGTTCCTCAAGGGAGCTGAACATAAAGAGAGAACCTTATGGATGCATCAAGGTGAATGTCATGAGCTCGGCGCCCTGTCTGACCAGACCCTCCATCATGAAACAGGAAGTGGATCCTCCCAGAGCAGCCAGACACATCCAGAAAGGCCGGCCGTGCCTCCCCTCGCCCCTCTGCCCCGTGGACAAACGGGCTGTACGGGTACGGTGCGGGGACGGCACCCTCGGGTGTGAGGACAGTCTGTCTCCCCGTGTGCTTGTGGGGAGCAGCCTTGTCAGGCTTTAGACTCTGGGTCTGCAGATCTCACACTAATCGGAATTTTCCTTTAAAAAAAAGCAAGGTTGTGGTAGACAATATTAAGACTGTAAATGTAGTTTTCAATAGAGAACTTTTCAGTTCTTTCCCATTTTTTTTGTTTGTTTTTTTGTTTTTGTTTTGTTTTTTTGATACAAGGTTAAGGTCCAGGGCACTAACTGGGGATCAGACTGGGGGTTTGTTCAGTTTGCTCATCTGTAATTGGGGATGTCATGACGGTTGCAAGGGTTGAGTTAGTGCATTTAAAGCACTTATAATGCTTGTCTCATAGTCAGCATCAGATGCATCTAACATTAATCTCTTATTATTACTATCATTCACTTGCCATGAGGTTTAAAACCTCTTGCTTTGCAGGTCGTACAACACTCTGTTGAGGGAGGGTAGAAATCCTTCCACATATCCCTAGAGATTTGTTTTCAGGACCTCAAGTTTATTTCCCTAAAGCTCTAAAATAGCAGGAACTTTTGCATTTTATTGAGTTGGCCCAGAGGTCTAGATTCACATTGTACTACAACCTTCCAAGGCTCCCTTCTTGTCAGATGCCCAAGGATCTGGTCCTCACACACAACGCCAAACAGAGAATGAAGGTAGCTTTCAGATGGTTCAGGTTAGTGAGATTTATCTGGGAAATTGTTTCAAAGCCCCGGGAATTTGCCCTGGGAAAAGAACTATTTTCTACTTTCCCAGAACACGAGGTCTCAGAACTGTAACTTATCCATAAAGAAAAGAAAAAGAAAAACTCCAGCTTTCAATCATTTATTCATGCATCACATATTGATATTTACTGAGAACTTACTATGTCATTTGCTAGGAGTTGGATGGCCAAAGATGAGCAAGTCGTAATCAGTTGTGAGGAACTTAAAATTAGTGATGGAAGAAGCTGTATGAATGTAAGAACATGGTGATGCGAGCAGGCGATATCATTGCTTGGAGGATGAGTTGGAGTTTGTCAAGACGAAAATGGGAGAGAAGGCCATTCTAGAAAGATGACATATAGTGTGTTAGATGGACCATCAGTCAGCCAAGACCCCGGATTACTGAGCAGATGGGTGAGAAGTTTGGGGTGACCAGGGCACCCCTCTCTCTTTGCTGAGCAGGTCCACCCTTCCCCCCCCACCCCAGCCACATTGCTCAGGGCTCAGTAAAAGGTGAGAGCATTGGTCACCCACAACTCTGGTGTTCAGACCCAGAGTGGGCCACTAACTCATTTCCAAGAGGGACCACCAAGCCTATGAGGCCCCAGATACTTATGAATCAGCTCGCCCGAGTGGAGGTCATGGTGTAAGCGCTGACAGCTGGAGGGGAAGGTGAGCCCGAGGGGAGTGGTTTGCAGGATCTGGCCCAGGGCAGCGCAGGAGACTGGGGGCGAGGAGGTGCAGGCATGGGGCTTGTGAAGCGCCTTTGATGTCTTTCCAGGGTGTTGCGTTCTGCTTTTCCCTGCAGGTGAGGGTGAGCTGCTAGACTGTCTGCACACCCTTGCAGTGTGGAGAACATTCAAGAAGGAAAGGGGCCGAGACAGGAGTTGATGTTTCGTTAGGATGCTAGAGCGGTGCTTCCGGGGACCCTTAAGGTCTGAGGGAAGACGGTGCTCGTGGGGATGACGGGAGAGGTCGGTAGAACCTGGAGCTGTTTCTGGACTCGGAATGGCAGGGTCTTGCGATGCTGGACGAGGCAGGGAGGGAGGATGGTGCTCGAGGGAAACCCGGCTGGAGTCGTCCTGTTGCTCTCAGGGGTCTGGGTGTGGATCGGGGAGCAGCTTTCCCAGCGGCACTGAGCTGACACTTCTCGTGGGTTTGTGCCATTGGTACTTACAGCAGCCTGAGGCAGGGGGGATCCCCATGTGAGGGGGGACAGGGACACAGAAGGGTGGGGTGGCTCCCCACGTTTATACAACGAGAGGCCGAGCCGCATCCAGGACTCATGTCCACACGTCTCTTGCTCGTCATCACCATGTATGTTTGCTGCCTTTCCAGAACGAGGAGGTGTAACTCCGGTTTGAACGTCTAAACTGTTCCAGGATTTTGGAGGACAGGGTGGGCAGATCCCCTCCTCCAGGCAAATGACTCACTGGAGGGAAGCCAGTGGGGGAGAGAAAAGGGCCCGACAGGAGGGGATGTGAGTGTCCAGCCCACGCTGTCCTGGGGGCTGGCGCAGGAGCGCTGAATCGAGCAGGTGGTAAAAAAGAAAGGCCTGCTTCCCGGTTGGCTGCTTAAGACGCTGCAGGGCAGGTGGTGAGGGGCAGAACACAACGGCCACCTCAGAGGACTGGAGGCCCGAGGCCCAGGGTGGGTATGTGGGCTGTACAGCCCTTGTCAGTGTGTTTGGAGATGGAGGAGTCACTGGGGATGGTTTCAGGGGCCAGACAGAGGAAAATGAGGTCTCCTTTGTAGCAGCAAGGAGGGTTCACTTCTCAAACAGGCCTACGACACTCCTGGGCTTCTGTGAACCACCGGGGCTTCTGTCTGCAAGACGCTGGTTCTTAAACTCTGCCAGTGGACAAGGTCATGGACATAGTGCTTTGCTACTGTGACCCTATTTCCCCCTCAGGCAAGTGCACACAGCACAGGCCATGCAATAAATAGTAACAATGACAGCAACACCTGTGCAACCTTTGCCCTGCCCCAGGTGTGGCACTAAGTGTTTACGTACCCGATCTTACGTAACCCAGAATAATACCCAGAGGTCGGCGCCATTACTGTCCCATCCTCCACATGAGAGAATGGGACAAGAGCTATCCCTGCATCTGTCCTGAGTTAAAAGGTTAAGAACCAAGGATCCTACAAGCTTACTGTGATCATCAGCCTTTTCTTACTGAATTAAAAAGCCCAATCTGAACACATCTTACACAAATCCTCAGGCTAAACTAAAGTGTTCTCCTTTTCTTCTTCAATTTCAACTTTGTTTTCTCAGCTGACAAGATTGTGGGCGAAGTGACATCACCATCTGATCCGCATCTAAAAACATTTTGGCTAAGTTCAAAAAATAGAGATCTTGAACGTGCTCCCTTAATTACATTTGACCATTTGAGCAGCTGCGTGAAAACCCCGGGTAGCCGGCCTGTTCTGCAGTTTGTTTTGAAAACAAGCTTTTCAGTCTCTGGGCGGCGAGGATTCTGTGTATAGGGTGTACACTGTGAATCACAGTTTCAAAGGAAGACGACAAACACAGCTCTGAGCCAAGCAATTTGTAAAACTGGATTGCTGACAGAAACCCAGGAAGCAGCAGGAAAACAACCAAACACAAAGGCACAGTCAAGCGCCTGGATGTGAGCTGGAACAACCACGTGGAAGGAGCCCCAGGGTGAAGGGGAGACAGGGAGCAGAGACCCCGAGGGGCTGAGAGCACGGGGTCTGGGCCCAGGATGCCCGGCTCGCCTGTTTGGTACCCCAGCTGCCTTTGACTGCTCCTAACGTGTGTTCAGTTCACCGAGGGAACAGGGAACGAATGTTTCTTCAATTAGATTCACAGGTTTTATTTTATTTATTTATTTATTTTTAGACGTTTCCACATTCTTTGTTTTTTTTTTAAATTTTATTTTATTTTATTTTATTATTTGGCTGCATTGGGTCTTTGTTGCGGCACGCGGGATCTTCGTTGTGGCCTGCAGGCTTCTCTCTAGTTGCGGTGCGCAGACTCAGTTGCCCGCGGCTTGTGGGATCTCAGTTCCCCCACCAGGGATCGAGCCCATGTCCCCTGCATTAGAAGGCGGATTCTTAACCACTGGACCACCAGGGAAGTCCCAGATTCACAGGTTTTATAATAGTCATGAACTCAATCAGTCCACTCAATCTCTTTAATGATTACTTTCATGGATTTAGTAGTCTTTTTCTTTAATAACAGTAATAGGGCTTCCCTGGTGGCGCAGTGGTTGAGAATCTGTTTGCCAATGCAGGGGACACGGGTTCGAGCCCTGGTCTGGGAAGATCCCACATGCCGCGGAGCAACTAGACCCGTGAGCCACAATTACTGAGCCTGCGCGTCTGGAGCCTGTGCTCCGCAACAAGAGAGGCCGCGATAGAGGCCCGCGCACCGCGATGAAGAGTGGCCCCCACTTGCCACAACTAGAGAAAGCCCTCGCACAGAAACGAAGACCCAACACAGCCAAAAATAAATAAATAAATTAATAAAAAAAAAAAATAATAATAACAGTAATAACAACAACAACAGCTAACACCTACTGAGCTTTCTACCTTCAACATGTGTCAGAGTCTCTCCGTCCTCACTTGAATGTAAGCTCCATGAGGGCAGAGGAGTCTCTCCGATCTGTTCAGTGATGTAGCTACAGTTCCTGGAATAGTGCCGGGCACACAGTAGATGCTCGTTAGGTGTTTGGTGACTGAATGGATGGATGAACAAACACTCTGTTGCACATTGGCAGGTAGTACTCTAAGGGCTTCACTGGTTCATTTAGACTTCATCATTATTCTGTGCAGTAGGCATTTGTTGTTCTTCCTATTTTACACATGAGCCGACTGAGTCCCAGAGACGTGACTTAGCTTGTCCAAGCTAAGGGGTTGAAAGGGGCAGAGGCAGAAAAGGACCCAGGCAGTCCGACCCCAGAGTCCCCTTCTCCATACTGTTGGTCTTCAAGCTTCATTCACTCACTTTTAGTTTTTCCTCCGTCTCCCTACGTTTAATTCCCTATAATGCTCTTCTAACAGGCCAAACTATTTTATACCAAAGCCTTCTTTACAGACAAAAGAAAACTTTTATTTTGCTCTTTTGAAAGCATACAGTATTGATTAGTCTTATTGCTTATGCCAAAGGGCCTTAAGTTAGTTTAGATGTAGAAGAAATTAAGACTGGAGCGTGGAAATATGACCTCAAGGAGAACCTTAAATTTATATTTTCTTTTAAGAGATAATATAAACTATTATGATTTTTTTCATAAAAAGATCTTTATACTCAAGTTTTCTCTATGGAACAGTACAAAAAAATCATTTCTTAGAAGTAATATGAGGCAGAGTTACCCAGGTCATAAATTATAAGTCTAAGTTTTTAATCCCTAAATTTTATATAGCCTTACTAATTCTTGAGGGCAATTTTCTCTCTTTAAGACAGTGAGATAGATGAAAATGATACTATGTTCAGAGAAGTACAGGCTTACCACCAAAGAGATAGATAGAAACATATTATTTATCTCTCTCCTGGGCATATATCCGGAGAAAACTCTAATTCGAAAAGATACATGCACCCCAGTGTTCACAGCAGCACTGTTTAAATAGTCAAGACGTGGAATGATATAAATGAGCTTATTTACAAAACAGAAACAGACTCTCAGACTTAGAAAACAAAACTTATGGTTACCAAAGCGGGGTCGGGGTGGGGGAGGGGAGGAGGGGAGGAGGGGAAGAGATAAATTAGGAGTTTGGGATGAACATATACACACTACTAGGTATAAAATAGATAACCAACAAGGACCTACTGTATAGCACAGGGAACTATATTCAATATCTTATAATAGCGTATAATGGAAGAGAATCTGGAAAAGAATATATATATATTTATATATGTATAACTGAATCGCTTTGCTGTACACCTTAAACTAACACAACTTTGTAAATTAACTATATACCTCAATTAAAAAAATGGTTAAGAAAACATATTATTTAACTACAGTTGCAGCCTGTGCTGAGCTATATTTTTTCATGATAGATACTCCTTATATACTGGATATGTTTAGGTTTACTTGCTCAGGCAAAGAAGAATCAAGGAAGATGTCTGTTTTAGCACTGTATACTGTTGAATTTGCCGATGGAAATTTTTCAGTTTAATTTTGCACTCATGATTAATTGACAGCATTAAAGCTTCTTATGTGATAAAGCTCCACCCTCCACTTTCTCCAGCGGTGTCCTGTCACCTCCTAACCCTGGTGCCCATGCCAGTTAATGAAAATCATGCTCCAGCCATCACCAGCCCCCCAGATAGTCATTCCTTTCATATTTTGGAAAAGGATGGTCAGAGGAGGTAGAAAAACTTTGCTGAGGGTGTGGCCATCTCCTTTAGGTGTTTCTTGGGTTTCTGACTACGATCCAGTGGAACCTGGAAGTGAGGACATAGCATTAAACCCAGCCCTTCATTGGTAGTAATTTTTGTGACACCCATTCCTCACAAAAAGTTCATAAATTTAGAGCCATAGACTCTTAGGAGAGATCTTAATAATCATTTTGTACAACTCTCAGGTAATTCAGAAATCATATATTTGCTAAGTCCTTACTGAATTATATTAGCAGAAGACTAACGTTACAATTGCGAGTTTCAAGTTCTTTTTAAAAATATTATTTTTCCTATTGGAAAATGTTTTATGATAAACATGGAAAATATGGCTATATAATTTTTGTGTATCTCAAATTTAGCTGAGTTAGTGGAAACAGTCTTTATGGAATTAGATGAAGCCTCTCTCTTTTTCGGATAGCCTCTCCATTTGACTTGACTAGGCTTCTCAGACAACGCAAATGTGAAATCTGAATCATATTCGAATGTGTGGAAAAATACACCATGAAATTGTCAGATCCCAAAGCCCATTGCCACCCTACATACCAAATTAGAAGGATCTGTCCCAAGAGAAAGCAGTTCATCTCTTACTTTCATTTTTCAAACAATGATCATGAACCATGGTTGAATATTTATGGCTCACTTTTAGAGAGGCTCTTCAGCAGTTTTCTCTTTGCAACTGTAGAAGGTTCTTCCTTTGTAAATGTAGACACTGGAAAAACAAAAGCAAACATTGTCTTGCCAATTTTCATAAGTCTTAGTTCTGTCAGCTTTTCTTGTTAAAAACATTAGATTTTTATCTTTGATTTATTTTATGCTCCTTTGATTGGGTCTGAGGATATTTAAGTGGATGCAGACTTCAAATTTTCTAACCCAGATCTCCACATCTTTAATTTTTATGGGGAAAAACCATGTTCCTCTTCTGCATTTCCCCCAATTAATTCGACAAATCATGCCCTCCTCTGATCATGCCCTCCTCCAAATATCTGCTGAGATCTCTTCTCCTCCACATCCCCAGGGTCCTCGGAAGGGCTGTCCCAGCACCTCCCCACAGCACATATTCACTGACCTAAGATTCATCCCCTCTCCCAGCCCCCAACCACCTTTCAGCTTTTCTTGGGGGGATTTTTGATCATTGAAAATAAACACGTCCAAATATGTATAACCTCAGTAGGGATTATATTACAGCACCATAATGCACAATTTTAAAGCTGACTGAAGTGATGCAGTTGTTTTAAAAGGAGACCCATGGTAATGAGGTGGCAATAATATTGCTCATTTATTTTCCAAAACTCCTTAGAAAATGAATCTACATGGTCACACTTTATAGATACTGTACTTTGCAATCACATAATGTAGCTGTGACTCTATCAACATCATTCAGCAAAGCTGGTGATGATAAAAGCTAAGGACATGATTCCATTCTATACAGGTTAAAACAAGTTTAATTTACCCATCTGTGTATATATTTGTTTTAAATTAATTTAAGGTGTTTTTCCTTTTGTAGCCTTGCAGATAGGGACACCATCTGCCACCATACAGAATCTATAGAATCTGAGTGGGGAAATATTCTTGATTCTTCCCTTTTTCTCACCCTTTCAACCCAACAAATCTCAAGGCTTTCTGATTATAACTGCAAAGTATTTTTCATCTTTGTCCGCCATTTGAAGATTAGAAAGGAAGAAATAAACCTCTTATTATTTATTGATGATATGCTTGTCTATGTAGAAAACCCAAAAGACTATATAGAAAAATTATGAAAATCAGTAAGAGTTTGGCGAGGGTGCTGAATACAAAATCAATGCACAAATGACAATTGCATTTTTATACACCAGCAAAAGTAGTTACAAAGTATGATTTTGAAAAAAGATACCATTTACAGTAGCAGCAAAAGTATAAAGGAGCAAGGGAGAAATCTTCCAAAATGAGCAAGCTCTTCATGAAAACATTTTAGAACTTTGTGGACTGACATTAAAGAAGGACAAAATAAGTGGAAAGATGAATTATATTCATAGATGGAAAGAGTCAATATCAACTGTTCCTGTATTGATCAATTCATTTTAACTTGAGGTCCCAAAAGTTCTTCCTGATTCCTCCCTGCCTGGAACTTGACAAAATGATCCTAGAATGTATGAAGAAGAGCAAAGGGTGAAGAATGGTCAAGAGGTTCCTGAAGATGTGTCTTGACTTGTTATATAAGACCCATTATATGGTAGTAAAGGCTGTTGGTATTGGCACAAGGCTAGACAGACAAATGGAACAGACTAATGCAAATATGGAAACTCTATTTATGACTGGACAGGCATTGAAGATTCGTGAAAAAAGGGTGGGCAATTCAATAAATGCTATTGATCCAACCAATTGGCTCTACATACAGGAAAAAATTAAGTTGCGTTGCTCCCCCACACATTAAAAATCCATTCTAGGGGCTTCCCTGGTGGCGCAGAGGTTAAGAATCCGCTGACCAATGCAGGGGACGCGGGTTCGAGCCCTGGTCCGGGAAGATCCCACATGCCGTGGAGCAACTAAGCCCGTGCGCCACAACTACTGAGCCTGCGCGTCTGGAGCCTGCGAGCCACAACAACTGAGGCCCACGCGCCTAGAGCCCGTGCTCTTCAAGAAGAGAAGCCACCACAATGAGAAGCCCACGCACCGCAACGAAGAGTAGCCCCCGCTCGCCACAACTAGAGAAAGCCCGCGCGCAGCAATGAAGACCCAACATAGCCAAAAATAAATAAATAAATAAATAATTCATTCTACATGACCTAAAGACAAAATCAAAAGGCAAAAACTATGAAAAAATTTAGAAGACAATTAGGAGAATGTATTTATAAGCTTGGAGTAGGTATAGATTTTTAAAATAAGATGCAAAAAGCATGAACCATGAAGGAAAATGAAGATAAATTCAAATGTATTAAAAATAAAAATGTTTGCTCATTGTAAGACAACTTATGAGAGTAAAAAAAAAAAACTGGGAGAGAACATTTTCAATACATACCATTGAAAAAGGATCAATATACAAAATATACAAATTAACAAAACAAGGAGATACAAAAAAACAAACAACCCAATAGGGAAATGGGCAAAGTCATGAAAAGGTACTTCATAGAAAAGGAAACGTGAGTGGTCGGTCCATAAATATAAGAAAATATGCACAATCTCATTTACCAAACAAGGCAAGGAAAATTAAAGGCACCAATTAGGCACTATTTCACACTCTTTACACTCAGCCCGAAATTAAAAAGTCTAACAATACTAAGTGCTGGAGAGACTATGGAGAAATGGAAATTTCCACTTTGGAAACTAATTTGGCAGTGACAAGTGAATCCCACATGTGCAGAACCTACAACCAGGAAGCTCTACTGCTAAGAAATATATCCTAGGTATATATATACTATTTCTAGCACATGTGTACCAGGACAGTTGTACAAGAAGTCCTCAGCAACCTCATTCCTAACAGCAGAATACTGGGGACAACCAAGCGGTCATAACTGGTAGGGTGGCTGGATGATAATATAGTCATACAATGGTCATCTAAATTACACAACAGAAAACAGACCACAGCAGCATGCGTCAATGTACCTGAATCCAATAATACAATGTTCACTGAGGAAAGCATGTCATATACTAGACACCATGCAATTTCATTTCTATGAAGAATAAGATAGGCAAAACTAAAGATATTGCCTAGGGATATGTACTTCTTGGGTGAAACAAAGGAGAAAGGCGGGGAGTTGACATGAAATTCAGAAGGAGGAAGGGAAGCCATTGAGAAGGGGCTTACTAGAAACAGTGTTTCTAAGAAGGATCTATTTCTTAGGGAACAATTACATGGACGGTTATTATTATTATTCTTTAAACTATACAATTGCATAAAAGAGAGAGAAGCAGAGATGGAAGAAAGAGAGGGAGGGAGACAGAGACTTTCACATGATCCATTGCATCCTTGTCTTGTGGTATCCTGATGTCTTTATAATAAAATTTCCTTCTTTGTTCTCTAATACTATGGGCTGAATTGTGTTTCCCCAAAATTTGTATGTTGAAGTCCTAAGGCCCCAGACCTCAGAATGTGACTATATTTGGAGATAGGGTCTTTTTTTTTTAATTGAAGTCTAGTTGATTTACAGTGTCATGTTAGTTTCAGATGTACAGCACAGTGATTCAGATATATATATATCTGAATCCATAAATATATACTTACAATGTTCTTTTTCAGATTCTTTTCCCTTACAGGTTATTACAAAATATTGAGCATAGATCCCTGTGCTACAGTAGGTTCTTGTGGAGATAGGGTCTCTAAAGGGGTAGTTTATGGGTGGGCCCTAGTCCAGTGTGACTGGTATCCTCATAAGAAGAAGAGACTGAGACTCAGACGCACACAGAGGGAAGACCACGTGAAGACACAGGGAGAAGATGGCCGTCGGCAAGCCAGAGAGGGAAGCCTCAAAAGAAACCAACCCTGCCCACACCTTGACCTCAGAATTCTGGCTTCCAGAGCTGTGAGAATATAAATTTCTTCTGTTTAAGCTATCCAGCCCGTGGTTCTTGGGTTATGGCAGCCCGAGCAAACTAACACAAGTAGTTTGAGCTGTTGTCTGGTATTTGCAGAGTTCCTTGGGCGCACCTGCTGTGCACTTTAATCTCAAGTGTTCCCATTGCCCCCGCTGTCCTCCTGCTTGGCAGCCCCCCACCCCGCCTTGCCCAGCTCATGCCTGCAGTGGCCTTGCTGGTCCCCCTACGGGCATCCCTTCCTGAAGCCAGGGCTGGGTGTCCCTGCTGGGACATCAGGCATCCTGCACCTGGTTCCACCTTTGATTGGAAACCAGTCTTTGTGTCTCTCTGCTCCCTAGACTGTGAGCTCTTGCAGGGCAGGCAGAACCACGTTCATCTTCGCCTTCTCATAGGTAAGCTCCTGGAACACAGTGCTGCTTGTTAAGTGCGTGCCGTAGGACAGTACAGACCACCCCCAGAGAAGGCCGTTCATGGAAACACTATCAAAGATCATCCAAAGCAGTAAACCCCTGTGTTGTTCATGTTATTTGTGTTTTTAAAATTTTGTCTTGAAATAGTGTATAAATTCTGAGGAGGGGAGGGAGAGGAATATCTGATACTAAAATTGCTTTGCATTTTTTAGAGTATTTTCCCTTAACATGAAAAGCAAATGTCGCCACCAATATCCGCTCTTCCACTTCCCAGAAGAAAGTACCGGATTAAATCCTACCACTGATAATGCACACAGAGTGTCTCCTTACGCAGGTATTTGACAACTGACTGTTAGATGATGCCTTCATTCAACAAATACTTACTTAGGAATGCCGACTCTGTAATGGACAGCAAAGATGGTGGTCAGGGCATCGCCCAGGAGGCCCCCATGCTTGTAAGAGGAGACAACAAGCAAGAAAATATCAGACGGTGATATGTATGTGTGATGCAAATTCTTAACACAGGCTCTGGGATGGAGCATGAAGGGGGTTCCTTTGGTTGGACAGTCAGGGAAGCCCTGTCTGAGGAGCTGCATTCAAGCTGAAACCTGGTGACAAGAAGCAGACACGTGAACATTGTTGGGAAGAGCATTCCAGATGGAGGGATTAGATGTTGCGGAGGCGCAGGGAAGAATAGAGGAGCAGAAGGGAGGCCCCTCCAGTGCGGCTGGAGGGGGGCAGGTGGGAGGGAATACAGGCAGGGAGGGGGGAGGCAGGGACCAGATGTTACAGAGTCTCCTGCATCAAGTGAGGCTTTTATTCTAAGGATGGTGGAAAGTCATATAAGGATTTTAAAAAGAGGAGCGGCACAATCTGACTCATATTTTTGGAAAGATCACCTGGCTCCTGTGCGGGGAATAGGTGGGTGTGGCGTGGGGAGGGCGAGAGTGAAAACAGGGAGATTGACTAGGAGGCTGCAGTAGCCCCAGCACGCGATGGTAGGGCTTGCGAAGAATCTGGAGAGAACTGGGCAGGTTCAGGGTAGTTGTGCAAGTGGAGGGGAGAGGAGGGAGGACTCTGGGTGATTTTCAGGTTCGTGGCTGGAGCACCCGGGCGGAGGGTGGTGCCACTTACTGAGAATCAGAATCCTGGAGGAGGAGCAGATTGGGGTTGAGAGTGGGGTGGGCATCCAGGTGCTTTTTAGATTTCAGATGCTCTTCTGCATCTGGGAGGTAATATCTTGTGAGCAGATGGAAACAGGAGTCTGGGAGTCAGGGGAGAGGTGCGGGCTGGATAACTATGCCCCTCCCTCTATCCATCCATCTCTCTCTCCCTCAGAGTCAAGGTCATGAATGCTATTTAAGCCCATGGACCGAAGGGGGTTGCCTAGGCAGCCAGCAGAGATGGAGGAGCTAGTGTGGCTGATCCTTGCTGTGCTCCACAGTTCAGTGATGCTTCAGGCTTGAGATATCGGGGCAAGGTCACGGGAAAAGAGCAACCAGAAAGGCAGGAGAAAGACCCAAGTGTGTGATATCATGGAAGCTCCCTGGGAGAAGTGCTTCCAGAGGGAGGAACATTGCCACGTGTTGCTGAAGGGTCAAGTACGAAAAGACCATTGGATGGGGAAACAAAGAAGGTGTGTGTGACCTTGACCAGAGGGCTCTCAGTGGAATTGTGGAGACAGGAATATGATTCAAGAAGGTTTAAGGGAAAATGGGAGTGAGGGTGAGGGTGGCTGTACCAAACCAGGCCTTCACAAAGTCTTGCGCTGAAGAGCCACAGAGAGGGACTTCCCCGGTGGCGCAGTGGTTAAGACTCCGCTCTCCCAGTGCAGAGGCCGCGGGTTCGATCCCTGGTCAGGGAACTAGATCCCACATGCATGCCGCAACTAAAAGTTCGCGTGCCACAGCTAAGACCTGGTGCAACCTAAATAAATAAAGTAGAAAATAAAAAATAAAGTTAAAAAAAATAAAGAGCAGCAGAGAAATGGGAGCACTTTCGGGAGGGAGATGGGGGGGACAAAGGAAGATGCTGGGGTTTTTGTTTTTTGTTCCAGGTGTGAGATTCTGGAACTTGTTTGTGTGCTAATGGGAATGATTTAATACAGGGGGAAATACTGATGAAAATTTTGGGGACTAAAGTTCTCAAGACAAGAGGAGATAAGGAACATAGAATTTGGATTATTGTCAACAAGAGTGTTACTAAAAATTTATTTTGAAAAAAATCAAAGGCATTCCCCCTAACTCTGGACTATAAAATAAATATTAATAACGATAATGACAATGGTGAGGTAAGAACTGTTTTTATCATGCACCTTCTATAAGTTAGAGACTCTGCCACTTTCTTTATCATTCTGACAACACCCAGATAAAAAATTTACATTTTTTTAGAAATGTTTACAAGCGAAGAAGTTGAGTCTCAGAGAGTTTCATTGGCTTGTGATGAATAGGTGACAGGTGATGAACAGGTGACAGATCTAGGAACCAAATCCAGACTTGTTAGTGTCCAGGTGCTCTGATTGCCCAATGATGCTCAGATCTGGGTTTTGCAAGCCCCCCTCCTCACGGCTCTCCACCCTTGTGCTTCCCCAAACCCCACAGGCCCTGAGGTGCTGCTACCACAGAACAAGATGTATGATGATTGCCAAGATGCTGGGAACCTGTCTCATGGTTTGTTTAGAAGCTGCTCCATTTTTTCCCATTTGAAATGGTTATGTTTTCTCTCCCAGGACCGAAATGGTTAGCACTGTTAATGCAAGAACTATTTTCACATACCAGCCATTGCCTGAAAACAAAAAGTCCCGTGGGAATAAATATGACCTGTTCAGGACAAGTTCTAGCAAGCTGTGTTTAAGATTATTTATGTTTTCCAAAGGCTTCTTATTTCGAGTTCATAAATAAATGTGTGTGTTTGTACTGCAGTCTTCTGGAGATAAAGAATTGTGTTTTTCACTGCTTTATATTTCCTTTATAATTCTCTAAGAACTTGGTATGCAGAAAATGTGTTCAATAGTGGAACTGCTGTCTGGTTGATGGCAAGTGTTTGTGGAAAGCTCAGACTCTTACTGAGTTTCCTCCTATCTAGGTCATGAAGAGCTCCAGGGAATGAGAACTTTATTGGATCAGACCCTTGATTGAAAAAGCCTTTCTTCCATTTTTAACATCAACCTGGGGAATGGTCGATCGATTGCTAAACTTTGAAAATCTGCTTTTTGTTGTGTATGTATGCCATAGAAGGGCCCTCATTATCTGAGCATAAAAAGCTACTTAAACAGAATCCACTTCCAATAGGGAATGAAATTTCATATTAATTAAATTAAAAAAATTTTTTTGATTGGGATTTAACTAGAAAAATGAAAGTAGATAACGTGAAAAACTCTAAATTTTTTAAAATTTAAGGACTTCCCTGGCAGTCCAGTGGTTAGGACTCCGTGCTTCCACTGCAGGGGGAGCAGGTTTGATCCCTGGTTGGGGAACTAAGATCCTTCATGCCGCATGGTGTGG
The DNA here is from genome assembly GCF_009873245.2 of Balaenoptera musculus. NCBI lineage: Eukaryota > Metazoa > Chordata > Mammalia > Artiodactyla > Balaenopteridae > Balaenoptera > Balaenoptera musculus. The sequence continues at coordinate 18,230,413 of NC_045786.1, read as the reverse complement.
GCAAAAAAAATTTTTTTAAATTAAAAATTTATATTAAGAAGGTTTAGATTAGGTCACATTATAATATGATCTAAGTCTTAGAATAAACCAATGAGTTATTTATTTGGGGAGGGGGTGAATTTTCTGACACAACCGTACAATCCAGCATCCTTTGCTTCACGGCTGATTTTACAGTCTGACTGTGAAAAGAACTGTTTTTACAAAATATCCCCTAGCTTCGTCAGTTTTCCAAGGGCCCTTCTTAATCCTTTGATGTTCAAACCAATTCTTTCTGAAGCCCTATCCTCATCACCCTTGTGGGCTTTCTTCTGTCTTCAGTAGTGTAACCTGAGTGGACCTTCCCTGGTCCACGGCGCTGGCTGTGACGGGGGTGGCCGTCCAACATCGTTTCCATGAAAACCCACCTGTGTCATGAGATTGCAGTTTCGCTCCGTGCACATCTGCACCGGATGTTTACCACCTCAGACGGTCAGATCGTTAATGACTTAGGACCTCGGTGACCTGGACGGCCATGGAGACGTGGCCATTGAGCAGAACGAGACATCATAGTGGTTGTGCCTGGAGCTCCATTAGTGGCCTGTTTTGGTGGTTGTTTCTCTAAGCTGTGTAATTCTGGAGCTAAGATAAAAACATCCTGATTTGCCCATCCTGATTTGAAGTGGTGGGGTGGAGGGAGAGGAGGAAAGAGTGAAAAGAATTAGGATTTGAAGTATTTGCTCTTAACTTCCTTTCCCACTTCATCCCATTCAGGTCTCTTGATGTTCCATATTTCTCTAGAATAACATCCTCCCTCCTGCTTCAACCCCAATTCAATTAACCCCAGTTACTAACATTTCCCACCCAACCACTCTTTCCCCCAACCCCAAGCAATGGGAGGAAAGAGAGAAAGCCTGGAAGGGCCTGGAGCTTAAAAGTGCTTCTCCAAGAGGCATTTGGACCATTAAACAACGAGGAGATGGATTTAGGCCCTGAGAAAAGGTAGGAGGATTGCACCTTTAGTCCCCATCCCATAATTTAAATTCTCAGCACACCCCAGGGACCAAGGCGTAGCTCTGTGCAGCAGCTGCTCAAATTACAGCCCTTCAGGGAAAGCCGTCATGCTCTCTCCAATCTTCCTCTCTACCACGTCACCTACCGAATCACTGCCACCCAGCTCAGGCCCCGAACCACCACCCCCACTGCTTTGCCAAGGCCTGCACCGAGGTTAGATGACCATCCTCTTCCAGAGTACTGTCTTAAACCACAGTGGAATCCCTTTACGTCTGTACACTATAATAATCTAGGTTAATGAGAATAATCTACTTGTACTGACACGAAAATCTGCCTGAGATATATTAAGTGAACAAAATTTTGCAAAACTGTATCCATAATAGAACATTTTGTTAAAATATTTGTATTGACACATATATTAGTTCATGGAACTGGATGTTAAAATTGAAGATTCAATAGAATTGACACGGTAGGGTAGATATCAGATACCACGTGGAGTGTGACACAGGTCACCCTGGAGGAATCTTCAAAGTAAATACTGAAAACTGGTTCTGGGACCCTTGAATCCTGTTGCACATTTTGAGAATATAAGCAAGTGGCGATACATTGGGAGGAAATGTATTTGAAGAGTTCTGCTACCAAGGGCCAGGAGCCAGGAAGTGCTTGGCCCTTCATCTGGAGCCCAGAGAGGATGGGATTCTACAGACACTTGTAGAGCTGGGTTTGTGTCTCTCGGAGTTGGGGAGCCCCACGGATTGGTGCCTGATTCATGCCTGACAAAGCAAAAGTGGCTTGTGGCAGGACGGAGAGCAGCTGGCTGCGTTTGAGAAGTAGCCACGCTCCCATGGATCCGTGTGTAGGGACACGGAATGCATGACTATTTCTTCTAGATCCTGGGCCAAGAGGGAGAGAGAGCCAGTCTGCAGCCACTTAAAGTCTATCTAAGTCCAGAAAGAGGGCTGGGGAGGGCCAGGGCCTCCATCAGAGAGAGTCTGAGTGAGGGGTGGATCCTGAGACCCGAGGCCTGAACTGGGTAGGATCCAGTTGAAGAAGAAGCATCCCTCAGGCCTGGGGCCTAGCAGGGGACCCCCAAGATGGCCCCAAAACACCCTGGAAAGGAGATGTCAGCTCGAAGCATTTGTCTGCCCAGAGTGGCATCCAGCAGCTGAGTAAGGAGGTCCGAGTCTCTCCTCATGTGTCTTCCCCACACTTGACGTGACCAAGCCAGCAGGCAGGGAAGAGGAGAAAAGTAAGAAAACCAGATCATCACTTGCAGGAAAGGAAGTCTCTCCTTCTAACGAAGCCTGAATTGATGAATAAAATCTTGGACTGGATACCTAGTTTCTGATTTGCTACTGTGTTTTGTGATTGCACAATAGTCTAGTTCCTAAAAACTGAACAAGAAAATTGAGGGGCCTGTCAAGTGTTTAGCCAGTGGCAGGGGAAGATTTCCCCACTGAACCAACTTTAAAGGGCTAGAGGGAAACAAAAGTACAGTGACGTTTTTCTCACACCCCTTTGTTGTGCTTCATGGAAAGACCGGTTTCATAAACAAGGTAAGATGTCCGGGAAGTGGACACACCAGCCCTGGTTATCTCTAGGGGGTGGGGACAGGAAGTTGTTCTCTTTTTCTCTTATCTATTTCCACTATGTTTGAATTATGGAAGCAGAGCATGGTGACTTTTGTAATCAGAAAAGCCATGATGATGAATGTGCCCATCTAAAATATTAGGAGGAAAAAATCATCTCCATGAGTAAAAAACAAATATGGCGAGAAAGAGAGCAAGCTGAAAAACAAAATACCAATCGTCATAGCTAACATTTGTAGACGGCACTCCATTTTCCAAAATATTTTCATTTTAATGATCTCATTTGATTGTTACAGCAACCCTGGAGATGTGTATTTGAATTATTCACATTGTGCAGATGTAGAAACAGAAACAGTCATAATGGTTGGTTACTTCGCTTGGCCAACAACACTGCTAGTGATGAGAAGGCTGAAATTCAAGTCTTCTGGCTGTAGGTCCCAGATTCCTCCCATTTCATAACAACAAGTGCTGCCATGGAAGGATATTTAGTTGTCAGGAAGGATTCTCCCAGCCCATTCCCCATGGAGGGCACGTGGTCCCCTGGTGGACATGACACAATAAAGCCATGTTGACGCAGCCTGCATTGACAGTACTTTTCCGAACTATATTCCATTTTCCTCTCTAAACACTGGAATCTCTATGTGTTTAACCCCTCACTTTCCCCCACCTTCAAACTGATACTCTTGCTGAATTCCATGACTATCAATGACTCCATCATTTTTCCAGGATCACAGTCTCAGACTTCAGTTTTCTTTGATTTCTCCATCTCATTTTTTTCCATACTTGGTTATTTTAAAGTCTTTTAGTTTCTCCCCTAAAGGAACTCAGATCTGTCCATAATCCATTTGCATGGATTGGACCTCCCCCCTTGGTTCAGACATTTAATTTCCTGTGTGGCTCACTCACTCCCGATCATCCATTTTAAAAATTACCTTTTCCTGGAAGCTTTGTCTGACCACCTCTGGCCACTGAGGCTTCAGCCTTTGTGTTCCCATGGCAAACTATACACTGTGTTATAATGGCCTGTTTATGTCATCAATCTCCGGCTCTCTCCCTCTCAAGAAGAAGGACATCCTTGAGGGTCGAGATTACTTCTGACCTTTTATCACCATCATTTAGCACAGTGCTTGGCAAAATACTAATTTCCCAATAAAAGTTGAATGAGTGAATGAATAAATTTTTCACAAAAGGACATCTCTGGAGCACATGAAATCTGGGTGTCAGAAGTGGGAGAAGGGAAGCTGGGTGTCAGGAGAGGGAGGGAGATGGCCAAGGGAGGCACCAGGACCCTGGGCTGTGACCCAGTCATGCTGAGAAAGAGGAGAGGGTGCAGGCCCTGGGGAAAACTAGCTGCTTCAGCCTACACATCCCCACTTATCGGACTCTGGGCAGTTTTAGGGGAGGGCAGCAGGGGTGAGCTGCAGGGGTGCGGTGGAGACACTCCAGAGGCAGTGACCACAAGTCATTGCTCGTGCCTGGGAGGGCAGCAGAGGGAGCCCAGGCCCAGGCAGCTGCCCAGGGAGATGCTGTCCACTCAGGGTGAGGTGTTATCCTAAGTCCTAACTGCAAGGGAGGGCACTGCCCCCCGGAATCACCGCTTGTTACCATTTTGCTAGAATGCTGAGGCAGGGAGGCCATCCCAGCTGATCTGACTCCTTTCTGCAACCCACACTGGTACTGCAGATCCTTCAAAAACTCCTCACTGACCACTGAATAAAAGAGAGGTTTTAGCATAAAAGGCCATCCATTACTGGGTCCCCCAACACACCTTTCACCCTTTATCTCTAGCCACTCACTTCGAAGAATCCTCCACTTCCACAAGGACTGTCTGCTCACCACTGCTTCACCCAAAGCCTTGTGTCGTCTTGCCTCCTGCTCCTGCTTGGTGGGACCCCCTTCCTGAATTACATGGGAGCCACCCTTAGGATGCAGGCAGGAACGTCTCCATGCTATCTCTGGGCTGAGCAGAGACCCAGGGCAGCAAAAGGAGGCTGTGCATGCATGTGTGCATGCGCGTGCACGCGTGCACACACACACACACACACAGATTGTAACAGCCCCTAGCATGTCCAAAGCAAGAATGTCAAAGGAAAAGCCATGGGAACCTGTACATTACTTAGCATCCTAGGTGATTCTTAGCGTCAGGCTAAACTCTTAAGGAGAAACTTAGAATTTCAAGGTAATTTTAAATAAAATTCAAAGACCTTCTTATGTAGATGTATTAGTTTTCTATTGTTAGGTGACAAATTGTTGCAAGCTTAGTGGCTTAAAACAACACATTTATTAAGTCACAGTTTCTGTGGGTCAGGGGTCTGGTCATGGCTGAGCTGGGTCCTCTGCTCAAGCTCTCACAGGCTGCTTTCAAGGTGTCAGCAGGGCTATGGTCTCATCTGGAGGCTCAATTAGGGAAGAAACTGCTTCCTAGCTCATTTTAAAAATAATTTATTTATTTTCTTTATCTTTTTGGCTGCATTGGGTCTTAGTTGCGGCATGTGGGATCTTTTGTTGCACCGTGCTGGCTTCTCTCTAGTTGTGGTGTGCAGGTTTGCTCTCTCTAGCTGTGGCTCCAGACCGTGTGGGCTCTGTAGTTGTGGCACGCAGGCTTCGTTGCCCCATGGCATGTGGGATCTTTGTTCCCCAACTAGGGATCGAACCCGCGTCCCCTGCATTGGAAGGTGGATTCTTTACCACTGGACCACCAGGGAAGTCCCCAAGCTCATTTGTTGTTGGCAGAATTCAATTCCCAGTGGCTGTATGATGGAGACCTTGGCTCTGAGGGCACCCCCAGCTCCCGGCCAGATGGCCCTCTCCGTGGGCCGTTCACAGCATGGGCAGCAGGAGAGTCCCCCTTGAGTGTGCTGGGTGGAGTCTTATAGGATGGAATGTCATCATCGGAGTGGCATCCCATCAGGTTTGCCGTATTCTGTTGATCAGAAGCAAGTCACAGGTTCTGCCCCCATGCATGGGGAAGGGAATATACAGGGTGTAATTCACTGGGGTTGCCTCATAGTGCATCTGCCACAATAGATTAGGACATAGACGCTCTGAGAGATTAGCTTGTCAAGGTCCCAGAAGAACGAGAGGCAAACGTGGAAGGAGAAGTCCTATCTCTTGCTTCCAGCCAAGCGTTCTTTCTATTCTACACTGTCTCCCATCTTCTGATCACCGTGCATTGCTTTAAACCACAGTCAGCAAACTTCTCCTGTAAGTAGCCAGATAGTAAATATTTAAGATTTTCTGGGCCATATGGTCTCTGTTGCAATGGCTCACCTCTGCTGATGGAGCACAAAAGCCATAGATAATATGCAGTGAGTGAGCGTGCCTGAGTTCCAATAAATCTTTACTTATGGGCACTGAAATTTGAACTTCATTTAATTTTCACGTTACAAAATATTATTCTTGTATTGATCTTTTTTTTCTCAAGCACTGAAAAATGAAAGAACCATTCTTAGGTCACAGGCCACACAAACAGGTGGTTGGTCAGCTTTGGCCTGTGGCTCAGCGGACAGCTGTGCTTTCACAAGGACGCACCTGCTCTGCCAGGGAGAGCCAGACCCACTCAGCTGGTGTACCCGCCTGTGGTACCCAGCACACAGTCAGCATCTACTCTTTTCAAAATAACAGTAACTTAGGAACCATCATGACATCTACCTCACAAGGCTGAACTCTGAAGTGAAGATGATGCCACAGAGCCACCAGGTGACAAGTGTCTTGCTGGTCATCAGTGACTGAGAGGTATTTAACAAACCATACTGAGCATCTGTATGGACTGAGCACTACTGCAGACATGAAGAGTTTCTGTCTGAATGAAGATTACATTCCTTTGGAAGAGACAGGCAGTGAATTAATGAACAGGTAACTGTGTAATGTGTCAGATGGAGAAAAAAAAGGCAGGGGGACAGAGAGGGACAGGGGAGAGCTATTGTTATTCCATGTCGGGGGTCAGGAAATGCAACAGTGACAATGGGCAGAGGCCCTTAGGATGTGAGGGAGGAAACCAAGCAGATCCTGGGGTGAAGGGCGTTGTAGCTGAGGGAACAGCAAGTGTGAAGGCCCCGAGGAAGGTGGGTCTCAGCCAGGTTAAGGATCGGCAAGGTCCATGGGGCAGAGTGGACAGGGAAGGGGTAGAAGAGGTTTGGGGATGCTGGGTGGTCATGGAGACCTTGGAAATCACTGTCAGGGCTTTTGTTTTGCCTGTGCGTGAAATGGAGGGCATCGCGGGGCTCCAAACAGGGCAACGACAGGGCCTGGCTCCCAAGGTCACACACTTGAGAGAAGGGCTGGGAGAGGCAGGCACATACGGTGTTGTTTTGTCAGCGCAGAGACTACTTCCTTCTGTGGGTTCTGGGTCCAGGATGGGACCCACTGCATCGTGTTCACCCGGGGAGAACCTCCCCATCTGGAACAAGTGTGTAGCCCCTGCTGAGGGGCTGAGCAGATGACATTCCACAGCACAGAGCGAGCTTTTGAAATTGAACCCCTAGCTTAACAGAGTAACTTGACAGAGGAGGGGAGGATGAGTCAGCCATCTGACATCAGGGACAGAGGAGCGGCAGGGCTGGGTGCATGCTGGTCCAGTGCACCTGAATTACTGCACAGAACGCCGGGGCCTGGGCACTGGCTTTCATCAAAGAGCAGCCTCACTGCCACTCACCTCCTTCTGACATGAGCAGGTCTGGCTCTGAGGGAGGAGGACGTCCCTCCCTCAGCTGGATGGGGTTGGGGGCCCCTGGGTGGGTCTCAGGCTGGTAACCACCACCCAGAGGCCCTCTGAGAAGGCCCCACATGGTTGTTTAATTCCAAAACAGTGATGCAGTTAAAGCTTCTCCGTCAGGCAGCCTTATTGTTTCAGGATTTGAGAATTTCAGGCATTTAATCTTGACAAGGTCGAGAAAAAGTGTATTGTTCCAATTATCAACCACAGTGCATTTTTTCTCTTTACTGAATGAAACTGCTCAGCCGCATTTGCTAAAAAGTCTTTAAAAGCTGATTCATATCCCCTGACCAGAAGTCCTTTAGAGCTAGATTTATCTAAGCCTTGGTGTGAAGCTTTATGTGAATTCATTTCATCCTTTTCCTTTTAATCATCAAAGGTTGAGTGTCCTCGGGGTGAGGAGAATTTCTCTCCTTAAGAAATGATTAAAATCATTGTCTTGATCTGCTCCCATTCCCACTTCATTTTCTCAAAGTTTTTTTTAGAAACTTGGGTCACAAAAAATGACCCAAGTACTTTATGCCTCTAGTAGAACCAGGCCCACCTTGGAGAGAAGGCAGAATGGTCTACCCAGCTGCGAATCCTGATTCAGACTAGGCATTTCACTACCTACGTCTCTGGTTTCCCCCAACATAGAAGGACAGCACTCTAGGCCTCGCTGGAGAACTTGACCCTGAACTTTGCCCTCAAAGATTCAGCTGAAAGAACCTCAGGTGGAAACACCTCTCCACACCACCGGCCGCTCCGATCTGCCTTGGGTCAATTGGCCACTAGGAAGTAAGCGGCTCAGACTGCTTTGCTTGACCCTCCTGCAGATTTGTCTCCAATAGTTGGGTTTTAACATCACCAACTGTGCTGTCTTCACCCTGCTCTGTGCCCTGCTGGGCTGGCCTTCGAGGACTTGATCGACAAGTTCCCTCATTCTTAGGCTTTGGAGCCTAAGAAGGAGAGAGGCATTTGACTAGGGACCCGGGCTCTGCCGGGTGGATCATGATGTTGGACGGATGGATGGAAGGATGCAGGTGATGGCTTTCTGCAAGGAACCCGGGCCTCTCCCTGCACTCCGAGGTTGGGTGACACGGGGGCATACTGAAGTGGTGATCTCAGCCTGGACTCCAGCTTTTCCAAGCAGGACAGTGCTGACACAGCTTCCAGGCATTGCTAGGGACCGGAACAGGACAGTAAGAATGTGGTGGATACTTTGGTGACTGTAGCTGATGGACCGGTTGAGGGTGATCTGGAATATTTTGAAGGTGAGGACTTGGATGCTCATGGTTGGGACATGAAAGTCAATACCACCCCATCTGAAATCACAAGCTGGTGAGTCAGGTGCCTTATGGATCTCACCAGCCTTGAAAGTGAAGGCACAGCGTCAGATGCGAGGGGAAAGGAGATGGGCCCACCCTGTCTTGTGCAATTTTCTTCTGTTTTGAACCAGGTCGTTCTGAGTACTTTTCATGACTGATGACAGTTTTCAGTAGGTTGGGGGGATTATTAAGGCTCCTCCTCTCTCTTTGCCTTTCCTCTTTTTTTTTCCTTTTCTTTCATTGGCTGTTATTCTCACCCATACAATTTATATGAACTCAAGCTTCAATAGAAAAACCACTGTTTTTAGACTTATGTTTAATGTTGCACAGCAGAGAAGCTCTGTGGAGCCTAAGTGCTGTTCTTATTTTTCTCAATCTTTGCCTTTTATCCTAAGCACAGCTATACTATTACAAGATTCGTATCTATGTCAAGAAACCATCTTTCCCCCATCCCTCTGTATTTATTCACTCATTCATCAAACACTGAGTAACTAGCGTGCATCCAGCCTTGGGAGAACAATTCTGGGGAAGTGCTGTGAGTTACACCACCTCTGCCCTCAGAGAGCTCAATCCACTTGTGAGTAAGTTTCTTGACAGTGCATGTGGCTTCCAGCCATTGGCAGTCCCATCCTCCAGAGCTGCGCCGTCCAATATGGCAGCCAAGAGCCACATGTAGCCGCTGAGCTCTCACAAGGTCGGACATGTGCTGGTTATTCAGTGTTTGCTGAACGAGTGAATGCATGAGTGAATGCATATGGAGGGCAGGTTCAGAGTGAGACGTGCTGTTCGTATAAACTACACATGGGGTCATGAAGAATTAGTAGGCAAAAAAATGTATGAAAAATGTTGGTTAGTAGACACTTGGTTCTGTCCAAAACTTCCATAAGACATTCGGTCTATGCCAAAAGGTTCTCGATATTTGGTCATTTTTGGTCCTGTCCAAAACATCCATGGAGACATTTGGTCCATGCCAAAAGGTCCTTGATATTTGGTCCTTTCCAAAACCATTTGGCATGGACCAAATATGCTCATGGATGTTTTGGACAGGACCAAATGTCCTGCAAGGAAAATATTCATTAGTATTTTTAAAAAGTTGATTATATGTTGAAATGATAATAGGGTATACTGGCTTGAATAAAATATATTATTAAAATTAACTTCATCTGTGGCTGGCTACTAGAAGACTTAAAGTTACAATTGTGGCTCTCTTGATGTTTCTCTTGGACAGCTTCGCTCTAGATGGCCTGCTTCCACCTCCTTCTCTTTCCTCTCTTCCAGGAGTGAGCACTTCCTCTGGGTACCACCACCATTCCTGATGTGTAGCGCCTATCCTACTCTAGTGGCTGACCGTTCACGTCTGAAACTTTTTCCAGACTGGGCACCTCTTGAAGGAGGAACTTACTATCCAGCCTGCAGTGCAGTGCTTGGTATAAAATAGGTGGACAATAATTATTTGGTGAATACTGATCCAATTCTCCTATTAGACTAAACTTGTGTGAGGCTAGGCATACAAGATAGTTAACATGGTCTTAAGTATAATATGGAGTAGGCATTCAATATGTGTGTGAAACATTTCAGTGATAATTTTAATTTCTAAAGTACAACTGAATTTTAAAAGCTCCTATAAATGTTTTCTTTATTCCTAATTATTGAAACTTTTAAGGGTAAGATGCTAGGTAATACAGTACTGTTGCTACACACGTGGGGTGTGTATTTATTTCACTGTGCACATGAATCCTGCTGGATATAGTTAAATTTATAGTCCATGTGGTCCATTTGCAAAATAGACATGAAGGCCAGCTAGATTCTAATTAATTCTCAGGATTCTCTGGGGTTTTCAAAACCAATGTAATCAATCAATTATAAAAGAGAAGCACAATATAAGGTGTCATAATTGTTTTACTCGAAATATGCAGAATTTAAGACAATAAACACACCAGAAGATATTTATGTAACATTTGACCCTTGTCTTTGATGATTTTGCTTCTCACTGGGACTGGGTTCGATTTTATGCTCATCTCAGGCCAGAAGCAATTTGGTCAAGCTGAACACTCTGTAGATGTGAAGGTAGCCTGGCCCTAACACACCTTTATGGTTAGATGTTAGGTGAGTATATTAGTGAAAACAGATTCATTATTTGTGAGGAAATTTTATGAATTTGACCCAAGACACCAAAGTGTCTGGTATCTTAAATTAACACAGCATTAGTTTTCCATCAGTTATTAATATAAAGGGAATCACTGTATCTAGATAAACTAGGTAGATTTAAATAAAGCTTAAAGGCTTTATCTAGTCAGTTAAATAGACATTTTAATTATTAATCTTATGATCATATTTTTGAAAAACTGTCTAACCCCTTATGAACTATTGAATAGTGGAAGGAATTGATGTAAGTAAAGTGGTACAGGGGTACTCGGATGCTGCTTCTTTTGTGAAGGCAGGCCTCCCTCCTCAGTACTGCTGTAAACACTTTGCTGGCACTTAATATTTAATGTCTTGAATTACAGTTATTGGAGTAGCTATCTTATTCTAAAACCTACATTTTTCTTACTCACTTTAAAAATTCTGCTTTCCCCATGGAAGTTCTTCTCTAACTGCGTGTGGAATCGAATTAAAGTGAAGTGAGTACAGGCCTGAGAGTCATGAGCCCTGGTCCAGACACTGAACAGCTGTATCACGTCTAGCAATTTCTCTTATTTTATTTAATCCTCATTATTTAATCTTCATAATCATCAGTCCCACTTTTCAGCAGATGAAACTGAGGCTAGAAGGAGATTGAATGCCATGCCTACGGCACTAGTAAATGGTAGAATCAGGATCTGAACCTACATCCCAGCAACATCTGATTTCCTCTGGCTTCTCCTGAACTTGCCTTTCAATCAGAACTATTTTCAGAAAGCCCTACTCTAAACTAGAATACTCCTCCCTCCCCAAAGCATTAAAACAGAAACAACATCTATAATTATCAGTACTTGTTACTGTGGGTCCAAGTATTAATACAAGAAGCAAGAAGACCTCAGCAAGACGTGTTGTCATCGCTGTCACAAACTTAATTATTGGGTAGAAAAGTTGAACGTTGCCGCTAAACAGAAGAGGAGTATGAGAGCTTTCTCCGTGAATGTGTGGAAAGAAACCTGGGGTCTCTTTCTGGGTCTGCCTCATGCTTTCTCTGTGGCCTTGGGCAAGTGATTTCAACACTCCTTAGCATCCTGGGGTAAAGTGGGATAGTGACAGACGGTGCCTACTTATTGCACTGCTTTGCCAGGACAACGGATTGTATTGGTCAAGGGCTGTAGATGAGCGGAAGTACAATGTTTTATATGACAAATCGCACTATACCTGGGGCCGGGAAAGTGCAGGGATCCTGGAAAGCAGATGAATCTGTCCTGTTTCCTTAGTTTAAAAAGGGAGGTGGATGGTCACCAGCTCTTCCGGCTCTACCTGCTGAAGTTCTCCTTGAGCCCACGGAGCTGTTGATTGCTTTCACACACCCTAGAAATGCTGGCAAAAATGAATCCACTATCGTTTGGGACAGACGTGGGCCGGCGACAACTCTCTGCTGACATTTGCCATTCTTTCAACACAATGACACACAGTTGTAAGGATCACCAAGATTCCTGCCCTAACTGAGACAGAGCAGCGTCAGTTACTTTTCTTGACTTGGTCTCCGTTCCTCTAAACTGTCGCCTGTCCCCATGCAGATAACTCCTTGCGGAGTTGCTTTCCTCTCCGCGGCTGAGGTGGCAGCGTTCAGCGCCGGCCTTCTCAGTGTATTGTTCATAACTTTGCGTTAAGATTGCTTGGGTTGCAGAATTTTAAATAAAACGATGTGAATTGCTAATGTTTGAGCTGCACTCGTTGAAGCGGGTGGGTCACCCGGGGTCACAGGAGCTTCAAGGTCAGTAGTGGCCTCAGGAGAAAGGCCTCCCCGCAGAGCAGCCCCCTCATTTCTGCTGGTAACGCGCAGGCTGGCCTCCGGGGGCGGGAGCGGGGGGAACCGGGCGGGAGCACCTAGCCCTCCGGGGCGCGAGGAGTCAGTGCGGTTCCGCCCGGGCCCCTCCAGCCCGAGGAGGGGGGTTCACAGCGACAAAGGAAGGGGAGCTCCAGAGAGGCTGCGGGAGGTCGGGGGCTGCGGCGCCCTGGCTGGGGGTCGGCGGCCTGGCACGGAGGGGGCGGAGGGAGGCGGCCGCGCGCTCCGCCCCGCGCCCCACGCCAGGTCGCCGCGTGTGCACAGTGTTGTGGGCCCGCCGCGCCCCTCCCCTCCCCTCCCCTCCCCTCCCCTCCCCTCTCGTCCGCTCCCCTCCCGTCCGCTCCCCTCCCCTCCCCTCCGCTCCGCTCCCCTCCCATCCCCTCCCCTCTGCTCTCCTCCCCTCCCCTCTGCGTCCCTCCCCGCGCCTCCTCCCCGTCCCTCCCCTTGCCGCCGTCCCCTCCCCCGCGGCCCGGAGCGAGCGCCGCGCCAGCGCCACACTGCCCCGCCGCCGAGCGCGACGACACGCCGAACAGGTGGCCGGAGGCTGCGGCGCCGCGCGGGCACAGGCGGGCGAGCCCCGGGCCAGGCGAGGCGAGGCGAGGCGAGGGCGGCGGGCGGGGCATGCGAGCCTATCTGGCCCCCGGCCTCGGCCCCTAGCCTCGCGCCCGCGCCGCGCCCCGCGCCCCGCGTACAGCCGCCCCGGCCCGGGGCGCTCCGGCCTCTCCGGCCGCGGTCACCGAGGGGCGCGGGCCGGCCCGCGGCGGCGGCGGCGGCGGCGGCATGAAAGTGACCGTGTGCTTTGGGAGGACCCGGGTGGTCGTGCCGTGTGGGGACGGCCACATGAAAGTTTTCAGCCTCATCCAGCAAGCGGTGACCCGCTACCGGAAGGCCATCGCCAAGGTGAGGGGCCGGGGGCGCAGGCGGGGGCGGACGACTCAGGGGGCGGAGGAGGGGAGGAGGAGCGGGAGGAGGGAAGGCGCCGGGATCAATATGGCGCTTCCTGGAAGGGGAGGAGGAGGCGGAGGCGGGGAAAGGGAGCGCGCGGCGGCCGGCCCGGCCTGCGCCCCCCGCTCGGGCTGCGGGCCGCAAACTTCCGCGCGCCCGGGCCCAGGGCCCCGGCCCCTGCCTCTCCCTCGGGTCCCGGCCGCCGGCGCCCCGAGCCTCCCGGGAGCCGAGCCCGAGCCGCGCCGGGGCGCGCGGAGCGGGGCCGGACGCCTGTTCCCGGCCGCGAGCTGCGGCCCCGGCTCCCCGCCCAGGCCCGCGGGCGGAGGCCGGGCGAGGGAACTTTCCTGGTGGAGCAGAGTTCGCTCCGCGTGCTGCGAGAGTGGCTGGCTCGCTAGTGCCTCTGGGCCCCCGCCGGGCAGTGGGAGCCCCTCGTGCGTGCCAGGCAGGGGTCCCGGGCGGATGGGGGCGCGGCGCGGGGACCGACCCGCTCCCACTGGCTCGCGATCGTCGCTGGAGCCCAGCACCTCGGTGACCGAGAGGCGCCGGAGCACGGCTCCTTGAAGGAGCACAGCCCAGAAATCGGTCACCGAATATCGAGTTTTCCTGCAGGCATGTCGCCGTTGACCTGTCTGCCACGAGCTCCATGTGGAGCCGGGGCCGCGCGCGGCCCGGGCCTGGAGTTGAGTAGCTTTCCCTTTTTCCCCGTGGAGTGATAACATTGTCTCCACTTCACTGCATTCCTGTACAATGTGTCAGAAGTGAAAAGGCATCTTGTTAAATTGTTTTATCGTCTGTGTCTGTTTGACAACAGCCCACGCCTCCCAAGTTTCTCCCCAGCACCTGAGGATATTTCCTTTGCGGCAGAGTAACGTTTGGTGGAAAGCATGTTCACTTTCAAAATTTCCTTTTTGTCTCCGATCTTGGAGTGGTTTGCGTCCTGTGGGTTTGGGGGGTCGCAGGTGAGAGGGACGGTGGCTTTGTCAAGCCTGATTGAGTGTAGACAGGGTGCTGGGGTGGCATTCTACAAAGTCTCAGAAATTAAGAGGGGAAAAAACCTTTTTACACTGTTGTTTTTAGTATAGAGAAAAATAGCATAAATTTGGCCTTTTAAAGATAATCTTAGGAACGTTTAAGAACCTGACACAATGATGGAAGATGTTGACTTTACTTAACGGCTCTAAAATGTTCTTTACAGTTGGTTGAACTTATTGAAAATCAAATAAAATTAGTGGAAATTGGGCACCTGTTTATCTTGAACCACTGTCAAGGGGGAAAACCCCTCTAAACCCATGTTTAGCATTTTAAAGCACTGTTTATGAATGACAGTTTGTGATCTAAACATTCTATATCAATAAATCAGGTTGCATATGTACTCAGGAAACCAACAAAAAAATCATGCAAGGAAAGAGAAATACAGTAATATATATTCTGCAGTGTGTCCAGGTTCCTGAGTAGGGAGGGGTGATCGACATTTCTTTGCTTACATGCTTAATTTAAAATTTACGTGCTTAAAGTTAGTCATTTACATGCTTAAACATTTACATGCTTAAAATTAGTCATATTTCATTATGCACACGATGCATGTTGGTCGAACAGCTTGTTTGGGAGATACAGATGTAGTTGAGTCATTTGTATGTTCCGCAGAAATTCTTAAGCGTTTGCCATGTCCAAGGCATTTTTCTGGGTGCTGGACATCTGCAGGACCCACTGGCTGCTTGTGGAAATTGGACTGTGAGAATCTAGGAAAGGGGCTCCACAGTCCTCCAAGTGAGGGCGGCCAGCCTTTGGACGGGAGAGTCGTGGTGCGGTGGGGAGAAGACAGGCCTCTGGGGTGTCGGGTAGATGGAGTTGAGAGGTATCGCTGAGAGATCTGGACTTTGTTTTTAGGTATCAGTGGTGGTGGTTTCACAGTGACTGGGGAGCGGGAAAGGAAGCGCAAGTTTTTGCAGGGTGCCTGGGAAGGCACCCCAAGAGGAGCTCAACAGCTGAGTTGTGAAGGGTAGGCATGAGATTGATTACTTTTTCTGGTGGAGAAGGAAGGAAGGAAGGGTGATTCTCAGAGAGTGATGGTATTGTTGGAGTTGGAGATAAATGACTCAGAGATGATTCAGGGGTTTCCAAAATTATTTAAGTTCTCTTTAAGTGCAACTCACAGTTCAGCAGGTAAGTTTTAAAATGGGCTTTGTGGTCTACAAAGTTCAGGCATTGGATCACAAGACTGTTGACTCTCAACTGTGGCAAGAGCTGGAGTTTATTCCAGGTCCATTTGTAGTTTTTCCTCTTAAATGATTAGGTAATGGCTAAGATTAAACTTTAGTCACTCTTCCCATTTCTCCCACCCTGTTTAAAAATGATTATGAAGCAAACACTTATTAACACTTGTTTTAACTTTTATTCTCTTATCTCTTCCTCACCCCTTACTGTTGAATAGAACAAGATAAATTTTGTATGAAGAATTGGGTAACTGGGTAGCTGTAGAGTGGTGTTTCGTTGCTAGGTGACATGTGCCATGATGAACTCCCATCTGGTGGGGAAAAATGGGGGAAGATCATGTTTATGGCTTTGTATAAAAACCAGATAAGCTGGAAAAAAAAAAAAAAAAAGAAAGAAAAGAAAAAGGAAACAGAAAGAAAGATCCCAAGCCACTAAGACTTTCTCTGCAGAGAGCATTTTGTGGTGTGATGGGGCTAATTTTTTGGCATTATACTTGAGCTGTTTTCAGGTTAAACAGATCAGTTTTTCTGGGCAGTGGAATGGCATGACTTAATATCAGAAATGTCCTCAATAAGCAGATATTTGAAGGCTTACACTTATTCATAGCATTTTTTTTTTTTCTCCAGTGAAAAAATAGTTTTCTGTTTATGATCACTGATGGGTGAAAATGCTTTGGCTGTTCTTCTCCATCCACCCATCCTCATCCAGACCGTCTCTAAGGAGGGTGCTCTGCTAGACACTGAGGACCATGTTACATGGACTTTCTGTGTATGTGACCCTTCTTCTCCTACCTGTGGCCTGACTCATCCATGCTCCCCAATGGACACAGGGTGCAGAGCACCAACTGCCGGGACTCTGTAGTGTGGTGTACTTGGCTTCTCAGGGCTTTGCCGGCTCCTTCCTAATTCTGAGTGGATTGGGGCTGGCTCTGAGATTTCCCATTTTTCCTGCTGTGCATCCCAGCTCTGGTTAGGAGAAAGATAAGAAAATCTCCATGCTTTTTTTTTTTTTTTAATTGTTAATTTGTTGAAGGGCTACTGTATGCAAAATGTCATGCTCTATGAAGAAATGTAAGGCTGAATTCTTGCACTGCAGAAGAATGTAATTTGGGAGACGGTGAATATATTAAACTATAAATAACAGTAGGCAATAGCATTAATTAGCAACAGGGTGGTACATACAGACAGTAGTTGCTTCTGGATTTCAGAGATGGGAGTGGTCATTATGGCCTGGGGGGTTTGCCTTGGGCTTAGTAAGTGGGAAGGCTGGCCTGGATTTAGGACAGTGCTTCCTAACTGGTTAGTGGGGTGACCTCCAAAAGCACCTGCCTGGCCTAGGTGTCCCAGTCTGTAGGGCTTCGGTAGGGTCCAGGCGTGTGAATCTGGAGAGTTGCTGCCATTCTGAGAGGTGGGAGGGAGGGCGTTGCAGGTGAGCATCAGGGCTAGTTTGGCTCCTACGCTGCCTTCCTGTCAGATGGTGGGGCAGGACCAAGCTGAGGAGGACTGGGAACGCTGGGACAAGACGCTGTTACTTCCTACAGTCTGATGGTCCAGGGAGGACCGGGGTGCTTGGGCAGGACAAGCGCTCCTCTGGGACGAGGACCACCAGGATTGCGTTCATCCACAGAAACACTGCTGATTGCTGAGTAGCGGAGGGAAGACGGGGCTAAAGGCAGAAGTGAGGGTGGGAGGGGTGGCTGGAGCCTCTTAGCTCACTGCCCCCCCCCCCGCCGCCCATAGCCCTCTTCTGGCAGGGGGCGCTTTGGATTGGGTTTGGAGACCTAGCTGTTTTCACCGTTGAACCTTGGGCACACCAACCCTACAGAGCCTCGTTTCCTCCTCTCTAAAACGGGTCACTCCCTTGCAGGGTTCCCGTGAGTACTGAGGGGATGATGAATGGGAAGCTCCTCAGCACTGCCTCTGGATCCCTAACGGGTTTTACTGGGTGGATGGTTTTACTGCCTGCCAGGCTTTCCCAAGCAGTCTGCTCTTCCTGTTTGGGTTTTTCCTCTCTGCTTAAGAAGAAAGTGTAATTTAATTAAAGAATAGGTAGAAATGGTAATATTTGCCTAAGCAGCACCACAATCAGAGGAGCAAATCTGTGTGTATGTGTGGGTATGTGTATGAGGCAGGGAACGTAAAAGTTGTGGATATTGGCTTTACCCTAGGTTGCTTTCTGGGCCTGTGGTTTTGGGGCCACTGCTTCTGTCCCTTGAGCATGGAAGAGTTGTGTGAGAGTTATTTAATAGCAATTTGTTGTTATTAAAAAAAAATAACAAATTTATGGGCAGTAACTTTTGAAAATGTGCTTTCCTTTTTTTGGGGGGGAGGAGGACTGTTGATTACTAAAACCCTGTAAATCATGGTTTTTATGACAAATCTTGTGGTTGGTGTGAGATTTCTCGTGAACAGATGGATGACTGCATGTTGTTACACATTCAGGAGCTTATTGAAACTTTTAGGAAAATACATTGTTGCAGAATTTGAATGACCATATTTTTGAATAGTGAAACGAAATAAATTTTATTATTTCATTAACATCTTCCCGTCTTCCCTTTCAGAAAGGAAAAAATAAACAAACATGTCTGAAAGGCTGATCTTTCTAAAATGCAACTCTCCGTGTACTCTTCTGCTTAAGGGCCTCGACACCCGCTTTCCCCAGAGGCCAAGTTCTGCCGCCTCAGCAGGGCCTGTCCCTTGCAGGACCCCTCTTGCCTCCAGCCTCTCCCTTCCCAGACCCCCTACCCCATCCCTACCCACTTGGCCTTCCTTGCACTTTCCTGTCTTTGCTCTGGCATTTTCTGTTTCTCCCACCTGGACCATTTGCTCTCTTCCTGTCTGCTCATGTCTGGAGCCTCAGCTCAGTTCAGGCTGGCCCTGCATCCCAAGGCGGCCTGAGGTTCTCCCCGCGGGGCACTTGTCTCAGGAGCTTCCCGCACTGACCTGGAGGAACGTGCTTTGCTGTGGGTGCTTCGGTGTGTTTGTTTCGGAACAGAACTGCGCCCCGTCTCCTCCAGGTGAGGTGCTTGAAGGTGATGGCCCTGCCTCGGTCTTACCTGTACGGCCAGTATCTGCCACGTAGTCATCTTACAAGTTGAGTAGATACGAAGTTGAGAACAAATACACGGCACGTATTCTCACACAAAAAGTGCACTTTTGCTTCGGAGACTGTGTAATTTTAAGGACTTTAAGGTTTGGTATGTTTGGCACATTAGCACAAAGAGATTGTAATTGCAACTCAGATTTAGTGTGATTTTGGAGTATCTGAAAGTTATTCTTTCGTGTCGGCTGTTTTCAGGGAGTTTGGTCCCTTCTTCAGCCCGAGCAGAGGGGTCGTCCTGGGGTTTGCGTGGGGCCTGGTTCAAGGCAGGTGGCCAGGGCAGTGCGGGAATCTGGCCCCGAAACACACCTATGCCGGGTCTGGCGCTTCTAAAACTGTTAGCTGGGATCCGTGGGTAAGTGCCAGGAGTAAACAGAAATATTTAGGATCTGAGATTCACAGGGAGAGTCTGGCGATGGGAGGTGCTTCTTGGCTCACGGTGAACGCCGGTGAATTGGGCGTGGAGGTAGGGTTCAAAGCCCCATTTGCACAGACTCTCCAGCTGTCCTCTGAGGCTTGTACCTCCCTGTAGAGCTGGATGCGGGCAGGTGACGGCAAACACTGAAAGGTGAACAGAGCCTTCTGCATTTTTTCAAGGATGGAAAGAAATATGTACAATTGGTCCAGGAAGGTGCTTTCCACAAGTGGAGGTGCTTTTCCAGGGGGTGGAGGTGGGTGGCTAGGCCCACACAGGGGGCTTTCCTCCTGCTCGGCCACTCACGCAGCAGTGCTAGCTGCCACCAAGGTCAAGGTCAATGGCAGTAGAGCAGGGGCCCAGGAAATTTATACATTTTACCGATTTTTGGTATCTTTTCTGTTTTACATGGAAAATAGAAAAATCTTTATGAAAAGAAATGCAGAGTTCTGTGAACGTAGTAGAAAGGTGATTATTTTTTGTCTTTTAGTCATTATTTTATCCTGTTGAAATTTTTTTTCCATTTGGAAGGATTATGTAAAAATGCCTTTCCTTCATGGCTGTGTGTCTTCCTGTGTCTGACCTGCCATCTTTATGTGGTTCTATTACTTTTGTTTATTCTTTTTTCCTCATCAACTCATATTGGAACTTAGAAATAAAATTTCCAGCTTCATTCCAAGTGACTTGAAATGTGAATTATTTAGTTTTTTTCTCTCAGAAATAGCTCATACACACATACACGAGAAATGAAAACACATGTCTACACAAAAAACATGTACATGAATGTTCATGGCAACATTATTCATAACAGCCAAAAAATAGAACAAGCCAAGTGTTCAACTGAACAAAATGTGGTATATCCATACATAAGAATATTATTAAGCCGCAAAAATTAAGTTAGGATACATGCCTTGCTATAGATGCACCTTGCAAACATTATTCTATGTGAAGGAAGCCAGTCATAAAGACCCACATATTGTATGAGTCCATATATACAAAATGACCAAAGTAGGCAAATCTATAGATATAGAAAGTAGAGTAGTGGTCGCCAGGGCTTGGGGGTTGAGGGTAATGGTGAGTGACTCTTTATGGGGATGGGGTTGGTCTTTGGGGTGATGAAAATGTTCTAAATTTAGATAGTGGTAATGGTTGTATGCCTCTGTGAATAGACTAAACATCATGGAATTGTACACTTTAAATGGGTGAATTTTATGGAATACTATTATGTCTCAGTAAAGATGTTAAAAGAATAGACTACATAAGCCACTATGAACAAAGCTCCATTTTTATGTATTTTGTAGTTCTGAGAGTCCCATAAAACATGTTTTTCTGTGTCAGAGATACTCAAAAACCTCAAATGAAGACTGGCTGTTTTTAGGAGTTTTCCATACAATGTGTGAACTGGCTTTCTCAAGCCTGCCTACTCTCTCCTGGTGCTGTCTGCTAAGCCCCCGACTGCTGAGGCACCGAGTCTCCTGTTCCCCCCTTTAAAGGCTTCACCAACTAACCGTTCACCTGTTCTGCCTTGTTCTCCCTCAGCCAGAGATTCCTTCCTCCCCAGCTCACCAGCTGCCCTGGCAGTTGATTCGGATGCCCTAAAATGTCCATTGTGGAAGAGCTTCTCCAGGTTTTGGTTTAGGACAGTAGTTTTGAGCTTTGGCAAATCTCACAAACTCTGTGAGCGCCAGTTTTCCCATCCTCATCTTCCCATATTCAGAAGTTCTGGGCTGGGCTCCTGATGTCTGTTTCCCCGTGACAGCCACCCCGAGTCTGTGTGGTTGGTTGTCTGCCTGTGGGACCAGGAGGCATGAGTGGTGTGCGGTGGCTTTTCAGAGGCGCAGACAGGGTAGATCTCTACTGCATCCACCCTCCCTGTGAGAATGTTTTACTTCCCTTACTTTCAAATGATGGGCTTGGCCCCCAGGTCAAACATACACTGTTTGAAAGTTAGTATGTATTTTGCCTGGACTGTCCCTCAGAATTCCTTACTGTCCCAAGATAAGTATCTTTTAAAATAAAATTACATGGTCAGAAGTAACTTAATAAGACTATTCATTTTGTGAAGCGAAACTAAACGTGTGCTTCTGCATGGTTCTAAATGGATGGTATATGTGTACATATACACGCACATATATGTTCATGAACTTGGTATTTCTATGGTGGTATAAATTTAAGTGGTTTTAGAGCTGACAGGTCGATATTATTCCCACTTTTAATGTTCTTTAATATACAGAAACAGTAAGACTTAATTTTTTGGAACCCAGGTTTATTTTTTTCTGGTGTGTAGTTTTTCTTGTTATTGTATTGCATCCCTGTATGATAGGGTTTATGTTTCTGAAAAGGCCTCTTTGAGATATTCTACAGTAAAAAATCAATGTTTCCTTCTCAATGTTTATTTCAGAAAACAAGTCACTGTATATCAAAAACCTAAAATTGCTAAATACTGAAAATATGTGGTATTAACAGATGAAAAACACAAAAAAGAGAGTGCCATTTCTGTGTAAGTGGTTGATATGAGAATGGGATTTTTTGTTCTAGTTCTTTTAAGTATACAGTAAAAACTGGGAAAGTTTTTTCATGTTCGTGTTTTAATTTTTTTCTAAATCTAATATTGAATCCAGAATTCAATAACCATTTCCCAGTGACCACACAAAGGCATTTAAGATGTATCATTTGTAATTCTGAAATCCAGTGTGCAAAGTCATATGTGAATAATAGTTAGCCAGGTTCCTGCCCAGCAGGGTTATACTCCAACCTGAGATCCTCTCATCCCAGCCAGCAGCACCTGCAGAAGAAGGAGGTGGAATGTGCAGGATATTGGTTCCTGGTGTACCACCGCACAGGATATGACTAATCACAAATCCATGAAAGTTGAGTGTAGGATTTGGAATCTTTACCACTTTGTTAGAGATCTGGAAAAAACCTTTCAGACAAATCAAGAGGATCTCTAAGTGAAAGTGCCTCATTTGGATTGATAACTCTTTAGGCAACTGCATCTGGAAGATGGTGGCATTTCAGCATTTGTACTGCCTGAGGAATATGAAATGAGTCATATTTTCAATTATGAAGGCACATACTATCAGGGATATTTTTTTCAAGGAAACCTGGAAAGCTGATAAAACCCTGAACTTTTTACGGTGGAGTCAGTTTTATCTTTTGTATTTTATGACCCACTTGTTAAAAACACAGATGTTTGCAAAAACACAATTAGCTGGAAGTGGAAAGTTTGGTGGTGGGTGTTTTTTTCCTCCTAGGAAGCAGGCACATCAGTGTGACACACTCTGGGCCAGGATTCAGAAGAGCAGATTGCATCATTTGTGTGTCTGAGAGCAAGAACGGCAACTTCTGTAAGCCCAGGATCCTTGGCTTCTAATACCACGTCCTTCATGGGATTGTTGTGAGGGTATGAAGAGAGAATGTAAAAAAGCATTGTAGGAAGTAAAACGGAGTAAATGTGAACTGTACTGTTCTTTCGTTTTTGCTAAGAATGGTTGCCAGTGACTAAGGCTCACTTGAGTAAATGCTTCTAAATTGTTTCTTCTCATCCTCCTTAGAATTGCTCTAGATGTGGGAAATTGAATGTTTGGTAAAAAAAGTTCTCCCTTAAAAAAGTCTCGAAAACTTTCTTCTGCAGTTTGAGAAATAAAACCCCAGTGACATTGATTTAGATGCTCCAAAGATGTCCATAGTGGAAGAGCTTTTCTAGTTTTTGGTTTTGGCCCCAGTAGTTTTGAACTTTGGCAAGTCCCACCAGCTCTGTGAGCCTTAGTTTTCTCATCTGTAATTTGGGAATGTTTTCTTTTGTTGGCAGTAATGAAGATCAAGGGATTTAATGTAGATAATCCCCCTGCCATATTATAGACTCTTAGTCAATTTTAGATCTTTTTCTTTGTCTCAAGTTTTACACATAGATTAGGCACACTTTTAATGGCTAATTCATAAAGTCAACTTGATTTTTATTTGATGTATGATACCAGTTGTCATTTTTCAAGATGATTTGGTAAAGGGTTACTACTTTCTTAAAAGTACTATAGAAATTCCAGTTTTAGTATTTACTAATAAATCAATTGGAAATAGGGAAAAAGAATGTTCTGATAACCCAGTAGTTAAAACTGGTTCTTTTACAGATCCAGAAGTGTGTTTGTCTATCTTAACTGTGTTGCTTTTTCTACCACTAGCCCTTGTTATTTTCTAAAATAATTGTGGCTGCCATACTGCTAGATGGATGGAGATTATGGAAAATTTCTTTGCTGTATTTACAATATTTTAAAAGGCATTGGTTACACATTTTCCATTAAAAAATGTTTTGAAACTTGGAAAGAGTAAAACTAGAAATTGTAAATACTATTGATATTTATAAAATGTACAGATGTTTTAAAGACCTTTAGCATTTAATTAATTACTAATAGTAGTTCTGAGAATACCCTGGAGCTCAAAGAGATAATCTGAGTTATAAAATAAAATGGGAAAGTCGACATTTTTTTTTTTAAATTTTTGTATTTTATTTTATTTATTTTTTTATACAGCAGGTTCTTATTAGTTATCCATTTTATACATATTAGTGTATATATGTCAATCCCAATCTCCCAATTCATCACACCACCACCCGAAAGTCGACATTTTTTGACCCCTCTAATCCTTTATTATATAAGCCTCTATAATTCACATGCCCATAACACTTCTTTACTCCTCTGGATCTTTAAGATGGTGATTCTGGGCAGCTACATCAGCAGTCAGTGAACACAGAGCATCTTTTGCTTGGGTAGCTAGTTGTAAGGGTTGGCAGATTGATGTGACTTGTAATTCCTTAGTTCAGCTAAAGGCACGCAATGCCAGTCACCTGAAGGCTTCACCCAAGAAGAATCGACCTATTTGTCATCCTGAACCCGGGAGTGGTATCCGGAAAGCTTGCTCTGGGTGTGGCCTTGCTACTCTGTCAGTCTTGCCAAGTCATCACAACTTAGCTGGCTTTGTGCTCAAGGGGACCACCTCTTCTCATATACCTCTTCCCCACCGCAAGATTGAGAGTCGTCTTCCTCTCTTTGAGGACTTTAAACCTCTTATTAATTAAAGGAATGCTTCCTCCCTCTCTGCATGTTCTTAGGGAAGTTGCTAGGTAGTGACTAAAACAATAAAGCTTATCTAGTTGTGCAACATCCATATTTTGACTTTGATCCCTTCCCGTATTTGTTTGTAAACACCGTGTCTTGTGAGTGCATTTGAAATCCAAAGCTTTTGTTTCAAATACAGGACATGAAAAAGAGATACAGCAGCATGGACGATTGGAATTTATACATATCTTTTCCATTCACAATTTCCTGTGTTTTTGTGCTTTGTAATGAAAGTGATGAATGGTGCTTTCAAAACCTTTCCAGAATACCCCAGCATTTTATAACAAAACTGTAGAGAAGTAACTGGGAGAGTTCCCCCCCACCCCAGCTTTATTGAAGTATAATTGACAAATAAAATTGTCGCATATTTAAAGCGTACAGCATGATTTGATACATGTATACATTGTGCAGACTTTCCCCCGCATGGAGTTAACTAACACATCCATCACCTCGCATATACCTTTCTTTATGCTTGCTGAGAACATTTAAGTTTTACTCTTTTACCTGGGAGAGTTTTAGATCTGCTTTGATAGGTGGTTGGCGTGGGATTTTAATCTAAAGCAGAGGAGTTTTTGGTCCTGGGCTGTCTTTCCACCTACGAGGAGGGAGTCTGCTTCCTCTGTAGATTCAGGGGAGTAGTATTTTCAGGTCAGTCTTTGCTTTTGGTGTCAATAAGCTTTTTAGGTCAGGATGGATGATCGAAAGCTCTTGCACAAGAGGTGCTGTATCAAGGGCATTATTTATCTGCCTATCAGGTTGGAGAGCTGCTGAGAAAGTACCTTTAACAGTGATCCCCATCACGTCTTCTCAGTCCCAATTCACTGAGGAGTTTCCGACAGGCAGGAGGGGAACCAGGACACAGTGGTATCGGGAAATAGAAGCAGTGATACCCTTATTATCAAGAGTCATGGTTAGCGCTTTGGGACATTTTGTGCATCAGGCCCTAAGTGCTGGGCTTGTGCTCCCAGTGTATTCCTTAATCCCTTGGAGTGGTAGTGATGCAACTCCGAGTTTACGGGTGAGGACGCTTGGGCTAAAATGGATTAAGAAAGTGGCAAAAAGTTGTACATCTGATGTGACCCCTCTGTCTGGAGAGTCTGTGCTGTTCCAGAAGAAAGAGTAAACAGTGCCCATCAGAGAAGACAGGTTGTTTTCTGACCTGGGTTTCCTTGAGTGGCTCATGCGCATAAGGAAGAAGTGCGCCTTCAGGATGATGGAGTGGGTTGGGTCAAGGAGGCTCCTGTGTGCTTGGCTAGATGTTGAAGCGCCTTGCTGCTCAGGTGTGGTCTGTGGTCAGCAGCTCTGGCTTTGCTTGGAAGCTTGTTAGAAATAGAGAATCATGGATCCCATCCCAGACTCTCTCAGAGTCTGCATTTTGGCCAGATCCCCAGATGGTTCCAGAGCAGTTGCTCTCAACCCTGGCTGCAGGGTTTTAAGAACCAGATGCCCAGGCTCCCCACGAGCCACGGGAATCAGATCTCCAGGCCGGGGTGGATACTTATATTGCTACGAAGCTCCTTGGGTGTTCTCTGTGCCGCCAGGGTGGAGAACCTCTGGTTTAGAGCAGCCTCCAGGCCTTTTGGGGTTGTTGTGTTATGTGACCTGGGACCTGCCACCTTGTAGCTGTGCATGGAAATTTCCAGAACACAAGTTGAGAGGATCAGCCAGGGTGCTCACAGGCTGGTCACTTAAGTGACAATGGCCCAATCTGTACATTTTCATTTCTTTTGAAGTCACTCACTTCTTTTTTTTTTTTAAATTTTTATTTTATATTGGAGTATAGTTGATTAACAATGTTGTGTTAGTTTCCAGGTGTACAGCAAAGTGATTCAATTATATGTATACAAGCATCTGTTGTTTTTCAAAATGAAGTCACTCACTTTAATGACTGTTAATTTTTGAGCTTTATTTGTGGACACAGTTGACAGCACCCGTATTAAGTGTTCCTTAGGTTTTAGGCGTTAACTCTTAAGGATGTCTAGTCTGAGTTTAATAACATAAATGAGTTAAAGGGTCCAGGAGGAGCCGTAAAAAGACAGCACGTGGGATAGAAATGCGGCGGGAAAGGAAAGGTCATATTGAGTAAAATATGCGAGTTTCGGTGTGAGTCACATGATGTCCTCTGGGTGCCTGTGATGTGTAGAGACAGGACAACTAAGGTTTTTGGTTTTGGGTAAAGCGGGCTTGTGAGCAGTGGACTGAAGGCTCATTTTGCTGGAGTTTCTTTTCTAGCTTGCTTGTGGCTGAGCCTCCTGTGTGGGAGAGAAGGCATGCCTCACTGGGCCAGCGGGGCGTCCCTCTCACACACTTCCACACTCAGCTTGTTGGAATATTCCCGTCGAACAGTCCGCATCCCCACACCAGGGAGTGACGGCAAACATGTGTCTCTGGCCCGAGGCCTCGGGAACCTGAACATGGGTCAGAGGATGTGCCTGCCCGGATCCGTTTTATTAACTCCGACACGGCATGATTGTTTTTGTTTTTCCTGGCATCATGGCTCGTTGCCTACATTTTTATACGTTTCCTCTGTTACTCGAAGTAGGGAAAAGAGGACATATGACCAGCTGTCATTCTTTTTTTTAAAAATTTATTTATTTATTTTTGGCCGTGTTGGGTCTTCGTTGCTGCGCATGGGCTTTCTCTAGTTACGGCGAGCGGGGGCTACTCTTCGTTGCGGTGTGCGGGCTTCTCATTGCGGTGTCTTCTCTTGTTGCAGAGCACGGGCTCTAGGCATGCGGGCTTCAGTAGTTGTGGCTCACAGGCTCCAGAGCGCAGGCTCAGTTGTTGTGGCGCACGGGCTTAGTTGCTCTGCGGCATGTGGGATCTTCCCGGACCACGGCTCGAACCCGTGTCCCCTGCATTGGCAGGCGGATTCTTAACCACTGTGCCACCAGGGGAGCACCCAGCTGTCATTCTTCACATGGAATTTGCCAACCGACCTTCATTTGGATCGTTTGCACGTAGGGCTGAGCTCCCGTGTTGCGGTGCAGGAAAGACCCAGCACAGGGCTCACTGGCAAGAGGTGATTAAGACAGGACATCGTTTCCTCAAGGGAGCTTTCAGAGCTGCAACGTGCAGTTCTCGGTAATAACATTTAAAACATTGTCTTCAAAGGTGCTGCAGTTATAAGAACTTACCAGTACTGAATTTTACAGACCTGTTGGAAATTACTTTAGTTAAAGGCGTAATGTGTCTGGGAGCCGTGCCCATGTGAGAATGTTTTTCTTCTTTTTTTTTTTTTTTTAATTTATTTATTTATTTATTTTTGGCTGTGTTGGGTCTTTGTTTCTGTGTGAGGGCTTTCTCTAGTTGCGGCGAGTGGGGGCCACTCTTCATCGCGGTGCGCGGGCCTATCACTGTCGCGGCCTCTCTTGTTGCGGAGCACAGGCTCCAGACGCGCAGGCTCAGTAGTTGTGGCTCACGGGCTTAGTTGCTCCGCGGCATGTGGGATCCTCCCAGACCAGGGCTCGAACCTGTGTCCCCTGCATTGGCAGGCGGACTCTCAACCACTGCGCCACCAGGGAAGCCCGAGAATGTTTTTCTTATTCAGCAGTTTCAAATAGCACTTAACCATAAGTTGGTTAGTAAAAATGTTGCTCGAAAATTTGTTTGTCTAGGTATTGCTGCTTAACAAACCACCCAGAACTTCATGGCTTAAATCAACAACTAAGTATGTCTCATGATTTAGTGGGTCAGGGTTTGGGCAGGGCTCAGCCCAGTGGTTCTTCTGCTTCACTTGGGGTTACTCAGGGGTATTCAGCTGGCAGGTGATCTGGTCTGGGGGGACCTAGATGGTTGCATTCACATGTCTGGTGCTGCTGGGGGTGGTAGAAGCTTGGGGTTCACTGGGACTGTTGACCAGAGCATCTTGTCATTTCGTCTCCAGCATGGAGGGCTCAGGGCTCTTGGAGTCAGGAGAGGAAGCTGTCACTCTCTAAAGACCTAGACCTGGAAGCCAGCACAGAATCATTATCCCTGTCTTCTCTGTGCCAAACCGGTCACTAAGCAGCCCAGATTCCTGGGCAGGGGATGCTGGCTGCACTTCTCAAAGCCAGGAGTGTCCAGGAACTTGTGAACTTGTGACCATCTTTATTCTGCTGTCAGTGTAGGGGTGTGTGTGTGTATGTGTGTTGCATGTAACATCAAACATTTAGTCTTTTTATTGTTTTGTGTCATGTTTTAAAATTCTCCTTTTCTTGATCTGGGCACAGTAATAAAATGTATGTCCTGAGCCTTCAAGGCTGTAAACCTAAGAAGTAGTTGGAGTTCTTACTTCATGAGTCCAAAGACCTGACAGCTTTTCCAGGCTGTACTGCAGAAAGAGATAATGATAATAACACCTTAGGTTTATGTGGCATCTTCTCTAAGAGGTTCAAAGTGGCTGGGCCACTCATGATTCCTTTACTGGAATGTCCTGTGAGATAAATTAGCCATATACCCTCAAGTTCATGTGCCGATGAGGAAATGAAGTAATTCCATCAGTCTGCTAATGAACAGTATTCAGAATGCAGCTCTTCCAGTGTTCGACATACTGATTAGAACTTGAGTATGAGTTTACCTTTCTTAGATAGGATTCTGGAAAATGGTGGAAACTGGCTTTTGAACAACTGGTAATATTTTGAATTATATGCTGTTTGCCAAAAAGTGTCATGTTTAAAAAAGAGTTAGTTATTTTTCTAACGTGGATTTTTTGGGGGTGGAAGCTTATGGGTATTGCATCACTGGGGTGTTATTCATTAGAACGAGTTAAATTCTCTGTGCTCAGCAGAGACAGGCAGACAGTAGATGAGGTGAAGGTGGCTGTCCCCTCGTGAGTGTGTGTTGTGGACTGAGTGTGGCCTTGGAAGTGGGAGACCCTTGTCTCCTGTGGTGTCCATTCCTGAGTCCTCCCATCGTGGGAGCCTCTCCTTGTGATTATGGGCGATTAAGTGGAGTTTTCAAGGGTGGTTTAACGATATGTTAAGCTCATTTTATTCATGCTGTTGAGTGCCTAACCTTTGGGTAATATGCAGCTCCACCATAATGATCTAAATGTGGTATTGCTTACATTCATTCGGTTTTGCTTAAAATGAGACACTTTACATATAATTGATAGGTATCAGGCTTTGGGAATAAAGTTCTCCAGACACCACTTGTTAAGAGCATCTCCTGGTTCATGACCTCCCCGCCCCCCATGTGTGGTGACCCACCCTGCATGTTCCCAGCAGGGAAACTCCCCAAGGACAGCTTTCATCACAACACTCTCCAGCACAGGGAAGTCCATGGGGTCAGCAGGGCCTCCCAGGTAAAAACAACATATATCGGCCTGAAAAAGGCCCCCTGCCTGCCTTTCGCCTTGATCTCTCACCACCTCGCTTCGCTCTGCCCGTCATGACAGAACGGACTCTCGTGTTTCCCCAAAGTTGTGCTGTTTCCCGGTTCCCTGGCCTGGAGTCCTCTTGCCTTCGTTTCCCCTCTCACCTTGGTCCTCCCATTGTTTCCTCTGTACTGTTGCCAGAGCTGTAAGCTGTGCCTTTCTGCTCTGATAGATATAGGGGCTCCCCGTTGCCCCAGGACAGTCTCCCTCCCACACCCCCAGGGGGCATCAAGGCTCTGCCCCGGCCTCGGCTTCTCCTCGCCTGGCACCACGTGCAACTGCCCGGGCCCTGCGGGGCCATCTCTGCCATGGCCCTAGGCACGGCCCCAAAGGTGTCCTCCCCCCACCCCCCAAACCCAGAGAGATCCAAAAATAGACACATCGAGTTACAGGGCTATAAAACATAACTAATGCAAACATGTTCTTTTTGAAAGGAAGTTACCCCAATAATTTCAACTGTTATTACATTAAAAAAAAATTTATGTATTTATTTATTTTTGGCTGCGTTGGGTCTTCTTTGTTGCGCGTGGGCTTTCACTAGTTGCAGAGAGCTGGGGCTACTCTTTGTTGCAGTGCGCAGGCTTCTCATTGCGGTGGCTTCTCTTGTTGTGGAGCACAGGCTCTAGGCACGCGGGCTTCAGTGGTTGCAGCACGCGGGCTCAGTAGTTGTGGCTCGCGGGGTCTAGAGCGCAGGCTCAGTAGTTGTGGTGCACGGGCTTAGTTGCTCTGCGGCATGTGGGATCTTTCCGGACCAGGGCTCGAACCCATGTCCCCTGCATTGGCAGGCGGATTCTTAACCACTGTGCCACCAGGGAAGTCCCTATTACATGTTTTATTACTTGTGAATAATTAGAAGAGGATGCACTTTTAAGAGACCATACGCTGATGCCATCAAGAAGGATTTCTTGCATGTTCCTTCTGCATTGTGGTGCTGGTTCCAGCAGCCCACCTCCACGAGGAATCCGTGGTGCTGTCCGCCCTCCCCTGCTGACAGCCGTGGCTTGATACGCTGGATTTACTGCGCTCAGATGTCACCGTAAAGATTACGGGTGGATATGCATGTTCCAGGGGGTGGATGACTTTTCCATAAAGTGGATAAAAGAGGGGGAAGTGTGTCCTTTGTGGAAAAACAGGGTCCTTGGAAACTGCACGACAACTATGACTAAAGCTGGAGGTAATTAAGAAATATTCCTCTGGCGGCAAGGAGCCACTTTTTTTTTAAATAATTAAACCTGAATGAATATTAAGATGTGTTTTTTTGCATTTGCTTTGCTCTGAGGAGTGGAGTCTGTGAAGCACTGATAGTGGGAGAACAGGTGCTGCTGTATTAATGACAATTTTTGAATCGAGTGAGGAAAGTGAGCTGGCAGCCTGAGCTGGGTATTTGAAATGTTCATCTTTCCTTACTTGGGAGAATTGGCAAGACCTTCCGGACTCCGTTCTGTCATCACCAATCTCCTCAGCCTCGGTGTTGGGCAGAGCAGGAGGTCCATGCAGAGTGAGTGGTGCACAGGCACCTTCCGTGGATCGGGACATTTAGGTGATGGGTCAAGGGCAGTTAGATGATGGATGGGTCAGGGGCAGTTAGATGATGGGTCAGGGGCAGTTAGACCACGGGTCAGGGGCAGTTAGATGATGGATGGGTCAGGGGCAGTTAGATGATGGGTCAGGGGCAGTTGGATGATGGATGGGTCAGGGGCAGCTAGATGATGGGTCAGGGGCAGTTAGATGATGGGTCAGGGGCAGTTAGACGAAGCTGCCAAAGCAGGAGGTGAAGGAGCAGTCCACGTGTAGCCCAGGGCAGCTTGGATCTGCTGCCCTTGAGTGAGTCTCGGTCAGGTCAGTGTGCCGGCTCCCCGGGAGGTGCCGAGGGCCCCTGACGGGGTGAGGTGAAGGATGAAGTGTGCTGACCCGTCCCTCAGTCCTGTCTCTTCCCAGGAAGGCTGGAGCCCCACTGGGCTCCCGGCCCACCTTCTCGAGGGGGGTGCCGGCCCCTGTCCCTGCTCCGGGGCGCAGGCTGCGGCCCACGGCGGGCTCGGGGGCTCGGGGGCTCGGGGGCTCAGGGGCTTGGCGGGCATTGGTTCGGGGTGTCAGGGCCGCCCAGGCTGAGCTCAGGGTACTCTGGCCTGGCAGGTGGTCTCCTGCGTGACAGCTGCTCACTCAGAGGTGCAGGAGACTGCAAAGTGACAGTGTCCGTGTGGCTGGATTTAGGAATGGTCATCAAGGAAAAAAATTGTGTTTTGTATTTTGTGTTGTGTAACTGAACCGAGGAAGAGCGTGTTAGAGGTGAGTTAGGCCCTCAGTTTGCTTTCTTTCTCCCAGTGGGATGATTTTCTATTTTATGATGCTCTCAAACTATCAACCACAGTGTGTGCGTCTGTGTGTGGCCTGTGTCCACGTGTGTCCGTGTATCTGTGAGCACCACGTATGTGTGTCCGTGCGGGAGGCTGGGATGGAGGGTGGTAACTGCACTGAGTTCTCTAGTGAAAGACACAGGACTTAGTTTACAGTCCTAGGCTGGCTTTTGGTGTCTCCCAGGGAATAAAAGAAATGCAGTCAGTTTTTGTATGGTTCATTAAATCTTTAAAAATCCATTTATACTGGGGTACATTGCTGGAATATTTAGAAACCAATTTACAGAAAGCTTCATTTTTTTTTTTTCAGTTTGTTTATATTAACTCAGCTATAACTTGATTCTTCCTGCTTCATTTGCAAACCTCTCATTTACGTGCAAGTGCTGCACTGCATGCACGCTGGTTCTGCACCGCGCGGAGCCTCTGAGGCCCGTCTCTGCCGCTCAGCTCACCTGTGTGGGTGCTCTGTGCTGTCGCCTGTGAAGCCCTTTCAGCATCTTCTCCCCCCTTGTTCATGCATCAGCATCATTACTGTGTCTGCCTCCTTGGGGATCTGACTGATCGGTAAATTAGTGCTGGCAGAGGAAGTGGAAGACAATGCACAAGTGTGTTATTTAAACAAACACTCTACAATTTATTTTATTGGATTTTGGCCTTTGAATGAGAGCACCACAAGTAATCCTATTACAGTCTAGAAACTGCTTGCTCACACCAGATTACAGGCTTCAGAGTGTGTTGCTGTGCCTTTGGAAGCACATAAGTCTTTAATAAATGAGGCAATTTCCAGATTCATCAATAATTAACCAGGAATATGACAAGTTTTATCCCAACCCAAGCTGCAGAGTGTTTGAGACGATCTGCCTCTGCAGATGAGATCTCTCTGTAGCTCATGGTTCAGCTTCTGGGAACGCAGGATTCTTCCTCAGAGGTGCTGGTTTGAGCGGGTGTGATGAATGTTTTCTTGAAAAATGTTAAGCATTAATTGTTTACAAGAGCATAAATACTTATTATAGGGAATTTGGAATATGCAGATGATTTTGTAGAACATAATAAGTCACCTACAGTCTCGCCAGAATAATCTAAAATTTGAGTATTTCTTTTCAGTCTGAATATCTGTGTGTTTGTGTGTATGTAAATACAGATGCTTTTTAAAAATAGTTGAAATCATGATGTATGATTGTTCCTTCTTCGTTTACTTGATATGTTCACATTTTCCCATATCTTTTTTTTTTGGCTGCGCTGTACGGCATGCAGGGTCTTAGTTTCCTGACTAGGGATCGAACCCGTGCCCCCTGCAGTGGAAGAGCGGAGTCTTAACCACTGGACCGCCAGGGAAGTCCTTCCCTTGTCTTTTAAAAATTGTCATAATAAATTTTAAAGGCTGTATAGTATTTCACTGTGTGGATATATACATATTTATCTAACTATTTGCCTAGTGTTGGAAATTCGTTGCCCTATTTTTCACCATTTAAAAATATTGTAATTATCAGCGCATAAAATTTGGTCTGTGGTTTGGATTATTTATTTAAATTAGGTGCATAAGTTTTTTGGGGGTAGGAAGTCATGAACTTTTTTAAGGCTCTCAGTTTATGCATTTTGCCAGTTTGCTCTCCAGAAGTTGTGCCAGTGCACACATGGCCAGCCTGGGAGGTTCTTCCCGCCTCTGCCAGGGAGATCTCCTGGGTCAGTGGGTGACACACTCACACTCACAGCTGTGGGCCCCTGGGCCCAGGAATGAGGTCTGCAGCCTCATTTTGATCGTCTGTTAGCTGGGCTGTAATACCTGCACCTTCTTTTTGCAGATTGAATGAGAGACACGTATGTAAAGGGTGTGTCCATGAGCTTGTCTGCTGTAGGCATCTGGTGCTTGGTCGTTGTGGAGGAGGTGACTGATCTTATGTGCAGGGTTTAGATTCTTCCATGTTACTGGAGCAGGGCGGTGGCTTGGGAGATGAGAGGTAACCACAGCAACTCGTCCCCCTCTTTCAGGGAGACACACGAAGTGCTTCTCCGAACTGGGATTCTGTGTAAAACAGTTTGACAACCAATGTTTCATATTAAAAAAATAAAACAAACCAAAGCAGCTTTTTCTCCTGAGGATGCTATGTGAGTGGAATGCGAAGGTGTCCTTGTGTGTAGATAATTTCCCACCCTTCCACACGGCCCCCCTGCGGTGCTTAGTCAGTGCACGTCAGGTGCCCCTCTGCCCTGTGCTTTGGGTGTGGGATGACATTTTCTACAGCTTTCCTGCTAGCCTGACTGGGTTATGGCTGTGAAGTCTGTCTTTTCTCCACTTTAAGACTTACACGTTTCCTTTGCCTCTGTGGTCTTCAAGGAGTTCTTCTATCTTGCCTGAGATACAAACATGCCAAGTATCTGCACGATTGTTCATCCTGCTGCTCACCTGCTCCCAGACCTTACTTAGATCAGTTGTAAAGCACATCTGGTCTTAGAAGTTCCCTGACAATTCTTATCTGCCCACTCACCTTCTCACTGAGGTGAGTTATCTGAGCAACACTCTGTCTTCTGTTCAGATTCTGCTGCTGGAATTATAAATGTTTCATCCGTTTCTTTTGAGTGTGTCACGTCTCCCCATGATATGGGAAGAATGTGTGCTTGTTACTCTTGCGTTTGGATTAGTCTGTACCGCTTCAGTACTCTTCATATGAACTGGGTTTTATCTTTGTGTTCTTGAGGTGTGTAACAGATTTATAAGGATTTGTGTTAAGTTTCCTAGGATTGAAAAAGTTGGGAAAGACCCAGTAGTTTTTCAGTTACTTGACTCTGAGATGGATGTGGTGCTAGTTTTTAGACTAACTGCTTTTGAGAGCTTTTTACAAGCCTTGCAGCTGGGTGTCCCACTTTTGGGTGTTTGAACCCCCTGAAATAATTATGCACAGTAGTCGCTTTTTCACTGAAGTCTGCGTGACATCTTTGAACTTCTGAAAACAAATTTATGCGTACGTATTGGAAAAGAAATAGACATAGGACCCTAAAACCCATTTTTAAGTTTTTAACGTGGCAGTGAGTGTCAGAAATGGGTAGATTTTAGGCGGATCTTTCGGGCGTGTTATCTGAATGGGGTTGGATTGGCTGTCCTGCGCCGTCAGACACTGGCAGGCGCCTCTTTCCTTTATAATCCCTAGATGTAACGAGATGCCTCTGACTGTAGTTACTTCTCACTGCCATTCATAAAACTGCTGGCCAGTCCTCCCGGGTGGCAGTGGCGGTTGCAGTGCCTTTCAGACTGTCAGAGGACGTCTGCCATCCCCTCGTAGCCCACTTGCCCTTCCCTTGCGAGGCTCACACCGCTCAGACCAGTGGGGTGTTGTTTGTTGACTTGGGCTCTTCCAGCATCGAATGCTCTGCCATCACTTGGCCGTGTTTAGTCAGTGATTATGGGTCAGAGCTATGGCCAGAACCAAAAATAGTTGCCAGAGTCAGTTGGATTATCCCAAGCTGCTATCGGAGTATGGATTTCAAAGTGCAGAATTAAGGAAATAAGGAGAAACCTGTTAAAAATCATGGATTTAGTTGTCTGGGGTCTCAAAACATAACTATGTGATACTTGTGCAAGTTTTTGGAGACTGAGGTCATTTGAGAATTGAAAAACCATACATTTTTAAAAGGATAAAATCATTCCTCTTTTGTGTATTTAAGTAAAAATGTAACCTAACATCCCAGGTAGCTTTGCTGCGTGGACTGAAAGATTAACAGCATTTTTATGAAGCTCTAGCCATTATCTTCTAGTATGAAACACTTTAATATTCCTATAAATGAATTTAAATAAATTCCAGTGTCCACTTTAACCATTTCCAGCAATTCTAAGGCTGTGAGGAAGCTTAGTTGGTGATTGGATTTCTGGCACCAGCTTTTCAGAGAGGACATTGATGTGAAGATGGAGAGGGATGAATACTAGGAATTATTACAATTGTAATGCTTTTAATAAGAGGGTTTCAATGCTCATGAACAGTTATGTTCCCACTTGACTGTGTGGGAAAGTTCAGGATGCATTCCCAGTTCCACAAGATTAGATAGGAGAGACAGAAAAAGAAAAGGGAAGAAAATCTTTAAAAAAGTACATTTGAGGGACTTCCCTGGTGGTCCGGTGGTTAAGAATCTGTCTTGCAATGCAATGCAGGGATCACCGGTTCAATCCCTGGTCAGAAAACTAAGATCCTACATGCCGTGGGGCAACTAAGCCCGTGCACCGCAGCTACTGAGCCCACACGCCGCAACTAGAGAGAAGGCTGCGCACTACAATGAAGAGCACACGTGCCGCAACTAAGACCCGATGCAGTCCAAAAATAAATTAAAAAAAAAAAAGTACATTTGAAAATACCAGGAGAATGCTCATCTCCACTTAGACCTGCTCTTTTGTTAGTATCCAGATCTTCATTGGACAAAGTGAAACATGCTAAAACATTTGAGTCCTTTTCTCCTGCCATCTCACAGGGAGCTAGCGTTTTCTTCCCTTAGTTTGTATTATTTATTATTTATTTATTTGTTTGTTTCTGGCTGTGCCGCACCGCTCGTGGGATCTTAGTTACCTGATGAGGGATTGAACCCAGGCCCTGGCAGTGAAAGCGCCAAGTCCTAACCACTGGATCGCCAGGGAACTGCCCCCTTAATTTTTATATCTTGCTATTTATATTGTATGGCTTGGACTACTATTAACTTTTTAGAATACTTACTTTAAATATTAGAATGATGGTTACAAAAACTGTAGCAGTTTCAGAAACCACTTATAAGATGCACATTTTATATATAGCATGCTTCCGAGTAGTTAAAGGAATGCATTAGATGATTTGGAAACATATTAAACCAATAACAGTTTGTTTTAGAGTGATGAAATATGGTGGTTTCCCCTTTTTTTTATTCCAAAATTTTTATAATGTGGTTGTATGTTTGTGATAAACTAAAACTATATACTCTCTTGCTTTTATTTTAAATGTCCTGGAAGACTTATTATAGTCTTAAATAATATGCACCCTGAGGCAATTACTCTACATAAAAAGTTGATATCAATCAAATATCTAAAAGTTCAAGTAAATGTACGTTAGAGAGAATATTTAAAAACCGAAATTTCTAGATGGGAGTTACATCAGTCCCAAATTAAAGCTTTTTAACTATTGTCCCTTGGATTAAAATAAATTCAACTTAATCCATCAAATCGTAAGTTTTAGCACACTGACAAAGGTGGTATTTTAAAAATGTTTTAAGCTAAATGAAATTTAAATGCTTACTTTAAGTCCTCCTTGGAATAAAGCTGTCATGTAGGGGGAAACCAAGTTAACCTTTGTAATTCCTTGGATAAAGGTGACAGCACTGACGTGTTGGGGCGATAATTCCTAGTACTGCAGGTCTTCTGAGCAGCCAGAAGTGGGGTGGCCAGATATTAAGTGTGTTGATGTCATTGTTAGAATTGCAGGTAATTAAAAGGAGCAGATGTGTAGGGCTCATCTCAGCACTGGAGGTTATGAAAGATGGAGCTCCTCAAGGAAGAGCTTCCTGTGCGCCCCAGGGTTGGTTGAGCACCTCTGGCTCTCTTGGAGGGTGTTGGGGTCCTCCGTCAAGATTCCATGGTAGCCTTTCTAAAACTTTTCTCCAGCGCTCAGTGGGGGAGGCTGGGTGTAGCCTCTGCTCCGCTACCACTTCTTGGGATCTTCCGTGAGCACACAGGCAGGTCTTCTCACGCTGCTTGATCAGAATGGGTTTGGGTTACACCCTGGCCTTAAATCGGGCCTCCGTAATTTGTTGGAGGCTTCTGCTATGATGCAGCTGGGTCCAGAAGCTAGTTGGGATGATATATGAGGGAAA
Organism: Balaenoptera musculus; assembly: GCF_009873245.2. NCBI lineage: Eukaryota > Metazoa > Chordata > Mammalia > Artiodactyla > Balaenopteridae > Balaenoptera > Balaenoptera musculus. The sequence continues at coordinate 18,192,529 of NC_045786.1, read as the reverse complement.
ATTATATGGTAATAGTGGAGTCAGGGTGTATTCCCTTACTCTGTTCTCTTTACAAGTTAAAAATATCTAAAAAGTATAGCAGGCGTGTCACAATTTCTCAGTAGGTGCCAGATTTAGGCATCAACTTTTAGAGTGCTTAAGCGCTGTGAAGAGAGAATTCCATTAATTATACAGTTTTGTTTTTCTAAAAAGTTCAAAAACATCTCCACTGCTGTCTTGTGATCGCTGGGACCATGCGCTTCAGTCCCGGGTGTGCAGTGTGGCTCATATGCTCCCCTGGTCCAGGAGCTGGCTGCCCCCAACAGAACTGTGAGCTCCAGGCCAGCGGTGATGCTTTGTTTCCTTTACATTTTGTGAGTATGGACCTTGCTGAGAAATTAATTTGTGTCTGACTTCCCTCCCCACACTTCTCCTCCAAGAAACCCTTGTTTATTCAAATAACTGAAGTTAAATGCCTTATAGGAGAAGGCATGGTGTATTTAGAGAATCAGATCCAACTTTGTTTAAACATTCTATTACAGGATCATACTAACCTTTTCCTAAAAACACCACCAGACTCTTGATTTGAGAGGTTTTCGCCTGTTTTCCTTTTGCATCAAGTACTAGCCCTGAAAGAAAGCCGAAATCTGGTGGGCCTCTTTATTCTGCTCTTTTTTTTTTTTTCTGAATATGGAAACCACCAGAAACCAATAAAAAAGAATAGGAAGTGACTGGAGAGCAGACAGGAAATACCAGTTTCCCTAGCGAAGTACTGCAGCTCATCCAGAGCCTGAGGTCGGGGTCAGAGGGGCGAGGGAAATAGCACAGAGGGCGTCTCTGCTACCCCGACCCGCAGCATCTGCAGGCGTGCAGCCTCTCGGAGACGCTCGGCGTCACCCAGGTTCCTAGACTGATGCTCCTGTGAGCCTCTGCGCATGTGGGCGCTCTGGGGGCTGGTCGGGGAGGGGTGCCCCAGGTCCCCGGAGGGGCAGAGCTTGGACGCTGTGCTGGAACTGGAAAGCTTGGGATGTGAAAGTCATCTGCCCCCCAGGTTCAAGCAAAGTACAGAGAAAGCGGAAGTACTTCCCTTCAAATACAGGAAATCCCCAGTTGCTTTTATGTTTCCCCTCACAGCTGTGTGAAGTAATATCTTGCAATTTAGCCTTAACGTTGAGTTTCAGCTCCTTTTACTGTGTAGCATTCCGAGGGTTGGTTTTTGGTATTTCCTTATTACAGCGTACTGTACGTCTCGTCTGCACTGATTATTGTTCTTTGTTAGTTTAGAAGTCCTGTTTTACCCAGAGAAACAGAACAGAAAAATAACAGCAATTTTGAATTGCAGCTCTTCCCGTTTTCATTTTTAAAAATACGGCTTCTGTGAAAACTGTGGCAGGAGGAAAGAAGGGGCGTGCTGTTGTCCCTGGGGATAAAATAGGCAGGAGACCAAAGACAACTCCGTTTCCACTTAGTAATGATTTTATTAATGAATCCCAGTAGAGTTTTAACAGCAGAGCAGGATTTCCTCCTATTGTGATTCTTGATGACCTCCAAGATATAATTCTTTAGGATAGTACTCATATGACCTCTTTCTGATTACAGGTTTGTAATAATTAGATGTTTATCCCCAGAAAAAAAAAATGCCATAAAATTTTATTACTTGTGCAAGGGAAATGCTTGTGTACCTTATCATGTAAATTGTTATCCTGTAGTCTACATCATTCCAAAGATGTATTGAGAAGGCTGTTGACCAAGAGTTCTCCCATAAACCAGTTCTTGGACTTAACAGAGAATACCTTCAAAGCGCATGACAAATCGTACCCACGCTTCCATTGTTGAATAGCATCTGGGTCTGGGGGAAGAAATGGAAAACCAGGGACGTATCTGGTGATTGGTTTTTAAGGTTAGGTTAGGTCAAGGGCAAAATAAATATTTTATAAAATATGTATCAGCAACTTTAAAACCATTCACATAAAAGACGCAGAGTCAAAATGAACTTCACAGTGTTTCCGTGGGGATAACCAGCAGGTGTAAGGCATGTCCTGTGCCAAGAAAATAATGGAGAGAAGACATGGAGAGTGTGATGGGGAATGCTGATTCCATGTGTCACTCGGTGGCATCAGTGTCATCGTTCGCTGATTTCTAAGCATATGGATCCTCAGCTACAAGGGACCCAAGAAAACCACCGAGGAATTTGCCCCTGTATACGAGTTTCTCTGAAATGGGCACATCTTCCCGAAAGTGCCAAGTGAGAGAGCTGTGTTGGATTTTTTCACGTGTGAATCTCACCTGGGTAGTGTTTGCAGTTTTACATGACACATGATCGAAATGTTACAACAAGTGAGTGTCTCCTACTGCTTGCACTGTCTGCACGTCACTTCATAGAAGGAGTGAATCCAGTGGGTTCTTGTAGCAAATTCAGGAACGGTTGATCTCCGCATAGTTGCTTTATTTTATATGGGTGGTGGCTGTAACTTTATACATATCGATGTGGATTGATTACATTTACTGTCTATGCTGTAGGACGCTAGGTTACTCTAAGTCAGAATCCGACATCTTTGTCAATTAGCTGTTATTTGGCCATCCCTTGTGAGCAAAAATGCTGGTTTACCTGCCTCACTTTAAGGGAATGTGATGGGCCAAACATAGATGCATTTTTACCAAGGACGCACTAAGAGGAAAATCACACTAGGTCTTTTGAACAGCAAGCTCTTCATTAAAAATATGATTTGACATTTATATCGGTTCAGCATACGTACAATTCCGCATGTAATTGGTAGAATAGGATGTAGGGCAGTACAGATCCTAAGAAGTCGCTTTTAAATATGAAAGCCTTCTGAGCAGTGTAGACATGTTCTTCACCAGGTGTTTGCCTGGGGATCACGCCTGTGGCGATGCACTCAGTGCCATTCACGGCAGCCAGTTCTAAGTGTTAAAAACTCTTCCTGGAAAAGCTCTGTTGGCCTGATACCTGCTTCTTTTTCACCCTTGGCAGTTCACGTTGCTTGTTGTTCAGCAAGACAGGCGAGTCATTTCCCCTCCATCTGTGATACCCAGGTCTAGAAGCTAAGAACCCAACATGAGGTTGAGGCAGCACAGAGATATTGCTACTTGCCAGACACGTGGATCTGAACCAGCTGCTGTCTTACGTTTGTCCTTGGCTGAGGGGTGCAGAGTCAGACCTGGAGGTCACCTGGTGCTCTCTCCCTCCCTCACTGCCCACTTACGGGGGACACCTGGAGACCCCACCGGCTTACAAGTACGGTCCAAAGTGCCACACGTGTGGTTTTGACCAGGTTCAACACCCAAGGACATTTACCATCCATTCACAGTTTCACCATCTAATATAATAATAACAATTTGGGAAATTTAAACAATATTTGGTTGACATTTGGCAACCATAGTATAAAAAACGAGGCTAGTTTCATGAATGCGGCCCAAGCGGTCCCAGGGTAGGTCACGGTGTCCCTGGCTGATGCTCAGAGTTTACTGGAATCCGCTGCTCCTCCTCCCCTCCCCCAGCTCCATCCGAGGGAGAAGGGAGAAGCTTTGGAGGCATGTGGGTATGGGGTTTGGAACCATTTCTTAGCTGTGGGACCTCAGACAAGTTACTCAACCACTGACTTGCAGCTTTTTCTTTTTTCTTATTTTTGAAGGGCACGGCACTCCCTCCCGTGGAAGGATGTTGGAGGATAAAGCTCTAACTCAGAGCCTAACTGGTCTCCTGCATCCTTGGGGAGACAGCACTGCTCATCTTAATCTTCTGATCTCTTTCCTGGTCCCATGACCATTCTTCAGAGAATCAGTCATTAGTTGATTAATTAAGAAATGAGCATCTCTTACTGAGTTTGTGGTGCTAGTGATGTGGAGATGCCCTCTCAGAGCCCCCAGTCCCGTGGGAAACAGCGGCAGCAGGGTGGGAAATGGGGTAGAGACCCAAGCACCACGTGTCGTAGGAACCCAGGGAGGGTCACCTTCGCTCTTCCCAGGCTGATGGCAAGTAAGAGCCCATCCAGAGAAGGTGACGTTGAAAGTGGATTTGGGTGAGGTCACCAGGGGGAGAGGGACTGACCTTGGAGGGAAGGGGCTTATTGTCAAGCAGAGGAATTTGTACCTGCCTCCATGAGCATTTGAAGGTTCTAAAGTGGGGGAAATTACACGAAATTACTGAAATTACTTTGGAAATGTTCTCATTTTTAATTTTTTTTGGAGGGAGAGAGAGGCTGCTGGTTTTCTGCTCGGTGTTGTTCCTTCTCTAGCTTGAAATTCTTCTGTTATAAAAGACCAGGAAGAAATACAATTGGTTAGTAGTAGCCTACGTTCTCCACACTGTAGCCTGTCTGTTCTGTGCTCCAAATATAGCTTAGAACCTTAATTTCCTCCTTTAGTTACTTAAAAGAAAATTGTTCCTGCACTTCAGCTAATTCTTGGGTTTATCTTCCTGACAGAGTTCTTTGTGGTTTATACCACATTTCTGTTTCCTCCTTGGCCATGTGCCTGCCCCTCCAGTTTTTTTTTTTTTTAATTTTTTTTTTAAGCATTAAATTAAATTAATTAATTTATTTATTTTTGGCTGCGTTGGGTCTTCGTTGCGGTGCGCGGGCTTCTCATTGCGGTGGCTTCTCTTGTTGCGGAGCACGGGCTCTAGGTGCACGGGCTTCAGTAGTTGTGGCTCGCGGGCTCTAGATTGCAGGCTCAGTAGTTGTGGCGCACAAGCTTAGTTGCTCCACAGCATGTGGGATCTTCCCGGACCAGGGATCGAACCCATGTCCCCAGTATTGGCAGGCGGATTCTTAACCACTGCACCAGCAGGGAAGTCCCTCCCTCCAGTTTTTAGATATGTTGTTTTAAAAACTGAACTACCCAGTTAGATGAATTGCTTTGCATAATGCTGTGTTATCTTTCTCAGATTGTCATGCTTTAGTGTCCCCAGAGCTGCAAAACCAGTGATCTCTTTTAGATGAGTAATGTCCTTTTAGTAGGACATTACTCACCTAAAAGAGGAGTAGGAGTAATGTCCTTTTAGTAGGTTGTTTTTTTTGGAGTTTTCAAAATTAGGTCTAGAGATGGTATCTGCTGCTGTGCTTCTTATTCCCTTGTCTTGTTATTACTAGTTTCAAAACTGGATTCTCACTTTCTTCCAGGGCTCTTGACTGCCTGACTAATGAGCTCCTTTTTGGTCCAAATTATGGGTGAATTTGATTTTCTTCATACTTTTCCAACATTTCTACAATGAACTACATTTATTTTGTTAAAGAACAAAGTGTTATTAATCACAAAGAATGAAACTGAGGATGATAGCTTCTCTTACTGCTTCTTCAGAGGCAGGTCAAGAGTTCTTATGACATGCTCTTAAAATTCTAGAGTGGTACTTGGATTCTGTGCAAATTTGTGGTTAAAAATAAGAAAGTTATACATATTTTATATATATAAAACTTGGTTTCTCTGGTAAGTGGCAAATGCTCATAGCAGTGCTTTGTCTATTTTGCTTCCCTCTTATTTGCATCCAAATTTCTTCATACTCCCGCAAGTACATCCAGCATTTCCTCTTGTAATATGTTTTCTGAACAAAGGGTATCTTTAACTGGCAGACTTGCATTCCATTGTCTGTCCAGTCTTGATCCTGCAAAGAGGTGTGTTCTTTTTGCTGGTCAGTCTTGGTCTAATGGCACATAAAGGTTAGAGTACTGCTGTATTTTGAGCAGGTTCTCTGTCACATAATCTTGAACAACTGGGTACTATGCTACTTCTTTCTATGTTGTATCCATCTCCAGAAGAAAGGGATTTTGAAGTTTAAAAAAATTCCTTCTCTTTTTCCCTCAAAGTACATTTTCTTTATCTGGTTGGCACTTGTCTTTAAAAGCAGTGATGTTCAAAGCATAATTTCTGACAATGCAGATCTTGGGTTCTTCCATTTCATATACTTTCATTTTTAAAAAACTAAGTAAAAATTTAAGAGTTGCTGAAATTTGTCGTCTGTAAATGAAAAATTAGTGTGAGATTTGAGTTCAGTATTTTAAAGTGTGGATGTCACTTAGTACTTGGCAAGGTTGCAAAACAGGGACAGGTATGTACATGCAGGTGATTTCAATTCAAGTAATAAAACTTGAGAAGGAAGTTTTATCAGCATAAGATCAGTGTGGTCTTTGAGTTGGTTGTGGTTTTCAGTGGCTGCTTTTTTTTTTGCTTTTAAATTATAAATTAGTTCATTTGGTGTCATTGTTATCAATTTACAGTGGCATTGTGTCATGTACATTTAACTTATGCTAATTTAACTATAAATATTTGCTTAAAAATAATTAACAATATATATATATTTTTTCCATGCCACATTCTGCTAAACAAGTCAGACTTGTGTTTACCAGACTTCTGGTGTTCAACCAAAGAAATGGCAGTCTCTTCCAACACTACAGGAAAAACTGGCAGCATTGGCCTTTGTGGGAGAAAATGCAATACTCAGAAACCCATATACTTGCTGTACTGGGTAGTCTATTTACATAATTTTCAGGGATAATTTTGTCTTAACCTTAGCCTTGATCTTAGAAGCCCTGCATAAAAGGTGATGCCATGCGGTTTGCTGTGAATTCTTTGGCCAGATCTACAGGGTGTAGTGATACGCTTTATTATCAGCAGCATTGGGGGATTATAATTTTTTAATAATGAGAATTTAAGTTAGGTATGCTTTGGTGTTCAAGCATGACCCAATGTCAGTAGATGTGTATTTTCACCCTCCATTTGTTTGTACAGTGACAGTTCATTTTTGTCATTTCCTTTTTCTCTGTTGGGAAGTAGTAATGGTTGAGAAATGTGAGCTGTGTTAAATAAACTGGAGAGCCACTGGTTTAAAGCAAAGCAGTCTTTCCTTCCCAGAGGTTGGTGTCCCTGGGAGTAGTGATGTGTTGTTCACTTCTGAACATTCATCCAACTGATCAGTGATAGAATTAAGTCCCTGTTATTCTTCTTCTAGTATGAAAGCTTCTCACTGAAAATACAAGGCACTTATGGGGCACTTTGACTCCATCAAATTAATGAGAAGAACATTAAGAGCCCAATGGATGCTTGGCCAAAGGACTCAAATGGGCAATTTACAAAGGAGAGAACTAACTAGTAAAAAGCCATGGAAAAACACTGAATATACCTACTATTCACAGACTCACAAATTAAAATATTATCATTTATCTTATTAAGTTGGTGAAACAAAAAATGCATAACATACCCCATGCTGCAAAGTCATAGTGACCTGGTGCGTTTGGACCACCACGTCGCTGGTGCTCTTGTGCAAAAGTGTACATCTCCTTTGAAAAGCACTTTGGCAAGATTATCAAGATCTACAAAAATGTAGATCAGTTTTATTCAGTTCCTGGAATATTGTTCTCTGGGAAATTGTTTATCCCTAGGAAATTGAAATTATGGGTGAGAATATTCAGCCAGCATTATTTAAATTCTGAAATCCTCAGAATGACTTCAAAGGTCCTGAGAATATTCAGCCAGCATTATTAAAATTCTGAAATCCTCAGAATGACTTCAAAGGTCCAACAGCAGGAAAATCGTTATGTAAGCCATGGTTTATCCATTAGAAGAAATGATATGTAGCCATTAAATGTATACAAAGACTTTATAGCAAAGTGAAAAAAGGTTATGCTAGGTTAAGTGAAAAAAAGGTACAAAATTAAATGTACCCTACAATTAGAATGATGTTAAATATGCTATAACTAAGGTAAAACCCAAATGTTATTTGTTGAAGGGTAGAGAGTTTATAGATGCATTTTTAATTTTTTTTTTGGTTTATAATTAAGAGCTTCATCAAAGTAAAGAGAAAATTAAAGAATTAGATAAGGCTATGGTAGGATGGAAATGAAATGCTGGGATGATTTTATTTTGAATCCAAGGGAATGTGTCAGCTCCTTTGGTGTGCCGCCTGGTTCTGCCAGCAATTCATTTGCTGCGTAAGTGGATATTGCTCTCTTAGATGCCCAGGTATGAATGAGAAGTAATTTTGCTAGTTAAATGAACACGTTAAGGCCATATTTTATTTTATTTTATTTTTTAACATCTTTATTGGAGTATAACTGCTTTACAGTGGTGTGTTAGTTTCTGCTGTATAACAAAGTGAATCAGCTATACATACACATACATCCCCATATCCCCTCCCTCTTGCGTCTCCCTCCCACCGTCCCTATCCCACCCCTCTAGGTGGACACAGAGCACCGAGCTGATCTCCCTGTGCTATGCGGCTGCTTACCACTAGCTATCTATTTTACATTTGGTAGTGTATATATGTCTATGCCACTCTCTCACTTCGTCCCAGCTTACCCTTCCCCCTCCCCGTGTCCTCAAGTCCATTCTCTATGTCTGTGTCTTTATTCCTGTCCTGCCCCTAGGCTGTTCAGAACCTTTTTTTTTTTTTTTTAGATTCCATATATGTGTGTTAGCATGCGGTATTTGTTTTTCTCTTTCTGACTTACTTCAGTCTGTATGACAGACTCTGGGTCCATCCACCTCACTACAAATAACTCAATTTCATTTCTTTTTTATGGCAGAGTAATATTCCATTGTATATACATGCCACATCTTCTTCATCCATTCATCTGTCGATGGACACGTAGGTTGCTTCCATGTCCTGGCTATTGTAAATAGAGCTGCAGTGAACATTGTGGTGCATGTCTCTTTTTGAATTATGGTTTTCTCAGGGTATATGCCCAGTAGTGGGATTGCTGGGTCGAATGGTAGTTCTATCTTTAGTTTTTTAAGGAACCTCCATACTGTTCTCCATAGTGGCTGTATCAATTTACATTCCCACCAGCAGTGCAAGAGGGTTCATTAAGGCCATATTTTAAAGCTCAAGTTCCATCTGCTGAGTGTGTCTGTTTTTGCAAAGGTATTTAGTGCAGCTTCCTTTCTCTATTGAGAATACAAGCCAGAGGACCATGTAGAAATAGATTTTCTTTCTTAAGTATTTTAGAGTAAATCTTTGAATCATCAAATATTTTGATTCTTACTCATTTTGGATCGTTTTTATAATCCTGTTTGCAAAAGTCTGTCCTACCTTTGATATGTAATTGGTGTATTAGTGACTCATGCTTTTTAGCAAAGTATTTACTACATTTTTTCTATAGTACACATCTCTCAAAGATATTCAATCCTCACTAAATAACTAAGATCATACGTTTTTGGATGAAGGTTGAAATCTGCATAAATGCTTATTCATGCAGTGTAAGTGGGTCTTAGCCAATAAATAGGCATATCTACTCCATATATTGGTGACCTCTCAGTTATGTTTTTTATTTGTACATATTTTCCTTACTGTTCTAGAAGAACTTAAAGTGACTTTATAGAGAAAATGTTACTTTGAGAAAAATATATGGAATCTTTCGATAGCTGTTTTTTTTTTCTTTAGTGAGGAACCATCTTATGAGCCATTAGCAGTGTATTTTCTGCATTTTTGTTTGTGTTTGGCAAGGATTACTTGGGTCAGCTGGCATAATGGTCATTCACAGCTTGGTGAGTTTTTTCATTTAAATTTACATCTACTGAAGAGCCTCCTCATTAAATGAAATTTGCTTCTTGGTAGATGAGGAGGAGAAGTGTAGGAGGAGCTAAGCTCTGGTTAGGGCAGATTCTTTCCTGAGTCTCTTCAAATCTTCCTTTTTAATTTGGTTTCTTTGGTTCTTTACTCATGGAGTCTCTTTGTGTGAAAAATGAAAAAAAAGGAAACCCCATCTATTGATTCAACCAGTGTTTGTTGAGCACTTATTTGGTACCAGGTACCATGTAAGGTGCTGAGAGAACCATGGTATCCTAGCACTTGAGTATTTTAGAGGATATTTTAGAAAATAAGGTTAATTGCTGCTTTTAGATTGTAATCATCGGCATATTTTAAGGCCTAAGTTTGGAAAATTAGTGAGGAGTACACTACCCTTATAAATATAACATTGTTGTGAAGAAAATCTCATTGAGGGATCCTTACCCGATCTCTTCCCCCTTCATCCAGAAATTTACTTGAGTTGGGTGGCTTTGGGTACCAACTTGGAAGAAATTCCTTCCATTGCAGTTTTCACCAGTCATCACTTACTCTCCAGTGTATTTACCTACCGGCTTGTCATGTTAAAAGGATTCACAATACAGTCATTACCCTGACGGAACTCACTAACAGGACAGGAGAAGGAAAAGTGAATGTCTGTGAACATGAATTCTTCAGGGACACAGAGAGCTTTGGCCCCATGGAGGAGGTGGGACTTGGCTTTGGAGATGGGACCTTGTTAGAGTAACAAATTCCAGACCAGGAGGCAAGTCTGAGCAACGAGGAATCTGCAGGGTATCATGAAGTATACTTACAGCAGGTGGGCCGGTGCACAGAGGGTGCTGCCGGCCATCTTGGGAGGTGAGGTGGGAGAGACCTACCTGCATGGCAGGCTGCTTAGGCAGACATGGGCATTTCTCCCTTATCGCCTAAGAAATGCGATCCTGTGAGGTTTTGAATAGGTGAGATTCCTGATGCGATCCTGTGAGGTTTTGAATAGGTGAGATTCCTGATGATATCTGAGGAGGACTGTGGGCAGGGACCTGTAGGGTTATCTCAGTTGCAGAGGGGTAAACAGAGGACCTGGGGGAACGTACGTTGCATTAGGTAGTGAGTGATGAGCATCTGAACGAAGATGCCGGTGGGAATAGAAAGGGCTAATGCAAGGGACATGGATCCTTCTTTTGATACAACGTGAGAGGAAGGAGGCAAAGATGCCATGCTGAGTTTAGGCGCTGAGACACAGAGATAGAGAATTATTCAATCATAACTCAATTCCAGGTCAGCAGTCATCTTTGTAACCTTGCATATCAATTTTCTCATCTGTAGACTACAGAATTAACCTGCAGGTTCCCTTAAACTTGGAAGTGTAATGATTATCCACTTTTATGTAATCACACGTCTTATTTTCTGAGGATGGCCCTGGCTTTTAGTCAAGGATCATTTCAAGCCCCTGATTTTTGGTGTGCACATTTTGTCAATGGGATACTCTAGTAAGACTGTTGGGATTTTATCACTGCCACATGTGGGAGGCCTGGTTTCATGAGTTATACTGTTTTTCTGTTGATATTTCATTACATTGTTTTCTGTGTGTGTTTTTTAAAATTAATTAATTTTTTGGCCTTGCCGTGCTGCATGTGGGATCTTAGTTCTCCGACTAGGGGTTGAACCCGTGCCCCCTGAAATGGAAGTGTGGAGTCTTAACCACTGGACCACCAGGGAGGTCCCTTTTTTCTGTGTTTTATAGCTACTTTATTTATTTATTTATTTATTTTTGGCTGTGTTGGGTCTTCAGTTCGTGCGAGGGCTTTCTCTAGTTACGGCAAGTGGGGGCCACTCTTCATCGCGGTGCGGGGACCGCTCTTCATCGCGGTGCGCGGGCCTTTCACTATCGCGGCCCCTCCCGTTGCGGGGCACAGGCTCCAGACGCGCAGGCTCAGTAGTTGTGGCTCACGGGCCCAGCTGCTCCGTGGCATGTGGGATCTTCCCAGACCAGGGCTCGAACCCGTGTCCCCTGCATTAGCAGGCAGATTCTCAACCACTGCGCCACCAGGGAAGCCCTTCTGTGTTTTTAAATGCCATCCTCCTCTAGAGCAGCGCTTCTTCAGCTTTCATGTGCACACTGGGGAACCTGTGAAAATGCAGACTCTGATTCAGCAGGTCCGAGGTGGGGACTGAGAGTCTCCACTTCAGACAAGATCCCAGGCAGTGCAGGTGATGCTGGATCCTTGATGATCAGGAGCAGCAAGGCTCTGCAGCAAGGATGCTTCTACTTAAATTGCATGCTTTGAAGACTGATTTAATTATTGATGGTGGGAAGGAACTCCACTGCTTCAGGTTTTTAGTGTTATTTAAATATTGCTGAGAAGGCAGATTTCATTTGCACCCTGCTTTCCATATTGCTGAATATCAAAAAGAATCTCCCCTACTTCCCTTCTAGAGCTTGCATTATAGAAATACTAATATTTAGAAAAAGTTTTACATATTAAAATAAACTCGACATTTGAGTAGTGATACTTTCTACTGTTGAAGAAACCTACGTTGCTTAATAATAGCTGCAAAATATAGAATGTATCCAAATGACTTTCTGCAATCTGCAATTCAGAGCAGCAGACCCAAGAAAAATTAGCAGGGTTTATTCTGATAGTTTCAAATAAAATGGCTTCCTTTTATTTTGAATCGTGACAGCACTGTGGAATAAAATGTCCTGTGAAAAATATTGGAATTAGGTTAGTGAAATTTTAAACATCACTGTGTATCTGTCATGTTTTGGTGCCAAATGATTTGAAGCAAAAGTGATTTTAACTGCTTAAGAAGGTAATCGTGAATAGAGAATGAAATTTTTCTTTGGGAGGTTGGCTCCTGATTTTATTATCTCTTTTAGAGAAATATCTATAAATAGGCATTTTAAATAAAGGGAAATATAGAGAAATCAATTAAAAAAAACAGGTTACAAAAGCATTAAATTAGTCCAATTTCTAGCATCCATTTTCATTGAGTTGCCTGTGTGTTTTGGAAAAACTTATCTGTTTATTGCTTAATTGCTAACATTTGAGGTACTTTATATATATATATATTATATATATATTTTACATATATTATATATATATATTTTTTAATGTATTGGTAGCCTACCTTAAAAAGGCTGACCTTATTAAATTGATATCTGTTTTTTATTGTATTAAGAATTCTTCGACTTTCCTGGTGGCGCAGTGGTTAAGAATCCGCCTGCCAATGCAGGGGACATGGGTTCAAGCCCTGGTCCGGGAAGATCCCACATGCCGCGGAGCAGCTAAGCCCGTGAGCCACGACTACTGAGCCTGTGCTCTAGAGCCCGCGAGCCACAACTACTGAAGCCCACATGCGTAGAGCCTGTGCTCTGCAACAAGAGAGGCCACCGTAATGAGAAGCCTGTGCATCACAACAAAAAGTAGCCCCCGCTTGCTGCAACTAGAGAAAGCCCATGCACAGCAACGAAGACCCAATGCAGCCATAGATAAATAAAAAAAAACAAAAAACAAAAAAAACGAATCAGCCACAAATAAATAAATAAGTAAAATTTAAAAAAGAATCATGGGTAATTAAGCATTCACTATAAACGAGCGTACAAACTGATTTAAAAGAAAAAAAGAGAATTCTTAAGGATGTGCATGTCAAAACTTGAACTATGTTCTTGATATGTGGAGTTGTAGATCCATTTCTGAAAAGGAAATAAAACATTTTGAAGTTCTGATAATAAAATCACTTGGATGATTTCCCATTCATATTTTTTTTAAATTATTTATTTATTTATTTATATTTGGCTGCGTTGGGTCTTCGTTGCTGCATGCGGGCTTTCTCTAGTTGCGGCAGGCGGAGGCTACTCTTCATTGCGGTGGCTTCTGTCATTGTGGAGCACGGGCTCTAGGCGCGCGGGCTTCAGTAGTTGTGGCGTGTAGGCTCAGTAGTTGTGGCACACGGGCTTAGTTGCTCTGCGGCATATGGGATCTTCCCGGACCAGGGCTTGAACCCGTGTCCCCTGCATTGGCAGGCGGATTCTTAACCACTGCGCCATCAGGGAAGTCCCCCATTCACATTTTTAATATAATTGAATCTCTCAGGGAACAACTTGGTTTTTGCCAACTTTAGTGTAATTTCCTTTGTTCAAACATCTAGTGTAGTTACGTTCATCCTGGCTGTAAAGAGTTATTGGCTCAAGTTGTAAGTGTCCTCCGCTCATAGTGGCAACAACAAAACAGTATGTATCCATCCATACGTTAAATGTAGTGAAGACATTCCTGCCACTCCAGTTCTGTTAGCAATGGCAGCTGCTCATGGACCAGCCTGCCTGCCAACTGCTTTAGCCACTGCTTCAATAGCAAATGTGGGGAATTTTGCCCCAACCCAGAGGGTGTGAAAGATTAGCTGCCTTGAGAGGATGGGCTTCAAACCTGGTAACATGCACCACGCAAAATCTGGTTTTATCTTCGGATCCTGTTTATATCCAACTCTATTCCCTTGGTTTATTCATTAGATTCACACGGGGCTGAGTGTCTATTTTATTCAGGCATTATAATCTGATGGGTATATTTCTGCTCTAGACCGGATCAAGGCATTACAGAGTTGTTGGAAAAAGCAGAAACCCTTAGAGGCGCGCCCTTGTGCTTTGCTAGTCGGGAGTAATAAAGGCAGTCACGCCTTCCAGATTGAAAAACTTCCTTGGTATTTGGTTCCACTTCTTACCACTGTCAAGGGCTGACCTGAACTTGTTTATAGGCGTGACCCACCTTTGTTGGCTTATCCTGTGAGCTGTTAGGAAATAGTGTCATTTTAATTTGCTCTATTTCTGTGAAGCTCCATTAAACAAGGTCTGAGCTAACCCCGTGGAAAAACTGCTTTGTTTCTGCCTGAAAGGACAGGGCGTTCATTTCTATCAGATCGGTTCTTTTAAATATACCAGCCTGGGCATGTGTGTGTCTTTGCCTAAACACCTATTTGCTTCATGAGATACACCACAGAATTGAAAGAGGCAGTGAAAACTGTTCCTTGGCTGGCATTAGAACCAGACACCACCAACAAAAAAAAGGCAGCAAGTGTTTGTAAGACTTACATGGGTGGGACTGGCTGACGTTATTTTTCTTTCTCAGTTCTGTGTAATTAGTTTTTGCTTTAGCAGATTGTTTTGCGCTAACAACATGCGGACAGATGTACCCTGCTAGTTGCACGGCAACCATCTTGATAGTGGTGGTGATGGGAGCAGCAAATGTCCATGGCGCACGCCCATGTGCCAGGCACAGTGATACACACTGGGGATCCTGTCAGTCTCACAGCGATCCCGTCTGGTGGGTGCGATTATTGCTGTTGTCCCCAGAAAATGAGCCCAGGAGGCTGAGTGATACTAAGTGCAATAGCTGGGATGGGCAGAGCTGTGCTGTGCCTGCCTTCGGGGTACCTGCCCTGGTGAATGGCTTCGGCACTGCTGTGCTGTGTCCACATTTGCTTTCAGAGGCCAGGACGTTTTTTTTTAAATTTATTTTTTATTGAAGTACAGTTGAATTACAATGTTGTGTTAATTATTGCTGTACAGCAAAGTGACTCAGTTATACATATATATATACGTTATTTTTCATATTCTTTTCCATTATGGTTTATCACAGGATATTGAATAGAGTTCCCTGTGCGATACAGTAGGACCTTGTTGTTTATCCTGGAACGTTTTAATGAAAGGAGTACAAACTTTTAAAAACCATTATGAATTTACTTATGTGTAGTTTCTTGAGGAAAATCGTGAATGCTCACATGTTTTACAGTGACAGATTTTTAATATCAGGTCTTCCTCCCTCCCTCCTTTCCCTCCTTTTCATCTCCCAGAGGAACACTTGAACTTCAGTCCAGAACAACCTCATAGACTTTTAGGGTTTTGAGTTCCCAGAGGAATATCACAAAAACTCCCCAAATCCAGTGATGTTAGACCTTGAAGGTCACGGCAAATCCATGGCCTCTCCTTGCTACCCCAGCTTTCCAGTCTGGTGGATCCTGAGAACAGGTCGTATGCTCTCTGTCGGGCGTCCCCACGTAACCTCAGTCACTGCAGGCGCCACCACTAGGACATTGAAACTGGAACTTGACATGCAGTTTATTCGTCCCCTCTAATTTACTCTCAAAACAGACATTCTGGGTTAGGTTCCTGTGGTCCAGAGGGTGAGTCATCTGTCCGCAGTTACATACCTGGTAAGTGGCAGGCGAGTTTGGACTCCCAGTCTAGTGCTTTCCACTCTGGTAGGCCACCCTGCTCCTCTGAGAGTGAGCTCCAATCCTGTGATGCACCTGCTCAAAAACGTCTGTGCCTCTCTTTTACCTACAAGCTGTTCCTCCTGACACTCAGGGCCTCTGTAATGAAAAGTTGGGTGAAGGATGCTTTATCAAGTCCAGGTAAGCCATTCTGTGCAGGGTGCTTAGCAGAGGTGATGGGATGAGTCAGATGTCAAAGCTCTGTCTTCAGGGAGTTTATAGGCTAGCTCAGGGCTAGAGGTATAAGCTTAGTTCAGGAGTACCAGGCCAAAAGGGATAGTTTCAATCAGAGGGAGAAAGTGCTTTTGCAGCTCAAAGGCATGAGAGATGATCACTGGTTGAATAACCAGGAAAGATGTTGGAGGGGAGATGGCATTGAGTGGATCTTAATAGAAGAGCAGGTATGCGGGCATGTTGGCTGGGACAGCATGGCGAGCCACAGAGGTGACAGGATGGCTCATGTCTGAGGTGCAGGGAATATTTGGCTGAATAATGTAGCTGTAAGGTGGCAGACAAGACGGAAAAATGGCATCATGTAATAGAGGGTCTTGGATGTCGGACCATCAGCTGATACTTAATTTAGGAAGTAATTGGGAGCCATTGAAAGTTTTTGAGCCGGGGAACTAAGTGATTGGGGCTGTATTTTAATAAGATAAAGCTGGCTTTGGTAGTAAGGGCGGATCAGAGCAGGGAACCACCCCCCCCCCCGCCCCCGCCCTTCCTCATTCTGAATTAATGCCACTTAGAAAAGAGCCACAGAGGCTCAGCAGCTGGGGGGTTACGTAAAGAGGCACTTAGGCCTCACACCCAATTTCAGATACAAATGGATGTTGTCAGTCTAGGAAGAGGATGTGCTGGAGCAGAGCTAGCGCTCTCTGAAAACAACTGGCAGGAATCGTGCTGCTGAGGCTAGTGTCCCGCATGTTAATTAGAAGGCACGTTGCAGGGAGTTGTCATTCTCAGGAGTGTGGAATGGTTGTGGGGTGTCGTGTGTGAAGTGCATAGAAGTGTAACTGAAGAACACTGGATACGGTTTTATACAGAGAAAAAATTGACCCTAAAGACTTTTGTCTCATGTAACTCTTTAAAAGTCTCAGTAATCAGTCTGTCAGGGTTAATGACGGTGCTGATGTATAACCTATTTTTTTAAAAAGACCTTTGAGTTATTTGGAGCATTTTAGTTGCTTTCTCATGGTATGTAAAGTGCTAAAAGTATTGTTCTATTTTTCAAATGGGAGAACTGAGAAACATTGAGGTCCCTTCATTTGTATAATCCTTTTAGAGCTGAAGTATTTTAATGGAGAAGAGAGCAATTAATTCTGTTGTTGCTGTTTTCCTCAGTTAATCTCCATCAGCGTTTGGTTAAGCAGTCTTTTTTGACCGAACCCATCCTTCCCAAATGTCCCCTCCCGCCTCCTCCTTAGACACACACTTACTCTGCCTCTTTCTCACCCTCGCTCACCCAGCCCTGTTGTTCTTTAGCGATCCCATCGCATTTCCAGTGGCGTTATACTGTAACACGTTGTTATACGCATTCTTACCCACTTGTGTTCTTATCAGACCGTGGACTCCGTGAGAGCATAGGTCCTGTTCATCCTCCGCCCCGGTGTGTATGTGCTTGACAGATGTCAAATAAACGGAGGAACTAATACGCACCTACAGTGCAGTTGGGGTGGGCTTTTGGGAGTAAGTTGAACTATTGTTAATTGCTGGAATATATGCAAACAGCTGCAATATATGAGGGAGGTAGATACTGTTGTGACAGCCCCTGCCTAATTTTTATAGATTAGAAGAGTGAGGCTTAGAGGTCACCCAGAGAATATCAGAGGATATGGGAAGGGTGCTGATGGCCTCTTCATTTTCATACCTCAATGCTTGTGAGAAGTCCTCGGATAGATTCTTTTAAAGCCCTCATAGGATTCGCAGTGCCGTGTGAAGCATTGACGGGTACACGGTAGACGTTAGTCACGTGCTGGTCTTCGAGGGGCTGTCACTGAAATGGTAGCGGAACACACAAATGCAGAGCCCACACATTTACAGGAGGGCGTCCGTGGTCCAGGCACAGTCTAGCTGAAGAGTAGTTGATGACGTTTCGGAGGGTAGGCAAGAGGTGGGCCAGCTCTCGTTCACCAGTTTAAAGACTGGCTCCTTCCGGATGGAGGCATAAACGTGAGTACGGTGGGAGGGGGTCAGAATGAACGCAGGGCTGGCTGCGTCCTTCGGTGATGCCGAATTTTGTGTTCAGGGGCTTTCAATTAAACCAGTTGAAAGCTGTCTTTTAAGTGAGAACTTGGCTGTAGAGGTGGGTTAGTAAGTGGTGACAGAGTGGCTCAGGGTGGTGGTCCGAGAGCTGCGGCCGCGGCTGCGGTGTGCAGGGTCACTGGCAGAGCACGCGGTCGGTCCTGAGATTCAGCCGAGCCCCACACCTGTCGGACGGCTGCAGCGCCTACCTCGGAGCGCAAAGTGGGCCAGCTTGTTTCTATGGGGAGTCAGGGTTTGTTGACGGCGACGTCAAATTGAGATCGAGATCGGGTGGGATGATGGAATTCATTCAGCTTTGGCAGGAGGCAGACGTCGAGGGAGTGTGTTGAATTGATTGATGGAAGGCTGGGAAGGGGAGGTGGTGAACATGCGTGTTGTCAGGTTGGTGAGCAGTGAGGGCTGAGCGCTGAGGTTGACGGTGAGCTCGAGCTCAGCGCCGAGAACTGGGTATTTACCTGTTTAGAACTAAGGGAGTCACACCCATCAGAGCTCTGTCTCGGTGCCCGGCTGGAGCCACACCCCAACTGTGCTCACAGGTGGTGGCATGTGTGCCTGGCTGCGGCCAGGGCTGGGAGCCAGGGACCAAGCTGTTTGAGAATAAAGGTGGACGAGGGCCAAGTCAGGGCTCCTTTCC